>NW_027072056.1:3228333-3907500 GCF_038088225.1 Cyrtonyx montezumae | reverse complement strand
TTTGGTCATCTGTGTAGAATTACTTTCCCCAAACTGTTGTCAACTTGGGTCATTTTGTGTTACTTGTTTGAACTTGTCAAATTTCATTTCAGACATGGGTAGTACTTGACTCATATTTACTTCAAACTCCTCTTCCTGCAGTTCATTGCTTTCATTATTTATAGGTGTTCTTGAAAGCGTATCTGCTAAGCTCCTTACTGGGCCTGTATTTCACATTTAATGAGTACTTTTGCAATTTCATTACATTTTTCTGAAGTCCAGGTGGCTCATTGTACAATGGATTTTACTCTATGGCTCCTAGTGCTTTATGGTCTCTTTCTACCTTGATTGAATTCTTCCCATAAACATATTCATGAAAACGCTCATGATCTAAAACAATTGCCAGTATTTCTTTTTCAGTGCGAGCATAGTTTTGGTGTGTTTTAGTCAGAGGCTTAGATACCATCTTGCAAGGCAGCCACTGGCCAAAATGACTTTGCATCAGCTTGGGTCTTAAGCTCCCTGTTAACCTCAAAATGTTCCAGAGTTGATGCTTCTCTGACAGTTTCTCTTTACAGCAAACCTTATTCTATTTCCAGTTATCTTTGGGCTGTTCTGGACTTTCTGCAAGAAGCATTCATCAGTGCCTCTTCACTGTAAGACATGAGAGATTAGTTGACTCGAACTCCTTTTCAGAGGGAGATCTTTATGTAATCGTACCAAGCCTTGAGCGAGGGTCTCAGTCACTGACTCACCTTCTGTCATTGCAGCAATACTAATATTGCCCAGAAAACCTGCAATGATATTCCCATGAATCCCCCAACAGCTTCCTGATCAGAGGTTTTCAAAATCATCTAAGCTCTTCCTGAACATGGCAAGCTGCTTTGCTACTGAGTGTCTGTACCTGACTTAATTCATCTGCTCTCATCTGGCTAACAGCAAAAGCTCCATTAAAGAACCTAAGTCTTTCCAAGTTTTGTTGATGCTCATGGTCATCCCAAACATCAGATCATCTGCCAGTGTTTCTTTCCCACCTTACTTCTCTGAGATCTGGGTGAGATATGAGTGCTGAGACGACCTTACACAGACATCTGCTTGCATCTTCTGCAAGAGAGGTTGAGAATACGACCTTTCCCAACTTCCTAATGTGAAAGTCTTCTTGAATTCACAAGTCTAGACTTGCTCTCTTCAAACATGCTTGCAGGTTTACTTTAGATGCTGCTCTTGCTGATGCTTTTATTGAGCATCTATTGGTCTGTGGAACAATGAGTCTCATGATGTCTGCTAAATCCAGGAGCATCCAGAAATGCTACTTTCATACTTGATTTAATTTCAAGATGACACCTAGTGGTTGGCAACCCTGACTGTGGCAGGAGGTCGGAACTGAATGATCTTTGAGGTCCCTACCAACCCAAGCTTTTCTATGCTTCTGTGACAAGGAGCTCCAAAGGAGGGATCTGTCGGAAGTCAGTCACTCTACCAGAATTGTTGAGAGACAACTTGTTGTGGGTCTGATGCAAGCTCCATTTTACCTTCAGTCTTCCTGGCTGCACCCAAGATTGGGAGAGGAGAAAGGCAGGATCCACATGCCAGCAGCAGCTGGATCTGCCAGTTGACCTTGGCCACAAGAGGGAACCATTGTCTGGTGGTCTGGGAGCTTGCATGAGTCCTTTGGTAGCTGGATCAATTCCCCTACACTTCTTGGGTGTATGCAGTGTTGTTGTTTTTTTTTTTCCATATCCAATGGATTCAGCTGTTCTGCTGCTCCTTTTCCCCCATAAGCAATACCTCTCCGGGCCCACCACCCTTAGCATTTGGGGCATTTTCCCATGTCAAGCCCTCCCAAAGAGCAAAGCAAACCCACTGAAACAAAGGTGCAGATTTTCAGTGAAAGACTTTTCCAACAGGCATTCGTTTCCTCCCCAGGAGCAGGACGCACAGAGTGCGTAAACATGAAAAAGGAAACAAGTCCAAATGCGGATCGGGAGCATTGAAAACGGATGGGAAACTCTTGCTTTTTTGGGAGTGACCGGTTCATTTCTTTGCTAAGTATCTTTCTGAGCTACCTCTTGTCTGAAGAAGAGAATAAATGAAAAGAGAGAAAGAGAGAGAGAGAGGAGAGAGAGAAAAAGACCTTTGCATAGCTTGAGCCTTTGTGCCGTGCATTCAGACTGATTTGTACCCTTTGTAGTCTTAATTATTTGTGAGAGCAGGATAACAGGAGTACCAAGCTCACCCATTATTTCCTGCATAAAAAAAGGCACACAGAAGCCGCTGATCGGTTTTGAATTAGCAAACATGATACTAAAAAAAAAAAAAAAAAAACGGGGGGAGGGGGGGGAAGAGAGAGAGAGAGCATAAAAAAAATTCATTAATATCATCAGGGATTAGGAGGCTGATTAAAGTGTAGCTGTTAGCGTATGCAAATGAGCGATAGGCATTTATCAGAGCCTGTGCAAGCTGTCTCAGAGCTGTAAAGCCCACGTATGTTTTTCAGCTGATTAAAACAGTTTTAAGTTCTGGAGGATTTTTTCTTTTTTTTTTTTTTGAGAGAGAGAATAAAAAAAAATTAAAAAAAAAAAGCCACCATCATCTATCCTTTTCCTTTTGGCTAAATTCCTCTAAGTGCACTCCAACCATTTCCACTTGAATGCACTCACTCTCCCTCTCTCTTTCTCTTTCGGGTAATGAGAGTTTGGGAAGAAAATGAATGCAAAGGAAGCACGGGGCTTCCTACAGCTCTCTCAGCTCCCCATGAACTTGCAGAACAAGGCTGTCGGAGGCTGCACCCCAGCAGCACCTCTGAAACGTGTGCCTGTTGCCATGATGCAGCCCAGCTCAGGCTCTGGGGAGAAGAAATGGCCTGCTCTGGACCTCCCCACTCTCCTCCAACTTGGATGTCATGGGAGGCTCCATCCCACTCACTCGAGAAGTTTGGGAGAGGGACATGTAAAATGTCAGAGGAGCATCATTGGAGGGGGCTGAAGCTGGTCCACGCACACATAATCAGATTTCGTTTTTCTGTGCCCCACACCCCGCTGGATTTTGTTGTGCTGGCCAAAGTTTGCCAAAGAGATGGCTTGTTGGGGGGTTGCCTTTGCGCTGGGATCCCCAAGGGAAATCCTCCAAAGGGTCAATCTTCCAACCAAAGGCATTCTGTGGTCCCGTTCTGTGGCTTTTCAGAAAGCACTGACAAAATTTAACACTCCCATGCACCTCAGAAGGGTCATCCAACACACAAACTGAGATCTGCCCTCTCTTCTGCAACCCTCCTTCCCTGCCTGTCTTCTCCAAGGAGAAGCAAGTAGTGAAAAACGTTGTCCATGATTTATTGAGGTGTCTCTGTTGCTGTCAGTGTCAGGGCTTTAGGCACTTGGATGCTACATTCAAGTTTGGCCTCCTGACCATAATCTCAGTATTTTTTTTTGTTACTTATAAGAGACGATTTCTTAAAGCTCAACTTAGGACTTTTGTAGCTCCTCTTCTCGTGTTGCACCTGGGAAGGGAATTTCCCAGCACTGGGAGGCAACGAGTGTGGCTCTGGCAAGAATACTTCTGAAGGGAGGTGACTGGTGGAGGGGAATGAGTGCTGGAGGAAATTCTGGGAACATCCAAGAGCTGGGCAAATCAAAGGGGATGCGGCCAAGGATCATTTTTTGTGTAATTTTTCATGGGGATCCAAATGTAATTGTGTGGATCTTTGACTTACGTGGGGTGTGTATCATGGTGAAACACCACTCAGAAGAGCAGTTTTGAGCTGCCAGTCTGCCAGCTTTTCCATTGTAAGCTAACAATGGTATTTAAAGTGGTTGTAACTTCGCTGTAAAATTTTGCTCTGTTGAAACTTGGCAAACAAGGTCTCTGCCCAACAGCAGGTTTTTGTTGTTGTTGTTTTGTTTTGTTGTTGTGTATTTGGAAGTAAATCAGCCTGGCCATTTATGTTCTAGAAGATTACCTCTTCTGAGTCGCAGTCTCTCATTCTTAGGCTGGGAAAAGCCCCTGGCACTGTAGGGAGAATGCATCCAGCATAGAGGAAGGGCTTTGTGCCTGTCATTGAACAGCAAAACCTTTGAGTAATTGGGGAAACACTTTGGCAGGTCCTGGACCACGTCCCATCCCATATCCCCCTGCAGAAGGCTGCTAATTCATTGCTTCTTCATGCTATTCATTGACAACCCATCCAACACTGGGAAGAAATACTATCTCTGTGTGGATCATATGAAGACAACAGAGTAGGGTGAGCTTGTGAATGATGTGGTGAAGCGCAGTGATGCAGTAGTGCTGGGACAGATGGTCTTCTGTATGTGGGATGGGTGCTGTGTTAGTTCCAGTGCTGGGGAACTATTTTTCAATCCCTGTTGCATGGAGCTTGGAGAGACAGGAAGGGTGCTGCTGGGAATGGCTACCTGGCAGGGCTGAGCTTGGTGGCAACAAGTAAGTCAAAACAGTGACCAGATAAGTATTGAGAAACTCCATTTAAAAAATACAAGGGAAACCAGATATCATGAAGGAAAATTCAGCAGCTCCAAGCTGAAATATTTCAGTAAATTAAATCAGGAGTCCATTCAGTGGCTAAGGTATCCTACAGTGATGAGTGAAGTGCCAACTCGACTGAGAAGTGGAAGGTTGCAAGACGAGGTTGACACACAGTGTTAGTATAGAGTCAGATTCTGGAGCAGTGCTGTTCTTGGTCATTATCTGACTTTGCAAGTGTCCTGTAGCTAAGTAGGATGATCTGCTGTGGACATCACAGACCTGCAGAGGACTCAGAAGAACATGGGAGCTGGTGAGTGACATCGGGATTAGTGAGGATAAGTTAATAGCAATGGGCTGAGGACAAGTTGGTGTCTCACAGTGGCTTTATTCTCTGCTCCTTTCCCGTTGACAAAAGGAGTGAGGAACTATGACTGCATTATGACCACAAGCCATAAAGGTACATGGAGCTGACACTGCTCCCAGGTGAGGTCCTGCTCCCACCGGTGTGAAGTTCCAATTGTGCCACATCCAAAAGGAAGCAGGGAAACAACAAAGGCTTCAAGACAGGCAAAACAAATACTTCCAAGTGTGGCTGGAGTGATGATATTGTCTCTGGTTTTTGTTTTTTTTTTTTTCCCGGGAGAGAATGAATAGGAAATGAAATGACTGTAATAAACGGCATAAAGAAGGTCAAGCAGGCAATCACGTTTTTTTTTAGACAATTACAAGAGTGTCTCATTCAAAGGGACACTGAATAAACTTGAAAGGCAACAGAACTGAAACTGATAAAAATACACTTTTGTGAGCAATTCATGCATTGCTTAGGGGATTCATTGCCCCAAGATATTGCTGCAACCAAGTTCTCCAGTTATGTTACACAGAAAAAAAGCCATTACAAAATATATAAACCTCCACGTTCCAAGACTTAGGGAAGCTTATTCCACAGCAGATTTTTTTTTTCTTTCTTTTTTCACGTCACCACTTTGCTATTCCCAGCCCAGAAATGTGTGCTGAATGGAGCATGCAAAATAACTCCTCTGGTTGCACTCCTATGGGTCCGTGTCTCTCCTGTGCTGAGGACTCCCCATCTGGATGCAGCACTCCATTTAACAAATCCTCCGTCCTTCACCTTGCAGCACTTCTTATTTTTGGGGTGCAGAACTGCACGGAGTCCTCAGGTTGAAAAATGATATTGTTGAGTAACAGCAATCAAAGTATTTTGAGAGGTGCCGTTCCAGCACAGCCACCTGCAAGGCCATGGGATGGTGCAGAAGCAATGGTTGCCCACCTGATGCATGACATTCAGGGGAGGTCTGGGGTGAATTTCTTCCTGCTGAGCCCCTCTGCATGACACAAGCAACTGCTGAGACAGGATGGGAGAAGAAAGGAGCTCAGGAAGAAATACAGCTCAACTCCTAAGCATTTTTGGACCTCTCCAGTGACTGGTTGCAGCCTCGTGGAGCTGTCAGATGAGATTGGAGCCCAAGATGTATTGCAGTCATTCCGCCAAGGAAGTGCTAACAACAGGAAACACAATGCAAATATAATGGAGGTCATCAGCCCCTTTTCCTTGCATAAGTGCTTAAATATGTGCTTGTATTGCAGTTACTTAACTGTAATTGCTCAAGGCAAATGTAAGCTCAGGTCTTTATGGTCACTGAACGTGTATTCTTCTTTCAGGTGATGTATTGGTTTCTGGCCCTCCTTGGGCACGCCCTGTAAATATTTAGGTGCCTCTAGTCAGCTGGTTTGTGTATTTATTCAAAGAGATGACTCTTACTATGCAAAGGAAGGAGTTCTTCAAAGCTCCTTGCAAATGTGTTGCAACCCGCACGGTTGGTATGGGTACAGTGACAGATGCTGGTGGCACATCCAAGAGATGTCTCTCCACTGGAGGGATCTGAAGGAATTTTATCTTTGCTATAGAAGAGGAAAAGCTTCTGTTAGTGACCGCTGGGTGATGTTATCATTGCCTCCTTTGAAAAGATACTGAATGCTCCTTGGTGTCACCAAGCTCTGCTGGACATCCTCCTCATCCCAACAAACACCCCAGCTATTTCCAGCCCTCCTGCAGCTGTGTTAACAAGGACGAGGCAGTCATTTTCACAGCCAAGTGCACTGCAATGGGACAACAGAGTTGCTAAAGAATATTTACTAAAAGGCAGAATGCTTGTTATAAAAACTATATCCAAGCACACATAATTACCACAGCATATCATGCTTTCATTTTGCAGCTTTCTTGATAACTTCTGGCACAGCTCTCTGGCAGGGAGAGTGTGGGTTAGTGAACAAGCCATCCGTGTGTCCTTTCCCATCCTTGATTTGCCAAAGAATTGGATGCAGCCCCAGCTGAAGCTTTGTCTTGGCTTAATGTGCAGATGCAGACAGCATACTTATGTTTTACCCAAATTCCTTGTACCATGCAGACCAAGTCAGAGGAAACAGATACTGCAGGCAGGGTGAAGAGGGAATGGTGTTAACACAAACCACAGTGTTGAGCACACCTCCTGGGTCTGCACAGCTGCAGCATCTCTGCTCTCCCTTGCACGCAGTGCCACGTTGGGTAGAGCTGCTCAATTGTCAGGTTTGTCTTTGCAAACCCAAGAGGGGTTCTGCTTGGCTTGCCTTGATGCAGGTGGAGAAAGATTATGGTCAAGCCTCAGAATTTGCACAGATCTGGGACTCACTGTGGAGCACAATGGAAATGCACAGCTATGGCATCAGTCTTCAGCAGACCCATTTCTCACCATCTTTTACCTCTTCCTGGCACTATTTAGTTGCACAGGGAAAGCATGTGAAGTGAAGCTGCACATGAAGCAGGTCACCTGGGGTACTGTGGGAGCTCCCAGAGTGTTCCAGAAAGCTGCACAGGGTCCTAAGTAGCTCAGGAGCTCTGCAGGGTACATTGCCAGCCTTCAGGGTAGGTAGGACATGGGTGAGGATGGGATGGATAGAAGAGATGGGATGGGATTGGTTGTGATGGGATGGGATGGAATGAATGGTTGCTGGCTTCGAAACAAAGGCACACACACAGAACTCACACAGCTTCTGTGTCGTCCCCAGCAGATGGATGATCCTTTCTCACTTGAAATGCTTCTTTCAGCTAATACATGTTGTGAATAGTTTAGCTCTAGTTTTGCTGTATGGCCTTTTACAAATTCAATTACAAACCCTCTTTTCTTTCCATAGTCAGAATTGGTTTTTTAGCTAATATCTTGTCTGTCAGGGTTTTGTTTTGTTCTTGTTGAAGCCCAAGATGTCCTCGTTCTAAGTCATAGCATCTCATGGCCTCACTACCTTTGCATGGAACACTTCTGGTGCTCTAAAGATACCAAAAGGTTTTAATTACGATTAAGCCACGTCATTTCTACAGTTTCTTGCTGTAAATAAACAGCCTGTTTTGGATAATGGAGGTAATGGTTTGCTTTTCAACTCAACTTCTAACCTCTGATTTTTGCTTGTAACATTTTATGTGGTTAAATCAATTTTTTCTGCCATTGAATGTAGCCTTTCTTTTTTTTTAAACAAAACAAAACAGAACAAACAACAAAACCTCAGTTGCAAGCATGCATTTCATCACATCCTCGCTCGCCAAGGACATGCCTGCTGTAGTTAAGCTAGGCTGCAGTCATGCTCCCTTTCAGAGAGGCCTGGAGTTGATAGGAGAGATGTTTGCTGTTTTCTCATGTTGCTATTGAAGAAAGCAGACACATTACTGGTTTATTTAAAGCCAGGCATGAATGAGAGCTGTCAAAAGGCAATGACAGGTGATGGCAAGGTGAGATGCATTTTGTGAGGTGCTGTGTGTGGGCAGGGGTTGGGGCTGTGCAGACTTCATAGGTGGGTGATGGAGAGCCCCAGGGCAAGGCTGTGCTCACGTATACTCTGGGTTCTAAACAGGCTTTACTAGGGCAAAGGGACTCTCCCAGGTAGGGAACTAATCATGGTTATTTCAGTGTATGGGAAACATAATACATATCATCAGCACAACCTGTCTTAAGCCAGTGAAGGAGTTATCATTAAAGAGTATTTTCATTTAGGTCACTTAAAGCCTCGATTAATTAAATACAGCGATGTGATTTCTTTCTCAAACTTAATCCTCAATCCAGATTTATGATTAAAACATACAGAGTTTAAATCAGCTCCTGACAATGACTGCACTGTGTTTTTCAAAACAGTGGTTGCTGTTGCCTCAAGTTTTATTTTCTTGAAGGCTGCTGAGGTCATCCCTGAGCACTGCTCTGCATCCTGCCTCAGGTGCAAACGGCGTTTTTTCCTGGCTATCTCTGCTGCTCCATCCTCCTGTGGCTCCTCTGTGATGAGCAAAGTCACAACCCAAGGCTGATGCAAGGGGAGAGAGGGGGATGCTGCTCATCCTGCTGTGTATGGATGTTAGTGGTGGATGGCTTTGTATCACAGAATCGTTGAATCAGGGAATATGCTAAGCTGGAAGGGACACAAGGATTATGGAGCCCAACTCCAACTTCTGTGGTGTTGGACAGTCCTTTCTTGCTGGCAGATGGGTAGCATCTTCTGGTGTAACTCTATTAGAATGTGTATCTGAAAGACATGCAGCTCTGTACTGTTGGACTCTAAGCTGTTGCTGTTGATGTTCGGTGACCTCTGCTCACTCTACAACCAGATCATAGCTGAACTTAGGTTATTTCCTCCAAACCTTGGCCTACAGGCAGGTAAGAACAGAGACAGGGAATTTCTATGGATGTATTCTTAGATAAAGTACCAATTCCAGAGCCTGTATGAGCAGTAAAGGATGACATGTGCATCACTTTAAAGACCTGCCTAGCCCACTTCTCCAGGACAGAACCTTTAACTCTTTTTTAAGCCAATAATCAATGAGTATCTAATTTGTTACATTGACATTTTTGCTGGTTTCATCTGAATGAATTAATTAACAGCAAAATGATTCCTCTAAGAGTGAAAGGGTCTCAACAGACAGATAAGTTTTGACCTTTGTTGAGAAAACCTCTAAATGAGGTTAGGGCTTGGATCTCATTGATTGAAGATCTGATGTATCCAGGAACACTGCGGTCGCGGCAGGGTGGCTGGAGGTGGCCAGAAGGAGTTAAAAACAGAGTAAAATCCCACCCTGATCCTCTTCCCTGGCTTGGAGATACCTCTGCCTTAATCTCTGCAGCTGCAGCTCATCCAGGAGTCCCTGGGACCTGCACTCTGCTAATTGAAGTGCATTCAGTTTGAGGCTTTCTCGGTGTGAAGGGCAGCTTGTCTTTATGAAGCATTGCCTCTAACGCACCTTGTGTTGATGCTGATGTCAGATAGGGTTGGAGTGAAATGAGAACAGAAAGATTATCAAGGTGCACAGGTTCAGTTGCTTCTGGAGCTCTTCACCCGAGCTTCATCAATAAGGCTAATTCTTGAAGGAACGAGAGTTTATTGCCTGCAAGAGATGGTTGAGTTGTCTTCCTGTTGCTATGAAGATTGCTATCTGGACAAAGCCTGGGATACTTCTCCGTCAGGGACATGTCCAACAAACAAACCCTTCTGCTTGCAGCACAGCAATGCTAGCTGATGGCACACCTTCTCCATCCCTGTCCTTTGGGTTTATCCACGTGCCCACAGATTAGCACCACCAGGAAAGCTTTTTTATGCCTTCATCCTCATCTGCTGCCAGGAGATCTGGTGCGACTGCTTTTGCTTTAAAGCTCCTTGCATTGGTTCGTAGCTATTTATGGTGCCTGTTTCTCCTCTCCCAGCAGTGTAAATCAAGATTAATTCCACTGAAGTTTATGGAGTTACGCCAGTGTAAAACTGACTGATAAGAGATTCAGGCCATTATCGTTGGGTTTGTTCACTTGTTTGTTTGAAATTATATGTGTTGCTGTGGAATGATAAAACGCACGGATTCAAAGGCAGGTTCACAACAAAATACAATTCAAAAGGTTTTTGACTTCACGTAATACAGCAAAACAATCACTTACGGCTGTTAATATTTTACTGTGGAGTGGTACCTCGGAGTTTGGAGAAGGAAAGGAAAAAAAACAAAGCAGAGCAGGAGAGGAAAATGGAAGTTTCATTGCCCACCACCGAAGGCAGCGGCAACAAAACCAGAGTGCTGCTGCGAAACTGGATGTGGGTGGTGATGCAAGCAGATGTCCATGAGGATGAGGCAGGGCGGTTCCCCAGACCCCTTTGGTGCCAGGTAGTAGAGGCACACTCCAGCTCAGAGCTGCACTGCAAATTCCTATTTGGAAGTGCAATTTCCTATTTGGAAATGGACAATGCCATTTCCTATTCTTTGCAAATTCATTTTGCCCGCTGCAAATCAATGAAGCAGAAGGGCAGAGCTATCCCACTAGTTTCTGGGCTGCTACATCTGCTCCAAAAGAGCTGACATTTCACTTGTCCTTGCTTTTGGATCCACATCCCCGTCTCCTTAAGCACAGTGGAAACTGAGGCAGTATCACTCTCTCTGTGCTTCAGAATATACTGTGTCCTTGGGGCTGAGGCATGGGAAAGCAAGTGTTTTTATTCCCTTATGTTCTACAAAGCGAGTGGCCAGCGGATGAATAATTCAGGTTTCTTTCCATGCTATTCCTAAAGAGATTTTAGCTGACATCTGGTTGCATGCACCTGGTATCAATGCAATTTTCTCTTCTTTGTAGGAACTGTAGTTCCTGTTCTTTCACCTCCTGCCCGATTCACATTCACCCTGCTGAGCTACCCTCCTTCTTGCCAACTGTCTGCTTGGAACAACCTGTCCTCCAGCATCTGCTGGTTCCCAGCACATCCCCGAAGTGATTGCAGTGCCAGCATTTTGGTTCCTCAAATGCAGAGCTATCTCTCCTGAAGAACCCCAAGCTGTTGACACGTGGGTTTGCTCTTCCACAAACACGTTTATGCATTAAGATAGTGGGATTCAATTTTCTGCCACCGTTAATAATCTGACCATTTGCACGTATACATGCAATTCTTCTCATTCTGATTGTGGCGTGACTAATGCATTACAGTCTAGGTTTATGTTAGTGAGTGTTTTGCACTGCAAAGTCGAGACACTGGGGGAAGCTGAGATTTCAGGACTGCTCGTGGCTTCTTGTCTGTGGTCATGATGCGTGGTGTGTTGTGAGTGGTGCAGAGCAGCAGGTGGTGGAGGTCATGATGAGATGATCTGATATTCATGCGTCCTTCAGGACACCTCCCGTTGGATGCTGTTTACTTTGGTGCTTGGCTTTCACCCTCCTGCTGGCTTGGAGAGGTTGGGTTCTGGCCATATAGGGTGGTGTGGGGTGGCGGTGCTCCCACAGCCACTCACCCATCTTGGGCTGCATTTATGGCCAAAGGATGGATGCTGCGAGCTTTGCCAAGCAGACATAGGGGGAGAAACAACACCACTCCTTTGCTAGCAACCCCTTTCAGTCCCCACGCTCTCCTCAATAACTGCTGTGCACTGGGTGATATTTCCCTCCCTGGCACGGACCACATCCCCCGTGTCCCCACCTTACCCCACCTCACCCAGCACCCTCTCCCCTGCCTCGGTGCTCGCCCATCTAATGTTCCCCCCTTACAAATTTCATCTTGCTGCGCTGTGCATCTGAATGATTCTGTGATGGAGTGCACGGGGAAAAAAAATTATAATGCCATTAAAAGTTATCATAAATTTCAGATCAGCATCACTTTTAATCCGATACACAATTTTACTGCCTCTATAAAGCAGGTGATTTGCAGTGGTCTGAGGCGTCTCCTGGCGCGTTTTACTTCTTTTTAAATTAAACACACCAACTTTGCGCTGAATTCAGAGTGCGGACATAAAAACGGGGGTAAAAAGGAGAGGGAAGGGACATCAGATGGGAATTGCAATTGAATCTTTATATATGCCATCTTGGTACTGTGGTACTAAATATAGTGCCAGGTAAATAGATGTGCTGAGATATTCAGAATAAAAAACAAATGTTCTGAAAGCAGAGGAACGGAGCATGGAAAAGGTCTCCCTTGCTGCTGTGCTCATAGAGACTAAAATGCTGTTGTTTGGAGCACTCTGTGCTGGAAGACCTTGCGTATCTCTTGCATTAAATTACAGGCTGTGTACGTATGAAGTTCTGTTTTATTTTGTGCATTGTGTGGTTTCCAACCCCACCACGGAGTGAGCACTAAACCCAGTGCATCTAATTAATACACCTACAGCATCAGGCCTTTCCCGCTGCTCAGTTTTTGGGAGCAGAAAGGTAAAGAGGCTGTGCCTTGTGGGGAAGCATTTGAAATTAAGGTCAGTGTGAAGGTAGTTATGTTCCCACCATGAACCTTTCACCTGCTGCCGGGGCCATGGGTGTCACCAGACCACTGTGACCATCTGGTGGTGGCCATCCCAACGCGCATCTTCTGCGGACGCACACCCAAATTCCTCTTGAGACCTCAGAGCGGTGCAGGATTTGCTGGTGGCTTTGGCAAACTGCTCACTGCCTTCAAAAACCAAACCAAAACACAAGGCAAAATTCAGCCCCAGAATATTTCACGAGGCTGAATGGAAAAGTGGCTGCGTTAAGTGACGGAAGCAGCTGCCTTTTCCCAAAACCACTCTTCCTTCAAGTGCTTTCCTATCCAGTGTGGCACTCTGCAGCGGGCCCGAGGGGGTGATATTTTATTTATTTGGATGTATACAATCTGAGAGATATCAGTCCCCAGGTTGAGGCAGCCACATGCTAACAATGTGTTGAAATGCCACTGGGCGTTTAAGGGATGGTTTATTTTAAACAGCTTGGAGACGGGCTGTGGCTGCCACCATTTAGCAGCTTGTCATTGTGGCAGGCAGGGCAAGCATCTCCTGGTCTCAAAGAAATGGCATTTTTCTTGGTAAAAAGCACCTGTTTGAGGTGCGTGGAGGGGAGGGGAAGCATATTCCCCAGACCTGGCTGTAGTACAGAGATGCCACAGCACACGTGCATCTCCCAGAGTCCCCTCTTGTGCCTGGCACCATCTGCTTTCTCCTCCTACCACGCTCCTAGGCACACTGAGAATGATAAAGATGGTATTGGGAGGTGTCTTCTGCCCCCTCTCCTTTTTAACGGCCTCTCCACATTCATCCTGAACATTTCCCATTGCGTTCTGGCAACCCTTCAGCCTCTTCTCCCCTGTGCTGTTTGCACACACCACACTGGCACGCTGTGGAGGCCCAAGAGGAGAGCTGGCTGTTGCAGAAGATGCCAGCAAAGCGTGGCCTGACACTAGGTGATGGGCTGCACTCACAGGGACAACCCCGATGGTGGGAGTCTGGGGTGCCGGCACCACTGGGTGGGAAATCCACACTTGCTCAGACCTCGGAGCATTGCAGTCCATTAATCCCACCCCTCCTTGTGCTCCCCCCTCCCCACAGCCTGCCAGCACGCAGTGTGTGGCTGCAGCATCCAGCCACTGATGGTGTGACTGCCTGCTCCTGTTGATTGCTACCCGCAGGGCACACTGTGCGCAGGTGACCATGTGTCTCTTTCTCTTTATTGCTTACTATTCACATTCAAGGCTTGTTTAATCAGCAGGCACTAGCAGCTTGTTGGGAGCCTGGCTGAAATGGGGAGAAGCTGGTGGGCACGGCAGAGGGCTCAGGGGTGTGCTACTATGGGGACCAGGGGGCTGCATCTTTTACACGTGCTTCGCTACCCAGAAGTGCGAGGGGAGGAACTGAACTGAAGTAGGACACATGAAACCACCCAGGCTGGGAAGAGCATGGGGTTCAGGAGCCACTGCTGAGCATACCCTGACACATCTATGGGACCAATTGTGGCCCAGCACAGACCCTTCTCCTTTGAGCTTCACACGAGGGCTAGCTGGGAATCTGGAGAAAAGACTTTTTCCCCTCCCTCTTGCAAGATATTACTTTTCCCAAGTTTTAGTCCCCAAGATTGATCCCAAAGGACTTCCCATCCCCATCCATCTTTGTTCCAGGGCTTTCCCTAGGTACATTCCTCCAGCACCCTGCTCTGCCCCGAACCCCAGGGCACTTGTGGCTGCATCCCTCCGGGGCCACCCCTCAGCATGAGAAGGTGGCATCAATCCCAACCATGGCAGCGAGCCACCTCTCCCTTGGAGCACGGCCAGCCTGCATCCCATGGCATGATGTGCAGATTGCTGACCTTTAAAATGTGGGACCCAACGTGTGAATGAAATTGGAAGCAAATATCCCAGCAAATATCCGGTCTGAGAAGAGGGACCAGAGCTCCTGGGACACAGGGCTGCTTTTCTGTTGCTCGTTAGTGGCACTAATCAGGAGATTCTGTATGCCTTTCAACTCCAGTTTTTGCAGGAGGACTGTCTTCCCATTGACTGAACCACAAAGGTGGATAAAACCCACATAGTTCTAAGGAGAATTGCCAAATATTGATACTGGGAGAGAGCCGATATCAGATAAACAGTGAATAATGCTTCCAGTTATGCAGGCTTTCATTTTTTTTCTGCTAATATAGCTGATTACATTCAATACTTCAGGTCGAGTCAGCTGAGCACCCGACCTTCATTTTAAAGGCAAAAAACAAGGCCACAAAGCATACCTTGCTGTTTGAATAGAGGTCATAAAGTAATGCTCCTGAGAAGGGGACTTTCAAAGGAACCCGAAGAAAGCTTTGGATGGGATCCAGCTAGCACAGCTTGTGTCACCCATGGGGACCCCAATCTCCTCTCCTACACCTCTGTGTGGTGTGGACACTCCAGTATCCCTCTGGTTTTCTACTTTCATGAGGATGAGTGCCTTGGAGGTGCCATGGTCCACTCTGACGTTCACCCACAAGTCATGTCAGTGTTCTCTTGCCATCAGAAACGTGACACTGCTTCATTCTCCCCGTGGCAGAATAGTCTTGGTCAAAAATTACTTCAGCTGCACTAAAGTTGTGAGAAATCTCACAGCAATCTGTTACTGAAATGCTCTTTCCCCCCCTGACTCTTGAGTCAAAGTAGGGCTGATTTCAGCATTCGGTTGTCCAACCAATACTTTCCTTTAACATCTCTGACCACAAATAGATGAACAACCTGTGTTGTTTTCCCCATCCCCTCTGAAGCCCCAGCCAAAGGCAGGAACTGCTCTTATGCATTTCTTTCTCTACACTAAGAAATCCTTATGCTTTTCCTGTTCAGCCTCAGCCTCTGCTTTGCTATCAAGTATTGCAACACCCTGTGATGGAAATATCTCTGCTCCGTCCCTGGCATTGTCACGCACTGTGCATGGGCTGTGTGAGCCTGATTTGTCCCAGGGTGTCATTAGCTCTGTGCATATCTGCCCTCCCTCTGTCACCTGTGAGCATCTCAATAGGCTTCTATTATCCTCAGGGGGCTCTGACAGCCTGCTTCATTTTCTTTTCTACATCAGCTATTTCCCATCGTGGTACCTGCACCCTGGGTCACGTCCTTTCTCTTTGTGATCTCCCAGGGCCTTGGACAGTTGCAGTGATCCTTGTCCCTGTCAGACCCTTTGGTTCACATTTCTGCTGATGCCACATTGCAAATGAGCAGGGCTGGCCATCAAGAGAAGCTGAGACGCATGGCCAGGTGGTTTTGGGGTCTGCTGGGCAGGGAAAACAAGAGCAAGGCTTTGCAGGAGTAGGACCTACCTAAAGAGCAGAGGAGAGCAGGAGCAATGCCTTTCTCCTTGTTCATTCTGCTTATTTATTTTTGTTTGACTTTGCTGATTGACAGTAACTCCAAAAATGAGGTGTCTGGAGTGTGCTCCCTCCTCTCACAGCTCCTGGAGGCTCCTCCACTCCATGCTGATCCTTCCAGGAATTACAAACACATTTTGCCCAAGTCCGAAATACTCTCCAAAGCCTAAAACGGCCCTAACTCTGCCTCCTTAAAAATGGAGAACATGTTACTGAAGATAATCTTTGTGTCCTCAGCCTTCCCTTTGGGATGAAAGATGCAGAGCACAGGGAGCCCAGGAGCTGAGTTTTGATGAGAAAGCTGAGCACCCATCCTGAAGCACAGGTTCCAAACCTGCAGCTCCTCTCCATTGTGAGAGCCCTAACGTTTCCAGCTAGGATGGCTGACCACTGAACTTAGGAGGCATGGAGTGGGCAAACAGGACCTTCACAAGGTGAGGTGGCCTTGGGAGCAGCTTCTTTTCAGTGTCTTGTGATCAGGACAGCAATGGGGACATCATGGCTGGGTGTGCCATACCTCATGGATGCTCAAAGCATGTGAGCGTATTTCAAGGGCGCTCAGGATGAGAAGCAAAGACGAAAGAAGCTTTGGGGCAACCAAGATCCCCATGTTGAAGTATGAGCTGCACCATGAGATGCTCAGCCCCGAGATTGACTGCAGAGGTGAAGGTCAGAGCCTGGCTTCCAGCGGGGGATGTGATATCTCCAAATTCCATGTTTCATGCAGATATCTGTCTGGATGCTTTGTGGTGCTCCTCCATAACCAGCACACCCCAAAAAGGGGCTGCCTGCCCCGATGTGACAGCACCAGCCCCAAGCCATCCCGTGGTTTGCATGTGGGTGTGTGGGTTTAATTCAGGCCCTTCGTGTTATTCGAGCACAGATGTGTTGTTTTTTTTTTCTCTCCCTTTTTTTTTTTTTTTTGGTGGTTTAGTTTCTCTCTTAACGGGAAAAAATGATCAAAAATAAGAAAACAATCACTGTTTGAAAGTGAATGAAGGGCGCTTTCTCCCCCTCCCCCATGCTTTTTTCCTACTTTGACATCTCAGTGGTTTTTTTTTCTTTTAGCTGCGGTTTCTGGGATAGGTGATAACTGCCAGTAATAGGATTAGCATTGATTTCTTTAGCAAGAACAGAGATGTGGCAGTTCCAGCCATTTACTGAACTGCCAGCTTTGAAATATCAAAAAAAAGAAAGAAAAAGAAATCTGCAGGAAAAAGAAAAAAAGAAAAAAAAGCTTCTTGCAGCATTTTAAAGAAAGGAAAGCCTATGTGAATTAAAATACACATACACACATGCACACACACACACACACATATCCACGCACATGGAGTATATAAATATATATATTGTATGTATATTATATATATGTATCTCGCTTGGTGCTTTTTTTGTTATTGTGTGATAAAGGATCAAAAGAGCTGTCTCTGTTCTAAGCTTCAAGAAAACCTTTTTAAAATTCATTTGGCTTTCTTTAGCTTTCACTTACTAACATATTTTAGGAGCTAATCTTACATATTTACTATTGTATCCTGACTTTTTTTAACCTTGAAATGCAAGCAAAGGCAGAATGAGAAAGGGGGAAAAATAAAGGATTCGGAAGAGAAAGAACGAGGGGATGAGCCTCTGGAAGACTTCTGTATCTCTGCTGCTCTGGAGGCACAATGTGAAACCCACCCAGTGGTGGCTTTGAAGTGGCACGTTCCCTCCTCTCTGTTGGTTGTGGTCTCTCAAAAGGGTGAAGGTTTGAGGAGACAGCAGTGGTCCTCTAGGGCCATAAAACAAGGGCAGGTCGAATCAATTGTAGCCTAAAAGCAAGAGTTTTAGGAGACTGGAGTTATATTTCCTACCTTTGCCTAGATATTGGAGAGTATCATGTAGTTAGAGTGTATTGGCCATCCCTTTCTGACTTGTATTCAGCTTTTGGGGGAGAGGAAAGTTCAAGGTGACCAGAAGTGGAAGGTTGTATACAAGAACATTCAGGAAGGTGCCTGTCCTTTTCAAGCTCAGGGCCACATCTGAGCATGGCCCAGGTCTTAAGGAGGCCCTGGATCAACCAGTGATCCTCAAGAACCCAAACTTTGTACCCTTCAAGAAACAGCTTGTTCTGGAAATGTTGATTCTTTCTCATTGAGTCTTGTGTTGACAAGCTACTTTCACGGGAAAGTTCCATGTCTTTATGTGAAAAATGCATGCAGCAACTCATTGTCCTCGTGAGCAGCACAAAGCTGAGGAGCAGGATGGAATTAGAGTTTGCTTTTCAGCTTTTAAGTCTGAAACAGTAGAGTAACACAAGTTCACAGTCAGTGAAGGGGAAGCTGTTACTGCATGAGGAGTCAGTGCACCATATTCTGTTCAGCTCTCTCCTCTTGCTCATAGAGAGTTTGGGCTGGACTCCCATGTAAAACCAAATACAAAAGTAGAGGACAGAGATAGCGAGACCCATTACTTGTAGATGCAGTTTGGATTCACTAATTTACGTGCAATTTGCTCATCACCTCATGCGAGGATATCTCTAGGCTGTGACATGTGGTAGCTGAGTGTTCCCAGAGATACCCATGAATCTAGCTGAATTTAGGAAGGGTCAACTCCTTACATACTCTGCAGGGGATGAAGTACTTGGCTGGTTCTCTTGCTCTCTGCCACCTGTAGAAATAAAGGGCCTTTGCTGCAGCAGGCTCCAAGTCAGCCACACGCCTTTCGCCAGCCTACTGTCAATCTCCCTTGCTTTGACTGGAGCCACGTGTGCATTGGTACATGTGCAGGCTGATGTCTCACCAGCTCCTGGAGATTTGCATTTCTGTGTTCTTATTAACAATCTCCCAAAGATCCGTGATGCTCATTTCACAGCCTCACCTTCATTGTGCCCTCTAATCCATGTCCCCAGGGTCTACTTCTGACATTCAAGCTTCAGAGCAGCTTACAAGCCTCTATTATTTTTTTAACATCAAACTGCTGAAGGAATTATTGTTTCTTTCGTCTGCAAACAAGGACCTCCTCCCTCTGCATCCCCCCTCCTTAGAATGTTTAAAAACTTCCCATGACTACTGCATGGATATAGGAATCCTGGGGCTGCTGCTACAGGTGCAGTTTCAACCTTAAGGGCCTGATGAAATGTCCCTCAGCAAAACTAGTAGGACAAAACCCTTGGCAGCTTTGGAGATTGAGCCTGGATGGGTGAAGGGAAGGGATCACCTAGTGTAGGCATCAAGAGCATGGAAATGCACTCATCCTGCATTTCTGGAGGACAGGAAAGGTTAAAGCTAGGTGGTGTTCTGCTGTGACCAGCTGAAAGCAGTGTTATATCATCTTTTGAGGGTTAAATGCAAAAGCTTTGCTCTTTTGCAAGAATAAAGTACCCAGAGTGCTGGAAAGAGCAGTTTCAGAGGGGTATCTGGATTAATGTAAGAGCTGATAGAAAGATTTGAATTTGTTTCCTCTTCTGCATTTCGTTTTCATAGTTCAGTGTCACCAAAACAAGTCATATCCCTTCTGCTCAGTGCAGTGAGAGCCCCATGAAGACCTGACCCCAGTAGGCATCTCTGGCATAGCTAAGTATTTGCACCATAAGTCCAGCCAAGCCTGCTTTATTTATCCCATTTTTCAGAAGCTTTCTGATGGCTGGGGTTGATCTGGTACATTTGTTTTAACCAGGAGCCTCCTGTAGTCCTTGCACCAGTACCTTAACTGTGGTCTTGTGGGTTGTAGATGAACTCTGTTCTGCCACTGTGAGATACTTCTCATCACTGCCACTCCAGCCTAGATTGCTGAATGTGTCTTTCCTGGCCTTGCTGCCTATTAATCTGCAAATACTCAATGCCTAGAAATTAGATTCTGCAGCAAATGGGTTATAATTAACCTTTTCCTGCCACACAGTTTCATGTTTTTTCATTCCAGCCCCACTTCCAAGCACTGCTCCATGAGCCTAATTGCAGCAGCGGCACCACGGGACATCCACCAGCCCTTCCCAGGGCTCTCACAGCTCAGGCAATCTCTTTATATCTCTTTCTCTTTAATTTCCTGTAATTAGCCATGCTCTAACTTCTGCACACACCAGGGAGAATGGAGCGATGCCAAACTCCCTGAAGGATCCCACCTCCCCCTGTGCCCACACTGTGGCTCGGGACCCTCCTGGGCTGGGTTTGCCTGAAGTGCCTTTCCTGGCAGCTTCCATGGGCTCCTTGTGCGTGGAAGTAGCTCTAGCTGGTTTTCCGTGCCTGGATCTTTTATGTTCTTGATAATGATTTTATAGAAACCCTATGAATGCTTAACACAGGGATTGCACTTGCAACAGCAGCTTTGCACGGTGAGAGCCTTGCAGGCTAAGCTGGTTTTCTGAGATGTTCCTCTCTGGGTCCACCAAAACCTGCAGAGCTGCACAAGTCCTGCAAGATCCAAAAAACATTCAGCTCTGTAGCCTCGACTTGGGAAAATGGAGATGGAGAGGACCTTGTGAAGACCTTGGCAACCAAATCACACTGCTCCAGGCCAATGGTGGTCATGCTGGTTGGAAAAGAGACCTCCAGCAGCATAGCTACAGCTTCTCTCCTGGTGCTTGTTCCAGCATGTCAGCAGCTTCACTTGCATTCAGACTTCTCCTGCTATGGTTTAAAATCACAACTATTTATTTGGAAGTTGGGCAAACACAACGGCTTTATTCTTCCCATCACCATCACTATTACGCAGTCCAATAGCGATAGGACAAGGAGGAATGGCTTTAAACTAAAAGAGGGAAAATTTAGCTTGGATGTTAGGAAGAAATTCTTTATTCAGAGAGCACTGTGGTGCTGGCAGTGTTGTTCTGCAGATGCACCTGTGGGTTCAGGCTTGCAGTACAGCCTAGAACTATGATAGTTCCTGAATCCTTTGGTCTAACGTGCCTGTACTGCAATGCTCACATCGTGAGGTCCACATCAGAAACTTCGTAGAGGTGAAGTCTATCCACAATTTTGTTTCTATTGGACTGTTTCATGCTCTTATTGCTCTAGCAGTTGAAATCACACTGAGCTTACTTGATGGAAATGGTGCAACCTTGGATTCAGGAGCAAGATCTAACTCTGAAATAAAAGCAGAAAGAAAAACATTTGTGATCTGGGAGAGTTGTTGTGGTTTCTGCTTGCTCCTGATGTTAATTTTAGTGCTGGTGTTAAGTAGACCCAGGTAGAGAGGAAAGATGAACTTCTATGCATTTGGGTGTTATGAATAACTCACCTAACAGCATGAACGTTGGAAGAGTTGATTTTTGGTCAGTGGGTGTGGGTATGTGCCTGTGATGCTGTGGTTACAGGGTGTGAGACTTTGCACAGGCTGTGCTTGTGATGGCTCCATCCTAGTCTGCCCTTGTCCAGAGCCTCCATGCTCTGCTGGCCATGACCTTCACAGAGCTAAACCAGGAGACATGTTCAATCCAGATGGGTGAGAAAAGGCCAGAAACACCAGAATAGCCCCATAGAGTTGAGCACATTACAGCTCTGGTTGAAATAAATGGAAGGACAAGTAGCATCCAATGTGGCATAACAAAGCACCGTTGAAAGATAGGAGCGTAAAGAAAGAACCTATAGTGAAAAATGGAGAAGGGAAAGAGAACTAAACAAGAATATACAGTCAGTTAAGGCTTGCAGGGAAAAGATAAGGCCAGCTCAGAGAGCAGAAAGGCTTAAGGGGAATAAAAAGAGCTCTTACAATTATATCAGGGAAAAGGGAATACTAGAGAGAAAGTAGTTCCATTAATAAATGAAGAGGGAGACAAAATCAATGGTGTTGCTAAAATGGTAGAGCTACTGAACTCCTTTGCTCCCACAGTGTTTAACAAGGTGAGAAGAGAAGAGGGGCATAGGAGTTATAAAATAATGAGGGTTCTGACAGGGTGATTCTTTGTGGGAAAGGCAGTTTGAGGGAAAAAGCAGCTTGGAAGAGTCAGGATACTGTATTGGAACAAGCCAACTTGTTCACCCATGCCTTTTGAGGTCTTCTCTGTCAAACCACTGTCATCCCTTCTGAAGAGTAATGAGCAAACAATGGGTAAAAATAGCCTGGTGTGATATGCATATATATTTTTTTATCTTAAATGGTGAACCCAGGTAACTACCATCAGGCAGGAAATCACCAGACAGTGAAATCACTCCCTCGCAAAGCAGGTTAACATCTGACCATGAAGAACAGTTGAGCCCCAAGGGGAAAGCCACAGTGCTGTGGATGCCAGTGGGAATTTTGCCCTGCCTTAATTCATAGGCAGCTGCACTGGAGTGAATTATGATTAATTATTTCGTGTGAACACAGCAGCAATGCGGTGGCATGATCAGTTGCAGAGAATGGGTCTTGCTGCAGGGCACATTTCATCATTGACCCATGATGTGCAACCCATTGGTCACATTGGTCTCATAAGTGCTGTATGTACCGTGTGGTTCTGGAATGAGGAATCCTACACCCAACTGCGCTGTATATACAAAGGGATGAGCTGGAAACTCAGAAAGGGATGGGGAATTCAAAGGAAGTACTGGAAAAAGTTGATTTGTGAAACGTCTCAGAGAGCAGCAGTGCTGGCCAAACTCTGCTCTAGTTATGTCACCGTGAAGCCTTCCGGGGAATTTAACAGGAAGGAAACAAAGTCCTGCAAAAAGCTTCAGAGAATTCCACTTATAATGGAGAAAATGTTTCATTTTTGGGATATTTCTCTCGCTTGCCAAGGAATCTGAAAAAAGAAGCATGTAAAGAATTGCATTTGCAAAAAACGTTTTCTTTTCTTCCCCTTAACAGAATATGGGTATTAAATTGCTATTTTTAACTGCAGTAATTTATTCAGTTTATATGGGGAATGTAACAGTCCTCGCAGTTTGTCACTTTAGCTACCTGTTACAAAAATGCATTGTGATAGTCCTTACCACAGTGAAATTAGAAAATGGCGCTTAGATAAAATGCAACCAGGAGTGACTGGCAGGTGCCAGGAAAGCGGCTGAGGCGTTCTTCCCATCAAGTGGTCGGCCAGAGGCAGCTTCCCTGAAGTCTGAGGCATTTCAGCTGATAAATTCAGCATTTCAGTGGGTAAATTCTGGAAAGACAATCACATAATGCAAGGTTTGTGTAGCAGCACCTGCCAGTCATTCCCATCTGTGGAACTAGGATGCTTGGACCCCTTGATGTTCTGTCACTTGCTCCTGGAGCAGTGCTCACGATCAAATTGACAGCTTGGTTGCTCATCCGAAACCATCAGGCTAATTTTTCCTGGTCACCCCACTTCCTTCTATTGTTGCTTTGTTTTTCTTAGGGTTCCCAAATGGGAATGGTGGTTATCAGCACAGGTCTTCCAGAGCTCATCTGCACAGCTCACCGATCTTCATTTGCAGGAGGTCTTTACACCTGACATTGTCTGTTTGATCCGCTGTGGTCTTATTTCTGTCTATCTGGGGAAGACTAGGCTTTCAAAGCACATAAGCTTGTTAGTTCTAGTGAACCCATCTCTTGTGAGCTAAGGACCACTTCAATGGGAAGCGTGGTCTCTGCTGGGCCATCTGTCACTGCTCCAAACCACCTAGCGTGAGTTTTGGGGCACAATCAAAGCAGTCTGGACTCTTGATAATTAAGAGCTCTCACGATGATGAAATTTACAACTTCACCACCTCCTCGAGGGCCGTTGAGCTCGCCTTCACATAAAATCCTTCTCGATGCAAGTGGGAATGAAACACGACTCTTTTGTAACCACGGCTGCTCAGATATTTTTGAGTTGAGGCAATTCCCGATCAGAAAAAGATGTTTTGCCAAGAATCAAAATTTTCTGTGGGAAGATCGATTTTCATGGAATTTCTTTCCAGGGAAATGAAACGAAATGCTCTCTCTGGTGACAAAACTTTATCTCTGCATCTGTCTCGGTGGCTTGTGGGCTTCCCGGGAAGCCTTTGCAGCTGGTTGGAGGGATGCATCACCCATTGTGCCTGGTGGCTGGTGTTCTGGAGTGAATGGAGTTGAGCCATAATGGAGGCAGCAGATGGGTCAAGGTGAGAGGTAGCTATGGCTTAGGCTGTAAAGGAGCAGGATCCCTAGGCTAAAATGCAATGTCCCATTTAAGAAGCAGAGAGATTTTTCTGATGTTTCTGAATCAATGTGTTTTTTTTTTCTTTACTACTTCTTTTGACAGAAGACTTCAGGATATTGCCCTTCAGTTTGGTTTTGGTCTAATTCCAACTTAGAGAGTTGGGGCTTTCCTTAGGGTGAAGCTCCATGATTTTTTTCTTTTTTTAGTCACGACTGTTTGCAACGAAAGTGATTAGCAAGGGAGGAACAGAAGTCACTTCGCAAAGGACTCAAGGGGGCTCTACATGTTCCCAGCAGTACAGTGTTTGTCCAACAAATGCTTGAACCACCTCAACCCCGCTGCAAGGGGCATGTTTTTTACCATGGCTGCTCCTAGCAATGCTAGCTGTCTGCCTTCCCCAGCTAGTTCTGCCTGGTGATGTGTACCTGGAGGGTTCCCACTTGGTCACAGTTTATCCAGAATCACCAAGAAAAGAGGCTCCCTCAGAAGTCTGGAAAAGAATAATGCTATTCCCCTGCTTGCTATTTTTTTTCTGTCCTTTTGTCTGCCTCTTTTAATCCTTAGGGAGCTGCTTTGGACATGAGTAAAACCTGCACTAAGCCCAGGTCCTACAAATCACGAAGACTTCAGGCAGCCATGACCATTTGCTGCTACAGTGGGGCTGACAACAGGTTAGCTGGGATGTAATTGGTTCAGATTTTCCTACTCATGGCCAAGTCCCATAGCTACTGTGCTCCTTTTCCTTGGCTTGGGTACCAGATGGAGGAACTGTGCTGCAAATACACCTGGAGACATGGCAAATCTCTTTGTGCCACTGCCATACCCACAGTCTGCCACTGGACTGGGGAGTTAACTGAAATATTGCTCCAACAAGTGGACCACCTCACACCCTGTGCAGATATACCCCAAGTAAGCGTGTGCCCACCAGCAGGTTTAGTAAAAAAAAACCGTGTGAAACACAATGAAGAACCTTTCTGCTACCTTGGCAGAGGGGATGGGATCCCAAACTTTGGGGCTGTGCTCCTGCAGTGTTGAGAGGGCACTCTAGCTGCTGGGAGTGCAGGTTGGGGCAGCATTTCTGCCCGTTCTCTGTGTGGCAGTGAGTCCTTCTCCTCCCTTTAATTCTCCTTGCATGAGATCGGTGCAGCAAGGGATGCATTTCAGCCATAAAGATCACGAGACAGCTCCCTGCTTGTATACTGCTGGGGAGAGGAGCAGCCTCCCAAAATGTTAGCATCACACGCGTCCGAATGCCCCAACCCTCTAAAACAATGGCAGCTCTCCCTCCCACATCACTTCAGGATGCGGGCAGCGGGGTGCAGTAAAATAGCAGTGCCCAGTGCTGTCGTTAAAAAACTATTACAGAAATAGCTGGGCTTTCACTCGGCTGTGTCAATGCAGAAACTGTTTCCTATTTATTTGTTCCGTTTGTTTATTTTACCGGACCACCCCATGAACCTGGGAGAAACATGCTAGAAAAAAAAAATTATAGCAACGCCAACTATTCTAGGAGATACACGAGCCCCTCCATGTTTATCAGGTTGAGGGCACTGTATTTTGATGTCAATAAGCAATTTTTCCAGCCCGGTCTCCTGCCCGACCCTTTTAATCCATCAATATATTATTAGAGATAAAGTTGGTGGAAGCCTGCTGCAGTTAGAAGATAAATGACATCTCTGAAGTCAGGCATTAAAGACTAGATTAAGGCCTTGTGACACCGTTTTCAGTGCTCATCTGTGCACTTCTGTTCAACCTATCACACTGAGTGACAAGAAAGAAAAATAATGAACTGGGCCAAGGAAAGAAGAAGGGAAAAAAAAAGGCAGAAAGAGAGAGAGATTTTTTCCCCCCTAACACACAAACTACATCAGTTCACACTCAGGATTAGACTGCATTTAAAAAAAGGGGAAGGGGGGAGGCTGGAACTGGATGGTACTATACGGATTAAAATAGGAAAAAGGGGAAGCCAAATGAGGAATTGCAGTTCGGCTTTGTCCTGGGTTTATTTTATTTTATTATTTTTATTCAGTTTTATTTTATTCAGCATTTCATTTCTTTATTTCATTCTGGTATTTTTTTAATTTTTTTTTCCTTGCGAGGCTGACCTAGTTGAGTTTGCAGGATCCTAAGGGTTTTGTCTGGAGCTAAAGCAAATCCCATTTAGGACCAAGGAAATACATCCTTTCAAGAGGCCAAGTGAAACTGCCCGCAGACAGAGGTCTCTCCTCCCTCTCTTCCATGCTCACCTTTTGTCTTGGCGCAGCTGTGGTGATGTTTTACTTGGGTTGATTGTTAACACTGGTGTTAAAGACATCCCCAGTAGCACAGCAACAAGGCTGGACATTAGGGTTAATGCTGGTTTGTTTTATTTGTCTTTGTGTGTGTCTAACAGCACTAAGCAGGAGCTTTGGGCTTCATATGCAGAGCCCTTGAGACCAAGAAGTTAAATGCATCCTTGGGGAGCAGCTGCTGGGTATGATTTTTCTGTCAACTGTGGACTTCCCAGGTGTAGGCTCCCTCAG
This sequence comes from Cyrtonyx montezumae, assembly GCF_038088225.1. NCBI lineage: Eukaryota > Metazoa > Chordata > Aves > Galliformes > Odontophoridae > Cyrtonyx > Cyrtonyx montezumae. The sequence continues at coordinate 3,880,882 of NW_027072056.1, read as the reverse complement.
CATTTGGACAGTGTGATGCCTCACCCAAACACTGCTCCTGGGGTCCCTTAGCATCAGTGCCAAGTTTTCAGTGTTCCGCTGTGGTAGGGATCACATTGCTCCCTTCCTGCTGGAATCAACTCAAATTCAAGGCTGCCCTGGACTCAGCAATAACTGGATCGTGGACATTTCCTCTCCTGGGGCTCCCTGGAGAATGGTTCTTGCTCCTTCAATTCCTGTAGGGTACCTGATACAGAAAAAGTTTAGTGCCCATTTGCTATCACGTGATGATGACAGCAGAGCCCAACTCCAGCGAGCCTGGCCACCACCCTTTGTGGGTAAGGGGCAGTGCTGCTTCTTTCCTGTGGGCCAACAAGTGACTGAAGAGATCCATATGGGCATCCACCTGCCCCACGGGGCTTCATGTCATCGAGGAGCCAAACATGGCAATGCCTTACCCCAGTACTGTAGCTCACAATCAGGTAGGTTGGTATGGCCGGTCTGGCAGGCCGGTCTGTGCATAAAGGTATTTTATTGTTCTAACTATTACTATTATTAGTGATAAAAAGCTTGCCCTGGAATTAGGCGTTGGTCAAAGGATGTCATCCTACTGCTTGGGACAGTCGCCCACAGCAAGCAGCCTTTGCATCGTGGCACAGCAGAGATGTCTGTGCTGGATCTAGCCTGGGATCTGACGTGCCTCATCGGGGTCTCCATTCTGTACAGTATGTACATTGCTGCCGTCTTCTCCTTTTGAAGATATTTTTTTAATGTCTTAAAAAAAAATAGATTACTTTGTTACAATCATTCAGCAAAGGGTTTCTGCGCCTGTAGAAAATATTAATAGACTATTATGAGGTCCTACAACTAATTTTTCCACACATATCATCTGTCTTTGCATGGTTATTAAACTCCAACAATATTTCATGCAATGCTTTCCTGCTAAATTAATTTGGTTTCTTCTTCTCCTGCTTCTTTTTTTTTTTCCCTCCTTCCACAACCTTTAAAATTAAATTGAATCTTCATAATTACGGCTTTTTTGTTGTTCCTCATATCTTTTTCTTTTCAATTTTTCCTATCAAAGTGGCTATACAGTTTAATAAAGATGTAAAGAAACAGAAATGAAAGTGTAAGGGACAGGAAGGGCTGTGTTGGGATCAGAGACTGGGGGCTCTGGGAGAACTGGTAAATTCTGGCAAGGGTGGCATGGAGCTGAGCACAGTGTTGAGTGCCACCTTGCTGGGTTAGCTCCATCCAGTCCTAAAGAAGATGTTTCTATAATGATTTGTAGCATGGGAACTTGGAGAAAGTGGGTTCCCAACAGGATTCATCCTGATTTATCCATAGAATTTTGGAATTGGGCTGGTGCAGCTTGGGTTGAACTGGCTGCCTACTGCTAGTTGAGGTGCTAGGAGGAAGCACCCTCCTGTAAGCGTCCCTTGCTTGCACAAGGAAATGCTCCCTTGCACACCCAGTCCCACCATACATGTCTGCTTGGTGCAGGACTCTGGGGCTTTCCTGAACTTTCCCAATCCATCAGATCTCTTTCTGCTCTCACTCTCCTGTCAACACCTCCTCAACAGGCCAGGACTATCTGGGGAACCACAGCTGGGAAATAAATGCTTTGGTCAAACTGTAGGGTAGTTTGGCACAAAGCCACAGTCCAGAGCTTGCCAATGTCTTCAGGCAATTTCTTATGCCTTCTGGAGTGGAGCTTGTAAGCATTTCAAAGCCTAATTGTGCAGAGAAGTACTGTGGGCTTCTGTCTTGAAAAACTCAGTCAGACTGCAACTGATTGTCATTTTCTTTGTCAGGGATGCTCAAAAGGTCTCACCTGAGAAGAATTCTCAGGGTAATCAAGTGCGTTATCTTCATTAACTACAGATCTTCATAAATTAAGGAACTTTCCTCTTTTCTCCTTTCTTTTGTTCTGGAATGTCCACTCGAGAAGGATGGGTCAATAGAGAAAGTAGTAACTGTTCAACAGAGACACCAGTCCCTTGCATAGGACAGGATTTTTACCCCCTTTTGAAGATGGCATTAGCTAATTCCCTTTGGCAGCTAGAATGAATTCCCAGGACTGAGAACACCATGCTTGTGCTTTGCTGGCCAAATCATATCAAGCCAAACGTGAAACCAAGGAGAGCTTTGTGAAGGTCTGATCCATTCAGCATTGGACAGACTGCAATGGGCACCAACAATCTTTCTGGAATGGACTCAGAACTTGTCTTCCCAAGAGGAAAAAGTAGTGGCCAGGCTAAGCAGCAGCCAGCAGTAGGGCTTCCTGCTAAACTCAACAGCAACAAGCTGTTTATTCACTGGGTGATGAGATAACCTGGCTGGAAAATGGTCAGTGGAGCTGAATGGCTCAATAGGATCAAGGAGTTTGCTCTCAAAATGGTCCCAGATAATACCCACACCATGTCTGTAGTCACGTGTCTTTGGTGAGAGGTCCAAGCCCTTGCCACCACTCCTCGGGAACTGACTGTTTTCTTGGTTTGACATGTGCACTTACCAATAGGTGGCACCAATGGAACAGAAATGTGAAACTCTATGCAAATTTTCCTGGAGAAGAGGGTGCTGGGAACTCTCTCCTACATAACTATAGACATTCTGAGAACAGGTATTGATTATATACTGCTGTCACGGTTAAAATACTCTGTAGTCTGGGGGGATCTTAAGTGACAATAGGAATCAACCCAAATTGCTCGTGATACTATGAAACGTCTTGAATTTAGAGTCACACGAAGGTGATAAATATTTAACATAGTGTATTTAGTAATGTGATCAGTTCTTATTCATGATTCGGAGGTAAGATGATTCAGGTGTGGTTTGTGTGATCAGAGAAAAAACAGTTTACCTCAGATGAAAAAGCAATCATTTTTCTGAAGGAATCCTCATACTTTCTGGAGTCACTGAACTCCCAGCTGAGACATCTGTGTTTCCATTTTGGAAGGGCTGAACCTCCTTCTTCCAATAAATTCAGATGGAGCTGTGGCAAGATACAAATCAAAACGCAAGGTCAAATTCTGTCCTCAATTCGATGGACCTCGCTTGGTGTATTCCATTATTCCATTGTATTCCAATATTTCTGAATACACATGCAGAAAAAGTTAAGGTTGTGTGATGATGTTGCAGATAAGGTACACCAACCACTCCACACCATTTCTACAAGTGCAGGCAGACTATGACCACGCCAAGTTTCTGATATTTGGTTTATTCTATGAATTTAACACAGTTCAAAAACAGTAGCCTTGTTTCCCGGTGTTGTAAAGATAATGAACATTATCCTTCACATCCCTTTGCTCATCAGCCATGTGTTTATATACCCAGCATCTGGCTACGTTATTATTTATATCACGGGAAACTGAACCAAAAAAAGCCCTCAATGACTTCCAAGGAAATCAAAACACATTTGGGCCAAACCAGAGTGAAATGCTAATTTTTCCCATATGAACCACTGCCACAGCCAAATATTTACTGTTTGTGATTATGCGGGCTTCTCGTGTTAAGTTTTTACTGTGAGATTTATGGGCATGTTTGCATTTATATGTCAAAAGTTCCTCAATAGTCAGTTGAGAAATAATTCAGGGGTGAGGTAGTGAAAAAATGTAAAACTTAAACCTTTGGTGAATGAGTTCAGGGCCTGTAAAGCAATGTCAAAATGAGTTATTTGATTATTTCCTGTAATGCCTTTTGTGACTGCCACTGTCTACGTTGCCGTGTAAATGGGATGGCAGCATGGTTTTAGTTGAGTTCAGTGCCTTCATAAACAAAACTCCCTCACATGTAGGCTCTGGATGCCTGTAGGATTTGGCTGGGGAGGTGAAGGAGAAAATGTGGTTTGCCGTTTCAGGGTGAATGTGATGTCCTGGTGGATGGTCTATTCATGTGGATGTGGTGCAGAAGATGGCCCAGACTTCCTGGCTGGACAAGCCAGGGCAGATGCTCCCCTTCTGTGCCTCTCCCTCACCAACAGCCATCCCATTGGGCTGCCAGCGGGTAGGCACTGCCTTGAACTGTTGGCATTTTGAGGCAAAGCACCCTCTGATTAAAATGTCATCAAGAAAACAAACCTCAGAATGTAGTTCTACAAAAGTCAGTACATCACAGGGAGAAAAATAGAGGCACTCTTTAAGTATAATACAGTATCCTGCAAACAAGTGTGTGTGTGTGTGTACAGGGGGGAAAGCGTAGGAGCTGAGCTAGGCATGAGCATCTGCAGTCAGGTACTCATCAGGCACTGGATCTAGCTCCATTTTCTGCTCGGCTTTTAACAAATCAGGAAAGAAATGCCCCTGCGTAGGGTCACAGATAAATCTTCTGCCCTGGACAAAGGGTAGATCTCCTTGTCAGTGCACTGATTTATTGTGACCTTATAGTCAGACTCTCTAATTTCTGCATGTGGCTATAGGTGCCACCGATGATTTGTTTTCTCTTGATATTCCCTGGTTGCTCCATAACCGGTGCTGCTGGGGGTTTACTGATCTCTCTATGGGGTCAGGGTTTGGGTGGTCGTCACTCTGCCAAGACAGTTGTGCAGTGGCCAAGCTATGGTGGCTTTGGTGGTAAAAGGGTTTTCTGTGCCTGATTCTTGGGGCCAGATGCTCTGCCTTGCCTCCTCTAAGGCCACAGCAAGTACAGGGGAGATCTGGAGGGTCTCAAACAGTTCCTTGTGGAAGACACAGCCCAAATCCAGAGCGATGAAGAGCTGTTCACTGATTCTCCTACCATTACAGCCTCCCACCGCTGCTGTGCCAAGGCAGGGCAAGAAGCACAGCTTCACTTGCAAAGACTCTAGATGGAAAACCCCACCTAGTCACTTATTTTTCCTTGCAGGTAAAAATTAAGGTCCTCCATTCACATAGGGGATGGGGCAGTCAAGGTCCTTGGAGGTGTTACAGAGCTGTGGAGATGTGACACTGAGGGACATGGTCAGTGTGCACGGTGGGGTGGGCTGGGGTTGAACTCAGGGGTCGTAGTGGTCTTTTCCAACATTAATGATTCTATGATTCTGTACTCTTCCCGTGGTGCTTTTTTGCTGCTGGGCTCTTCAGAGCTCATCCACAAGGGGCTATCCAAGCTGTAGGAGGCAAATTTTGAAAGGAGGCATTCTTGTTGCACCCAGTGCACATCCCAAGGGGTCATCTGCATTTAGTGCAGCACATTCAGAACAGACATCCTGGCAGAGCAAATTTGTGTTTCGTGCAAAGCTCTCCTGAAGCACATTGCTTTGTGCAAAAACCTCCAAGTCCAGCACTGCCCTATCTCTTTCTTCTTTACAAACATACAAAGGGATAATAAAACAGCTAAGAAGGAAGAGCAGTAAAATTTCATACCCGGAGGGGAGAAATGGCATATACTGCCCTCAGCCTATAGCTGAGGCCAGAATATATAGAGAGAGACTTGGGAACTGTTTTCTTTCCTAGTGTGATATTTTACCTCTATTGCCCTCAGAACCAGTCAATATTTGTATAATATATATATAAAAATAACCTCAGATAGATGGATAAAAACCAAGCAAAATTCACCTCGGAAAGCCTTTTATTCCAACTGGAAAATTGCCCTGCAAATGTACTCAACACAATACCCACTACTTCACTCGAAAGTGACAGTTGCAGCTGTTAACGCTGCTACATTATCTCATCTTTGGAGACAAATTTCAGGCCATATTTCACTGTAGCCTGGTAATGTATATATGCCCTAAAGACTGCTCCAGCCAGATCTGTCTTGCTGTATAGATTTCAGATACAGCTGTATACTTCCCGGGTGTTTTTTTTTTTTTTTTTTTTTTTGCCTTCCCCTTGTTAGCCAGGGTGGGCAGGAGGTTAATAAAACACCACTGTATTTCCAGACGGTGCCCATGTTGTGAGAGGGGTGAGAAGCAGAAGGGAGAGCATCCCACCCTAGGAGTGGAAGAGGAGGAGGAGGATGGCTGCTTGGTTCCTGGGAGCAATGCTCGCAGTGGTTTGTTATGCTCAGTGTAGGGCTGGCATCACTGGCACAGAACAGAGGGAGAAAACTGCAGAGATTTAAAATGCCCCTTCCCTGTTCCTGCTCAACTGTGGTCCCCAGTGGTGTTCTCAGAGCTGTTCCTCCTGGTGTAACCCCACGTCCTTTGCAAATCTGAACGGAGGGCTGTAATTAGGAATTCTGGGACTGTCAGGAAGGGAAATACGTAAGCAGGGAAAAAATAACATCTATTAGGATTTAAAATAGTCTCTTGAGTCTCTCCATTATTTGAGACACTTAAGATCGCTTGACAAAGCCCTGGAGAATGTACAAGAAGGCTAGACAGGGATCTTTGATGGATGTTTTAAACTATCTAATGCGTCTTTTCCAACTCTATCCACTAAAAAATGACTAATTGGTTGCTGTTCTTCATTACTACGATTATAACAGTGTCCTGAAAGAGACCAGCACTCCCCCAGGCGGGATGCTTACCTATCCATCCCCAGCTCAGCAGGGGCTGCTGCATGTGGCTGTTAATTTTCAAGGCAAACATCTGTGCCGTGCACTGCAGTGCCTGCATCGCACCTTGCCTGGCAAGAGCTGATGTGTCTGCACACTGTGACCAACCTTCTCCGTGGGGGTAGAGAAGACCAGAACCAGTTGAGGAGTGGAGCAATCTGGGAGGGCACAGGGGGGAAGCCCAAAGCTGTTGAGGTCCTCCGGTCATGCTCAACGAGGCAAAGAGGGAGAAAGTTTATGTGGGGCTCCCAGTAAAGTTCAAAGAAATAATCAAGCATGCTTTTTCTTCTTTTCTTCTCTTTTTCTTTTTAGCCTGGCTAATTTTCTCTGCTGGAATTAGTTGTTTGAATGGAAAAACCTGCTGGAGCAGGAAGGGAGAAAAACCTTGGACGGAGTGGCTGCGCCTCCCAGGCCCTGAAATTTAAGATCTTTATAAATGATCTGTTAAAACTATAGTGACGATAAGCTTATGAATCATGATCTATATTAATCAGGGCTGCTGATACGGAAAGATTAATTGAAACGTGCAGTTCTACACAAATGATAAAGTGGTAACAATTTAATATCAGACAAGGAGAGTGAAGAAATTACACTCCAAGCTTCATGCATCATTACTATGGATATTAATATTTTACACAGCGCAACAGCATCGGGAATCATAATGAAAATCCATAACTAGTGCACAGACATGATTAAATACAACAGTCTTTAGGTGCTGTTTGGTGACGGGGGCTTAGCCATATTTCACTCCTGCTGCCGGTGATTCGAGTGATAGAGTCTAGACGTGGGTGATTAAAAAGTGTTCCTCCTAAAGGCTGTTAACCTTTTACTACTGAAATGAATTTCTTTGATTTTTAAATTATGCCGCTCACTCTGTGTGGTTTTTTTTCTTCTTCTTCTTTTTTTTTTTTCCCCCCCAAATCAAAATCAAAACCTTGTCCAGAATATCGATGGAGCGGGTTCCCCAGGTGGTTGACAAAGCAGAAGCAAAGCACCACGAAGCAGACACGGAGGGGTATTCAAGAGCGGGAAGGAGAAAGAAGGGGGAGAAAACTGGTTAAAAAAACAGGTTTTCAGTGCTCGTCATTATGGCAGTGCATATATTAGATGTAATACCAGGTGCTGTGCTGGGCCATAAAGGTTTTATCCGCTGGAGTGCAGAATGGGCGCATTACTCACAAGTGGCAACGGCGCCGGTGAGTTATGCACCTCATTCCCAACCAGCACCGATAAAAACTTTATGCTGCACCACGTCGTGGCATCTCTCCTCGATGTGGGATTCATCAGCTCCGGTGGGGGCTGGATCAGGCCCTGAGTGAATTGCAGTGGGCGGGGGGAAGTGAGCCCTGACTCAGCATTGCGGAAAAAAAAAACCCTTTGAGAAAATGCTTGGGCGACCCTTTAAATCCTCGGAGCTTCAAGTAATGACATCTTTGCTATCTGGCCCTTCTGTAGGGATGGGAGGGGTCCAGACTGGCCTATATGTCACATCAGCTGCTAAAAACATGGTGGAATTTAAACCCAGTACTCATTGACTTTCCACCTTGGACTACAGAAGTGGTGGTTAGCGGTGTCCCACCCAAAGTGCCTATTCCTTCAGGAAAGGGCTCTTCTGGCTCTGCAGTGATGTGGGATGTGACCTGAAGCCTTGACATTGCCACAGGAGTTGGTGAGGGGGTGAGAGCTGGGTGAGACCTCCTACATGTGGGAGGAGCCTTGGAGGTGCTACATGACTTGGGCTCATACATCTGTCTCAGAGCGGATCTACAAGACTGGTGGAAGTGCAACCAAATGTAAACATGCATGAATCAAGTCCAGGAGTTTGACTTGATGATCCCTTTGTGGGTCCCTTGGAATATTTTATGATACTATTCTATAGTTCTATGAATTCCCACCTTGTGCCATTGGAATTTTGGCTTCTTGTGGGTAGATTATGTGACCAGTGACCAGCAGTCTCATTGTAGTACAGCAATATACCTGCCAATGAGTATCTAATACACATTAAGTCAAAATACTTCCTTGCGTTTTGTGAAATCAAAATGCTTTGTATTCCCAAGAGTTGTTGAGCGCTGATAGCTCTAGTGTTGGCCATCTTTTTTCTACTGTGGTTTTTGTGGCCAGAAAAACGTTTGCTCTGAAGGACTGCCGACATGCAAAACCAAACCATGGAAATATGGAAAGAGTGGGTTTTGCAGCTACAGGCACAGATCAGATGTTTCTGGGAATGCTTAGATATTGGTTGTCGTATCTTGAATGAGACATGGAGAAGCCTGGGATACCAAGGGACTTCCAGTGTCCAAGGCCTCAGATGTTAACTTTGGGATGTTGGTAAGTTTCAGACATGTGGTGGGCAGTGCCCAAGAAATGAAGTTGCAACTGAAATAGCTGTGATGGGCAGGACACATGGCAGGATCCGTAAGTGATGTGGGTACGTGGCTCTTTGCTGAGCAAAACAATACTGAAAGGACAAAAACAGATGTTTTGCTTTGTGAGGGAGAGAAGATGATCACATACCATCGTGACAGGCCTAGCAACATACCATGCTAGAGGACGTATGACAGTGGACTAAGACATGGCAGTGGGGTGGGATTAGCAGGGAAGATAACAAAGCTTTGGTGCTTCCCTTGTCACTTGAATTGGGCATCCTTTGGATACATCTCACCTCCCCCTCTCCCTCCAGAGGTTTGAAAACACAAGGCTGAGAGGGAGCAGCTAATAATCAATGACATTAATTAATAGATGAATGGCAGAGAGGCACAAGTATTGCCCCACGAATGAAAAGCAAATCCCAGCCAAGGGAAAACGACAAAACTGTAGCAATTTCTACTCTGTTACCCTTGAGATTTGGCTCCAGATTCAAAGGATAGGCAGGCGGAGAGGGAGGCTGGGAGGAGGCGGGCGGGAGGGGGAGTTGGCTCATATTCTGCTGTGACCCAATTCCATACAAAGCATCCTGTAACAAAACACGTCTCTATCTACAAAGTACAAGTAATCTTTGTTTTCAGTACAATACTTATCTGCATTTAGACCGACGATGGCAGTGCTTGGCTTATTTTCATGGATCCAGTTATCCTTTTTATCCCTGTGAGCGTGTGTAAGTGTGTGTCTGTGTCTCCTCCTCTCCATTCTCCTTTGCTGTCTCTTGTGCCTGTGCCAACAGCGCTGCGGTTGTGGGGTGCTGTTAGCCATTAGCTGAGATGGAAATGCTGAAGGTCAGGACCACTTTCAGGCTGGCTCGATTATTTGGAGCCTTGGGAAAGGGTGAGATTGAGAACTAGTCTCTACAGCATCTACCCATAGCCTGAGGTGGGGCGAGAGTAGCAGATGGGGAGCCAGTGTGCAGCTTGAGAGATGCTGGTGCTGCCAGAGCTGTTACCAGTCTGCTCTCTGAGTCTCTGCATGACCTCCAAGCCTTTACACATATGCTTCTGCTGGTATCTTTTGTCAGGGCTAGTCTTCTACCCCTTGCCTTCAGAGCACCTCCCAGCAGGGTAGTCTTATCTTGGTGGGACTGTCTGCAGACTCTAGGGTAAAGTAAGGACCATGCTGAGCAGTGTCTGAGAGGTGTTCAGGGCCCCAAGAGGCAGAGTCACAGAGGGGTAGCCTGACACCAAATCTGACTCTCCAAGTCGTGCTGTCTTCTCCAGATGTACCAAAGGGGGGTGGTATGTCACCAAATCACAGTGTGTTCTCCCTGTGCTTTCAGTCATGGAGCATCCTTAAGGATGCCGTCATCTGAATTCATCACACTGCTCACTGGTACTCCTGAATTTATGAAGCCTTTCTGCCTTCTCTTTCTCATCTCCGCTATTACAGAGCACTCCTAAAGTTTGCTTCAGTTAATGTCTGGACACTTTGAGAAGTAAGATGTCAGTGTGTCCTTGTTAGAGTCATCCAGTAATACAAAGGAAAGGGGCATCATCTGTAAAATGGTGTATCCAGTAGTCACACACAACCTAAAGTTGGACCAATGAGACCATTGGAGATCTAGAAGCTGTCAGCTGTGAAGAAGGATTGAAGAGTGTTCAACTGCTTAGATTTAAGAGCATGCAGATCTGAGGGCTCCAGAAATATCTGGATGTCCCAGGGCTGTGATTTTGCCCTCTGACTTCTAAATCTCAGCCTATCTAATATCATACTACCTTGTTTTTAGTTCTTTTCCCTTACATTAATATTTGCTGTGTTCAGTTGCTACCGAATCCTGGTTTTGTTTCTTATTTTTAATCCTTGCTTTTCATCTGAATCCAGCCCTAGAGAATATCTATATTTTAAATAAGAATAAGAATAAACACCAAGTGTAATACATGTAATTCCGTAGTAATCATGTGTTTTACAGGCTGTTGACAAATTTGCTCAGCTAGAAGTAAATATCCTCATCTCCCTCCATTCCTGCACCAACAGCCTCTGTTTATTGGGTAATCAGTGTGACCTCCTCCCTGGAGAGCTACCTGAATTGGTGCTGATAGGCAGATGACTGCTGTTCTAGTATTTTCACGTTCTTATGTATTTACACCCGGTGATTCTTCACCCTTGACAATCCCTCCAGTTGTCTGCCAGCTTTTGGGAAAGGATCTCTATGCTCCTCTTTGCTTAGTTTGCCCCACAGCAGAAGCAATGCTTTTTGAACCCCTGGCCGTGTCTGGATAAGGCACAGAAGTGGTGGATGGAGTTGTAGAGGAACACGGTTTTCAGCTTGAGGTCTTCTCTCCGAACAGGAATCCGTTTACTGGAATTAAAGAGGTATTTTCAGGAATGGACTCCCCCCAGCCATGCTGCCTCAGCTGCACTTCCAAGAGCCCAATTCTTGCAGCAGCTATGTGCTGCATTTTGCTGGAGCTCTGCTGGGGCACTTTGTGTTTGCTGATGGTGTTCTTGGTGCCATGGTGATATTTTAGATATTCCCAAGTGAATATTCAGGCTCTCTTGTAGCTTCAGAATCAAGGCGAAGTTTGCATTTATGAAACGAAGTGAGAGAATAGGGATTTAAAGTCTTTTAAGAATGATGGGTGGTTGATAAAACTTCAACGTTATATACATTTTGGTGGTAGACACTGGGGACCAGAACTGTGAAGGAAAATGACAGCTGAGAAAAATGTTTCAGTGTGGTATTTTTGCAGCACTGAAAGTGCCTCCCGAGTTTTTGTTTGTTTGTTTGTTTGTTTTTAACGTGTTTTTAAAAGAAACTAAACCTTATTTTGCTCTTAGTCTGAACTATGGTTACCTTGAAACAGTTCATAGCCTGGTAAGACTGTCCTGCCTGGTTTGGTTTGTGATTTTTTCTTCCTTTCCCCCCTTTTCTTTGACCATGGGCAGCTGTGTGCTGCCAGAAGAAGGCAAACTGCTCTGTTTAAGGGACATGGTGCTATGGGAGAGCTGTACCCATGAGTCCAGACTACACCTTTGCAACTTAATGGGCATCACAACTGACTGTATTCTTTTGATGAAACAGAAGACCTTGAACTTTTGCCTTTTATCATGAGTATATCTATTTTTCATCCAAAAACATAATTTGCAAGAGGAGGACATCTCTGGGTGTGAGACAGGTGGACAGATCTGGGAACATTCATGGGTGAATAACCCAACCCCGGTGCTGGGTAAGGAGTGTGCAAAAGGATGACAATGCATCCTTTATAATCCACCAAGTGACACAAAATCTGCCAGAGAAAAGCGGAGGGAAAGCATTAAAGATGTTCACAAAATGCAAGAGAGCTGAAAAGAATAGAAAAGAGAGGAGAATTTCTGCAGAATTTGTCAGAGCAAGCGACATATTCTTCTCTTTTTAACCTCTATTTTAATGTATTTTGCTTTGAGATCTTCCCCAGCCATATCTGCATGAAGTGGCCCATAGAGCCAGGTGGGGGGCAGCTCACCTCTGCTTGGCATAGGGGAGTGGTCTACGTCTAGAAAACCTTCACTTGCAGGAAAGACTGGAAGGGCAGGACTGACTGCTCTTGAGGAGAAGCACACGGGATGGGGGGAAAGAGGAGTTCATTCCTCATGCTCATTTCCTCTGCAGATAGCCTTCTGCTAGCCAAAAGGCTGCTGAAAAGAGAAAGACAGTAAATTGTTCTCCATGTCTGCAGGGGATAGGAAGAGAAGTAAGAGCCCTAAATTGCAGCATGGAAGATTTAAGTCAGGTGCTCAGAAAAAACACTCTGGTGCTAAGAGTAGTGAAGAACTGGCATAAATTTCCTGGGGAGGCTGTGGAGTCTCTGGTATTGGATGTATTTAGGAAGAGGTTAGATGAACATCCCTCAGGGTTGCTTTAGACCTGCATGATCCCTTCCTGAAGGGATTAGATGACGTCTCACGTCCCTTCCAGCCCTGGATCTTGCACTCTGAAGCACTCTGTGGCATTTGTTCTGATGCTGGAGAAAATCCTGGTCTGAGAGAGCCGTGGTGAGATGTGGACTGGAGGGGGCTTCTCAGTCTCTGAGAGATTGAGGAAATGCAAAGTTTTCTCACATGCAGCAGAAAGCCACCAGACGCAGAGTGCTGGGAGGTGTCAAGGTCAAAGCTGTGTATGTGAGTCCCTGGAGCTCAGTGCTGGGCCAGGTCTTGCCTCCACTAGCCTCTAGAGGTGGGCAGGCAGACAGAGAGACTGTTGCCCTGAAGTCCAAGAATGAGGCCATCAAAACTGTTCACTCATCTGGTGTGGAGATGACCTCCATGGGGGCTCTGTTTCTCTAGGACAAAGCATGAAGCTGCTCATGAGCATGAAAAGGACTTTTCCAAAGACCAGAGCCCTCTCCCATCCATAGATTTCACCGCCAAAACACAGGAATGAACCCTAGCTTTTCTTCACTCAAACCTGGTGGCAGATTTCATCTCTCTTCCTCCTGCAAATTGCTCAGGGACAAAGAATTGTGACTGCAATTCCTAAAAAATCAGGTGGTGTTCAGACATGGTGGCCAAGAACTGGAAGGCAGGTGGGGGTTTGTAACTCCGATGAGGATACCGAATGGTGCTGAGCTGTGAGCATCCACATGTGCGAGAGGGGATGAGGAGTGTGAGAAGTCCTGCATCACTTCTCCAGGCTGGGGTCAGCCTCATGGGACTTCCACAGAGTGTTGGGATGCTGGGAATAAGCAGGTGGACCACTTTTCCAAGGGGACACAGAAAGAGAGAGGGAGGCAGGGGAAGGAGGGGCTGGGGAGAAAACGGGAGAGAAAGAGGGAGAGAGAGAGTGTGGGGAGGAGGGGAAATGAAAGGATATTATTTTTTTTGTATCTGTCATTTCCCTGCTATCTCCCATATGACTTCTTAATCCATCAGAATGCTGGGAAGATAATGTTTTGGGCGAAATAACATGAGAGAGAGGATAGACTCCCAAGGACCAATATCTTTATTGCTCGGAGGATAAACGGATTATGTCAGCCATTTTCTGTTGCTGACAGCTTTTCTTATTAACCGATTTTATTTTTTAATCTTCCAGGGAAGAAATATGGTTTTATGTCACAATAAAACGCCGGTCACATCTAATTCTGCCCTCAAACAAACAGATTTCTGAAAGCCTTGCAGAGAAATTTGAAATAACTTTAAAGAGGGGGTTTTTGGATAAAGTCTTTATCCAGAGGCTTGTTCAACCGCAGTGTAAAAGGTTTAGAGAGAGTGAGAGAGGGAGTGAGAGAGAGAGAGAGAGAGAGAGAAGGAGGGAGAGGGAGAGAAAAGTCCCTCACAGTTGTTTTTCCCCGGTTGATCCCTATTAAAAGAAACTCTTCATTGTGGTGTACTCAAGGAAATGCAGCTCAGACGAAAGAGTCACATGAATGTTAACAAATATGGCTATTTGTGTGGCTTACGCGCTGCGCCGGGCTTAGAGATGTTGTGTGTGACACTCAGAGAATGAGGGAAGCAATCATTAGCATCCCAGCAACCTGCTTAGCCGCCCGCTTTCATGCTCCCCCTTTTGATCTGACACTTTTTGCTTCAGTTTTGCTGGGATTACTGCAGAAGATGCTAATAAAGTATCACACACATTGTAGGCAGAGCGATAAGAAAGTCTGCTCGGGCGAAACTTTAGAGTTTGGAGCCAAGCAGGCTTTGTACTTGTTGCTGCTTTCCCAGCACGGACCTGGGAACTGGGAGGGGTTTGGTGAGCTCCTTTTTTTTTTTCCTCCCCTAAAATAACCCTGTAGACAGACCCTGCACAATCCATGTATGTCTCCTGTGGGGATTCAGAGGACTCTCTGTGGAGCCACTCACATCCCCGTTGTCTGCGGGTATCTCCTTTCAACACACTGACTCATGGAGTGTGGGAGGGGGGGCTGAATTTACTGCCATTCCCTAGTAATGCCCTGCCTTTCCCTCTTCTCTTTCTTAGGAAATGCCTTCTGCTCATCGCAAACACTGGGGAGTAGAGCAGAGGTCTTTGGAAGTCTTTGTGCCCAACAGAGCAAGGAACCTGTCCAGCTCTCAGCATCACACTGCTGCCCCTGAAGCACCAGCTGCCATCGGAGGGAGGGGTTGCAAGGAATTAAAGCTCAAGATCATCTCTTGGGGTCGGTATGTTACCAGTTTTGTTGGTGTTTTTTAAGGCGTCCGTGTTTACACCGCCCTGGGTTTATACAAATATGTCTTGGCAGAGTCTCCCCTTCCTAAAGTGCTTACAGCCTGAACCAAAGGCATTAATAGCTTTTGTTTTACTGGTGGCCAAAGGCAGCTACATCTCTGGCACCCTCAGCCTGCACCACATTCTCAAGCCCAAACGCTTGAGTGCTCAAAGCCAAGACAGCAGCAAAGAGCAGCAACTGCCTTGCCCACAGGGGCAAGTGCTGCTGAGCTCCTGCTCCCCAGCCCCAGCTCCAGGATCTCCTGCAGTTTAGGATCTCAAAAGGCACGAAGCCCTGGCCTATAAACCCTCTACATGCAGTTGTGGTATTCCACTCAATGGGGGTGCCCTCTTCCCCACAAAGTGTTGAGGATGATGGGGAAAACAGGTCCAGGTTATCCACCACTCTGAGAAGAGCACTGGGATTTGGTTCCCCTGGAGCTGGCTCTGAGGATGTGGTCCTGATGCTGAAGTGGGTCCTGACTACTGTCTTGCAGCAGTGAGTTCCACAGGTAAAGAGCTGACAGCGCAAAAAAATATTCTCATTTTTCAGAGGCAAAGAACTGAGATCTGTCTCTCTTTTCCTTGACAATTTTTATTCTCAATAGCTTTGGCAGAGCTGTCCCTCTCGCCAAGGTAAGCCGTCCCAATCCTTCCATTCTCCCTTCTGATTATGGCCATGAATAACATCTAATATTCTTATCACCCGCCTCCAACCCCCCTAATACTGCTGTAGGCTTTTCAAAAGGAAAACCACTAGTGCAAACATTACTGTGGACAGAACTGCATCTCTGATGTATATAAAGGCATTAGCACATCCTGCAGCCTGCGTTTGGGCAGCCACGTGGCTGCTGTGCTGCTGCACAGCTGCTGCACAAGGAGCAGAGGTCTCTGCTGAGCTGCCTGAAGCTTCATCAGAGCTTCTTGCTGCTCCCAGTTGAAATTAAAACATGATGGGAATGGATAATTTCAGTGTATGTGGTGAGGTTCACTGTGGACCTGGCTTGGGCAGCTCTCTGGCTGAAGCCCCAAGTCAGGCTGTACCACCACCCCAGCTTCGATCCCCATATGGGATGTCTCCTAACACTGGCTATGCTGTGTGGTCTGTGGTGCACTGAGGTTTGTGCCACCTCTGAGAAGATGAGGTCACCCCATGGGTACTCAAGTGGGAGGATGAGCCAGGTCCTGGCCAGGGGCATGGCAATTGTCTCCCATGTACCTGGGGGCAATTAGAAAACAGCTCCCACCAAGTGTTTTCCCAAGTCCATCATTCAGAAGTGGATGGCAATTCCTGGTTGGAGCTTTTAGACCAGTGTGTGGTCTAAAATGGTCATGCCCAAGTAAAAGGAACTGAGTTTTTGAGCGGTGGCTCCAAGGTCAATGTATTTATGAATGACCTCAGCCCCTGACCAGCCCTTTGATGAACATTTGGGGCTGTCCCACTGAGGAGTGCCCTTCCCCAGGCCACACTGGTCTCTCTGTGAGAGACCAAGCCACAACCCAAGCAGGGAACGAATAAAGCCACATTAATCCCAGCTCCATTAGAAACACAGAAAATAAATAAATGCTGTTTTCAAATGTGGGAAAAGAAAAAAAAAATCAATAGGGAAAGAAATATTATTTTTAATCTTCTAAGAGGTTTTTACAAACAACAGGGAGGGGAAAAATTGAAAGCCATGAAAAAAGACTTGCCAATGTCCTTTTAACCTTTATTTATTATCACTCAGTCCACATCAGCCCCTGACTGCAAGATAATTTGGAATTTCATTTTAATTTCAATGTATCACATAATTCAACACAGCTTTCCATGATTTTTTATTTTTATGTTTTGTACTGGAAACTTAAAAAAATCTCTCTATAGGAAATGCATCTTAAAAAAACCCACCACCAACAACAGCGCCATAACCCTTCTGCAGCAGTTACTTAATTTATAACTTGAAAAGGGTTTGTGCTAAAATATGATAAAAATAAAATCAACAAACTTCAAAAAAGGAATATTCTTTAATACCATGCTTTAGCTTGAAGGGTGCCTGCTCCTCCGCTTTTCTTTAGCTTTGTCTGCCGCTCGCATTAGATGGTTGGAGACTGGTTTTTTGGAAGCCTTGTATGGCATGTTGTTTGAGTTTATTTAATGGCATTGAGTCTGGCTGTGTTAATGGGGAGATCAGAGGGAGTGTGGGCAGGATGGTGGATGAAGGGCTTGTGTCACCAGCAAGAGACAAGAAGACAGCCTGGCATGTCCCATGGACACCATGTCCTGCTCTCCTTCCTTCTGTGTGTGGGGTCCTACAGCAGCTGCCTCTGATTTTCCTGGCCCACATATCCTGTGAGGCATTGGCACAGGCTTCCTGGGAGTCATCATCCATGGAGGTGTTTAAGAAAAGGGTAGATGTCACATTGAGGGATGTGGTCTACAGCAGTCGCAGGCATGACTTAGTAGTTGAACTGGGTGATCTTAGTAGTCTTTCCAACCGTTATTGTTCTATGATTACATGTTGCCCTCAAGATTACATGTTGCCTGCTTGTCCAAGCTGACAGCAAGATCTGCCCTTCCCTCCTGACTCCTTCAGGCAGCAAACTGTAGGTTCCCTGGACACTGCTCTCGTCTGGGGCTATATTAGAGTTAATTCGAGGAGCATTACCTTCTTGCTAAGTGAACACATGCATCTGTAACTCAACCCGTGCCAAAAATCCTCAACAGGGAACAGAACAGAAGTAGGAGAGAAGAAACTTCTCGATGCAAACAGTCTGTTTAATGAATTTCTCAGTCTTGTGCTCATTCATTGTTGTGGAGCTCCCTTGATTGCATCATTTTTCTTGCAAATCATGACTTATTTGTAAAAGAAGTTCCTCGGGCCCCTTTCTCTCTTTTTTTTCCCTACATTTTTATTTAAAAAAAATTCCAGGACATTAATTTACTTAATAGGACCTGATGCAAATTGGTGCATTTTGCCTCAGATCTTGGCACTGGCTGTGGGCAGGAGGAATCTCATATATTCATGTCAGTTCCTCTCCACAGCCATCTTTATCAAGGGCCTCCTGAAGTGACAGACACAAAAGGGTTGTTTGTGCTCCAAATTGCCCATTATTACGGCGCTCCAGAAGGACCCATCTCCCATCCCCAAGCTGCTCATTGAGCTTGGAGTGAAGACGGGGGTAGACCTGGCAGGGAGAAGATGGACAATAAATTGTCTTCTGTAGAAAGCTGCACATCCGTACTCCCAGCTGCTCCTGGTGGCTATTCCACTATGGCCTAGCCATGGAAAAAGGCAATAAGCAGAAATGCTCTTTCACTGTATGTTGATGCTTGGTACAGGGACTTGTGAAAGCATCCAGAAAATGTCACCAAGGGGTTCCTGCATTGCAGGTACAAGCAACGTTACCTGTGACTTGCCAGCTGGGGAGAAGCCCAGTCATTGGCTGTGTTTGCTGTGGAGCACTGATTGAGTGAAACTAGGAATGAGATGCACATCCAACATAATATAATCCCCTCTGCTTAAGAGCAGAGGACAGCCATTGTTCGTCTTCTGCTGTCTCACATTTTGGGGTTGAGCACTGCTTTTGCTTTCTTCTCCATGATTCCTTGCTTTGCAAGCAAGTGGAGATATGTAGACCACTGGCTTGAAGCCATGCTCTGAGCACCAAGGAGGACTCATCAGAACAACCAGCTCAGGAAGGGGTAGCCTTCTGGGTAATCCATCTCAGAAGTCCCTGGGCTGTGGCCACAGGCATAAACACTGATTTTCTGGACATGAAAGATGAGCACAGCCACCAGCTCCTGATGGCCATTAAGGTCCCCAGCTTGCTGCTAGGTGACTACAAAGAAGACATGGATTCCCTGGAGTACGTCTAAAGAAGGGCAATGGAGCTGTGAAGGGTCTGGAGCAGAAGTGTTAACACTTCAGTTAAGAACAGTTGAGGGAACAGTTGAGGGAAGTGGGATGTGGGGCAGTCTGGAGATGAGGAAGCTCAGGGGAGACCTCATCACTCCCTGAGAGGATGAGATGGTCAGCATCTGCTCCCGGGTAACATCAGTAGGACAAGAAGTGATAGTCTCAAGTTGTGCCAGAGGAGTTTCAGGCTGGATATTTAGGAAATATTTCTTCTCAGAAAGAGTGGTGAGACACTGGCACAGGCTGTCCAGGGAGGTGGTGGAGTCACCATCCCTGGAGGCATTCAAGAAAAGATTAGGTGCCACACTGAGGGACATGGACTAGAGCTGTCACAGGCAGGAGCTTACAGCTGGACTAGATGATCTTTGAGGTCTTTTCCAACCTTAATGACTTTATGATTCTATGAGTCCATGACACCAGCTGTGCCTTAGGACTGAGCACCATAGGTTCAGGTCCCTAGAAGACTTCTGGTCCAAAACCAAAATGCTGCAATTTACTCCCCAAAGGAGCACAGCTCCTGGTGAAGAGGTAATGGTCTAGCACTTTTTCACTTACTTGCTAGTCTTAGTGATATTTGTGGGAAAATACACCTGGACAGTAGATAATATTAAGAGACACTGGAAAAAGGGGTATGTACAATCAGTGAAGAACATAGTCATGGGAAATGATGCACTTGTCATGGGATCGTGGAGATGATGCTTCTGCACACAGCACCTGGACACCAAGGGTCTTGATTGGGAAGATGTGGAAAGGCACAGATGAATTTTCCTTCTCCAGGAAGGGATGAGAGAAGTCTACCAGCACTAAGGGAAAGCTGGAGGGCCAGGAGAGGGTGGGGAAGGCAAATGCAGGAAAAGAAGCCCAGGGATCTCACTTCTCAGCCCCATTGCTGTACCTCTCTGAGAGCTGACCTGCTGGGAGGCAGCACATTTCTGCGTAGCCATAAGCCTGCTATCACTTCTAAATGGAGAATGGCAGTGCCTAGACATGGCTGAAAATACCCAGTCCTGAGACAGAAACACAGCTTTTTGAATGAGCAGAACGATCCACGAGCATCCCCCCTTCCTATTTCATCAAAAGGATGCAGAAAAAAACAGTGATAGTTGTTAGAGGTATAAAGGGAAAGAATTTCCATGTTCAGATATTTATGGTGCCCCAATGGCTGAGCCTAAAGGGGTCTATGAAAGCTGACGTTTTTTCTTCATTTTCTCTGGCTATTTCTGTCAGGGGAAATGATCTTATGGACCACTCTAATAACAAAGACAAGAAGAGCTCAGGAACTGCTGCACCTCGGATGGATCAGCCCACACCAGCCCCGCAGAGACAGCGATTTCACGCGGGTGTTATGCATCGTAACACGCAAGCACGAGTGCTCAGTCTGGGAGCAGAACAGCAAACTCATCATGCCCTATTTAGCAAAATGTTCACTGCCAACACGAAATTCTGACCCTCACATTTTATTAAAAGGATTATATCTTAAAGCAAACTATTTCAGTCCCTCAGCTAGCTCCTTTCTGTGAAAACTTCCAAGACAATTTTGAGGACCGTGGCAGGATCAAGATGAAGCAGTTCTGCTTTGCCCACTTATTTCTTCAGATGTGCTCAGATCCTTCCTCTCCTCTGGTGTGTCCCACCTCGTGGCGTCAGCACCCATTTTCCAGGCATACTTGGCTTCAGTCTCATCCCACTTGTAATTAAATGCATGGAGTTAAATATGTTGCTGTAGGGTCAGCTCTTTTCCTAGTGGCAAATAGCCCTGCTAAATCACCTGCATACCTCAAGCAGAGCATCTGCAAGGCCAGGGGGGATGAAAAGGCATTTTTACCCTCAATTGTTCTTGTGAGGGCTTGTATCCATTCCAGTTAATGGTAAAAATATACCATTTCTATTGTATATGATTGCATATGCATGTTGCAAGGAAGTGGGGGTGGGCCACATGTTGGGGTAGATTTGATAGAACAGCTTTGTGTCAAATGAATAGGTGGGTTTATTATAGACTTCCCTTGCTCCAAGCTTCAGATGAGAGAAATCCTATAATCCCGCCCTACTTTAATACTGGATTAATGTGGATTTGTTAATAAAATGCTAGTGAAATCGAGAATAATTTGTAATTAACTCAAACTTCTACTCCCGGCATCATTTTGAATATCTTTTAATGAAAATGAGGAGCAGTTTCAGAGGCTGCACGCACTCCAGCAGAGCACTGTGAGTTGGAGTCTTAGCAAAAAAAACATGAAGTCACTGCAACAGAGTAATGTGTGCTCATGGCACCAAGAAAGTGCTAAAATACCAGACGTAACTTGGGAGGTGCTGGGAACTGTTTGATACCAGATCCCCATTCTGATTCAATGCATCAGCACTCGTGAGAATAAAACCCAAACTATTAACCTCCAAAACAAGGAGTACACCAACAGGTTAAGTGTTGCAACCAGCAAATACGATGGGAACAATATGGAAACTGCTTGGCAGGTACAGCCAGTTTAGAATTACAGCCTCAATACTGCCCAGTGCTACCTCCTCAGCAGCATTAAAAGATCATGGACCGTGTACATGGATTTCAGACAAGATTCTTTTCTGATCTAAAATCTTTATAGGCACACAGAAATAGAGGATTTGTCCTACCAGATCAGAAAGGCAGGCCATCCATCTCCAAATCCTGCCTCTTGCAGTAGTTAAAAAAATGAACTAAAAAGGCTGATTTGCACTGCTCAAAGATAACTGCTCTGTACTTGGCTGTGTGGCAGTAGAAAGGCATAAGAGTGAGATGTGGAAAAGGCAATTTTACCCAGGTTAACTTGTGCAAAGATTTGCAGCTGTTTGAGTCAATTGTGAAAATATACGGGCTCTATGGCTCAGGATTGCATAGGTATGCCCTGTGACAGAGAGGTGGTTGGGATGGGAGAGGGGCCAAGGTGGTGATCTTAATGGAGCAGCAGTGGGATTTGTCTTCTCTAGGCAGAAAATGTTCAAGGGTATCATCAAAACATTATATAGGTGATGGTAAGCACAAAATGGAAGGGTGTAAGCTTCCTTTGTGTTCAGGAGAGATAGGAAGGATAATGGGTCTTGAGTGGGGCAATGGAGAATTAAGTAACACTCTCAGCTAAGGCTTGAGTATGCAGAGGAGAGGCATCATAATAAATGACCCACTGAGATTGTGATATTTACATCTTGGACACCTTGGAGAAGAGGCTGAGAGCAGGACCCATGGAGCTGGTGCTACCAGAGCCAGCAGGATATCCTTCACCCCTTCCCTGCTACGTGTCCTGTGGCCCTCTGATAGAAGCATCATGACCAGTTATTCCTCTACCCTAAGAGCCACATAACCTTAATGAAGAGCAGAGGTCTGTAGAGGTCTCCAAAGACAGAAGCAGTCACCTTGTCACAGGGGTCCTTGCCTGTACCCTGCAGTGACCTGTTGACCCAGGCTTTGGTGCTGCTCAGCAACTGCATCTCTCTCTGATCTGTCCTCCTGGCCTGTATTATCTGAGATACTTGCTCCAGAGATGTGTTGTGCTGTCAGCTGCAGCAGACCAGAGTCTTATTGTGCTTCCTTTATTTCCTGCACATCTGTGCCATTGGTTTACTTAAGAGACTCCATTTGCAATCAACTTTAGCTAGAAAAGACTACTTTCTTAGCATATGCCTGCTGTCATCATTAGACTTTAGAAAGACCTTTTAAACCTTAATCACTGATTGTATGCTTACATCCAGTTGCTTCTAGCTCTGGTAACACTTCCCAGGAGGAACCTTCTGGACATATCACTGGCAGCTTTCCTTCCCTCTTTTGAATGTGAACCAGAGATGGGAAGAAGTCATCTCCATTCTCAGCGTCCTGTCAGGGACTGGCCCCAGACTGCTACTGCTTCCCTGATCCCTGGTGGAAACCCATGACTCCATGGCCACCAAGGGAACTGCTCCTGCAGTGCTGGAGGAATGGCTCAAAAAAGAAGAAACCATCCTGTTTTCTCTTCACAGTGGAGAAATAGGGAACGTTGGAAATAACTATGAAACCCCAGAAGGTAACTGGAAGGTCCACTGGAGCTGTGGGACTGGATGGTTCATGGGAAGAGAGAGTCACCTCCCAAAGCTCAGAGTGATGCCTCACCCTGACACTTGACTAGCCAAATTCCTGCAGGGAGAACCACTGGCAAAACCGACTCCCGTGAATAAATCTCACTTTGACAGTGATTCAGACAAGTCCAGCACTGAGTGATGCCAATCTGCAACACTGGGAATGAGGAAGGATGCTTCAGAGGGAAACAGAGCAAATCTCCTCACTGCAGTAAGCCTGACAGACTCCACTGGTGTTGTAGGTCACAATCTACAGCATTAACCATCGCTATCACTCGTTTCAGTCTGGCTTTGACCACTCCACCTGGAGCTCTTATCACTGTGTGCCCTGGGCTGCAGAGTGGCATCTTTGAAACTTCCCAATAAATGACCTTCCTCGCAGCCCTCTCCTTGGATCACTCAGAGCTGGGGTCGTTGGTTGAAAAACATGGAAGAGTAGGGCCTGTCCATTGTGCTGGGGAAAGCCAGCTGGCAATGTTGGATAATAAAAGCAGAGATGACTTTTTGCAGCTACTTCTATCTTCTAGTCTAACTTCAGTGGTTTTGTTCTTCATTTAGGGGAGGTTAAATTCAAGCTGGTTTGCCTTTCTGAAGCTCTAAAGAAATGCCTCCATTTCAGCTGTGAGTTTGCTGTGATGTTCCTCGATGGTATCCTCAGCTGCTCAAGTCTTGCGCTGGGAGGGAGATAGCAGCCATTCCTAACAGACAGTGCGTGCTCTTGAGAGCCTTCTTCTTGCCCCAGGTTTCACTGCAAAATGTGCACTGGGGAGCTAAGAAGACAGCACCAAAAGTTGATTTTTTTCAATAAACAGAACCACTACCCCGTGGAATCCTGTCATCAAACCTAAGCTCATTCTACTTTAACAAGGCTGAGCTGCATTCAGGTTGAGCTGCAGGTAACAACTCTTTAGCAGCTCTTCATCAGCTTGCTACTGCCCTGAGCCCTGTCTCCATCCCTCCCAGCCAGGTCCGTTAGGACAGTGTGCTCTCATGATGACACCATCAGCAGTGCTTCTCTTCCCTGCTGCTCGCACTAGCTCTTCCAAATGTCTTGGGTTTTTTAATATTGGACCTTGGCACGACCTGAAACAAACAGAAGATGCTCTGGCAGTACTGTAGACCTCTCTCCTCCTCAGAGACCTCAAGAACAAACTACTTGGCACCCAGTTGCTCTCTGCTTTCACTGCTGTCCTCGGTGATTCAATTGTGCTCTGAGGTTAGGCAAGGTATTTGTGTCTCTTGAATCCATCTGGAACCTCACCATTTAATTTGGATCATTCTTACTTGTACCTTTGTTGTCTGTATTCTTTGTAACTTTGTCATCTGCTGGGCTGTTTTTTCTTTTCCTTTCCACTTCAACCCTCAGATGGCAAGTCTTTGTCTAAGGCTACGGCTCAGAAAGGCCTGGAGCATGGATGGTGTCACAAGAGTGCCAGAAGTGCTCTCACTTGAACAGAGGTGACTTTGTACAGAGAGATCTAATAACCTTTTATTAGAGCAATCAGTACAATTGGAAGAGATTGACAAGCATTCAGGCAGACAAGCCCTTTTGTATCCCTCCAAAATTCACATTCTCTTTAAAAGACTTCGCTTGAAACAGTTACCGGAGCATTTACAAAAAAATGTTCTCTGGGAACGAACACAGAGCCTCTCTCAAAGAGACAATTTTCGTGTCAAATGCTTCACTTCCATCTTTGCTTTGGACTGAAAACAGGGATTTATTTGCCTTTGGGTTCTTCAAACGTTAATGGAGTGCTAAAGTGGAGACCTGCAGAACGCGCTGTGCTTCCTACACAGTTCAATAGTGAGTGAGCGATGGTAAAGTCAGCAGAAGTTTTGCAAAGAGGAAGATCCCTCTGGCATAAGAGACATAGAAGTGGGGTCTAGGTCAGGGTCTTCCAGCCACAAAGCTAATTCAGGGTAAGGTAACAGCCTCATCCTTTTGCTGAGCGATTTTGGGATGAGCAGCGCTGCAAGAATCTGCCTGTGGATAAGTGTATGAAGAAAATGAAGAGCATCGCAGATGCAGAGGTGAGGAAAACACTGATATTGGCATCTGGATGAGGCAAAGAGTCTTCCTCCAAGGGGTTCAAAGGGCAGGCACTCCTGAGAGCTTTCCTCCTCTTTATAACGGTCCTTGAATCTGGACCTGAGAATGAACTGTTGCTAAAATGGTCAATTTTGAATTGCAGATAGCACTCATAAGTTCATAAGTTCATAAGTTCATAAGGTTGGAAAGGACCTATAAGATCATCTAGTCCAACCATCCTCCTATCACTATCTCTACCCAACTACTAAATTAAGTCCTTAAGTCCACTCCATACTGCAAGAACACCCCCAGCTCTGTGGGCTTGTTCTCTTGCTTGCATGGCATGCCTGAGTCCTAGGTGGATCTGAAGGAAAACTACTGCAGACTGAGTTTGCAAAAGTTCTGCAAACTAATTCTGGATTGCAAGATTACACCATATTACAAGGATATTGTATCAACAACTTGGATGTCATTCTCATTTTGCAGCAGCCTAAGGAAATCACTCTCCTGAAGGAAGTTCTCATGCACAGGGGAAGAATCCTGTGTCCCGTGGGAAGCTGGCCATGCCTAACCTTTAAAGTTGTCTTTATCTCATCTCCAGGACAGGAGAGGAAGGAAGAATAAAGCAACCTGGGGGTGTGTGTCAGAGTGGGCTCACAGAGAAGAAATCGTCCGTGGTCTGCCAAGAAGCCCACTGTCCCCTGGCCATCACTGGGAGCTTGGCAGTGGCTCTGAGGAGGCACTGGGCACTTCAGTAGGCTCTCAGTGAGGTTTTAATGCCCACAGTTCAAGGAAGGGCAGGATGCTGAATGCTCCTGTTGCTCAGACTGAAGCTGTAGCTACACGGGCACAGGGCTGTTTCATCTCACTTGAAGTTTGGCACAGTCAAGTAGACAGCCTACAGCAGGGTTAGAGAAAGGCAAAACAGTGAGTGTTCCCCTGTGTAAATGGTTTGCTGTGGTTTGACAATGGGAGCTGCTCACACCTCCTGCAACACTAGTAGATGTGGAGGTTGGAGGAGATGAATCAAATACCATGTGGGTACTGGAAACAAGAAAAAGAGCCATGCAAGAAACATGCTCCTTACATCTTGACACATCTTCTCCTCAATCTCTGTCAGCTGGAGTCACATTGGCTGGGCAGAACTTGAAGATGCTGCCATGCAGATAACTGTCCTGTTTGGCAGAAAGGATCCCAGAGGGACTGGCTGCTTTGTGAAACCCCTTCTGGGCCCTGCGGCTTCTGCTGGGGAGCATTTCACTCATCGAGGAGTGCTGCCTCAAAGCTGTGCCTTGTGAGCAAACTGTGGCTATCAGTCCCAGGTCTAATGACTGAAGGGCTCAGCGTTTAAGGAGTCAATCCCTCCGGCTGTCTGACCTCAGTCTGACACACGAGGACTCCTTAGGACCTATCAGACCATAAGCATGACCAATTAACACTGATGCTGCTGGCCTTGTTAGTTGTGATGGAGCTTCCCAAGGGTAAAGGGACTAAATGAGCAATACATATCAAAGAGCAACTGAAAAGCCATTATGTATTATTGTCTCTTTGTTGATTTGAGGAGGATGTGATGAACTAGGTACTAATTACATTAAAAAATGATGTATTCTAAACCAATCTTGTCTCTAATTAATGTCAGCATAGATGGAGACATTCCCATTTCACAGCAGCCTAAACAAAATATTAGTTATGGAAGGCAATGCATGCTGAGTAGCTCTGGGATATGCAGTATGGGGGCATCTTGAACAAGGGGCAGGGAATTCCCAGTCCCAAAGCACTGGAGGAGATGCAGGTCACATCAGGGTGCCTCGAATACATTTTCATTGAGTACCACGTCTTTTCATGGCACCATGCATGCAGTTGCATGCATGCTCATTGTCCAAAGCAATTCTTCCTCACCATCAGGAAAGTTCCTCTTTCCACTTAAATGGCTTTTTTTTTCCCCCTCTGATTCATTTTTACTTTATTTTATTTTTTTTTATTTATTTCTCTTCTGTATCCTTTTCAATCTGGAAAGTGACTTGGCCTCTCTTCCCCCCATCTATTTTCCTCCTGCCACTATTCAGTTTAGGCATGAAACACAGAACTAGATTGAAAGCATTCAATGGCCATTCAATCGGAGAAGAAAAGAGCCCCTCAGAGCTTTATTAGATATGAAGATCCACAATAAAAATCAATTTCTGCCTCTTTATGCAGTTTAAATGACAAAGCACCCACCCATTCTGCAGCCATTGTGCCTGGGAAATGTAATTCAGTGCTGGAGCTGGGACCAGAACACCACGGACTCGCTGACCTGCGCCGGCAGATTCCAATATGATACAGACCTTCGCAGATAATGACAGCCACTTCATCTCACTGCAGGGAAAAAAAAAGTTATCTGATATCTTTGAGGGTTAAAAGGCTATGTGGGCAGCATTTTTAATAGCACTCTAAATCAGCATCTTCAAAATACCTCTACTTTTTTCGAACTTCTTCCATCTGCCTTTTCCATTTTTGTTGGCTGGCAAGCCCTGGCAAGAGTCTCCTGTAGCCTTGGTGCACTGAGGGAAGAGTCCTTCCCAGACACTTTGCTGAATGGGAGTGGATTAGAGCTCAAACCTGATGACTGCAAACATTCATTCGATCCGCGTGACATGCAGGAATTTGTATAGGAGATGTCTGCAGCACTCTGGCTGAGCCAGGGCTCTGCTATGGGACAGCTTCAGGCAATGATGAGCTGTGCCAGGGGGCAAGCAGCATCCTCTGTGCTTCTGTCCCCATGGCTTGACATCTCGTGGCTGGCAGCAACCACTGCATGCATATTGTGGAGTCATAGGATCATAGAGGCTGGAAAAGATCACTAAGATAACCAGGTCCAAATCATGCCCACTGAAAGGCTTCAAAAGCCATACTCATTTTATCACAATTTAAATTAGGCTAAAGGAACATGAAGAGAAAGTGAAGCCATGGCAATCCCAAGAGGTGCCACTTCTGCATTTGGAGAAGGAAATGCATCCACCTTTTCTGTTCCAAACCCACTTGTTTTTGCATGTTTTAAAAACTCCCTCATAAATAATGACCCTGAGTGATGTCACGATGGAAATGAATGCTTTGATCTGTCTCTAATGAGTTGGAACCCTTCAGTGACTAATGGCAAAACACTGTAGGACTTGTATTAATCTGAATCTGGGGGTTATAGCTGCTGAGGTGGAAGGCGTGTGTTCTGCAGGGCGATGCTGCAGCCCTCCACCACATCCATCTTTGAGTGTCTGGGGCCCAAACTCCTCCCTTTGTAGTGCAGGGTGTTGAATCCATTGTAGCTCTTGCTGTTCCCTTGGCCTGCTAACAGCTTTATCTTGATGGAGATGTGCCACATGCCTTTCATGCACACATTGGGTTTAAGATTAAATTTTACAGAGAAGGAATGTGTTCACTGAAGTTTAGTGACTCTGGGACTTTCCCTCCTTGGAATTACATCTGTGCTTGTTTCCTGGGAAATACTGCCCTTTCTGGCTACGGACAGATGAAATATCTGCCATAGTTTTGTGCCCTGGAGCACCTCGGCCCTGAGTGGAGAAGGGTACCCCTGTGAAACATGCACATCCACAAAAGCTGAGACCTCACAGAGACCAGGACATAAAGCGTGCAAGTAATATGGACCATGTTTCCAAAATAAAGGCTGAGGGCTCCCATGAGTTGGGGTGCGGCCTTCTGGCTGAGCATGGAGAGGTGCCACCAGTCTCAGTAAGAGCTCATCCCTTCTCTATCCAGAAAGGGACTGGGAGGTGAAGTTGCTTGCAGTGTTAGCAGTTAAACTGACTCCAAGTGATAAACTGGGGAGAGTAAACCAACATGAGATGGCAGCAGTCTACACACAGCTCTCAAGCAAATTGTGAGAAGGGAGCAAAAATATATTTCACAGGCTCCTTAGTCATATATGGCAAAGGTTTTTCAAAACCTCTGAAGGGTTATTACAACTTACCAGTGTTAACTGAGTCACCAAGCCCTAATGATTTGCAGTGTAAACCCATGAAGCTGGAGGTCAGTGATGGTGTCGTAAACAACATGTGAAAATTTAGTTTTTCCTTAGTTACTGGCTGATTCTGTGCTTAGACACGTGGTCCAGTGGATGCACAGTGCACCTCCATCCACGTGCTCTTGCTCCCCATCAGCATGCCCCAGCTTTCCCAGCTCTTACTGAAGACTGACACATGACCAAATGTCTTGTATTCATTTTCAGATAAGAGCATATTGGCTTTGGGTAACTTTTCACAACCTGATAAAGTTCAGATGTGTCTGGGCTCCAGGAGAGGAGGCTTCTGTACGAATCACTTCTGATCCTTCATGTGAACCTAAAGCACCAAACTCCTCCAGTGTACAAAGAGTTAGCTCAGATTTATGGTAGAACATGAAAAGCTGTATCAATTCCAACTACTTGTTGGCTGGTCTAATTACAAACACCAACATGAGAGAGGGAAAGGACCGTGAAACAGCAAAAAGGAGTTCCTGTGTGGATGAGTCCATCTCTGGTCTAGCTTTGAGGATCTGGGGTTGGTAGCTTTGTCCTCGAGGAGCTCTTTGGTGAGAGAGAAGGTCAGGGCCATGCCAGATCTGGTTCAACCAAACCCACTGTTAAGAAATACTCACGGCAAATTCTGCTTTCTGCTTGTGCTACCTCATGTCCCAGGAGCTGCCTTGTCTCTGCTTGGCTCCTGGTCTTTCTCCTCCTCCCAGTCCCTCCAGGCTTGGACCCAGAAATCCATCATACATCATACAGCATGCTCAGTCCATTCTGGCTCTGTGCCCCTGGCCCCAGCCCAGAACCAGAACCAATCCCCTGGCAGAGCACCCTGGTAAGACAACAGTGATTCAGCCATATACGAAACAGAAAGTGAATGACTGAGCATCAGGCAAGAACCAAAAATGCAAAGCTTCTGCCAACCAACTCCTTAAGCTGCAAGCAGGTGCTTGTACAGCAGACCAGAGAGTGGCAAGCTGCTGTCATTCAAGGAATGAATTCAAGGAGTAAAGCACTCTAAGCAAGGAATTTAGGAAGCCCTGTGGTGCAGCATGACTGTCTGGGTGGTATGAGCAAGAGTGGCCCTGCTCTACCTGCAGGTATAATATCTTTATTAGTTCCCTTCACATGCCTCCTAATATAATTTTTTTTTTGTCACATTGGTCATATTTGTGCTTGTGTCTCTTTTCACTTTTTTTTTCCCCTAAAACCATGAGGATTAAAATGATTTTTTGCAGATGACACAAAAATGGAGAGTCTGGCCCAGCCATGTGTCTTTGAAACTAAGGCTTTTGGGAACATGAACATACCCAAGACCACAGGAGGAACTCTTTAAAGTCTTGAGCTGGCAATGCTGCGTTTACCACGTGCCTAGCAAAGATGGAGAGAGAAGAAGCAAGTAATAGAACTTTCCATCTGCTGTGGTAAAAATGGACCCCCCCACTCCTGGCTTTGGTGTCATGCCATGTGAGCTGAGGGGTTGAATCTGATCAGCAGATCAGTAAAGGAGACACATGACTGAGCTGGGTTATTTTCTTTCAGAAGTGGGTAGATCTTCTCAGTGTTGAATACTGATCATTGTGTTTGCACAGAAAAAAACCAGAGATGCAAGTGGAGAGAGTAACATCCACCATGAAAACTTTTTTTGAGATGTCACTGCTTACTTCATAGGGATCTCCTGAGATACAATCAGGTTTAGGAGGAGGCTCCAGATGAAACAGTACCATGGGTAGGCAAGAAGTCTGTTTTCATAGCAGTCCACCATACAAAAGTTTTGAGTATGGGAGAACCTTCTGGCAATGCAAAATGCTCAGCATTTAAGAAACCATGAACGATGACTTTGCAGGTTGGCAGCAACTTCCTGAAGTCCTCTTGACATTCCTCTAGGTTTCGGAAACAGTTGTTAATTATTGGCAGAAATTGCAGCCAGACTTTACAGAAAATAGCAAAGAATGTGCTCGTGAAGCTCATTCCATGAGGTGTTTTTCCAGACATATTGGGTGATGCCGTAAGACCACAGCAAATATTGCATAATATCCGATGGCACATAGGTAATCCGTGGTCATCTCAGATAACATCCTTC
Organism: Cyrtonyx montezumae; assembly: GCF_038088225.1. Classification (NCBI taxonomy): domain Eukaryota; kingdom Metazoa; phylum Chordata; class Aves; order Galliformes; family Odontophoridae; genus Cyrtonyx; species Cyrtonyx montezumae. The sequence continues at coordinate 3,849,805 of NW_027072056.1, read as the reverse complement.
ACCTTGTTTATCAAAGACTGCAGCTCTTTCTCTGTGTGCTTTTGGAGTTGATCCATAGCCAAGCGGGCAGCTTTGTGCAGATGTCTAAAAGAATATCAGAATAAAATGAGCAATATTCTTGCACCATTGTATTGCAAATTGATTGAGCTTGCTCCTCAGCTGGTGTCCTTGCTGGGCTGGCCAGCAGAAGGTCAATAGCTGGCTTGAGGCTGCTTGTGATGTCTATTGCAGATCCTCATCTCCAAAATGCAGTGGAGTTCTCTTTACCGTGTTCTTTTTCAGTGTGACCTGTGCCTGAGGTTTTATTTCTATAGAGAAAATTTATACAAAGGACTGATTGAACAAAACCTCTGTTCTTTTCCATGCAGATTTATGGCTAAAACCAGAGGGGCCTGGAAAAAAAATTAAAAAAAAAAGATACATATATATAAGGGTGATTTAATAGATCATTATCTGGATCATTTCTGCTGTATGTGGATGTGAACAGGAGGTGGCCATCCAGGGAAAGTACCAGGCTGAGGATCCTCCACCCTTTTCTCAGAGCACATGTAGGTCTGAGGGAGGCAGTGGGAAATGGGAAGGCTGGCAGAAAGGCACAGCTGAGCAGACCTGGTGCATGTGTGAATGCTGGCAGCCATGGGGACAACGTTGGCCAGATTTTTGGTAGTACAGATGCAACAGAACTCGGTTGGCTTCTGCTGGCCAAGGACCTGCTCTGGGTCTACAGAAGAATCCAAAAATGAGCGTTCTTTGCCACCAGACCTGCCTGCATGCACACATCTGAAGGAAACCATCCTGCCCTCGTGAGCAAACCCAAACCCAGGCAGACCTCCCCACCTCGTCCTGCAACACGCACGTCTTCCATTCACTCCTCCTCCCATAAATGAGTTTTCTAAAATCCTTCGTCCTTCTCCCCCAGGGAAGGGAAAGTGAAGAAGGGTTTATTTATTTAGACTGTTTTGCTGCCTGATCAGAATTACCCGTCTGAGAGGGGGATTTGAATTGCACCTTATCTGGGGTCTTTCTCTGTCTCTCTAATGCTTGAAATCAGAAGCTTTGCTGCATTTATTTATTTATTTATTTTAATTACACCAAAAAGAGAAAGGGAATGAACGGTAAAGTTAAAATGAAATTAAAAAAAAAAAAAGCAACTTTAAAAGTACAATGCGAATGAAAAATGATGGCTTTACTCTTTGCCTTAAAGTAAAATAGCTTTTATCTTTTTTCCCCCCTTACAACAGCCTCCTCTACCTAGATAATACATTTGGTTAGATTTATTTGCTCAGCCCAGAAAACTTGACACTAAGGGGATTATTTAGTTTTAGATTCGCTGTAGTCCATAGTAATAGCCAACAGGGAAAGGAATGAAGCAGCGATATTAGCAGGAAGATGGGAGGGGAGGGTGGACGGGGGAGGGGGTGGCAGGGACTGCAGCTAAGCAAAACTGCTTGCATAAACACCATTAAGAAGATTTAGACATTGCTTTTCTTATCATCAGCACTCCTGGAAGAAATAAAAAAAAAAAAAAAAGGGAAGAGAGAGAGAGAAAGGAGAAAGGAAAAGGGACAGGCCCTGACTTGCTGTGCATGCGTTTCCATCAAGGTTCAATAGAAAAATAAAACCAGCCCTGGGTCCATCTGCAATGATTTTGCCAACCTCTCCAAGTTACCCCATCACGGTCCAAAGCAGACATTTGTTCCACATGTTAAAAGGAGGAAGGAGCAAGTCCAAAGAGGAGAAAACGTACCATTTCCCCACACTGACTTGGGTGATTTCATACATATCCAAGAGAGCACACTTCTTTCTCTGTAAAATGCTTGAATTTTCTTTGTGTACTACTGAGACGTTGAGTGTGCTCTGTGTAAGAGGAGGAAGGGGTTTGTGTGAGGGAGGTGTCAGACTTTATGAGGCAGAGCCATTGGCAGCCCAACTTTAAGAAAGTGCAGCCCCCACCCACCAACCACGGACCCAACTGGAGGACATAGAAATCACAAGGAGTGGGCAAAGGAAGGTGTTGGGAACTTTGTTCTTCTGCAGAATGAAGCACGTGGGAAGTCACACATGTTAGAATGGCTAAGAGGATGTGGCCTGGGATAGGTCACCATGCAGCAGTTGTCCATTTAGGGTGTTGGTCCCTCCTGGATGTATTGGTGGAGATACGATGTGGCTCTCATCAGCCACTGGTGGAGGGACATCCAGCCAGTGCACAGGAGCATGGGGTCAAGCTGCTTTTCTCCCTCCCCACAGTGCCTGACTACAACAACCTCTGATCCTGATAGAGGCACACGCAACTCAGGAGAGCAAAAATTAGGTTATCTGTGGTCAGTTGATGAAGACACCTTGAGCTGATCCAAGGGCTTCCTTGTGTGAGCATGTTTTGTCCCAGAGGTGTGGTGGGGACACCTGACAGCCCAGGTGACCCACTCTCCCATCCTCTTCCCTGCTCCACTGGAAAGGCACAGTTTCTCCTTGGACCTTTCTTCCGCAGGGTATTTGTTTGCATCACAGCCCGAAGGCTTGAGTCAGCAGATCTCAGCTGCTGAAGCATCCAAAGGAAGGGAACATGGGCTATTTTAGAAGTTATAATGCTCTGAATTTTAAACAAAACATCCAGTGCTCCGGAAGAGACATAAACCTTCACGCTTCAGGGCACAAAAAATCTTCCAGTTACTGGGGATTAGGAGGGAAGCGTCCTTGGAGGCAGGTGTTGTGGAGCTGCCAATGAAGAGACTTCTTACCCTTCATTCTGTGTGAGTCGGATAAAAAGCGAGAATTCTGTTCGGTGAGGAATTCTGTGGCTTTGGAGTTCAACCTTTATTCTATATTGGCACGAGGCTGAGACCTTGCAAATTCCTCATTGGAAGAGAGCCTATGTATCTCAGAAAGGGCACATATAAGAAAGAAGGGGCAGCCATGAAGGAGAGAGGAAATTCAAGTTCAGTTGGTTAATCTACGCTTCAGAAAGGATTGCCGTATTCCAGGTGACTGCTATATTAACTCCAAAAGCAAGTATGGAATGAAGAGCTGACTTTCCCACTATTTATCACTTTGGCAAGTAGATTATTTGGTAGTCAACTTGTGCCTTTTTGCTTTCACCTGATTTCCTAAGGAAGAGTGTGAAAAAGACTTCATGGGCAGGGAGAAGAAAACTGGAGATTAGAGTGGGAGGTTATTTTGGAAGCAATGGAAGAAGAAGTGATGGGAAAGTTTAATTCCAGATGAAAACACAAGAAGTTAGTTCTTCCACACGGAGAGTAATTTCCTCCTGTTGATAATGCTCAAAAGGACTGAAGAGCTTGTGGTCAAAACGGGTGGAATATCTCCTTCCTTGAATTTCCAAATATTCCTGCTATTCCACCCATCTTCTCTTGGCTTTTCTTCCTATAGAAGATGCTGTGCCTCAAAAACGGGTTCTTGACTGGGTCAGGAGGTAAGATCAGCTCCTATTCTTTGGTATCCCCTGTTCGTTGCAGCTCACCTTGATCTGGCGCTGGAAGCTTTATCTTGGAGAGGAGACATTTCAGTTCAGACTCAATGAAGGACTGTGCCTTCCCAGAATTCACATACAGAAAAAGAAAAGCAGGAGAGGGAACAACGTGCCTGGGATGGGCTGAGCCTTAAGTGCAGCCCCAGACCACTGGCAATCCTCTCCCCATGCAAGGGGGAAGACTGCACCAGCATTGTCTTAGGAAAGGCCTGAATGCCTGAATCACTTTTCTCTTTTTTTTCCTAGAAGCATCGTTTCCATCTTGCCTGGCTTGAGCTCCAGCCAGCTGTTTTTCATCCAGGAGCTTATCTCTCGCAGGCATAGTGACATTGTGTGACAGTGCCTGTTGTGTCTGCTGAGAAGACGTAAAGCTGGGGGCCAGCAGCTGACCCATAACACAAGAGCCCCTGGTCTTTGTTATCTCCTCCCAGTGCTGAGTTTTGTGCCTATGCTACAAGATTAGCTGTTCTCCCATAACATGCTATTGTGTGTGGGGGGGAATGGGTTATTTTTTTTCTAGATCAGCTGTTTTCAGTTGCCAGCTAATGTTGCTGTTTGTTTCAAACAGCTTTTCCCTGCTCCTCAACACAGGTGCCTCCTGTAGAGTCAGCCTCCAGGAAAACCCATCTCTTTAACCAATCACACGTTCAGGTATTTCCCACCAAGGTTTTCTGCATCTGCAGCAGGAAATTCTTGCACTTGCAGCCAAGAGGAACCCCATGTTCACGAGAGGTGGTGGCAAACTCATGATTCTCTAACACAGAGGTATGTGTATGGGAGCACAAAGACCTCCTGGTCACTGTCAGTCCTATCCATCACCTGCTTAGTATAGTCTTTTGGCTGGGACGTGCTGGGGATCAAATGGATCCCATTGTAACGGATCCCAATATGCAAAAACACTTGCAGCTTAGCAAGATGGGTAAGATATGATGTTAACAAGCTGTTGTGCTCCAGGGAAGTGGCAGTGCTCCTGCAGGGTAGGAGGACTTTGGGTAGAGCATCTCCAAGGAGGATGAGTTTGCACTCCCTATAGACACTGGGCTCTCTGTGCATGAGCTTCTCTGGGTTTAGTTTTGCAGGTTTCTGTATGAGGACAGAGCTTGTTGTAAGGGCCATATCAGAGCTCATGTTGGTGTTTTATTGACCTAATTCCTCTTAGCTACAGAAGAACAGCAGAGAGTGGAAAATTAATTTTGTAGCATACATTTAGAAGTTAATTGCAGTTTTGAGGGAAGGTGGGAAAGCTGCATTTCATAAATTAGGGAAGGAGGTGCCAGTATGTGCTTTCCTGGTGTTAGCACAGGGGTTCCTGTCTCGCTAGAGGCATTCTTCCCCCTACTGAGCAGGGCAAGGTCTTGCCCTGATGAACAGGCACGCAGTAAGAGAGAGCTACTGCCTCTTAAAGTGCAGTCTTGGTGCTCTCTTCCTGAGGACAGGGCAGATTCATTCACTCCTAGATTACTGCACTTCTGATTTTCATTTTAGGGGCTTTCTTGATAGATTTCATAGGTAGATGTTTCTGCCAGGCTTGGAGTACCCTTGGTGCTGAGAAGGAAATCCTCAGATGCTCTACTTTCCCTCTGAGAAATGCCTTTTCTCCAAAGATATTTGCTTGCTGTTTCACCTGCTGCTGTTTTCTTTTTTCTTCTTCTTCTTCTTCTCCTACTGAGTTCCTTCAGTTATGTTTTTCTTGATGGGCTTCAGAGTGAAGGTTTCAGACACGATGCGGAATGAATGAGTTGAAAGCAGAAGATGTCATGCAATGGGTAAATGACGAGGGGAAAAAATTTAATACTCAGAATCGCAGGAAATGAAAACCACCTCCGTTCATCTGCAAACAACAAATAACTTGCACTCCAGCAAGCAGTTTGTCTTATATTCTGGCTCACACCTGCAGCAGGGGCAAGAAGGGAAAGTACCAAACCCCATTATCCTCAGAGTAAGAGATCAGAGGAAAGCAGAAATTATACAATTTCCATATAGACGAAGCAGCGGAACGCGATTTTGGCCATCTTACAGCAGATTCCAGAGCTCTGAAAAATGCTGTGAAAGCTGTCAGCTGGACTAGAAAATGTATAACCCGCTAAGTCAGTAAAGACTGTGCACAAAAGGATGGAGAAAAGTCTCAAAGAAGAAAAGCCCATTGCTGGACAGGCACTGCCATCCAATGCTTCATGCCAAGGACGAGAAAAGAAGAAGGATCCCAATAGAGCAAAGCTGGTGCCTGGGCTTGGCGAGGCTCAAGGCCACCTCATCAGCAAGACCTGGCTGCAGACCTTTGCCTCCACTCAGGTAATCCCAACTGATTTAATCTGCGCAGGCTGTGCTCTGTTGCTGGCCCAGGTATCTTTGTCTGGGCTTTGTTTTAGACCTGTCTTGGTATTTTGAGCAGTCAAGCTTATGAATTTTGAGCAGGCTCTGAACATAGGAAGCTACCACCTATAACCATTGCTCATTTGGGTCGGGGCCATCTGCTGCACGTGCATCATGTTTCTGAGCACACTGTGCTGGTTTAATAACAGCAGGAGGAAAAATGCCACAAGACTCATCCTGATTTTTATATATTGTTTTGCACAAGTATCTATTTCATTTATGTATTTGCCAAGGACGTAAATACGCTGAGGAGCACAAATACACTTTTCAGATTTTTAATCTGTGATGCCGTGGATGCTGTGGGCTTTGACTGGACAAACTCTCTTCCCCAAACGGCCAAGTTACTCGGATGAATAAGGTCATCTGTGCACGTAAGTGATTGTCGTGTTGGGCCTTGCGTGCTCAGCATGGGGATTGGCATTAAATGGCATTTCCTTCCAAAAAAAAAGAAACTTGACATAAAAAACCAGGAAGGTGGAGAGGAAATCACTGATGGATGTCACTCAGGAACGAAGAGCGAAGAGTTTGCTGCCGACCCAGATGTGATGGCACCCTGGAAGAGGTGAGAAGCCCGCTGTTACAGGAGGACCACCAAGTAATTTTTCAAACCTACTGCTAATGATAAGGAGCAGAGCGGCTTCTGCCACAGCCTCCATCTGTTTCCTTGGGCAAACCATCTATTTAAACCCGCTGTACTCCAGCCTTTTCTTCCGCTCTCTCTCATCTCTCATCTTGGCTATTTAACACCTCGGGGCACAACTGTCTTTTGCTATTTCTATGCAGAGTAACTTCTGCCACAATTACTGTCATGTAGACAACAGAGTAAGACAGAGTCCAGCTCTGTGGGCATGCTGGTATTTTCCCTTGGGGGCCAAGCCTTTGCAGCAGCCCCTCTCAATCCACCTGATAGAGAGGGGACCCTCTTCCATGGTTAACAGCACTTCCTAACATAGCCTCAGCAGTGATCAAGGGAAAGGGGGGGGGGAAAAAACCCCAAACCAACCCTGTAACAAAACCCCCTTGTCGTTTTGCTGCAATGGTGGTAGCATTCTTAGCTATTGTTCCAGATCTGCCAATAATGTAAAGTTCAAAGGCGAAAGGGGTGGGCAGAGGGGGCACAGGAATCAAAGCAGGCCATTAGGCTGAATGGTTATCGAGGCGGTTTGCTCTAGGCAAGCAGTTAATCCAGACCTGGGAGAGAGCACTGGTAGTTAAAGCCCTTTAATGGCCTAAGTCCTATGATAATTAGTCCTGCCCTGGAGGTAGTTAAGTGAGCCACTCCAGCCTGAAATGGAGCTCATCCACTGCTGAGGCCATAATCCTCTCTGCACAATGAAAGCTGAACTAATTCACTGAGTAAACACTTTCTCAGTTACTTACACGCTGTCTTCTTTCAGCCTGACACCAAATAGATTCACTTCCAAGAGCTGGAAAGAAAATCAACTTTTTTTTTTTGTTGTTTTTTAAAGCCAACTGATCTTGCTTGAAATGCTTTTGGATTTAGTATCCAGGGTATAACCTGGACAGATATCATCTCCTTTCTCCTGGCATCGCACAGCTGCTTCTTTATTTTAAGCCCGCTACAATGGCCGAGAGCACAAAGACATTTCCCCATCTATTACCTGCTCTTTTCTCCTGCCTCTTTCTCTGACAAGGCACTGCTGGAGAGGAGCAGGAAGGTTTCTGGGAAGCTCACACCGAGATCTGGGGCTCCTTAAATTATCAAGATCTGTGCTCTCAGCTCACTTAAATGCTCAAGGTGTGGCACAGAGGAGTAAATGGAAGTAGCAAGGAAGAATAGAATATTTTCAGCTGTTGTGAGTGGGACCAACTTTTCCCGTGTTTTCTTCTTTTTGTTTTAGTTAAAGAATGGAAATCATAGATTTGTAGTATATTCAGAATTGGAACACCCTACATATGAGTGGTGTCCAAATGCTCCTTGAACTCAGGGCCACCACCCTTCACATGACACAGTACAACCTGAGCACATGGGGCACAGTGAGGGGCACGTCTTTTGTGACAGAGATGCAGTCGTGTTGTGAAGTCCAGTTATCATTGCTTATTCTTCTCACAGCTTGTCCTAGTTGCCTTCTAGCCCCAGATCCTGGTGTCATCTGACTACACTAAGTTAAACACTCTGACAGAGAAGTCAGAAAACCCAGGTCTCTAGTGACCTAAAGCCTAGGAGGAGAGTGAGTTATATTTCAAAGATGGGGTCTTCTCATTGTCTTTAGAGGTGAACAGGGTACTTGTTTATGTCTGAGGTCTTTGCTTAGGCTTGTGTTAGAATCTACAGAGACAAGTGGACATTTCTGGGTCAGAATCCACACTGAATCAAGGCTGACCTGTTGGATATGCTGGTTGACTTTTTCCCCATAGGGCATATTCATCACCCTAGGCCAAGTTTGAGACCCTCAGCTCAGCTAGTGATGCTCTTAATATCCATAAGCAGGCAAGATAAATTCCACTCCAAGAATAGTGCTACTTAAATACCACCATTCCGTTAAAGCAAAATGGTCTGGGGTTTTGATGCGTCTGACACCACCTCTCTGCAAGTTATGAGAATGAGATCCTGTGACTCATTCCCCATCATTCGAAGGGCTCCTTGGGCTGCTGCCTGGAGATATTCCACCCCAGCAGCCAGATTTTATCCAGCTCTCAGGGAACTGAAAGCATTTTTAATTCAGCCAACCAAAAGTTCTTCTTTTGTCTCTGTTTTCTCTTTACACGACCCCTGTATTGGTGTATCTTAGAAGTGTGTTTTGAACTCCAGTTTAGGATACGTTGGATATTAAGAAGAATTTATTCTCTGAAAGAGCAGTGAGGCACTGCACAGCTGCACAGGGAGGTGGGGGAGTCACTGTCCCTGGAGGTGTTCATTGCCAAAGCCGTGGCGATGTGGCACTGAGTGACATAGCCCTGGTTGTGGCATCATCCCTTGTTGGAAAAAAAAATAAAATCTGCTTTAATCTAGTACTTCTGAAGAAGAAGGACAGTTGTAAAAGGATCTGCCAACACAGTCTCATAATTAAAGGTGAAAAAAAGGTAGATTTTGTTCATTGGTCACTAAAATGCACCAAAGTAGTTATCAGCCATAATCTGACCCAGGAAAAGGAAATCTCGGCTAAGATGTAGTGAAAGCTTCACTGGTGCTTTCTGTGTCTACCAGCAATCCTTGTTTTATTAAGCCTGTGGCCCATGGACAGGTTGGTGAGAACAAACCAAAAGAAGGATATGGGGCATGTGAGACAGTCCAGAGCTGGGGTTAGGCTCATGGCATTGGGATGTTCAGTTTTGGGTCATCTGAGAGCAGCCACAGGGTCCTGCCTGGTGCTCAGTGAAGTGCTGATGGATAGAAAAAAGAAAAATGCTCTTTGAACCTCTTGACCTGAGCAGCGTGAAAGGCGAGGCACACAGGCTTGTTTTATGAATGCTCCCATGGCTCATAACTTATTGGTGAGTGGTATTATTAATGTTGCTCAGGGCTAGGAGAAGAAAAAATCATTCTGAAGTGTATGTTCAGAAATATTCTTTTTTTTTTTCTTATGCAAGGAAAATAGAAACAAAACAGGGAAGAAAAAGCAAAGAAAACCCCACCGACCCTCTCTGCATCAGCAACCGCTTCTGTCTCCAGGCTCTATGGCAATGATACCTCAACCCACCCATTCAGCAGTCCATTATCATTTCCCTCCTTCCATTATTCCCCTTCAACCTTATCAGACGTAAGCATCGTCTCAGACGCTCCAACTGGAGCCTTGTAATTGTCCCTGGTTAGAGCTCGATAGCACCTTGAACCGCCAGAGTAATCTCTGCTTTAAGAAAAAGGTCTCCGCAAGGAGACAACAACGACACTTGAATTTGCCCGTGGCTATGTGGGATCTTTAATAGCTAACTCCTTTCCCTCTCTCCTGCGCACGCATATGAGCGCAGATAAATGGAAAATACTCTCTCTCTTTTTTTTTTTTTTACTATTTATCCTCAGCCTCTTTTGACTGCCTGTTAGGCAGCCATCATAATAATATTTATTATGGGGTTTGCAATATTAATATTAGCAGCTCCTGAGGGCACATGGTGGAGGAGGTGTCTGAAGGAAGTGTAATAATGTTAGTGAGGAGATCTCTCTGGAGAGAGGAGAGTGGAAATGGCATTTTCTTGGGCTTCTCAGTGGGAGGATGGAAATCAGACTCAGTGGGACATGTTTTCTCCTTGCATCGGGGCAAGGCTTGGGCCTGGGCAACATTAGTGTCGCGTCCCTGTTAAGCGGGAAAACAAACCTTTATTCATTTGATGCCAGGAGTGAAATGAGAGCAAAACACACAAAGTCCTGTTCAAAGAGGGGGAGTGAGGAGGGTTTTGGCATTGCTTTGCAATTCAGGTCTCACCAGTTTCCCTAAGACAGCCTGAGCTACCAGCACAGCCCGCACAAGAAGTTGCAGAAGATGTGAAATCCCACCCACAGGTTAAAGGCTTACTTCGGTGAAGGCCTACCTCAGGGATTGAAAGGTGGAGGGGTTTTACTCCTTCAGCTGATTGTTTTATAGAATCATAGAATCATAAAGATTGGAAATGATCATTAACACCACCTAATCCAACCACCAAACCATCCATTTCTCTCTAACGAACAAGACCAAGCTTTCTGGTGATGTTGGCCTCCCCTGGCCTGTATTAGATTCTCAAGTTCCTGCCCCAACATTGATTCTTAAGATGCATTTTTCAGCAGTCACTTCACAAAAAGTCATCTGAAAACTGTTATGCTTAGATGCCCATTTCTGTGAAATCTTCATTGTTGTCTACCTCGTCCCTCGTGTTTACACCTGTTTACACCTGCTGACTTTTCTGTTAAAGATGATTGCAAAGAGGAAAACGAGTTAGTGAAAGTCATTTTTTTTACTATGTATATCTGGAAGACTGAAGACTACAAAGAAGAAAGAGAAGAGGAGGAAATAGAGAAAAAGAAATGGTTGGATTGTGATGATACTTCATAATGTTTTAACGCTGTGGACAAGATTTTTCCTCCAAGTCTCACCAGGCCATTAAGAAAGATGGAAGTTTGCATCTTTAGCAACAACTTGCAAAGAAATCTTGGCTGGATTACACAGTGTTTATTTCTTGAATCTGGTACAGAGGGCCACCACCTCAGAGAAATGGCATGACGTTTTGAAAATGCTATGTAAAAAACGATTCTCAAGCAAATATAACCTTTTCTTTTTTTCTTTCCTCTTTAAGCAGGGCCAATTAATCTAAATATACCATCTGGACCGTTTCCAGTGCATTTTTAAGAGCACAGCAACATGAGTTGCGATTACTTTAGTGCTAAGCCCATCCCAGGAGATGGAATAGAAGAATGCTGCAGTGTGGAGAGGATGTGGATTGCAGATCTTCCAAGGATGTGCCACAACCCATCAGGCAGGGGAACACATGCTCCTAAATATGTCCTCTCCTTGGATAACTGCTTTCGTTTCATTATGCATCATAACTTAAGAGTTTTCCACTGCAGCCCCTCTGTCAGTCATATGATTGGTGTTGTGTTCCCACAGACAGCAGCATCAGTCAGCATTTGGTCATCTCTTAGGTAGAGGAACTGGTGTCAACTGGTGTCAACTGATGTCAACCCATCAATAGGATGGGTTCACATCCCATCCTATGACCTCACTAGAAGTCGTCCTCAGAAACAGAACATCCAACTAAGATGTATAGATCTGAGCTTTGCATTTAAACTGAGGGAGCTGGATCTATACAGCCAATCATAAAGGTGACAAGATCTCGGAGTCCTGTGCTACGAATTAGTCTCTTGTATTCCTAACGCAAAGAAGTATTTGTAAATTGAGAGTATTTATTTATTTATTTTTGCTTAGAACTTACTAGCATGACCAGTGATTATGTTTTAGGATCTGTAAATCTGTTTTTAGGATTTGTAAATCTATTTCCTGACTTCTAAGCCAATCAAATGCTACCAGAAGTCAGTTGGGGAGTTAAATCTGATGTGAAAAGTCATGGTTTGTGAATCAAACTGCAGTTCTTAGGTTAGCTGAGAGGATTTATGAATCTAGATGGAGATATCTAAATCTTGTTTATAAAAGGACTGATTTATAAATAAAACCCCCAAAGAATAGCTCAGATCCTGGCAGGTGAGGCATCAAGAGGTGCAAAATGACCACAGTGGTGATGCCCAGCGCTGTCTATTTCAGGGACATGAGACCCTCCATCAGCAATCCCAGCATCATATTTTAATGGAGGAAGATCTTGAGGCCTCTGTATCATGCCCAGTGTGATAACAAGCTTCCCATGCTGAGGTTGGAGAAGCTGAAAGTCTCCAGTTATTCTGTGTCCTCAGGAGGCCACCAGGACCAGCTCACCAACACAGAGAGGCCTCCTCACACTGGCCCCATTGCACCTCAGTTGCCACTGAGGCCAGGGGTGGCTGATCCTGAAACACTGCTTCAGAAGTTTTGCTGTATAAAAGTGTCTCTTATGTTGAAGAAGAGAAAAAAAAAGAAAGAAAGAAAAAAAAGAAAAAAAAAAAAGGAAGAAAAAATGGAAGAAAAAGACAGAAAAAAAGGGGAAAAAATTCAAATTTCTACAGTTCTAAAACTTTTTAAAGCATTTAAATTTTAAGCTGGGGATTTATAAATGGGCTATTAAAGTTTAAGAGTTTCATTATAGTTTTTTTTTTAAATCATAATTACTTTAGGTAGGGGAGGAGGGATAGATCTACTTTATTCCTAGTGGAAACTATACATATATATGAAGTATCTATATAAAAGATGGAACTGAGCTTATATTAATACAGTTTAACTGATATTCAATAACTTCACCCTCCCTTTTTCCTATTGTCCATATTTAAATACTTCAAAAAGAATTCTAATCAAGTGGAAATTAATAGGGGAGGAAAGACTGGGGTAGCAGAGAGGGCTCTAATCCCGCTCTCTCTTAATATTTCAAAGTCTCTTTTATTTTTCTAATAAAAAAAAAAAAAAAAAGAGAGAGAGAGAGAGTGAGAGGGAGAAAGTGGAATTAATCCAGTGCTCTGAACTGTCCTCCCATCTTACTGATTTAAATAAAATCCAAGAGCACATCACACCCAACGGCCGTGCCTGGCCACGTGCCAGGGCAAGGCTCTCACATCCCTATTTCCCTCCCACCTTCTCCAGGAGGTGGTTGCCCTCCAACCTGACAGTGGGAAGTGACCCCAAACCCCAGCCTGTTGTGGAGTAATGATGGGATACCGGCCTTCCTCAGGGCTCTGGAGTGTCCCCTATCCCCTCTCTGCACTCCTGTGAGGGCAGCCTCATTGTTTTGGTGGGACTCATTGCACCCAAAGGTCTTGCTCCCATGGGCACCTTCCCCCAAGGGTATGGCAGTGATGCCAGAGCAATGCTAGGGTCATGCAGGATAGGGAAACTCATGGTGGATGTCACCATGGGAAAGAAGAAACCAGGTGTTCTGCATCAGTTTGTCTTAATTTCTCCACAGCTGGTGCATTTGGCTGCTTGCTGAAGATGAGGAGCAAAGCCCACACTGACACCAGCCCTCATGGCTCCCTTTTCTCGCACCAAGAAGTAAAGCAGGCAGCACACCTGACATAACATCTGCTCAGCCTGAGCTAATTATTAAAATATTAAGTACCAAGCAAAACCTGAGGTCAGCCTTGTTAATCCACACAGAGCAGAGGAACAAATTGTTTTAAACCAAGCAAGTAAATAACTGCTTTATTGACCAAAGAGTTCACGCTAGATGACATACCACTCCTTGCCTACTGCTGTGTGATATCGTTGTTATTATACTCAAATTGCTCACATTTGCATGGGATTTTCCCAATACATGCACTATCCTTTTGAACTGCAGTGGGTTCATTCCAGAACAAAACTCTAAGTATTTACCCCAGCAGATCGAACCTCATTTGAGGAAAGCCACTCTCTTCTTCCCATGCTGTTCTAAAGGCACACTGGTTGATGCAAAAGCTGATAATAGAAGATGTCAGGACCCAGGCACGTCCTGGCTGTTGAAATAGATAGTTGTTGTAGGAAGAGATGCCTCGCAATGCTTTGATTTCAGCTGACCAATCTGGCTAGCCAATGGGCACTCAAACAAAACATTTCCACACACTCTAAATGGGGGATTTTATTTGATTTGTAGCTCTGAAGATTTCTGTTGGGAAAAAAGAATTAATAAAAAGCAGTTTTCTTCACTTTCCTATCTCATTATGGAGGAATGAGCATGCATTATATACAGTGTTAAGCTTGGCTTAGTGTGCTATATATGACGAGGACCATGCAGCCCTATTTTATCTTTTAAGTTGTAGAATGATGAGTAATTTTTACAAGAAATACACAGACCTGGGCAAAGGCCTCCGTTTGGCTACTCCAGAATTTGGCATAGAGGCAGAAGAGAATAAAAACTGTTTGTTTTCACAGCTTTCCAAGGCAAATTTTGGCACCATACTACAGCAGATATGAATGAGGATGACAAGGAGCCTTTAGCTCCTCAGTAATTCAAAGCAAAACAAAAAAAGAAAATGATCCCTATGCCAAACTCACTAAGGAAAAGTAGTTTGAAATAATGCTATATCCTCTAAGTGAATGTGCTGGAGATGTGCCCTTTCTGTTTGCACACGTATGCACGCTCACGCCCATGCAAACACATGAACATCTCCTGCAAGCACAAAGATTTCATTTACTAAAAGACTCGTCTCAACACAACCCAATTTGAACCTGTACGAAGGGATGCTATATCACTGTAGGAATGAAAGATAAAGTGGTGTGAATACAATAGCCCATAAAACTCAGCAAATCCTTGAGTTAGAATATAATTTTACTGGAGAGGGGAAAAATAGCTTTTCTCTCAAAGAAAAGGTGGTTTAAAATTAAAATTCATTAAAGAAGGCTAGCTGACACATTTTTGTATTCTTTGAGGAAGTATATCTTTAATTTAATGCACTGTCCAATTAAAAAGAAGTGGTCCCTTATTACAGATATGATTTATTCTCTGATAAACCACTGATTTATGGCTTGCGGGAGTATATATTTAATACTGTCAAATATATATATATATAAAAAATGAAAGGACACCCAAAACTATCTGCAGAGCTACAGTGGCTCTGTCTGAAAAGGATCTGAGGAAGCAAAGACCCCTGGGAGTTTAATGTAATCTTTGCCTGGGATAAAAGCATGGAGAACTGCTGATGGTTTCAAAAGGATCCTTTGCCACCGGCCCCAGCCACCATCCACACACAAACACATGTACACATTGGTGTTCTTCCTCACCTCCTCCTCTTCTCACACCCCAACCCAGCAGCTGAGGAGTGTCATCTGCAAATTTTTAAGTGCTTTTCCAAATGCTGAGCCCCGCCATGGGGACCCAGCAGTCAAGAATAGGGAAAGCACTTTTCCTCCACTCCCAGCGTGATCAGTAGTGGCCTCAGGTACTCTTCACTGAAAGCAGAGATGTGTGTTGGTGACACCAGGTCTTGGAACTGCAAAAACACAAGAGAAGCAGGGAGATGATGGTCTCACGTTCCCAGAAAACTTTTGGACACAGCCAAGGAGCTGCCACGTGGCATGTTTGGCCAAAGGGCCCCACCCTCACAGCTGTGGATGTGGAAGGGTTCTTTTAGGACATGCTGTCCCACCAGCAGCTCCTCCTGAGGTCTCATCCGAGAGCAGAGCTGCCCAAATACCCATCACAGCCTTAGGAAGGTGGCACTGCCAGCACTGCCTCTCCTCTGCCCTGCTGGCACGTGGGTTGGCATGCAGAGGACAAGCTGTGATGGCCACTGCTGCAGTGATTCACCATCCCGAGCGTCCTGCATCCAGCCAGGAAGTGTTAACTGCTTTTCCTGATACCATCAAATACATTTAAACAAGCCTGATGCTCGAATGCTTTTTGCATCGGGTGTGTTATACATAAAATATGTTGAGTCGGTGATAGTGCCCTTATCTAAAGACAGAAGCCAGGAAAATTTCATCCGGTGCACTTTGTCAGATTGTGCCTCGACACAGGCAGCCAGCAGCTCACTGTGACAAGCAGGAGATCACATCTGGCTCTGAGAGAGTTTGTGTTTGTGCTTTCAGGGCTGGTAAATGGATGGAAAGCGAGGAGCTTGTCCTGCAGAGCAGGTGGGCTATGTGGCTGAGCAGCATTTTGGCGAGGCTGCGACCATATATCTCTGCTCTGAGGACAAGGTGGGATGAAACTTTGTGTTTTAAAGATGAATGACAGCCCCGATCTCTTCTGCTTGGACAGCAGAATGTACATTTGGGTTATCCACACCACTTAGAGCTGCGTGTACCTCTGATGCTGCTACCCTCTACATCGTCACAGTGTAGGCAAAGCTCCCACATCCCTAGTGACCACCTCACCTGCTGCCTATGTGCATTGCCACGAAGGCTTTGTCTTGGTCACTTGTAGCACAAATGCTAAGTCACAACCTGAAGCAGTGATTGAGCACCTGGTGGGAAGGCAGGGCCAACCCAGAGGAGCGTAACTGGAAGGGGTGGATCCTGGCTTCCCAGACCTCATTTAAGGATTGGTAGTGGAGGCAGGGGCATCTCCTGTTGGAGATCCCTGCCTACCTGATGCCTTCTACAGCTTAACAGTTTTTTCCTTAATTTCTTTGTCTGCTGCATGTTTGAGTTTCTTGTCATTGACTGTAGCCAAGAACTTTGGCACCCTGTTACTATCGTGGTACTTTTCATGCCTTTATATCCTTACATCACTGGAGCTCCCATGCAGGGAAGCATCTCTGCTGTGCAAGAATTGCATCCTTTTCCCTGAGCCGTGTCCCCACAAAAAATGCAGGCTCCTTTTCAAACGAGGGCTGCCCTAAATCCTATTCCAGTGCCAAGCAACACAATAGCTCCAGCCAAAGCTTGACTCCTTCATCTGCAAATTCTGACCTTTTTGCAGTTCATCTTGCTGCCTTTCCCAGGCTCTGGATGCAGTAGTTCCACGCACCCTGACTTTGCCTTTTTCATGGAGATGGAGTTTCTTTTTCTCCTTCATCTGAGCACTGAAACAAAGCCTTAATGCATTATTATGTACCCCGGGGGCCAATTGCAGTCTACAGTCAGTTCTGAGCGTGACCATGGCGAAGTCCCACGGGCTGCTCATCCCGACCCTTGGATTCTGCATGGTACCTGGGGATAACAGCACTGCCTGCCTTGGAGGGGTGCTGGAGAGATAAAGACAGTGACGCATCCTGCAACGATGGGAAACGAAGCAGATAAGCACCTGAGCTGGAGAATATAGGCACAGGAATTATCTGAAGGCAGAAAAGAGATTATCACTTGGGAATGAGTCTGTCTCTGCTGATCAGGGGAATATTTGGCACTCTTGCTGCACCCTCGGCCCACCACCAGCATACACACAGCCCATGCATCCCCCCCATCCTCCTGGGAGCTTCTCACTGATGTTTGCACCCTGCTCCATTTCCAGATGGGTTTTGGTTAATTTGGGACCTTGGAGATAAAACCACCAGGTGAGCTCCAGACATGCTGTGACTTCTCCAAGAGGAAATCCATCTTAGTGATTTCAGCTATGACTCAGCCATCCTTTGGGGCTGTGTTTCCAGTACCATTTGCAGTTAGCCAGCCAGGCAACCTCTTCATTAGCAGCGAATTTAATGAATTTTGTGTTTGCCTCTTGGCTCTTGAGCAACTCATGGCAATTACAGCAGCCAGACACAGGAAGGGAGTGCAGTTCTGCATTCCCAGCCATCGCAAAGGGTGCTCTGATGCACATGTATGTGAAACTAGGAACAGGAGCAATTAATCCTGGAAACACCAAAACAAACAAATTAAATAGATGTAAAATGACCCATTTCTTGTTTCTGGTGCACGGGAGGCCAGCAGGTAGGTGCTGGTAGGTGGCCATGAGGAGGGCTCACCCTCAGAGCAGTACTTAACATCAAGCCCTTCACATGGGGAACGGGGAAGGTGCCATCCAAAGAGAGCCAACAGCTCTGCCTTTAGCACCATGAAAGAAGCCTTGCTAAGAAACTCCATAAAAGACCAAGAACTTCCTCTTCATCTCCTCTCCCTCTCTCCCCCTCTCTCGCCTTCTCCCACCTCAGAAAGTAATCTCATCCTTTCGTCACATATTATTGAAATCCCAGCTCTTAAAAAAAAAACTCTCATTTTTGCCCAGACTGAGAGCATGTCATTCGGAAGTGATGTGCAAGGCAGGAGATAACCAGGTAGAACTCAGCGATTCGCCACAGAAAATGGCTCCATGTATGGTTGTAATGCTATCAGAGTCCGTCCCTCAATAGCTCTTTACCGCTCCCGAGCTCAGAATCTGCTGATTCAAGAACTTTGCCTGTGTGGGTAGAGGCGGAGGAAACGGGGCTGGAGGGAGATGGGGAGGTGTATAAAAATAGAGCGTTTTCGGTCTAGACAGAGCACATAATAATGCAAAGTCTCTGCTTTCTTCTTTATTTTATTTTATTTTATTTTATTTTATTTTTATTTTTTTAGGTGGGGCGGGAGGGGCAGAGCACGGTCTCTCCTGCTCACTCCTTCGTTCTGTGTCCTCATTTCATGCTTTACTTGTGCTGATTGGGAGGGCTGAATTCACTCGGTTACCTACTTAGTGCAAAACAGTTGCACTCCCGCCTGGAACGGAGAGAGGTTAGAGGCTAACTCCCTGCAGACAGGGGATTTTGCAGAGGCAAATGGGGTCTCCGAGGGGGTGCTGCCACGTGAGCCCTCAGATAGGGAGATTTCCCATCACTGAGGAGCTGGAGGAGAAGTGTCCTGTGGTTTTCCTCAACGGTTCTCATTTATTAACCAGAAATATTACGTCTGTGTGTGCAAAGCAGGGCTTCTTTCAGATGCAGTGGTGCTTTGGCATACACAGAGAGGAAAATGTGGCTCAGCTATGAGCGGCCAAGCACAAAGAAGGTGGGGGAGAGGCACACCTGTTCATACAGTTGTGCCTCCACCGATGCCTCCACCATTTTCCTGGATTCCCAACTCTCCTCTTTCATCTTTTGATGTGAATTAATTCATCCAAAACATTTCAGATGTCTTTGTAAATTGTCAGAATGTCAAACCTTATTTCTTGTGCTTCTTGTGGCATAGGAAACGTGGTGTAGCCATTGTTTGTAGTGTAGCTGCTGTTTGATATCAGTAGATGTGATGGGTGCAGTCATTGTCCAAGCAGAAGATTCATCATTTTGGCAAGGAGCTATTTCTTTGCACCACAGAGCCATTGAAGGAAAAAAATAAAAGCCATTGCAGGCTTCTCCCTGTGTATGGCTGTCTCTAAATGGACCAGCAACGCTCCCAGCCTCCCATCTCAGCTCTGAAGCTTATTGCTGGGCCATTGGTAACTTGTGTTTCACCGCCGAGTGAACCAAACCAACCATTTCCTGCTTGAAGGGTGAGCAAATGGGTTTATCCAACCAGAGAAATCTTTTCTCTTTCTGTCAGATCCCACACTGGGTGTTTTTTAAGCAAGTGTGTGATTGCAGGGTCAGGCAAGCAGTTTCTCCATCATTTGCTGTCCTCTGCACCCATGTATCTGTCACCACCTACAAGCAGTTGGGGTACTGACCCCCAGTCTCCCCTCTCAGCCAAGGTGAGCTGGCAGCCAGGCTTGGCCTGAAGTTTCCTGCCAGTTTTCTAGTTCTCATAAATTTCGAAGCCGTCAGCAAAGTAAAGGAGGATCACAATACCATACATGGAGAACTGCATAATCTTGAAGACGAGAGTAAAGGAAATGGGATGAAATTTAAGACTACTAAATGCAAGGTCATGCACTTGGGGATTAACAAGAAATTCTGCTCTAAACTGGAAGCTCATCAGTTGGAAATGAGAGGGGAGTAGAAAGATGTGAGCGTATAAGTTAACCAGAGGATGTCTATGAGCCACTAAGGAGCTGTACTATGAAAAAGCGAAGTTCCCAGCCTGTCAGCTGAATCATTCCCAGTTCAGACCAGTTAAACTGCAGTGGTGTCTAGTATGATAACTGCAAGATTTCACACTCGTTGTTGTCCACCCCACAAAGATGATGTGGAAAAGTGGGCAGGGTTAAAAAGTAGAGGATGTTAACAGCTCTGGGTTTGTTGAACAGGTAACTTCTCGAACTGGCTTTTCTTAGAGGCAAACAAAAGAGCTGAAAGTCACCACTGGAATCAGTGCAAATAAACCTAGAAGGAACCAGTGTATTCTGGAAATTACAGCTGTATTTTTAGCTTGAGGCAGGGAAAGTAAAGACCAAAGCTGTTGTTCACCCAAAGGAGTGTCTGAACTGAAGGAGTATCGGTTGTCTCCAGCAGGAAGGTTTAGTCCCCACTTATTCTGCAACATGTTCACTTACAAGCCAGGAGGTAAAGAAGGACTCCCAATTTCTTCTGGAAAGTTGAAGAAAAACCCAGTTGGAGCATGAGGGAAGCAGTGCTGGATCAGCAGGAAGGTCTATAATGTCAAGGGAGCCATCCCATGTCTTGTGGTCTGTGTGTGTGTGGCACCCAACCCCAAGCCACCCACTACACAGTCCTTTGCACATGCTAGGGGGAGTCTCTGGTCTGTGACATCTTGGTCCCAAGCTGGGGTCAAAGAGCTACAAATGTTGAGCCTGGAGCTCAAAATGAAGGCTCTTTCTCAAGGGATGTTTTTGTGCCTCTCTTAAGTGACTTCAATGAATCTTCTCCCTTTTTTTTGCAGCCAAAAAAGTCCTGCCAAGAGGAAAGTCTTCAGGGCCTGCTCACATTCCAGCAACACTCTGGCCTCCAGAAGTCCCTTTCACAGCACACAATATGGCATTGTGATTAGATATAAACTGAAAGTGTATTTCCTGCCCTTCAGTAATTACACTGGCTTATGGGAGCTTTATTCAGCATGAAGCCTTATTATTCTGCAGAATGAAATTCTGTATAATTTTCCTCTCCTCCAATGCTCAGATGAAAAATCATATTTTGGTCCGACTTGGGAAGAAAGGCTCAGTTATCACTTGAGAGCGTGGTGTTATTTTCCCCCGGAATTAAAAAATCCATCTGGGTGTACGACCCCGTTCACCCTCCTGCCTCTCCATTCAGCCTTTTGTATGCATATGAACCTTATCAATTTCCACCGCTGCAGAAAGGTGAACCAAAACAGCGTGCCTCCCCCAGTCCTCCTCTCTCTAATGGAAGCGTGTGAGCTGGAGCAATAAATGGATGTAAACCCTCCTACTCCACCGAGAAGAGGAGGAAGGAGCAGATGGGAAACCTGCTTTATGGATGTTGCCCTTCTGTAGGGGCACTAGCATCCATCCCGTTGTCAGGACAGCCTCGTTGTTACATCACAGCAGCTTCAAACAAGGCTTAATTGTAAAAGCAATAAGAGCAAATAGACCAGCTTCCTTCAGCCTTATTTGCTAAACTCTTGGTCACCAATGTTTGGAGTCCCTTTTGTAGGCACAGCCTTATTCTCATCTCCTATCAACCTGTTGCTTAGCACAGCAGACACTGAATCTTACATACCAGTCACGGTCCAAAGAAGAGCAGGAGGTTGCCCTGTATTATTTCCATGTCCAAATAAAGTGTTTAGTTACAGGTTCTCTAGTCTCCATGCAACATGCCTACACAGCTGCCCCATCCATTTCTGCATGAGCCATTTTGACAGTCCTTAGCTGCCACCAGCAGTGATCTCAGAAAGCCTCCTGTCCTATCCACATCTTGGTTGATTTTAATGTCTACCTGTGACCACAAATGCTTCTGGCTCCAGAGGGTGCAACTCCTTCTGAAGCCAAAATGCCCTGGAGAAGGCAAAGGGTAAGCATCTCCAATTTCCTGCCTTTCTCTTACCCAGATGTACCTCGCCCCTGGTTGTGTGCACACCTCATCTTTCTGCATTTTTCCCATGAGAAGTTTAGATGGAATAATACCTGCTTTTCTCACACTGGTTCTGCAGGTAGCAGTAATGTGGATACTGATGTGTACATGCAGCATGACGCTGGGCACCAACCATTTGGGAGGTCTTGGAGCTGTGGATAAGCTTTGCATTAAATGGACACTGCTTTCATGAGAGAAAACTGCTTCCTCTGCTGTATATTTGATGAACACAAGTCCAGAGTTACCAACAAAATGTCTTGCACAGCTGGAGCATCACCAGTTGTACTGGGAGATGCTGGCCTGGAGGTGGCAGGGAGGGCATTTTTGGGTAACTAGAATTAATGTTCATGTATAAAGCCCAGGGCTGTCAATGGATGTGTGTCACGTAAGGTGAAAAAAGGAGAATGGATGGTGCAAAGAGGTCTCCAATTTTATTTGCTGCCTACTGTCCCATTAAATGAGAGGGGGGAGGAAAGGGCAGTCTATTTAGCAGGTCAGCAGCAGGCAGTACTATCAGATGCCATGCCAAAATAATTCCTAATTGGGGTAGTGTTTGTCAACACTGACAGAGCCTTAATACACTGTAATCGCTGGAGCCACAAGCTCTGATAGAGATCTTAATCTCTGCACTCGGTCCCTTTCACACTGCAGTGTGTCTGCTCCTTCCCTGGCCTCACCGCACCGACGTGATGGGCTCTGTGCACCCAGATGTTTTTAACACAGCCCCATCTTTTTCTTACAAATCAAAGAAAGGTGAGGACACGAGACAGCTGATGAGGGGAGAAACACTGCGTTGTGCTGATGGGGAAGTTCTTCAGCCTTCACGTTTTAAAGAGGCTTTGCTTCACTGGACAGCAAGGACTGTCTGTTCACCAGGCTGAACATCCTCTGCCTCCCATATAGATATCACCAGCTGCTTTGGGATCACTCGGGCTCCTTGTATGTTCCTTCTTGCTCTCTGATGCAGCCTTCCTGAAAAAGCTACCATCCTCCTCTTTGGAATTTTCTTCCTGCAAAAGCTTTGGAGACAGTTTTATACGAGTGACTCAAGTGCAGAGCAAAGATGAGCTTTGACATAGGTCCAAGTGTGTGACTGAATCAAGACTTCTGAATTCAAGAATCTCTTCCGACACAGGAGGTGGTCACAGCCCCTGAAGACTGGACATTTTTTACCCAGTGTCTCTTGGTGCCCAAAAGTTGTTTTGAAGTGCATGGAAAGATCTCATTATTTTGTCAGTAAAAGTCCCTAGGAGTGTTCCAGAGCCATGGAGATGTGGCACTGAGGGACATGGTTTGTGGGCATGGTGGGGTGGGTGATCTCAGAAGTCTTTTCCAACCTTATTGAATCTGTGGTCCTATGATTCTGAATGCAAACTGCCCCTCATAGGGAATCTCTAAGATGACTGAGGTGCCTGTCTTGGACTCAACAAGAGAAAAATAATCAGCTCTTCCTTGTAGCTCACCTAAAGCCTGGTCAGATGCTTGGATGCTAGCAAAATACTTCTATCTTGCAGAGCATTGCCTCTTTATTACCAATGGGTCTGTGGATGCAAGCTTATATTTCTGCAAAAAAAATAAATAAATACAAATTGGCACCAAAGAAAATCAACACTCTTGCCCTGAATTCAGCGAGGGGTCACTGAAACGTGTTGGAAGGAGGAGGATCCCAAAGGCTCACTGGGGATGGTTCTGACTCTGTTTCACACCTCCGTGTACAGCTTGCTGTTGTGGAGAGGACTTCATACTTCCTAGCAAATCTGCTCCAGAGCTTCAGAAGTGTCCCCTGTGTTCTCCTCATCTGTTATCCTGGAATGCTGTTTGGTACCTGCTGTGTTTGCTTTCCCCCTGTCAAGACACAGAAGCAAAAGAAAAAGGGGAAGGAAAGGAGAAGTAAAAAATAAAGGAAAAAAGACACCCAGGAATCTCCGACTCGCATGGATTTATGAAGAGGTAAGGAAAGGCATTTTCAGTGTCTATGAATTCTCACTGCAACCATGTGAGTCCATGGCTGTCCTTGTGCATGAACAACACGGTGCAATGAGTTATTACCAAACTGAAAGACCTCAGCTCCACGCTGGAGGGGGCTTTTGTCTTTCCTTTCACGCCAGCTCCAGGAGCCTCTCAGCCAAGCCTCCTCATGGCATGTGCTATGCTTACCTGTGATTTATTGATGATAATCATGGGGCAAGCCATTTGTAATCAAACGTACAACAAAGGCATTCTCGTGCTGAGAGGGAGTGATAACGCACCATTTAGTAATTTTTGTGCAGTCAGTAATTTGGAGAATGAATGATAATTTCCCCAACTGAAAACCTGCAATGACAACCCTTAGTGCTATTCACCTTGTGAATAAAGATACCTTCCTCTCCATGTCTTGTGATAAATTCCTTTTATTAGGGCCACTTATGTGGGACTTTATCTTAATCGTCTTAAGTACGGGGCAGTCTCGGTGGTGAGGTTGGGTCGTTTTTCATTACAACCTCGAACACGCTCTACCAAGTAAATAAATACCAGTCAGTGAAATGAAAACGAGCATTTAAATGAAGTGGGCTTTGATAACGTCTGCACAACTGGACCTGCTGAGGAATGGGAGGTGGTCTGTTGCATCCACCTCAGTAGGATGGCCTGTACAGCAGGAAAATTGGGTATCTCGACCACTGTAACCGTAGTGACATGGGGCAATGTCAGTGTAACGACACGCTCTTTGCCAGTTCCAGTTTTGAAGCCAGTAAGGCAGCTCACCTTTGGATTTTCAAGGATTTTCACTGCTTTGCTGACATTCTCTACAAACGTTCAGCAAGTATCAAATGTCATTGGGTGCCATTTTTATCCGCATATTGTTCAGTGACACAACTTTGCTTCATATGCACTTCCATATCAGATGCCATTTGTCAGACTGCCCCTCTGCTGCCATCTGTCACACAGCAGTAGAATGCAATGGGATGTTGATGGGAAGGTTCAACCTCTACTGCCATCCCATCAACATCTGCCTCTGACCACATGAGCCAACCTCATAAAACAAGAGGCTTCACTTTTTTGACCCTATACATTCCATTTGAAAATTCATAACTTGTGTATTCATGTCGACTGAAAATGGAGTCACAAATAAAGCAAAAAATTGATTTTTATTTTTTTTGTCAATCTTGAAAAGTGTTCTCAGATTCTTTTATCAAAAATGGAAAGCATGGCTGTATGTTCTTTGCTGTCCACAGGACTGTGCCTAGCCAACGTAACAAAATCCACATCACTGTGGTGGTGTGGGGTGGGGGATGGCTGCAGTGCAAGTTGTGCAGTGATGCATGTGGGCCACAGGCTGCAGGTTAGACATGGATTTGTGAGGCTTTATTGAGCCTGTTCCAAACAGGCTGCTGGAGGTGGCTGGTTTTATGCTGAACCTATGTTCCTCTCCTGGCTGCTCATACAAATCCAGGCTGCCAGCTGCCATCCAATATCAAGATGAGTGGCTTAGTTCTCCACCTTTGAGAATGGGTGCTCAGTTCTTGGACATTTGTACCAGAGCTGGCTGGATTTGGAGGCCAGGCGGTCTCTGCTCTGTGCTGCATCTCAGAAGTGACTTGCACAAAGCCTCCACATTTGGATAAAACTCTTCATCTGCTGCTGAGCACACCGGTAGTGTTGCCTTCCCAGTACCCTGGCCAACACCTCATGTTGCAACCAAGGGATGGAAAAATCGCCAGTGTGGACAGTGATGTGGTTTCTACATCACTGACAGCATTTCCACAGCAATCTGCATTGACTACCAAGCTAGTTTGAGGAGTCAACAGCATTAAAAGTGAGGCTCCCAACCACTAACCATACCCCAGTGGCTAGGACGTTGGTCATCTACTGAAGTCCAAGGGAGGGTTGTCACTGAAATAGTTGCCTATTGCTTTTGGTTACATGATCTCCTTATCTGGCTGCCATCACCTCCCTGTTCCTCTCTTCCCTCCCTCCTTGCAGCAATGATTTAATTCCAGACAGGTGGCAAAGTTTGGAAACATGCAAATCATTCCTGTTGTACCTTAATCGTCGTCACCGGGGGAAATAGAGGAGAACTTTTTGGAACACTTGGATAAAATGAACTGAAATGATGAAGTGCACTAAGAATAGGCAAATCGAAATGAGGTGGAAATAACGTCTTAATTGGAAGGTCACATTTTAATCTTCTCTCTCTCCTGCATTTACACGAACATGCACATGATGTGAACATGAAGGATAAGGCATAACCTCTGACCTCTAGTGTCACTATGGGAGCTGTGGTCACTGAGTGCTGGAATCTGGAAATTTGCTCAGTTGAGAAGCTGTAGGTGTTAACATGAGGTGCATTCACCTGCAAATCTGTGACCCCAGGGAGTGACAGAACTGAGATAAACCCAGAGATGAAGCGTTGTCCACTGGGATGGTTGTACAGCAAGGGTATAAGAACTAGGATTTTGGTTTCCTGTGCCACTTAATCAAAAGCAAGGATCTTCCCGCATCTTGACTGAGAGTTCTCTCTCTGTGTAAAAAGAAAGAGCAATAAGAAGGCTTTGATTTTAATGTTAAGTGATAAAGGAAAGATTTAGAAAGCAGAAAAAGCTTTGGAAATCACTTACGAATGAAGTATTTACTTTATACTGATTGAAGTCAAAGCAAAGCCTGTTCTGAACACTAGCCTGCATGGCAGCCAGCCTCTGTTTCCCTCATGGCCCTGTTTTGGCAGTATCACTCTCACTTGTGCAGAATAACTCCATATCCTCCTTAGACAGCTTCAAGGAGATGTCCCTCATTTTCTGCAGGCAAACTTCAGCTCCTTTCCTCTTCAGCCAGGGGTGCTATGTTCACAGGCAGGACTTTCTGTCAGTCTCTTATCAAGCCTTCTCTTTAAAAACAGTGCCCGGAGTTTAAGGCAATGGTAGGGACAAGTGAAAGAAGCTCCATCACAACCTCTCTGCAGGATTTTGGGCAGGTCATTGCGTCAGTCCTGACATAAACTGTCATGGGCTGGGGCAAGGGGACTGCCAGGCATCCCCAGTGGTCCATGGGTGGAGGGGTGAGAGGGTGAAGATGGTGTCAGAGAGCCAGGCTATCCTTCCATATCCATTCAGCAACAGAGTGATACTCCATTGCTCGTAGTTATGGCACGAGAGCATTTTCACCTCCAGACTTCTTCAGCATAGAGCAAAAGGCATTTTCTAAGAGGTAAATTCATGACGCTGCCCAATAGGTCCCACTTATCATCTGCCAGGGAGGTCAGGCTTTTTGACCTGATCAGAAAAGGGTTTCTCAATGTAGAAAACAGTATCAAAGATGACGTGTGACTCTCTCCACTGATTCAAAAAGAGGCGGGTCGCTGGGCGAATTTGGGATTTTAATTTTACGAATCATCTTTTGAACCGTGCTCACCGTAGTGCTTGATAGAGTCTGTTGATCTCTGCTGATTATAGATTCTTCTAAATGATGTCTCTCATTTCTAGTATGCTACTATTATTCAAAATGACTAATTGAAGTCCTTGGTCAGATCTGTATCTGGGTATCAGCTTTAACCATGTGTGTGCCGTATGGAATTCACCATCAGACCTTTTAGAGATTTGGGTGGTTGTATTTCGAGAACAGACAATACAGTAAGAGACATAAGCAAGTAGATGCCATGTTGCTGGCTCTTAAAGATCTTTTACAACCTTGAAGACTCAAAGCACAGTGTTTTTTTTTTAAAGGTCATCTAGTCCAACTCCCCTGCAGTGAACAAGGACACCTACATCTCCATCATGGGGTCAGAGCCCCATCCAGCCTGACCTTGAATGTCTCCACCACCTTTCTGGCAAACATTTCATGCCATCACTGTTACTCCATCACTGAGTTTAACTTAAGTTGTGGAGGAGGAACAAAGACAGGCGATTAAAGAAAAAAAACTGTGTGAGTGTGGAGAATTATTAGTGAGGGGGCTTGTCAGAGATGGAAGACGATGGCAGCACAAGGGATGAAGGTCGCTGTTAGTTTCCTGAAGCCAGATGGGTTGATCCAAAATCTCCTCTCTGGTGGACAAAGGCTGCTCAGTCTGCTGCACACTGCTCTAATAGAAGAAACTAAGTGAATAATCTAAACAAATAAGTACTGGGGGCGTGGCTTGCATCCCTCTGACCCTTGGGAGTGCAGAGTGATGGGGCAGGGTAGGAGGGGCCAGTTGGATGTCCCACTTCTGGTAGAGCTGGTGGGGGATGCTGTGGTATCGGGGAGCTGATGCTAACATTGTCATGACCCAAAAGACCGTGCCAGGAACCCGCAGACCACCAAGGGCTGACAGATGGGCTGAGTGTAGTCCTCTCCCATCCTGGGATCTGCTGTCTGCAAAGGGAGATGCTGCTTGAGCCTGGGCTCACAGCTTGCTGGCTTCAGTGCAAGACCTTCCTTCCAAAATTGCCCTTTAACACATCCATGTTCATTTCCAGTGCCATTCCCCAAGCCTCCCCCATCTAGCACCGGCGGAGAACCAAGCTGGAGATGTCCTGGACTCCCTTCCTGTGTGAAAAATGAGCCTTTAAGCCAAGTGGCTTGGACATCCTGGGGCTCAAGTCATAATTAGAGGGATCACAATTAAACAGCAGTGCAGCATGAGGAGCAGAGAGGAGGGCTGGCCGAGGCAGGATGCCTGAGCCGTCCTCTGACGGCAAAGTGCTGAGACAACAAACTTAACCTCTCTGTCCACAGCGTGCCTATCAGCCGTGGTTATTAAATCCCACAAAAGGAAGAAGAGGAGAAGTGAATAGGGTTGAAAGAAAAAGCACTTTCCCCATTTGGATTACCTCCTACAGAACAGGACCTGCCAGTGAAAGGCGGAGAGTGTAATTGCTGGCCTGAAAGAGAGGGGGAAAAAAAAAGAGAAAACTATAAAAGGGAAAAAAGAAAGAAGGAAGGGGGGAAAAATTGATAATGAACAATTTATCCTCTGAGCTAACGGTTAATTAATTCTGAAAATATCTGTCAGACTAATGGGGGGGGGGGGGGGAGGAAGGCTGTGCTACTGAACACAATTAGTAAAATAATAATAACAAAAAAGGGGAAAAAAGAAGAAAAAAAAAATGATTTTTTTTAAGGTGTTGCTATCTTCTTAGAGACCAGGCCCTTGGCTTCCCAATGTCATTCTCAACACATTTTTTTTCTTCTCTCCCTTCGTCTCTTTTCAGAAATTGTTCTCATGAATGATTTATATATGTCTAGTTATCTGGAGTGATTTCTATGGACCCGGGCGCATTGCTGCATAATTGTTAATTTTAATGCCATAATAGCTTCAGATGGAGGAAGAGATTAGGCGTTTATTGCACAATTAAATGAAACATACTTGAGAATCACAAAAGGTTCCGTAATTATTTCAGACCATTAATAAAATGGGCATTAAATTATATGGGACACAAAAGGGAAAGGAAATAGATTTTCATTACAGCAATAGAAGCCGAGAGTAGTAATAGATCCTTGTTGAATTCTCTTTCTCTCTCTCTCTCTCTGAAATTAATTGTTGCCCGGCTTATTTCAAAGCAAAATAAAAGAGAAATAAAGTGTGTTAAAGAACCTCTGATGAAAGGGCTTTGTTTGATAAGGACAATAGCCAGTGATACACTCTGGGAAAAAAAGAAAAGGAAAAAAAAAGGAAGGGAAAAAAAAAAGGGAAGATTTGATTTTGGCTTCTTGCCCTCAGTCCCGGAGGCAGCATGGGGACTTTGTGCACTCACACGAGGACCTCTCCTCCCATTAGGACATAGGGGAGGGAATGAGGACCTGCAAAGTTCCCCATCTGCTTCCTGAGAGTTGCCAGTGCTGGGGACAGCCGTGGTGGCTTGGGGAAGGAGTTGTGGTGAGCTGGTAGGGCTATTTCTAGAGGAAACCCCGTGTGATGGATTTTTCTTGGGGAAAAGACACAAGACACGAAGAAGGGAGCTACAGGTCCCTGTGCTTGAAGCCCAACCTGCAGCCCCAGCAGTGCCTGGAGAACTTTGTGCTCTGTCACAACCCCAGGGACCTCATGGGGACAAGGGCAGTAGGGATGGAGAAGGCGACATCTCAGGGTTCCTCATGCCCATGGCAAAGACAGCACGCTGGATATGGGGACTGAATGCCACACAAACTTCTCCTCTGGGTCTGGGGAGGTCCAAAAACCCTCCAGTGCACTGGCTGCCCTCGCCCTTATTGCCAACAGCAGTTATTTCCAATGGCGAAAAAACGAGGAAGAATGAAAAACTTCAGAGCTGAAGAAAGTTCCTCCTGCAAATCCTTCAGATAATGATCAGATTCCCTCTTGGTCTGAACGGCCCTCAGCCCGTCTCAGCCTTTCCTCGTCAGGAAAAAGATTTTGACAAAGCCAAGTTTGCCAAAAATAACTGCATCTGAGGAGAGCAGAATGGCCTCTCACAACCCCCAGCCCAATTTGCCTGGTGGGCAGTTAGGGAAGCCTTCACCTCCCCTTGCCTGGATGCAGGAATCACAAAGGGATCTGAAACAAGGAGCACCCGGAGCCAGCAAACAGCCAAGCAAGGGTGTTTCCTCCGTGGAGAACCACTGCACTCAGAAACTGAGCTCTGCTGACGCAGCTCAGACGCACGGTAGCTATTTTTAGGCTCCGTGCACTGTTTTACTCACAGAAGCACGGGGTCTGCCTCCCTCCCACTGGCACTGGGGAAGTGATCCCTGAGTGGATGAGGGGTTTGGGAGCAGGAGGTGGTGGAGCAAACACTGGGCTGTGGGAAGCGGGGGTATGGGGAGAGCACCGAGCACCCCAAGCTCTGGTGGTGATGGCACTGGGCCTGAAAGGAGGTCCCACAGATGAGGAGTGAAGCGTGGGAGGGGGAAAGGAGAGGAAATAAACGGAGAAAAAGTTTGTTGGTTGGTTGGATTTGGAAGGGGGGGGGTTGTAAGGGACAACGCTCATCCGCGGGGAGGAGCCAGAAAATAAAAAAAAATAATAAATAAAGGAAAACGAGAAGAGATGGAGGCTGCGGTAAGGAGCGCTGGGCTGCTGCGCCAGTGCCCTCTCCTGGGCAGAGGGAGCCGAGCAGAGCCGGGCTGGATGACAAGCATGAAGCCCTACACTGATCCGGTACAAGAAGAGAGAGGGAAAGGGGGCTTATGGCGAAGAATAAGAAGCTAAAGGGAGACTCAGGCAGGAGCGGAGGGAGGGGGGGGGGAGAAAGTCTTAGGGAGATGAAAGAAGGTCGGCGTTAGAGGGAAATAAATAAGAAGATAAAATAAAACACGAACAATACAAAGTATTAAAGAGTGTCTAAAAAGGACGGGCAAAACAGGCTGAAGTGCAGCAGGAGATCAGCCGTGTCACCCAGATGAAAATAAATAAGAAGAGGAGTGAAGACATGGAGTCAGATGGATTTGAATGTGAGGGACGTCCTCCTTCTTCCATGGTCTGAGCAGGAAGAGTGGGAAAGGAGCAGCCCTGAGGGGCTGGATGCTCTCAGAGAAGGGACCGGAGGTGTCCCAGCATCCTTGCTTCACACTCTTGCCACAGCAGCAAGCCCATGATTTATCCATCATTAACTCTTTCCTATGTCTCCCCTGGGGACCCTGTAGCTGCACACTGTGGGCTCTTGGTGGCAGGAGGTAACACGGGTCACTGGGCACAGCAGATGCAAGGCAAAGTCTCCTTAATGGCCACGGAGAAAGCAGGAATGCAGTTCCCACCTCGCTTGTCCCTTCTATGTATTAAGCCTTAAACACAGGTTTTCAAGACTTCCATGCAGGTACAAGCAGGAAACACACTGCCTCTCACATCCCATGGGGTTTGGGGTGTCCCAGCCCCAAGGCAGCTCAACACTCATCACTCAGCCACCAGTTTAACACCAGAAAAGACACAACTTGGCAGCTTCACCTGCTGTAGTGGAAAACTCATGAAAAAAAAATTCTGCATTTGCTTCCACATCCAAAGGAAATGCCTGGTCCCTGTGACCTTCGTGGGCATCTCGATTCATATTGCTGGTCCCTATCTGGAAATGATCACCATCTCCTGATGACCACTGCATAGCAGTGCTGGAGATGTGATCTCGTAGAGTGCAGAAGCCCATGGCCCTGGATCCAGTTTGCTTTGGCATCCTCACCCTTAGCACTGAAACCATCCTCACCCACTGATGCGTCCTGACTAACGCAAACCAGGTTGGGTATCAGGTTGGACATCAGGGAGAAATTCTTCTCTGAAAGAATGCTGAGGCACTGGCATGGGCAGCCCAGGGAAGTGGTGGAGTATCTGTCCCTAGAGGTGTTCAGAGAAAGGATAAATATCACATGGAGTGACATGATTTATTGCACAACTAAATCGCACTTTTTTGGACCAAAGTAGGGTGGTAGTTTTGTTTCCAGTCAGATTCAGCCACGCTTGAGCACAAAGATCAAATTTGGCAAAAAAAGGAATGATAATAAGAAAAAAGAAAAGCAACACCCAGCTTTGTGGTGAAGGCAGCGAGGCTGGATTAGCAGTTCCTGGATGGGGGTCAGAGAGGGGAGAGCTTTTAGCAGTGATTCGCACTCTCCTAACGTAAGCTTTGGGATTTCACTCTACTTCAAAGAAAAGATACCCAGCCCCGTTCAGCCCCCCGGGAGCATCAGCACTGCTCGCGTGCCAAGGGTGGAGCAGAGGGCTCACACTTCCCTCCCGTGCCACCAAAATCCAACAAGGTGCACAGATTTAGCTCCCCCACTCACATCAAGCCACCCTCTGCTGGCTGCATTCCCAAGCAGAGCACCCCAACCTCGCTCCCTCCGTAGGGCCTGGGTTTTCCCTGCTGAATGCCCTCCCCCTGGTGCTGATCAGCGATGCAGGCTGCGATCTGGTCCTCTCACTCCAGTGGCACGGAGCTATTTCGGAGCGGCCAGGACCTGCCCGCACTGCCCGTGGTATTTCGCACGCACCCGTGGGAGTGGGGGTGTTTTATAAAGGCGTTTTGTGGCATTCCTTCCCCCTTTTTCCTCAGGCATGACTCCAGATTTATTTCAGATTCCAAAGGGTGGAATATTGCTCATGCTTTTTTTTGTGTGTGTTTTTACTATCATTTATTTTTATTTTTATTTTTAATGGAAAATTTCCACAAGAGAAATATTCCTGTTTTGCAACAGAAACAGAAAATGCAATTGCATCCTTGAAATTTTCTGCATTAGAATAAGAAGTCCTTCCAAGGGAATAGGGTTTGAAATACAAATGTGTGACAGCAACAGGAAAAAAAAATAAATAGAAGGGGCAGCATCATTGAAAACGCTTGCCGTAGAAATCAGGCAAGTTTTCAAGAAAAATAAAGGAAGGAAACGAAGGAGGATGGCATTGTAGTGTCAACCCAGGGCTGTGAAGGTTAACCCCAAATTTTGGAGGAAGGACCGATGTATGGAAAGCCACTCTGAGCAGAGACATCATAAGCCTTCGTGCTGGAGCTGCCAGCTCGACTTGGCTGGAGGAACTCACCCAGCAGTCCTTTCATTTCAAACTGGCTCTGCTCATCTTCTCCAGTTAGTGCAGAGGGTTCAGCCCCTGGGAGCAAAATATTGGGGTCAAGGTGCTGAATCCCCTGGAATTCTGTCCCCCCTGTGCTCTCGGGTGATCCCATCCCACTTTGTTTCTGATCCCAAGGTCCTGTTCAGGAGGAGTGAGTGACACAGACAGCCAAGTGCAGATCTGGAAGGTAACGACTGAGGGCATGGAGTGAGTCAGAGGGAATGGCTGCGATTTCTGTCAGTAAGTGATCAAATGCACAGCCAGGACTGACTAAATGGAAAAGAATCCTGATCTCTAAACTGACAAAAATACTCTGCTCACACACATGTTAGGACAGTGCGGGGATCGGCTTGGCATAGCCAGGCTGATCTTCAGCACCTTCAGCCCTGGGGTTGCTTCCAGTGCCAGGAGCTGGCAAGAATAACCCACACAAGAAGGAAGATTTCCTTCTCTCTTTTTCTTTCTCTTAGCATTTGAAGTCTGTTTTGGGAACCCATCTCTGAAAAGCAACGTATATGCAGAAATGAAACTGCGTTCCACTTCATCTTAGATTTAGACTTATTCTGGACATATAGAAGGTTTGGTGTTTTTTTTTACCATAATGGGGAGAATCCTCATTTTGGGACCCCAACCTCATGAGCAGTGGATGTCTTCCATACTGAGAGGCTTGATGAGCCAGGGCCCCTTCTGATGGCACTCCAATGGATGGAGAAATGAGTGATGTCAGCAGAAAGAAAGCAGAATGAGCTCCAGACTGAGTGTATGTGTCCTCACGCTGTTGCTTGTACCACTGCAGCCTCAAGGGAAGCACCAAGCTACCTTTATTCTGGTAAAGGTGTGCAACAACAGCTGCTTTGGTCTTAAAACCTGACGCTTGGAGTTTGGAGCAGGTGACCTCTACAAGTCCTTTCCAGCCTAAACCATCCTGTTGTTCTGTGATCTATCAGTGCAGGAACCCATGTGAAAACCATCACCAAACAGGGCTGTGATGGAAGAGGAGCAAGCAGGTCAGGTAAAACAGCAGAGCAGACTCTCTGACCCACATTTGGTAGGGCTGGGAGATGACTTGATCTCAAGAAGCCACCAAATCACAACAGAATCAGAACATCAGAGGGAAAATGAGATGTTTCTCTCAGAGATGGACCTTGGGCTGTGTTTAAATGGATGGGGCAGCCTGATCTCATACATGCCAGCAGTCCTTCCTGGGAGAAGCGATGGCTGGGGGGTTATCAGCATGCCCTGTGTCCCCTGTGTCGGAGGAAGCGTGAAAAGTCAGTGCTGTGCACAATGCACTCATTCTCTCTCCTCACCCTGCAAATTTGTTGCTGCTGATTAAATCCCTTTTCAGAGCAGAGCATTACAAGGCTCCTACATGCTTTCCCAGGCGAAGACCTCTCTGCTCCTTCTGTGTTTTCATTCTCATGTTGGCCTCTGCCCACTGAATAACAACAGTAATTGGATGTGTTTGAATAGTGCTGCTCATTGTTTGGCTGGTAATCAGACAAGTCTCCCATCCCTTGCAACCTGACCATGGTGGAGGAAGTCCAGGCACAGCACCTCCTCCTCCTCCTCTCTTCCCACCCATGTCTCACCCATGTCTCCTTAATTCTCCATTTGCATACAGATCAAATTGTGTTCTAGCAAGAAGTTTTCTCTCCCTCCATGACCAGTGAGATCCTGGATGTCCACTGGGATAAGCCTGAGTTGTTTATTTGTTGGGTCAGCCTTGCAGGGGCTCAGATAGAACAATAAGGCTGGTCCTGTGTGCTGCATAGCTTCTTGGTGATCAGGATTAAAGCTGTTGGTGTAGGGAGGGAATGAAAGATTATTCATATACCTACCCAGGAGGAGAACGTATTACTTTGTTGTGATGGCTCATAGAGATGTCTGAGGACTTCCATCCCCACTCTTGCCTCATATGTACATTGGCACAGGCTGCCCAGGGGAATGGGGCAGTCACCACCCGTGGAGGTGTTCCAGAGCCGTGGAGATGTGGCACTGAGGGAGTGGGCATGATGGGGTGGGCTGATGTTGGGCTTGGGGGGTCTTTTCCAGTCTTAGGGATTTTATAATTCTCTTTGTGGGAGGTGTGGGGGATTCCTGCCTGGCAGAGCAGGCTTGTGCATCTCCACAGTCCTCCCTCTTCACTCCCATTGCTCACTAAAAAGTCCCATCAGCAAGTAGGGCTTGGAAGCAGTAGCAAACACCCTGAATCACCAGTCAGATGGAGGTACCAGACCTGTAACAACCACTTGCTGACAGCCCATTGGCCACATGTGTTCACATGAGCCATGCCACGTCTCTTTATTATGACTAATAGACACTCTTGCAGAAATCAGAGTCTATTTCCAAGTGATTCATGAGCGTGTAGGAAAAGGAAGGAGGGGTGAACAACAAACTGAATGCACCTGGTAATTTATTTGCTATGAATAATTTGAGCGGCCCCAAGTGACGGAGATATCTCAGTTATTTATCCTGGGGGTGAAATTTGCAGGTGCTGCAGACTGGGTGTGCTCCAGAGCAGGCCCTCCCTTAAACGTTTGCCTCCCCCACCCCAGGATAAACCTCTGTGAGTGTATCTGGAACAAGATATAAGGCATGCTTCACCCAGGTCTTTGGTTAATTGCAGTTTCTGGAATCTCCTGCTGGCAAAATTATTCCCCACAAAATCCCTGTCTAGAGGGTTAGGAAAGGGTTAGCAGTGTGCCTTCCTGTTTGGGGTGGGTGGCTGGAAGTAAAGCTCACTTTCATCTCCCAACCTTGTAAAGAGCCAGCTGCTGCTGGAGAGATGGACTCCATGCAAGCCTACATAACACATAAATAACGAGTGGGGAGCATCACGTCCACTGGTGGATGTGCCAGGTGCTGCCCCATGGGATGGATCCTGGAGGAGACACTGTGGTTGCTCCTCTTGCCTGGGCGAGGGTGATTGCCCTCAGAGGGGTTCCTGGGGAGAATTTGGTGCTGTTTGGGTCCAAGTCTGCTGGAGTTTTTCGCTCACAGGTGGAAAGAGAACAACATCTGGGCCCTAGCATGACTGAGTTGGTTGCTACAAGGACTGCTCCAATATTAATGCTTCCTATTTTATTGTGTTGGCCCACAATATCATAGGCAGGTGTCTGTGGTATGGCAGTAGAGGCTGCAACTTCCCACCAGTATGCTAATTGATATTGAAAGTGCATAGTGAGTGGTAGTGTGTACGGCAACTGCTGAGTCACAGCCTGAACCACTGACAGAGCACCTGAAGGAAGGACCCAATCAGCCCTGGGAGCACAGGTGAAGGCAGTTCACCTGCGTGACCAGAAGGGGTGGAGCCAGGCAAAACCCCATTTAAGGGCTGACTGCCACTTCGTGGAGTTTTCCCTTGCAAACCTCAATCCTCAGAGATGGCTGAGCATTCTTTTTCCTCGCTTTGTAAAATCTACTTGATCGAGCTGGTCCTATTGATGTTATTCAACTATAGTGGCGACTATGTGGAAAAACGGTGTTTTGCAGTTGTGAATTTGCTCTTTCAAATAGTGTTACTGTGTTCTTTGCAGCTATTGTCTTTTGCACGGAAATAAATGGAAGGCATTACGTTTGGGAGCAACCTACATAAATGCGGGCAATGACTCCTCCGTATCTCACGTTTTGTGTCACCATATTGTAACTGTAGGGTTTTGTCCTCTGGCACCACAGGGCTCTGATGCATTTCATTATTTCTAGTGTTAAAATTCAGAGAGACTTTTCCATCAAATATCTATGCATTTGTTTCCAGAAACAAATGATTAGCATTAGTATTCATTAGTATTCGTGTTAACAATTGATAAAGGACCCACGACTGTAGTATCTGAGCATAACACACAAAATTCAATTAAAAATATAATAATTTCCTCCAGCCACGATCGTATAATCTGTACCATCCCCCCAAAAACTACTTCCTGAAACTTCCCCAAAGTTGGGTTTGCTGCAGGGGGATGTGTTTGCCAAGGAGTCTGAGGCTGGAGTCAGGATGCTGGGGCCAAATGAGCAGGGCTGGGCAGAGTAGGAGAGGACACACAGGAAACAAACCAGGAACATTTTTTGCAACACTGGACCCAATTCTCGGTCATTGTATCTGTCTTGCAGCAACTTTTCTGTCTGAATAAGGCTATGTCCTCCATCTAGACTGGGTGGATCGCCAGTTGTCTCAAGCTATTAGGGATCTTCTCTACCCAAGCACTTTGCTGATCTGTTCAATGTGTTTTGGAGCACAGCAGCAATGTTTTTCTTTCTGCTGCCTCTGTACATCAGTTTCACAGCCTGCGTGGGCAGGAGGTCCATATGGTGTCTGGGTAGGATGCTCATGGCATGCCTGAGGACCACAGCTCTGCTGCTCCTAAGGAGGAACAACTTCTGCAGCCTAGGACTGAATGCTGGAGAACTCCCTTGTTACTGATGGGGACATATCATCAGTGTTCCCCACCAGAACACGGCACCTGAGACAACTGCACCGTGTGGGCTCTGAGCATTGTTCTGACTGTTCAGATTTTATTTCACCAGTTCAGTCCAAAACTGTGTTTCTCAGATTGGTTCTGCAGCCAATGGTCTGCTGAGGGTCTTGGATTTGAGGCGTGTGAGCATCTCTTTCTACTTATCAACTCTGACTGCCATAGAGCATCTCTGCCTACTGTGGTCATCTCCAGCAATTTGGGACCTGAACAATGCATAAAACCTGTCTGTCTCCTCTGGAGGTCATCCAGATTATTTTGGACCACACAATGGATGTTTTTGTCAGGCCTCTGACTGACAGCACTTAGCCGTCAGTTCTTACAGCCCTATCTTTGTACTGGGAGCATGTCACTGCCAAGAAATGGCCTTTGGTGCTTCCAGTATCCCAACTAACACCTGCAGCTTCACCTGGAGATGCTGAGAACAGCTGTGTGAATGAGGAGAAGAGGTCTGGAGTCTTTGTAGCAAGAGAAATTGTCTGCTGTGTGGATCCTTGATGGGTCTTGAGTGCTACCTGCTCACAGCTTTGAATTTGGGTGAATATGTTTAACTGAAGAAGAGTGGGAAGGGAATGACTGCTTCTTGTGTGATGTCTGGGAAAGATGTGTCACTTAGTGATGTGGTTTAGTGGGCATGGTGGAGATGGGCTGATGGTCGGACTACATGATCTTAGTGGTCTCTTCCAACATGGATGAGTCTACAATTGTATGAGTCAGTTTTGGTTCATACACCTGGTGATTTGGTTCATACACATGGGAAGCTGAACACTGTGGGTCTGGCTGTGTTTCTGGGGCAGATCTTTTGCAAGAGCAGGCAAACTGTTCCAAAAGCACATTTTTGACAGAAGAAGTTTTACTCCTCCTTATCAGTATGTGTGACACTGATAGATCCTAAATAAATGAAGTGAGCACGAACTGAACCACCGTTCACTAAAATAATGGATGCTCTTGAAAGCCAGAGTGCTGCTGCCCTTGGGGACCTCCACAGTGACTGCCTTCGAGCCCATCCATCTCTCTTAGACACCCAAATGCAAAATGCCATTCTCAGGGACAAGCCTGTGAATAGGTGATGGGACCATGCAGATCAACAGGAATATTTTTCTCTGTTTATTGCATGATGGTCAGAACTTCACTTTTCCTGTTATTTAGATGTCAAGGGGGAAATTTTCACTGAGAGTATGGCGAGGCACTGGCAAGGGCTGCCCAGAGAAATGTGGGTGCCCCATCCCTGGAGCTGTTCAAGGCCAGGTTGGGTGGGCTCTGGGCAGTCTGACCTGGTAGGAGGCAACCAGCCATGGCATTGGTTGGGACT
Organism: Cyrtonyx montezumae; assembly: GCF_038088225.1. NCBI lineage: Eukaryota > Metazoa > Chordata > Aves > Galliformes > Odontophoridae > Cyrtonyx > Cyrtonyx montezumae. The sequence continues at coordinate 3,810,892 of NW_027072056.1, read as the reverse complement.
GAATGGGCTGTAAGGTCCCTTGCAACCCAAACCATTTAGTGATCCTATGATGATTTCACTATTTCAGAATAATATTGGGAAAGTAAGTGTTTTGAGAATTCGTTTGCAGTGCACAGCAGCTGGTCAAGTTTGTGCATCATGTGTAGCTTTGGACTGACGTCAGCAACCCAGAAGTTCTACTGCTGAGCTCACCCAGCATATCGAGCCCTGGTGGACAGTTCTCTCCCCACCTCCAGCCCTCACCCAGCCCTGGACAGCCTCCTGAGTTTCTCCATGCCTAGCATGTCACTGAGGACAGTCTTGCTTCCTGCAGCAGGGAGGAGTGCTGCATTACCACCGACGGGGCTGTCAGGCTCCCAGAAGTGGAGCTCAGTAAGGACTCGAGGTATACAGTTCAGCATTGGTTCTTTACTTGAAAGGTACTGCTTCTATTCCAGAGCTCACATGTCTGAGATCCTGTTATTTTATTCTTTTTTTCTTTTTTTTCATTTTTCCCTGACTGTATCAGTTGCTCCAACAAAAGATACCACCTTTCCTTACCAGCCTGCTTTGCACTTTTGGGCTCAGGTTGTTTATCCCTCACTCTGTGCTGCTGGTGAGGACTGAGGCTCTTCAGCTGTATGGCATCTGGGATGTCAGCTCTGTGCTGAGCACTGGGTTTACATGTGAGGCTGTGAATGTCCTCACATTGCGGAGAGGCTCTCAGCACTCCCACCTGCTGTCTTTGGTGCAGAAGAAGCCCACAGGGATTTCCCCTTCCCTTCCACAGGAGCTGTGCCCAGGGACCCTGGCTGTGATCTGACCCTGCCCCAGTGCTGCACACTGCAGTGGCAATCCGAGTGGTGCCTGCTGGCTGTGGCCAGTGCTGCTCAGAGCATCGTGCCCGTACTATTCCTTGCAGGCTGCTGTGGCTCAGGGCACAAAACCGAGCTATAAGGCAGTCCCATAGAGATGTTCTTCCCCCTCCACCCTAGGGGCTGTCACCTTGTTCCAGCAGGGACAGCTCTCCCAGCACCAGAAGTTCCCTGGGGTGACATCCCCTGGTCAGAAAACATTCGCTGCCCTCCTCATTAACAGAAAAAAAATGAGGGCTGCAAGATAACAGAATCACAGAATCATCACCAAGTCTGGAAAATAATGAGCACATCACCTGTGGGAGAAGTGTTTGGTAGATGCACCCAGCACTGTGATAAAGGACAGGGAGCTCACTGGCAATCATACAGCATCACAGCCAGGTGGAAGGAGCAGGACAAAAATGAAGTTTGGAAGGGTCTGCAAACTTTTGAGCCACAGAGGGTAAAGTTGATGCTCATTAAGATGGGCTGAGAGGAATGTGTGTGTGGTTTTTTCAGTGAGTTACCCTTCCTGAGAGTGCAGTTTCTTCCCACCTCGTGTTGGCCGGTGTGAGAATGCGGACTGGGGCTGATGGGATTTGACACATCCATCCCCTGGCCCAAAGCACGAGGTGGTGACCTGCTCCCTTACACCTGCCTGTGCAGAGTAAGTAACTCTGGGTGCCTCCATTTCCACGAGTGGTTTTTCTAGGGCTGGGAGGTGCTGAGCGAGAAATACCACCAACATGCACAGAGAATATCCTGCAGGTGCAGACTGTGTTCTGCACAGTGTCTGTGAACGCATCGGTGCTTGGATGAGTGTGTGTGCAGGTGTCTTACACACAGATATTAACAAGTAGGTGTATATATATATTATGTGATGGCATGTGATTAAATGGCTCTGTTTCAATATGCGGCACATGCGTGAAGAAACATGCTTATGCATTTGCATGTTAAAAAAAAAAATCAAATAGGAATGAAAACTGCCTCAATGTTCAGCCTGGGCACCGAGCTCGTTCTGTATGTATGCACTGAGCTCCGCTGTCAGCGGGAATGGCACCGGGGCTGTGACACCACCGTGCAGCCGGGCAGAGTGCTCCCATCGGTTTCAGATCCCGCGCCCAATTCCCGAAGCACAAACGCGAAACAATTTTTTTTTTTAACGATCCGTGGTCCTCCAGCAGTTAAATTTTGGGTCAGGACACTTTCAGGTTCTAGGTGCTGTGTCACTTCGGGCAATTCCTGCGAGGAGGAGGAGGATGAAGGCAGAAGCACGGCTCTGTCTGTGCTGCCGTCAGAGATCTCGGGCTCCGCGATCCCCTCGAATTAAAGTTACTCCGAATGAACTCCCTCCGAGAATATAATCGTAACGTTTCCGTAACAGCCTCTTCTTATCTTTCTGCGTTACCGTGATGTCATTCAGGTTTACAATTGCACTCCTCGTTGGGATGTCTAAGCAAACTGCCATCGCCCTGGAAATCGCTGCTGCTTGCTGCGAAGTTCCCAACAAGCCCCGGACCTCCTTGGGGGATGCAACAGGCGCGCTGCTGCCAGGAGAGGCGTGTTGTTGCGAGTGGGAGTGTTTAAGGACTGGGGCATCAGCACCTCGGAGGAAATCTTGCTTTTCCTCTCTCTCTCTCTTTTTTTTTTTTTAAACTTCTATAGGATGGCGATGAATAACACCCAGCCCGAAACGCCCCGAGCTCCCGATCGGAGCGCGTATGCGATGCATCGCGGCAGAGGTAGCAGCCAATGGAAGCGGAGCTGCCTGGATTTTATCGTGAATATCGCGAAGCGTCACGGAGTGCTCGGGGAGACTTTTTGGGAGCGGGCAAAACCATCGCTCTCTCATCCCCTCTGAGCGAGTTGCCCGCTAGAGCCGAATTTTGGCAAACGGCTCCAGGTTTCCCTGGTTTAATTTGCACACGGGATGACAAATGATGTATATATTCCGCCCCTCCCTCCCCCTCCTCATCCTCGAAGTATCCGAGAACAAGCAATGAAAACAAAGGTAGTTTCGTATTTTAAGCGGAGGAGGGGAAAACACGCTACGCGAGGGCTGCTCCCACGGGTGGGTTGGGGGGGAAAGCAGTTCCCACCAGCATCTGCCGCATGTGCCATCCCCGCTCCCTCCCCGACGGGGCTGCCCGAGGGGGGGGGGTAACGCTGCGGACACTTTTAGGGGGATGTGTGGGTAGGGGGGGGGGGGAATGCAGGGGGAAGGGGCCTCCTGCAGCCCCCTCCTTTTGTTGAGGGGTTCTCGAGAGAGGCTGCTCGGAATTGGGGAGAGAGGACTTCACCTTGGGAAGGGGTTGGAGGGGTTTCCCCATGAGTTTCCCCCGTGCCGGGGGGGTTGAGAGGGAGGGAACCCGACCCTTAGCCCCCGCTCTGGGGGGAATGGGGAGTGGGGCTGGGAAATTTCCAACTCGTTTCTAAACGCAACGAAAAAAGCCGCTGGGACGGCTCCGGTGGCGGCAGTGGCAGAGACTCCGGCACCGCCGGCCCCGTCCTGTTGAGCGGACTGTAAACCGTGTGTCCCCATCTTCCTCCTCTTCCTCCTCCTCCCCGGCCCCGCACGCGCACGGGGAAATGAAAGTCATTTATTGAGAGCGGAAAGGAGGGAAAGAAAAAAAAAAAAAAGAAAGGAAAAGCAGGAAATAACCGAGGGTGGTTGATGATGTTGTTAGCATTACTGCTGTTGTTATTACTACTCCGGGGGTAGGTAACCACCGCCAACGGCAGCGCGGGGCCGCTCCGGCGAGAGCCGAAGTTGCCTCGAGGGGACGGCCGAGGGAGGGCGGAGATTGTGGGGCTGCGGACCCCACCGCCGGCCCGGCCCGAGCCCACATCTCGTTTCTGCCCCCGTTAGCCATGGAGGGGCCGGAAAGCTCAGCACCGGGGTAAGGGACGGCTCGGAGGGGGCTGTTCGGAGCAGGTTTGTTAACCAAGCAGGTGCTCAAAACCAATAAGCCACGAACAAACGCGGCCCCCGCCGGGATTCGGAACAATTGTTTCCATTTAATAAATATTTTCCCCACGGGCGTTTGACGGGAGGCAGGCAATTATTCAAAGCGAGCCGAGACGCGGGCCGGCTCCAGGGGTTAAGCGGGGCTGCGGAGCGGGGGAATTGGCAGCGGCGAGCGGCCTCGGCCCGGCGGAGCGCGGCGCCCGTAGCCCCGACGGCGACGGAGGGGCCCCGGGACCCCGGCACACGCGGGTCCGCATATCCCGGGGGTCCCGGTGCCCCCTCCCCCCCGCTCCGCTCGCTGTTAGCGCGGCAACTCAAAAAGCCTTCCCTTTAATCTGCGCGCTGCTGGTGGTGGTGGTGGGGGGGGGGGGTCCTCCTTTCCCCTCCTTTCTTCCTCCTCCTCCCTCCCCTGTCCCCTCCCCTCCTCTTCCTCTCGCCCTTCCTCTCTCCCTCTCTTTTTAAGCTGGTCCCCCTCCGCGCTGATTGGGCGCCCAGCCGCGCTGTGAACGCCCTGCCACTATGTCAGCCCGCTCGCCGCAGCCCCTCGCCTTTGAACTGCCCCGCGCCGCTCCGCGTCCCCACCGCCGGCCCGCAGCTGTGCCCGGCGGCTCGCCGCCCGCCTAGCCGCCCGCCGGGCCCCGCGGGCAGCCCCGAGCATCCCCGCGGGCCGCTCCGCTCCGCACCGCTCCGCGCCTCCCGCGCCCCGCCCCGGCGCGGATCCCGGCGGGGACGGCGTCGGCGGAGGACTGTGATGATCAGCTGAGCCCTCGCCTGGCGCTCCTCCGGCTGCCCCGGCCGCCTCCTGTTCTTCCTCCTCCTCCTCCTCTTCCTCCTCGCGGTGCCCGCAGCGCGCCCCGCACCGCAGCGTCCCGCCGCCCTCCCGCCCGCCCGCCCGCAGCATGTCCAAACCCAGCGACCACATCAAGCGCCCCATGAACGCCTTCATGGTGTGGTCCCGCGGCCAGCGGCGCAAGATGGCCCAGGAGAACCCCAAAATGCACAACTCGGAGATCAGCAAGCGGCTGGGAGCGGAGTGGAAGCTGCTCTCCGAGGCGGAGAAGCGGCCCTACATCGACGAGGCCAAGCGGCTGCGGGCGCAGCACATGAAGGAGCACCCCGACTACAAGTACCGGCCCCGGCGCAAGCCCAAGAACCTGCTCAAAAAGGACAGGTATGTCTTCCCTTTGCCTTACCTGGGGGAAACCGATCCCTTAAAGGCCGCCGGGCTTCCCGTGGGGGCCACTGACTCGCTGCTGAGCTCCCCGGAGAAAGCCAGGGCTTTCCTGCCCCCCACCTCAGCACCTTACTCCTTACTTGACCCCAGCCAGTTCAGCTCCAGCGCCATTCAGAAGATGACCGAGGTTCCTCACACCTTGGCCACCGGCACCCTGCCCTACGCCTCCACCTTGGGATACCAGAACGGGGCTTTCGGCAGCCTGAGCTGCCCCAGCCAACACACCCACACCCACCCCTCGCCGACCAACCCGGGCTATGTGGTGCCGTGTAACTGTACCGCTTGGTCGGCCTCCAGTTTGCAGCCTCCGGTTGCCTACATATTATTCCCGGGCATGACCAAGACTGGCATAGACCCCTATTCTTCAGCACACGCGACTGCTATGTAACACCCGCCCACACCCCACAGGCGGCCCCCACCCCGGGGAGCAGGCCGGACTGGGATTCCTCCGTGTGCATGTACATAACCCCCGCCGGAGCCTCCCGAAGCCAGGACTGTGCTGCCCGGACAGCCGCGGACGCGCCCCGGGGACGCGGAGATGCTGAGAGCTGTGCCCGGGCCCGAAGTGGGGTGGGGGGGGGGTGAGGGTGGGGGAACCTGCGACCGAGGGGACGGATAGGATCCAGGCACCGGGCCGAGTTGTAAATGTGTTTTAAGAAACGAACAAAACAAAACAAACAAAAGCAAGCAAGCAAGCAAGCCAGAAAATCCGGGAAAAAGAAAGAAAGAAAAAAAAAAAAAGGAAAAAAAAAAAAGAGAAAAAAAAAAAAGAAAAAGGAAAAGAAGCAAACCTTGAACTGCCCCTTCGGGACCGAGGGGGGGGGGGGGGGAGAGAAAGAGGCGGTGATTTTTATTTATTCCCTTAACGTCTGGGAGTTCTCCAGGGTCTCACGGCACTCGGACGTGACTTTGGGAAGTCCCGGTCCTACTCCGATTTTTCTTTTCTTTTCTTTTTTTTTTTGGGGGGGGTTGTTTTCCTTTTGCACATTGAAAGACGAAAGCGGCTGTGTTATATATATAAATATATATATATTTTGCCACCACGCACTACTCGGGAAAAAGAAAAAAAAAAAGATAAAAAAAAAATCGCTTTTCGTGTCGGAAAAAGGCTCTTCAAAGTTAAAAAGAAAAAAAAAAGGCGAAACAGAGGGAGAGAAACATTTATATTTAAAACATATGATAGTGTTTGCTTAATTTAAAACAGATAGTCCTTAAATTTGTGTGATCCAGTGAGACTAGATCTAAGTTTACTTTAGGCAGAGCGTCAGGTACGAAGTCAGGCGGTAGAACTGTAAAAAAAAAAAAAGGAATTAATGATACTGATACTAATACTACTAATAACGAAACACCGAATAATAATAACAATAAATGATGGTCATTTAAATATGTTTTCGCGATGTCTTGGGGAGGAAAAAAGAACAAAAAAACAACAAAAAAACCGACACCACAAAAAGGTGTGCATCCGGTAGGACTTTACCTCGATAAACCCCTTCGTCGGTTGAACAAAGCCTCTCGGAATAAAGGCAATCTGGCGTTGGCCGCGGCCGCTGCGTGGCGTGAACACCCGAGCCCCGACGGCGCGCACCGGGCCGCCCCGCACCGCGTCCCGCACCGTTGCGGGCTCCGCTCGGAGCTCCTCGGGTTGAGCCGGCGGCTGCGGGAGGGGGACACACGCGAGGGGGAGAGCCGGGTGGGAAAGTGGGGGCCTCCCCTCCCGTCGGGGAAAAGTAGTGAGCTTTGCGAAAGTTAGCGGCGTTCAAGTTTGTTTTGTTTTTGTTTTTTTTTTACTGGTGCGACGTTTCTCCGTCTCTCTCTCTCTTTTTTTTTTTTTTTCGTTCTCTATTTTTTAATTTCATTTTTGGAAGTCGGGGTGGGAATTAGCACCGTGCCGGGGGACAATTAGCGGTGTCCGGGCGCTATTCACGGGGTCCTTTTGTGCAGGGAGGGTCTCTCCGCGGAGGGACGGAGGCGAGGAGAGGAGCGCGGGGTCCGTCTGCGGGAGCTGAATAGCGGAGCGCGGCGTGTTTGGATGTGCTTTGCTCGTTAAGTGCTCTTTGGAGACCGATGTTAGAATTAAACGGCATAACACAATTAACATACATGGGGTTTGAATGGGAGGGTAAGCGGGGGAAGAATAGATAGATAAATAAATGAGAGATCAGGCGAAGGTAAACAAAAGGGGAGAGGAGAAAGGGGCTGAAAGGAGAGGTTAGAATGGCTGCTCCAGCCTTGTTTAGCATGACAAAACGGCTCTTACAAATGAGGACAATTAAAGGAGCTGGCTTCGGGAGGGCCTGGGAGCAGCGGGCCGATCCGCTGGGACACGAGGGCTGAATGCGGCCGGCGTGGGGCAGGGAGCGCGGCGCCGGGAGCGCCGGGCGCTGATGTAACCCCAGCTGACAGGAGCTGTCAGTCTCGGTGATAACACCGATAGCTCAGTGTCCTTTAACATCTACCCAGATTAGTTTGACAATGGTCGGAGGTAGCGCGGGGGGGAAGCTGCAGCCCGCACCCGCCGGGCCCCGCGGGAGCAGCCGCGGGGGGGGGGAGGGTGGGAGTTGGGGGGCACGGCGCCCATCCCAGCGGAGAACTCCGCTGCCACCCCCGGCCCGGCCCGGTGGGAACCCCCCAGACCCGATAGGGGCCGGGCCGAGGATGCACGTAGGGGCCGGGGCAAAACCGGGACTACGTGGGCTGGAAACTTTAGAGGAGCTTCTTTTTCTTCTTTTCCTTCTTTTCCTTCTTTCTTTCCTTCTTTTCCTTCCGTTCTTTCTTTCTACATTTTCTTTTTCTTTCTTTCTTTCTTTCTTTCTTTCTTTCTTTCTTTCTTTCTTTCTTTCTTTCTTTCTTTCTTTCTTTCTTTCTTTCTTTCTTTCTTTCTTTCTTTCTTTCTTTCTTTCTTTCTTTCTTTCTTTCTTTCTTTCTTTCTTTCTTTCTTTCTTTCTTTCTTTCTCTCTCTCTCTCTCTCTCTTTCTCTCTTTCTCTCTTTCTCTCTTTCTCTCTCTTTCTCTCTTTCTCTCTTTCTCTCTCTCTTTCTCTCTTTCTCTCTCTCTTTCTCTCTCTCTTTCTCTCTTTCTCTTCTCTCTCTCTCTCTTTCTCTCTCTCTTTCTCTCTCTTTCTCTCTCTTTCTCTTCTTCCTTCCTTCCTTCCTTCCTTCCTTCCTTCCTTCCTTCCTTCCTTCCTTCCTTCCTTCCTTCCTTCCTTCCTTCCTTCCTTCCTTCCTTCCTTCCTTCCTTCCTTCCTTCCTTCCTTCCTTCCTTCCTTCCTTCCTTCCTTCCTTCCTTCCTTCCTTCCTTCCTTCCTTCCTTCCTTCCTTCCTTCCTTCCTTCCTTCCTTCCTTCCTTCCTTCCTTCCTTCCTTCCTTCCTTCCTTCCTTCCTTCCTTCCTTCCTTCCTTCCTTCCTTCCTTCCTTCCTTCCTTCCTTCCTTCCTTCCTTCCTTCCTTCCTTCCTTCCTTCCTTCCTTCCTTCCTTCCTTCCTTCCTTCCTTCCTTCCTTCCTTCCTTCCTTCCTTCCTTCCTTCCTTCCTTCCTTCCTTCCTTCCTTCCTTCCTTCCTTCCTTCCTTCCTTCCTTCCTTCCTTCCTTCCTTCCTTCCTTCCTTCCTTCCTTCCTTCCTTCCTTCCTTCCTTCCTTCCTTCCTTCCTTCCTTCCTTCCTTCCTTCCTTCCTTCCTTCCTTCCTTCCTTCCTTCCTTCCTTCCTTCCTTCCTTCCTTCCTTCCTTCCTTCCTTCCTTCCTTCCTTCCTCCCTCCCTCCCTCCCTCCCTCCCTCCCTCCCTCCCTCCCTCCCTCCCTCCCTCCCTCCTTTTCTTCCTCCTTTTCTTCCTCCTTTTCTTCCTCCTTTTCTTCCTCCTTTCTCTCCTCCTTTCCTTCTCTCTCGCCTTCTTACTCTCACTTCCACTCTTCTCTCTACTTTTCTTCCTCTTCCCCTTCCCTTTCTGCCCCCCACCTCCTTTTCTCTCCTCCGCCCGACCCTCCCCCTTTCCCCCTCTCCCTTCCCTGCCCTCTCACCTCCCCCTCCTGCCCTTCCCGACCGCCCCTCCGCAGCCTCGCAGCGCTGCGTTTCCATTCCCCCAGCGCTATTACCGGAGTTACTCCTCCAGCTCACTCGCCCGTCCGCAGGTGTGTAGCTATTTAACTCGTGGAGATAAATAAATTAAATAATGATCTTGACACTGCAATGAACCGATTGCTGACTTTGATGTCAGAGGGAAACCTAAAAAAGAAAAAAGAAAAGGAGAAAGAGAGAGAGAGAAAAAAAAAGCTATTCCCTCGAGGGGGAAACACAGCTTCTCGTTAAACCTGTTCCCCCACAACTGTCTCCTTTCAATAAAATCATTACACAGAGGCCGCGAGGTTATGCGCACCACACCTTGGGTGCGCGGCCGGGCTGTGTCCCGGGCCGGGATGAGCATCAGATCCCCTCCAGGAGCGGCCCGGCCCGACCCCGAGCGGCTCCGCACAGCTCCTCGTCCCGCACAGCTCCCCTTGCTCCGCTCCCTCTGCTCCTCCTCCTCTTTTTTCTTTTCTTTTCTTTTCTTTTCTTTTCTTTTCTTTTCTTTTCTTTTCTTTTCTTTTCTTTTCTTTTCTTTTCTTTTCTTTTCTTTTCTTTTCTTTTCTTTTCTTTTCTTTTCTTTTCTTTTCTTTTCTTTTCTTTTCTTTTCTTTTCTTTTCTTTTCTTTTCTTTTCTTTTCTTTTCTTTTCTTTTCTTTTCTTTTCTTTTCTTTTCTTTTCTTTTCTTTTCTTTTCTTTTCTTTTCTTTTCTTTTCCTGTTTCCTTCTCCTTCTCCTTCTCATCCACTCCCGTTCGGGCTGCTCCCCGGACCACCGAGGCAGTTAGGATCATCCCATCCCACCAGGGCTTCCTTTACAGAATTAACTAACAGGAGGGAGAGGGCAGACACCGGGGGTAGGAGGAAGCAGTAGAGCCCGAGCTGCCGCCCAGGTGCAGCCGTGCTGCTGCGGGAGAGACAAAGACGTTGGGAAATGACGCGATGTTAAAAAAAAAAACAACCCAAACTTTATTTTAAAGGACACATTAAGCTCACAGAAGTCTCGGAGTGATATTACTTATTTCTGCTTATTAGTGATAATAGCCCAGTAAATTTACTATTGAGTGTATCAAAGGCATTCAAAGCGACTTCGGAACATCAAAAAGATCGCGAGGCTGATTTTACGGTTTCCTTCCAGGCCCGACCTCCCGGCTACATGCCGCGTTTGTAGCGTTTAACAGTGAGCACAGATCGGCCCCGCTCCGTTCCGCCGCTCTCCCCGACGGCCGCGCCGCTCCGACCCACGCGTGGGGCACCGGGCGCCGGTGGAAAGGCAGCGGGAAAAGGAGTGAGAGGGTGGGGGGAGACACGTCCCACTCCGCTCAAGAGACAAAACACAAATAAAATTAAAAACGGGGGAAAAAAAAATCAGAAGTGATGAGAATTTCGCCTCGCAGTGCCGCACGCAGTGCGGTGCGCTCCGCGGGCGCGGGGGGGTTGGGGTGGGGGGTGGAGGAACTGTGCTCTGCTCCCACCTCGCGGCGCGGCATCCCCTGCCCTGCCGGGCTTTGATGTGCTGTAATTGAGCCTTTCTCCTCCAGCCCTTCATTTCGCCTTCCCCGCTTCTCTCTTCTCTGTTCCAGTTGGGGTGTTCAATATAAACATCAAAAGGACAACGCTGCTTCCCCCCCCCCCCCCCTTTCCACCCCTCCCTTCCCCCCCGCTCCCCTTCACCCTCCTCACTTTCTTTTTTAATTTATTTTTATTTTATTAGGACAAATAGCGAAATGCTTCATTTACTCATTACGAGCTACAGACGAAATAACGCGCGGGGTCTGTGCGGGTCCGCACCGCAACACGCAAACATGTGTACGCTCAAAGCCCGGCATTAAATCCCGGTTGATCCCAATTTAAAACGGAGAGCGAGGGAGAGGGAAGCGGCTCTTTGAGTGTGCGAGAGAAAGAGGGGCCGAGATGAGGAGCTGGTAATTATTGAAATATAAGGGTGAGATTAATTCAAAGGAAACAAACTATGAAAACAATTGGAGCCGAGTGAAAAGCAAAACCCAGATTAGAATTTGCTCGTGGTTTGTTGTCTGTCTGCTTTCTTTCCTCCTCCCCACCCATTGTCACAGTGCAAGGCAATGGGATTTGCACACTTGAGGTGTAATAGCATTACTGCATTAATTAAAATTTTCATTTCACGTCCAGATTGTTTACTTATCTGCTGGAAACATATGTCGGGAGAAGTTGAGATTCTGGATTCTGCTCCGCTGCCCAAGGTGCAGCGCAGTACGGGGGGGTGGGGGGGGGAGAGGATGGTTTCAGGTTTTTTTTTTTCTTTTTCGCCGCATCCTCCAGCCTTATCTCGGCGCTGTAAATTATAAGGAGACTCCATTGAACTGAATATGAAGATTATATTTGCGAGCGACGCGTCCTGGAGCGGCCCCGGTCCCACTTGGAAATGAACCGCGCCGCTTCGCGCCCCGCTCCGTGCCCACCCCCGGGGCTGGGTGGGGGGACCACCCCCCCTCCCCCTTCCCTCCTCTCCCTCCCCTCTATCCACTCACCTCCTCCCGAGGAGAGGGGCGGCCATCTCCGGGGTGTCCCCCGCGTGTCCCCACTGCCATCCGGGAACAGCCGTCCGGAACCACGAGACATCCATCCCCGGGCTGCGCTTTCTGAAGCGGGTCCCCCCTCCCCAAAACCACCTCGGAAGGGCCGGGGGAGGGCAGGAGGTGGAGGAGGGGGGGGTAGTGGGTCGCGGTTTTGGCCAGTGCTAACCTTCGGCAGCCGGGACCGAGCCGTCGGGGCGGGCGCTGCACGGGGCAGCGCGGAGAGGGGTCCGGGCACCTGCAGCGGGTGGGAGCCGTCTGTGTGGTTGCTTCCTCCCCCCCCCACACACTTCTATTTTATTTCCCTCTTTTATTTATTTATTTTGAAAAGAGGGGGATTTTTTTTTCTTTTTTATTTATTATTTTTCACTTTTTTTTTTTTACTTTTTATTTTTATTATTATTATTATTATTATTATTATTTTTTAAGAGACCCCTGAGAAGGCGGTGAGGTGCCGTCCTCTCCTCCGGGTCTATCTGTAATTGAATCTAGGTCAGTTATTCTAAAGCATGGGAGAGGCTGATTCCCTCTTTCCGACATCAGCCCGGAATTTGGGGGGAGGAGAGGGGGGTCTTGCAATTTCATTTAAAATGTAATGGTGGATGAACCGATAAGCAAATAGGGGGAAAAAAGGCTCTGCTTAAAAGAAAAAAAAAAAAAAGGCATGCTTTTAATATGCTTCCAGATGGGGGGAAAATGATTTACATGGGAGTTTATTTCCTCTTTGCTGATATGAAAGAATTACAGATACAAAACCCACTGATCTATAGAATAAAAAAAAAGAAAAGAAATGTTATTTTCCTGTAAAGGTATCAGTTCATTTATATTCATTTAACCATCCATCCATCAATTCACTTTCTCTCTCCCTGCACATTCTCTCTGCCTCTGGTAAACCTACCCCACCAACATACTTTTCTGGAATATACAATTAAGTTTCCTTAAAAAAAAGAAAGAAAGAAAAAGAAATAATGAGAGATTCAGCTGAAGTAGGGAAGGAGAAGTTCCCCTTCTCCCCCCCGGCCCTCAGCCCCTGGTTTACCTTGCAGACTTTGAGGAAATGAGCAATATGAAAGAAAAACGTTTAAGTTTGGAAGAAAATGTCTGTATATACCTATACATTATATATGAGCTATAGATGTTATATATGTGTCTATTGTGTATATATAATATATACAACAGAGCTTGTGTGCTCAACATGTATGTACCGTGTCTTTACGCTTATGTTATATAAATAGTTCCTTCTCTCTCTACGTGCGTGCCTATAAAATAAAATATACACATATTGTACAGATATTTACAGCATTCATATATCCCAAGAGCACGGACATAGATTGAAACATACATCCAACCTATGTACGCCGTATATATGCGCAGTATATATGATACCTGCTCCGTGCACATCCAGCGACAGCATCTCTCTGACCCGGAGCAGAACGTTTGCATTTAGGCATAAAATACCATCCTAAATTCCCCACGTGTGTTCCTGTATGAGTGTGGAGGCACATCCGACAGCGTAGAGCTGGTGCTGGTGTTGGTGTCCACACGCTGGGCATTCCATGCATACAGAGAGAGTGGGTTACGGGAAGGCAGGTTCAGCCTGCTGCCCTCAGACCTTCCCAATCGAAGAGCTGTGGCTGTGGGGTTTTTTTTGTGTGTGTGTGCAGGGTGATAGTTGGGCCCGAGATAGGATTTCCTTTATAGGGATAGGGAGCAAAGAGCAATCCTCTCTCACTGTTGGTAACATGGGCAAGTATTACAACGAATCTGCCCCAGGTGAGCCCTTCCCTGTCTGGCCGGCCCTGGCTGGCCTTCCTCCTTGTGCCCTCACCCACCAGAATAGCCATGAGGAGGACGAGGCCGTGTGCTTGAAGCAGGAGGCAGTTAAACCATCCATCCATCAGTCATCTCCCAGAGAGCTTCGTGCGCGCTGGAAGTGAAAGGATCAGCGTTAACTCGCCTTTGTAGGCTCCACGTAGCAGGAAAAGCTGTGCAAGAAGTTGGCTTTTCATTGAAAGAAATAGGTAAACGGAGAGACAGCTAGATATGGAAATACCTACAGAGGCAGATAAAAACACACATCTTTATCTTCAGCCAGATATTTATATAGATCCGCATATGATTTCAACGGCGGCTGCCTGTTAGAAACGCCTCCGCCGGCACTCGGGGGGTCCCTGCCACTCTTCCAACCATCCCGATGCATCATCCACCCTGTGATCAAACAGCACCGAGATGGGCAGCCCCAAGGAAGCACGCCCTGTGTGCATCCCCTGCAACAACACCAGGCTGATGAAAGGCAGAGGTGCCGGGCTCCGTGCTGTAAGTTTCACCCACGGATGTCAGCCCCGCTTCATGTTTGGAACCCGCACCTGAATAAATACATCGTCATATCACATAGAGTAATTAATAAGGGTATCACCATGAAGGACTCTTAAAGGAAAGGCTGTTGAAAGGGAGTTCTTGAAGATAATCCTTTTAAAAGGTTTCCTTAAAACGCAGCTGCTAGTGAGAATAAGGCAGGTTTAGCTCCAACATCTTAATACCTCCGGGTAGTGCTGTTTTAGATCTTATACTGTCTTTCCTTTAGCACTGATTTGACTTCTGATGTGGGACTTGCACGTTTTGGAGGATCTTGTTGCTGCAGTGGTTCTCAGTGAGAAGGTCCCCAGAGGAGGTTACCTCCAGTGACCTGTTGGGATCTGTGGCTTCATTTCTCCTGGAAATCAAATGCCCTCTGTGCTCGTAACACCCTTTCCAATCTCACCCTCGTGGAATTTTGTCTAATGATCCATTCAAGTCGTTTCAGGGGCTGCTTCATTTGTTTTTCCCTTATCGTGGAGCGTGTGACAATCCCCAAGCTGCTGAAATGGGGTTTGGTTGCTCCCAAGATCTTTGCTTGAGAGTGTCCCCCAACTCCATCATACTCAGGACAGGTCTGCATGGCATCACCTTCTGGAGTTGGTAAGTAAATTATTTTTTTTTTGCTTTAAGAAATGATATCTGTGTAAAATAACACAGTAAATTGCAGAGCCAGGGGTTAAAAGAGAAATAGCAATCTCTGTTTCGTGCTCCCTCAAACCCATCTTCCTCACCCCATGAACTATTTCCCTGGAGGTGCTGAGGTTCTGCCTTTTGCTGCTACTGCTCATCTGGAGCTTCAGCCCAGCAGCAAGCTGCTTCCAGCAGGAAAAGTCTGGATTTGTTATGATGGGAATTATTAGTGAGGGTTTGGAGTGAAGGACAACATCTTCCTTATTAAAAAAAATATGCAGAATAAAAATGGAAATCAATTAAATCAGATTTTTTTGTTGCTCTTGCTTCTTTATCCTTTGACTGTGCACAACCCTTTGAACAATCCCTATCCAAATATATTAACCACAGCATATATGTCCCACTCTCTTACCCACAGGGAGGTTTTGGCCTCTGGAAAACCAGCAATCTCCATTTCCAGTGAAGCAGGGGACAGGTTGTTGCATTGTGGCAGTGTGTATGTAGGGGAAAACAGTTTGAGGGCATCGTAAGGGGGCTTTGGAGCTGCCCCGTTGGCTGTCTTCTCTCGTGAAGGCTGGCACTGGTGGGCTTTGCATGTGCCACCAGCCCAGACACTGCCTGTGAAGGGCAATGGTGAATGTCCTCAGGACAGAAGGATCAGGTCTCGGAAGGCTCGCACAATTTCAGCTCTTTCAGCTTTGAAATAATTGCACAAATCAGAAATAAGTGCCAGCAGGTTTGGGATGGGAGGCAGCACAGCACGGCTGCTGTCTCTGGGCCACCCGAGTGATGAAGTGTCCATCACTGGCACTGGTGGCACCCCTGAATTGTCACGGGCTGAGCTGGGCCTTCTGGCTCCCATCGGTGATGTCCTCTGTGTGACAGGCTCCTGGACTAGCACTGCTCCCCAGTGTTTTTTCCTATTCTCTCTTTCAACTGTAGTTCCAATATCAAATAAGGTCTTCGTTTTATATTTTTATTATTTTCCACTAAGAAAGGAGACCTCTGATTTAGAGTGGGTATTTAATTGTATATAGTTTCTTCAGATTTCAATGCAGGAGATTTTAAAGTTTGCCCCCTTTTTTTCCCTGTAAGGCAGACATGGATTTCCCCTTGTTTCTTCTCCATCCAGCCCTACTCACACAGGAACTCCCTCACCAGGCAGCGAGAGGAGAAAGGGAACAGATCTTTATCAGAGTCTCACTCAGGATTTCCCAACATCAGTAAGTTAAGTAGCCAAACAAATACTTTTCTATCTGGAATTAAGACTCTCGTGGCCAAACCAGGCAGTGTTGTGACCTTGAATCCTTCTGTTGGAAGTGCAGCTTCTCTGTGGTGGGGTGATTTTCCTTGTTCTCTCTTGGGTTACGGGGAAGACAAGAAGTGAATTTCTAGCAGAATTTATTTTTACAAAAATAGGAAGAAAGAAAAAAAAAGAAAGCTCCGTGTTACTTCAAATCCCTGCCAACTTTTTGAGCCTTCGTAGCTAAGCCAAAAATAAGGGCACAAAACAATTTTTCTTCATTCGCAGGTCACCTTGAAGGGTAGATGAGTAGCTCTTTTAATGGCATTTCTTATTCCAAGAGGATTTTACTGAGGAATGTAGCAATGATTGAAAATCTGTTTCCTTACAGGTCCTCAGCATTGTCTTAAGGATATGCAAGTATCTGGACAACATTGCACTATGAATTTTTATTCTGTTGCTGCAACATAGAGGTACTATGGAGGTTTGGCATGAATACTTTTCTTTAACTTAATTTTGCAAGCACTCTTGTCACTACAGCCCATGCTCATACATTTAAATAGCAGAGCTGGAGGACATGCCTACCTGGGGAGGCATCTTCTCTTCTTCTCTCCACCCAAATGCAGACTCTCTGTTGAGCATGGATTAAAAAGTATAAAAAAGGATGTCCAGTACAGCATGAGCATCCCAGCAGTGTGGAGGCACTGATGAGGAATAAAAGCATAGGAGTGGAGGTGTCCCATTGGTTCCTCTCTTGGGCAGTGCAATGGTTAGGTGCTCATTGGTGTCAATGCCCTTCTCTCTGCTCCATGCCTGACATCACACATGGAGACAGCTGTCCCAGCATGGGGGCACGATGGGACAGGACCCCATGGGTCACCTCCTTTGGTGGCACATGGGGAGCAGCTGCTGCTTGCAGAGAAACCATCCCGAAGGTCAAGCTCTGCACGTGCTTTGTCTTAGTCACAGTGGTTTTCCCAGCCCTAATTGATAACTGATGAGAAAACCTTCCGTTCTACACATACCTATGCATATGTATAGACGTGCACACAGATGAACATGTGTGTATATAAATGGATCTCTTTAAATTTAAATAGATTTATGCCCAAGGGCAGGAAGGTGGATAAAAGGTCGTTACAAAGAGAGGAGATCCAGCACATCTGTGCGCTCTTTTGTGAGGATTAAATATGTAGTAGGCTGCATTCAGTGCTAATACTCCTATTAATTTCTATTTTTCATTATTGTTTTCACATTTGTCAAGCTTCGATGAAGGGATAATGAAGTAAATGGATGTTAACTGCAAATTAATCATCCCTGTCCTGATAGCGTAACATAAGTTCCTATTCACTTACCTTCATTACTTAGAAGTAGCAATGCACGTTACATATTCATAGCAGCAAAACGTGCTGGATTCTGTAAGACAGCAAACAAACAAACGAACAAAAAAAGGAAAAAGAAAGACTTATTTCTAAAGCAAGTATAGATACTCATTGAAAATGCTGGTTTGAACTCCAAGAAAGAGCAGAGGAAGGTGAGGGTGTAGTGTTGCAAGGAGAGCTTGTGGGAAACCATGGTCAGGTTGGACCTCTGGCTGTGTTTTGATCTTGAAGGTGAGATGATTTGAAGGTCTCCTTTATTTATTTATTTATTTTTAACTGGAGTGTGTTTCTTCTCATTGTGTGGCAGGAGATAGATGCATTTGCCAATAGAGGGCTTTCTTTTTTTGTAAACCTCTTTGCTTTGATTTGGAGCTTGGTTTCTCTGTGCCTGGTCTTGTGGTGGTATCGGGTTTTTGGGAGCCTAGAGGCTCCTTGGTACCAGTATGAATGGGAACAGAGTCAGTGAGACTTCGGGCTCATTGAGGTCATTCCAAGGGACCAGAGAGGGGCTGGAGGTGGGACTGGGGAGCCCCTAGCCACAGAGGTGTGCCTGCTCAGGGGTTACACTGGTGTCTGCTGGAGGCTTTGGGTACGCTGCCCTGGGACAGCTGCGCCTGAAGATGGGCTTTGAGCACTCACTTGATTTCAGCTTCAAGTTCGACTCAGGCAAATGTAGGAATTTCTGCTCAAGTGTTTTACTCCCAGTGGGGTGACGTTGGGTTTTATGGTCTTAAAGATGCGTGTTTCATAGTAAAGGAAGCCGTTCCCAGGGAAAGTGGCCATGGTGGATCCGTCCTGGAGGTGTTCAGGGAATGCTCCGAGGTTTGCAGGCATCACTGCTAGTCTGGGAGGAGGCATCATACATCATTTGGGCACTTCTTATAGAGATTTCTCTCATGATTTGTCTATTTCTTTTTATCATGTTCCTCTTTGCCAGTCCTTGGTACAGTCCTCCTTCTTTTACTTGTCCCTTGAGAATGATGTTGACCCAGCAGGTTTACATATCTGTCCCAACATTCCTTTTTGTCTTCCCAGCTCGAATCACTGGTCCTTCCTTTTTGAAATGCAAAGCTTTTACAGCAGAGTCATCTAATCATTGTCCAATGACACCTCTCTCAGGATACTACCTTTCCTGCAATTTCCATCACTTGTTTTGAGGCACCAATTGATATCTTCCTGCATAGCCTTCACTCGCATGCTGTCCTGGAGAAACAGTCAAATCTCCACATCTGTCTGTCTCATCCTGCCTACCCCATGTTTGGGTTGGGATGGGCAGCAGACCTCTGTTCACAGACCCACTCTCTGCACCCCACTCATCTTGATTATACCCAGAACCTTCTCACTGTCTCCCCTCCTCTTCTCTTTTCAAATTCCCTTCCTGTTTTTTTGTCTCTTTTCCCTCTCAACAGGTGCTGACAGAACATTTTTTCGCTATAGTTCTGTTGGATTTCACTCCTCACCCACCATCTCCGCTATGTGCTCTCCAAGCTGAAACATCTCCATTCATTTAGTAGGCCATAGAAAGAAACAAAGCAATGGAGAGGGACATAAGTATGCCAGAATTCAGTGCTCTGACAGCACAGTTAACTAACATTGACCTCTGGCTACTTCTGTGGCTGCTGCATAACGCTTTATACTGAGTGTTTCTTTTGTTTTGTCTCCAGCCCAAGAATTCATTTTTTAATAAGAAAACTCAGAAGTGCCTCTGAAGGATATGGGCTCATGAGCATCACTGCTGTGTTACAGATGTGCAAGCTTCACTCGCTCACATGGTCCCATGGTCTCCAGCTATTTGGATTAATGAGGGTCCAGTGTAGTCCTTGCTTTCTCCTCTTGCAAGACGCATGCAATAGAGCCTCGGATCTGCCTTTGCCTCTTCAGGCATCTTCTCCATGCCATCACGTGTGCACGCATCTGCTTGGAGAGCCTTGGAGGAGAGGAGGAAAGGCTCTCAACATGCTAAGCAAGCGGCTGGTTTCCTTTCCTCATTGCTCCCATGGCTGGAGGAGCAGCACACTTCATGTGCCTGCCTCCGGTGCCTAGAGTTGGCTGTTAAATCTGGGTCTAGCTATTTGTTCTTGAAAGCAAGTCCTGCTTTGCTGCCTTTCATAGGCCCACTTCTGTTTTATATCTGTCCTCATGCCTGTGGGTTCCTTTTGTTGTCAAACTTTGCCCCTTCACCCAGCTCTCCTGCAGGTGGGTTTTCCAGTTGCCTACATCCTAGTCCCGTTCCCAGGACAAAGGAGCCCCATGTTTTCTGCCTGGCTGCCTCCCATTTCCTCTGTGGCTTGTAACCTACTCCTTTTTCCCAGGACAAAGGAGAATCTGCAATTCTTGGTACAGATAACAGATTGGCTTTGTCTTCAGCTATTGAGGAGCTGAAAAGGAATTTGCTGGGGCTGAATTTCATGAGGGCTGAAGAATGGTGAGTGCTCCTCCTAGAGAGGTCCTTTGCTCTCCTGGAGTTGTGGGACGTGTGATGGGACTCTTCTCAGATCTCAGCCCCACAGTGAGAACTGATGTGTGACTCAAGCCATTGCACTTCTCCTTGCCCCCATGCTTGGCCTGGCTGCCTGGGTGCTGGTTCCTCTGGCTACCCTGGAGCATCTTTATTTCCTTTTGACCTTCACAAAGCCAGCAGTGTTTCCTCTGGGAAGGAAGAAGGAGATTCAGTTCATCAAGACCCACATCCCTGTGGTCTTTCATGAGCTTGTCCACCCAAAATGGCAGGGACCCGTGTCCCCTCTCACCCTGGGACTGGGATTAGGATGCAGTGGGTGCTGCTGTCCAAGCTGTGCAAACCTGACCTTCCTGAAGGGTTTAGGATCCTAAATCACGCGGGCTTATCAAAAAATAAAATCCAGGCTCTCAAGTGTCTCAAGCAGTTAAGCTCATTTTGTGGAGAGATGTGAGATATTTCTAAATGGAATCAGGAATGGAGGAAGCAGCTGGGTACATTTTAATTCTAATTTTTCCTATATATCAAGCGTTAAATTAACAAGTGAGGGAGAACACTACGGAGGAGCTATCTGCTGTTTAGACAGGCATATCAGGATAAAATTACTCTGTGCTTGCCCGTGGTTTGTCTGGATACTCCTGGAACTGCACCAGTAAAGAGTATAATTGCACTGCTCTTTGAGGCTTCGGGTTTGGTGCTGCGAATCCTCCCCGCCGTCTGACTACGCAAGGCTTGCTTGATGACGTTAGGTAATTATTCCCTGTAGGCAATTTCTACTAAGTCAGGGCACAAAGCTCTTCAGAGGACGTGCTATCAGGAGAAAAGGGAGAATGGCTCAAGCAAAGGATTAATATTTTTCACTGTAAAGACGGTTGGCTCGAATGTTTGTTGGAGAGAAGCTTTCCTTGCTGTGTTTCGGTGTGAGTCTTGTTGGTACAGGAAAGACATTGCAGTTTAGATGATGGTGTCTACTTCTGAATGGCCAACGTAATTCACAGGCTATCTCAGTATCATCAATATATTTTAAAGCATTTTTTTTTATTTTGCAGTAGTGATCAATATCATTGTTTTTAAATTAGAGTAAATGAGTTTAAAACCAGAGCCCTGACTGACATCTTTCATTTGCCACATGACATTGGGCACTGTGGGCTTTGGGTTAGTTCACATCCGTATACATCACCTCTATGGAGCACCACAGGCACAGCTGGGCTGTATCTAGTAGGTGCACTTTGAGTACTCGTGTCTCTGTGTTCATATTGACTTTCACTGAAGCTCAGACATAAAATGCTTCAGTGCACCGAATATGATATTTTTTCTCAACCCAAGTCCCAGGAGAACTGACTCCAGCCATTCCCACTCTATGAAATATTGTCTCTGCCGCCAGGGAAAGCAATCTCTTGAGAACAAGCCTGGATGTAAAGGAATGGATCATTTCCCAGCAACCTTTTGATATTGTCAAACCTTCAATCTTTTGGTGATTTTTGGACTTGGCGACTGCATCGGACTGGCCTTGGGCACTAAATGCTTCATTTTCACCAACTTTTATGACTATTGCCCTTGCATATCTCTAATCATTTGATAGTGGATGTAACATCATTGTTCCCATTTTATAGATGGAATAGTCGTGTTGCAGAGAGATACCTGGACAGTGGGAAGTGGGTGCAAGTCTGCTCTGCGTTGCTGAGTACCTTTGCAATGCCAGGATGCCTAAAGGATGCTTGTGTGTGTATGCCCTCTTGTTCAGGTTGGTAGATCTTCCCTTATTTTCCGTGTTTCTAAGGTTTTAAAATGAAAACGGTGGCTGCTGGTGGGACACACAGCTCTTCACCTTGCTCCAGCTTCAGTGTAATATCTAGTTCTTACCAGAGCCATGCTGGTCCTTAAGCCAGGAACATTTAGGGCTGCCTCTAAGCTTGTGGATAATGAATATCATGGCAATTAACCTTACAGACAGGCAAGAAAAGGCAGGATTGGTTTAAATTCTTGGCTTGCTCCTCATGAGGTTGCGAGCTCATTTAACGTCACATCAAATTCCAATGACCATGTATATTTGGAGCTCATGAGATCATCCTTTTCTTGCAGTCCACCAGATCGTCCTTGAACTCATTCATCCTCTGCTCACAGCTGCGAAATCTCATACACAAACATGAACACTTTCAGGGGAAGAAGCTCAGCTTTTATATAACAAACTTGGATTTTAATTAAAAACCTTGTCTTCTGCAAATTCCCATCAGTTTAAAAGTGTGCCAGCATGCCTGCTCTTTAAGAAGGGGTGAGTTGGGGCTGCCCTCTGCTCTCACTCTGAAGGACTTCTCCTTTGAAGGGGAAGAAGCCTCGAAGACCACTTTGCCTGTAGTCAGCAACATTTAGTGAATGAATTAAAAGCTGAAACTCACGCTCAAATCTAATCCACAAGTAAGAGGTGGGAGGCCACAGTTGTGCAGTAGGCAAATGAAAGGTTAGCATCTCAAGCCTGCTTCTGTTTTTATTTTATTATTTTCCAGGCCATTCCTCCAAAATCCCACATCCTGGACTGTATCCTACCATCACTTGTTTTCCTTTCTCTCCCCAGCATACTTCCATGCACAACAGTCTGTAGGAGAGCAGCAGTAGGACGCTTAGATTCCATTTCCTGCTCTTTCCCAGCTATAATGAAGAAGTCCTGATAGCAGATGTTACATGACAGCACCCCAGTATTCACTGTAATGCTGGGGAAATGGCAGCAGAAACAGTAAGTCCCTTGGTGAGGATGATACACTTGCTATCAATGTTGGCCTCCCTGAAGCTGCAGCTGCAAATGTTTAATTTTTCCTCGGTATATTCGCTGCTGTCCTTGGCACCAACCTTCTGATAGACTTATGGATGGAAATGAGAATGTATTCTTCATGTCTTCATGTTTTTCCAGGTCTCCAAGAAACCAGCATCTACTGGAAAGGACAGGGCTGGAGATGCTGCCAACAGAACCACAAAAGCATGATGCAAACTGCATCCCCTTACCGGGCTTTGGGAGCTGCTCAGGGTTTGTGCCACTCAGGCTGTTCCTGGTTAAGAGAAAGATAAAGGAGTGTCATTTTGCCCAAGATCTGATCTCCTGGGGGCTGCTGGGGTGCTAGCTGATCCCCCTTGTTGCTGCACTGCTGCCTGTGTTTCAGTGTAAGTGCATGAGGACGTCAGCATGAGTTTGTATGCCATGGACATACCAGTGTAATACATGAGATGATTCTTTTTCCCATCTCCACCTCTGCAGGCTCCAGGACACTTCCAGATTTCCCTTTTGGACTCCAGAGTCCCATTGAGCTCATGACAGCCATGTTTATGTGCTATTCTAATGCTGGTAGTTGCAGCATAAGTGCTTTTTAATGCACGGCATTACAGCAGGTGCATGCTGTTCTCTCCCTTACCGAATGGCTGTCTGGAGGGATGTAATTCCAGCTTCTGCCTCGGCACACCATTATTTACAAGCATGGTTACACGGTTTGTGACACCTCTGAGCTTAATTTAGTTCATTTGACACGCATCACGTGAGAACCACCTTTACAAAACAAGTACTGTAATTCCCAGCTGGCTCAGGGATCCCATAACTGCATCCCGGAGGTGACAGGACTTCAGAAGAGCATTCAGGGAGCGATGGGCAGTCGTCTCAATAGTGTGAAGTCCCATCACTCCTCCATGTAGAACTACAGCAGGATATGCAGTGTGTGTCTTGGGGTGGTCAGGTCTGTGGTAGCTCCTTTGCCACTGACAATGCTTTGCTGACTGTCCCCACAAAGGCTTTTGGCTATAGATTTGCAGATGCAGTTCTAGAGTTGGTCAAGAAAACACCATAAAAGCCATCTCCTCCTACTGGTCTGATTCCTGTGGCTGCTTCAGTGTGATATTCTGCTGGGAAAAGGAGCTCAGCTTGAAGCAGTACACCTCACAAGGGTATTCTGTGCTAATTTTGCAGAGGGAATGATCTGTTCTGATGATGCTCACTTGATCATGTGCACCCCTCACCCTCGGAATCCTTCACTGGTGTTGCTATTGGTGCGGAGTGAGGAACTGCAGAAAAGTGCCATCCATGTGTCCAGTGTCTCCAGGGACAGTGCAGAGAGGAAGCAGGAGCTGATGATCTGTGGCATGAAGACTCTCAGGGAACCTTTCCTAGATGAGTTGTGAGACAGCTCTCATACAGTTCTTGTCATCCCGTGGGTGTCAAAGCCCTCCATAAAGTGCTGCCTGCAGCATGGTGCAACCCTGGTGCAGGTTGGGATCACGAGGGAAGGAAGAAGCTTGCCAGGGTCACCAATTTCTGGGTGGGCTGCTGGTCTTAAACCACCCTGTCCAGGTGGCAAGCAGGAACCTGTCTGCTGCAATGCAAGATACAAAAGTAGAGCTGTAAATACCATGTAAGATTAATAGGCTAAAAGATAAGGAATTGTGTTTCACTAGAAAGAAACCCTGCTGACTGCTTTTCTGTGTCCATCCACACTACCACCTTCCATCATCTCTGTTTTCCTGTACCCACCATGTTGCTACGGTGGTTCCAGCGTGCCCTGATGTCCACAAGGAGATGAATTTCAAAGGCAGTTCCCACGGATGCTCCTGCAGGCAGTGAGGAGGCCAGAGATGTGAGAGTGTCATGTCGCAAAAGCAGCAGTGAAGCAAGACATCTTCTTTGGGCTCCTGTGGCTGTTTGCCTCAGGTCTGTAGCCCATGTTTCCTGATGGTTAAGCCCTTCTGGATTGACCACAATTTGCTCCAGCTTTTGAGATCAGCAAAAACCCCATGGGGCTATGGGAAAAGCTGTGTCAGGAGCTTTCTGCATGGCGGGCAGGCAAGGTGATGATGTTCATAGTTTCATCTAGAGCTCCTTTTTCTTTGCAAAGAACTTTTGCTTGCTCTGCCAGCTTCCAGCACTGATGAGAAAATATTTCTTGGACTCACTACTGAGATCTCTCTAACACAGAATTTCACCACCGGGGCACTGTTATCTCTTATGTTTTCTGTGTCTTGGGTGCTCAATAAATGATTGCTAAAGTAATTCAGTGTTCTCTCTCAATCAGAAAACATAGCACCATGTCAGCTATCCAATCACATGCTGATTCAGTAAGGCAGGGTGAGAAAACACTGGAAACAGCTCTGAAGCACAGGCTTGGAGCTGCCGGGCTTCACAGGGAGATGGAAACATTCTGTGGGCAGAACACTGTAGGAAGGAGGTAAGTGAGAGATGGAGGAAGACATCCACAGGGGAATGACATCATACTGAGTAACCTGGTTGCATCCAGGTGTTGTAGTGTTTATCTGTTCAAAAAAGCGTTTATCTATCCAAATGCATGTGTCTTCTCGTCCCTAGGAGATGTAGTTCATTCGCTCATACTACAGAGCATTTCCATTCTGCCTCTTTAGGCTTGGGTCAGGTTTAATACAGTCTGTGAGAAAGGCTTAAAACAGCAAGGTGGGAGATTGAATTATGGTCTAATCTGCCACTAATAGAACCTGACCAGCTCCATTATTCAATGTCAAATCACCGCACTTGCTATTAAAACTGAGTGTGAACTTCCCTAATTTCTGTCGGGCTAGGACCATATCCATCATTCTTGCCTGAACCGGCACCAGGGCAGTGTAGATAACACAGACAAATTTAATATGGTAAATTCACCTTAGGAAGCTTGCTCTAGCAGTGCTAGTAAGGGAGGGGCTGGGCAGTCCTGGGAGGAAAAGGATGGATGAGAGCAGGCTGCAGTTTGACATTGCAGGGGCAATGAAATTGCGCGGTGCCTCGTTAGGATGGGAAGGTCTGTCTGGCCATGGTGCCTCGATCATCTGTTTCAAAAGGCTGCTAAGAGAGGAGGTGACAGAAAAAGGACCAGCCCCACGTTCTGGTGAAAAAAAAAAGAGAGTGAGGACGTATTACCACAGCATCTTGATGTGTTGGTAATACCCTCCTACTGCAGCCCTCACATCACATGTTGCGGCACCTTTTTTCGGTACACCAACTTCCACTTTCTCTCCAGCGATGCCACCTCCAGGAAGGCAGAGGTGTCACGTCAAATTCCTCACCTCGCTCCCTGGTTGGCTTCAGCCAACACGCTGTGTGGGCAGAAACTCCTTGGGAAGGGGCCAATTGAACTGATTTGACCCAGAAAGTCATCAACAGATAGATGAAGAGTTAAAAGTAGACCTCCTAACCTGGTTTAGCTGTGACTCACGTCAGCTCTCACTAGCAGAGGTGAAGAGCAAGAGCACTAATTTGTTGAAGCACCAAGCTATCTTTGTGTGCCATCTCTTCCTTTTCCATCTTTCTTCTATATCAACCTTAATTCTAGAAATACAAAAATGTGAAAGGAAATCTCTACCAGGACAACCAAAATAAGTCAAATAGAGAGATGAGCTCTGAGGCACACTAAAGCACTTTAAACCGTAATAACCATTTTCAAGGGTAAACAGAGTCTGACCACAATGGAGATTAACAGAATTCATTAGGGAAAAAAGGGCTTGTCATTACTAGGTCTAATGAGTTGACACTGGTGAAGAGGGACTTGTTACCATGGAAACGACAAATATTAGGAAGGGAAGATAAACAATTCTAGCTTTATCTGGCCACTCTCTCCTCACTGCTGGCATGAGTTTGACCAGCAGGACTGCCTTTAGAGAAGTAGCTGTGTCACTCATCTTCACCTTCAGCAAATGTCCTTTGTTTTAACGACCAGGGACAAGGCCTTGAGGAGTCAACTGGCCTTGAGGCAAACTTGCCCCACAGTGATAGACCTTTCTCTGCTGGTAAAGCTTCCCATACCTTTACTGGCCCTGTCAGAGCTGCCATTTCTACATTCACCACCTAGCACAAAAAGACAGTTATTTAGGAATGTATTTGAGTTCACATCGCAGAGCAGCACTCACATCCTGCTGCCATGACCAGTGAGGACCTACTAGACAATTTGTGTGTAATGAGTAGACAAGCACCAGGCTTACACATGCTGTCAGGCTTCACAAATGCTCCCCAAGGGCAGGAAAGGAATGGAGCAGGTGGCAGAGACCAGGAAGTGATGGAGACATTCTCCACTGCTATCTCCAAAGCCACGAAGTCAGACCCTTCACCTTGGTGATGAATCTTGATCAGGAGATAAAAAGGACGCAAGTCAAAATCTTGCAATTGAAACTTCGAAAAAGGATCTGGCTACGGGGATCTGTTAGGAGGGAACTAACTGGCTTCTTCCTGTGTTGTGCTGGTAGCCTGGAATCTGGAGCAATGGTCCTTGCTCCCACCATCCCTGTGCACTGGCGAATACTGGCCGATACACCACAGCCAATGGATTTGTTGCTGTGTATAAATTTGTTGACAGAATTACACCGGCTGCATGTGATCCCAGGCATATCATCAGGCTCAACGAGATGAGCAATACTCATTGCCCCTTGCCTCCCATCCTCTGTACATCTCAATTAAAAGGTGCTGTTGAAGAGGGTTTTGTAAAGTGAGCCATCGAGTCTGAGCAGCACAGTGTGCGGGACAGGGAACGCTGCGATGTCTGCGTGCTGCTCAATTATTCATTTCCCATTTCTGCATATACAAAAGGTTAATCCATGAGGCGCCTGCCACACAGGAAAAGCAGCTCTTTGGAGACAGCTCCATATTGGTGGGTTTTTTTTTCTTCTTTTTTTTTTCTAGTGTTTTTTCAAGCATTATCTCTCCTGTGTTTCTTCTCCTGTAGGCTAGTGAGGGAGGGAACATGTAGGATAATGAAGAGTTCCCTCTTCCCAGGCAGACAGCTGCAAAGGAAACTTGGCTGGTGTAGGCAGGATGGATGACAGGTTATTCAAATGCTGGAGTTTTAACAAGGGAGCCCCTCATCTCTCCATTCCTCACCTACACCAAACTTTATGTTCTAGGGGAAGAAATGCCACTGCAGCAGCTTTTGTCTCCCTTTTGTCACATTCCTGGGAAAGCTCCTACAGAAACCCACAGATGCTGAGAGACACTGGGTAGATTTACAGGTGAGCAGAGACTTGGGAAGATGGATGCTCCCCATGTCAGAGCTGTGGAGGGCTGTGCTGGCTCATGCTCCACCCTGTGCTGTCCTTCAGGCAGCAGGGAGCTGAGGGGACATGGTCTCAGCCACTCACTCACCAGGATGGTCAGTGCAGAAACCTGCCTAACCCTCATCCTCTTCCATTATTCATCCTGCTGGACCGATCTCATGGAGCTGGTTTGAAAGGTCAGCTCGGTATTAATGTGCTGAATGGGAAGATGCTATAGGCTGGAAATTGAGCTTGTCACACCAGAGTGATTCTCATTGATGGTGTTTGATTTGCCATTAATATTAATTTTAGTTTTTGAGGGTCACTCACAAAGATTGGCCACAAGTTAACAGTCTCAGACACCGGCATTTGCTGCTGGAGAAACATAAAGATCAGCCAATAGTTGTTCTTATAAGGAAAGACTTTCTCCAGTGATGAAGCACAGACATGAGAAAAGAAGAAGTGCCCAGAAGACCCACAGGCTCTAGGTGACATGGAGCCTAGATTTGTCACCTTTGGTTCACCAGTCATCCCAAAGCTCCTGGAATGGCATGGGAAGGGAAAACATGGATCTTGTGGAAATCACCAGGATTATTGGGTCATTGAGCAAGATAACAGGAGCAAGAAACAGGATTCTGCTTCTGCTGTCCCCAGTGCATGCACCCAGGTGAAGGAAACCCTGGTAGCTGAGGATATCCCACATGAAACATACATACCTGGTCTTCTCCAGTCATGACAGGCCAAGCAGTGCAAAAAAAAAAGCCAACTTCCAAGAGTGTTCCCCTACTCTCAAAGAGCCCAACTGCCTTTGTGTGGGTCCATGTCTTCTACGGTCCTTTTCAGGCTGCCCTTGACGGCCGGAGGCCAAATCTGCTCTCTTTTCAACAGTGGAATAATGCTGCTCAGGGAAATGGGGGTGGATTTATTGCATCCACGGGTTGGCTGGTGAAAAAGGAAGGGGAGCTTGGAGTTTTTAGGCAAAATGAGCCACGGAGGAGTGCATTTCTTTACTTATAGTTGCAGAATAGTAAGGTGCAGCACTGGTTGCCTATGCTCCTCCTGCACTCTAGAAAGTCTGCAACAGCTTCAGCTCCACATTCTCAGACATAGTTTTCTGGAGAGAATGAGCCATCCCTTGGTGCAGTCTGCACGCACTGCTGATGATGGTGAGATTGAATACAGATGGTGAGGTTGAAGAGACACACCATTTATAAATGGCTACAAGTGGTGAAAGGAATTAGCCCTTCTTGGTCACTTGGTTGACCAGAAATACCTGTAAGCTTTCACTGGCGCTTCTAAAAATAAATGAATAAATAAATAAACAAATAAACGTGCTGGGGAAATACCCAGGAAGATTAGATGTTTCCTTTCGGTCTTTTAAGAATTGAACGGTTCAGATTTGCATTTCAAATGCCAGCTCAGGTTCAAGTGAAACCTAAATGATGCTCCCAACAAAAGGAAAAAAGCCTGACTCTGCTAATGAAAAGCTTAAGGAACATTTTAGGCAAGCAGGCATCCCTTCTGCAGGAATGCATGTGTTTTCCAATATGGAGCTAGAAAAAACAAAGAAGAAAACTGTTAAATCAACAAAAGTGTTTTCTACAAGTCTGCTACAGCTAGAGCTTGGGCATTGACTGGGACGGAGGTGATGGACAGCCAGCTCATGTGTTAGCTAAGAAACATTGTTCAAGAAAGATTCTTACCTTTGACTTGTGGACTTTGAGGAATATCCGAAGTTAGGCTTCAAAGTGTGCCTGGAGGGGACTAATGTTATGTCATTGTCCCAGACAGGAGTCTGGTGCTACAGTGAATATGTTTGCTTTAGCAGAGCTTTTAATCCACAAGCAATTGAACTGATGCAACTTAGGCAGCTGCTTGAAAAGGCATTTGACGATGTGCAAAGTGCAGGGGCTAGGGACCTTGTCTTGGGGATGGAGACAAATCCCAGCACATCATTCCTGAGCTATCTCTTCGTGTCTTTAAGCCTATCTTTGTCATCATCTGTTTAAAAGAATGTGGAGGAAGAAAGCTCTAAACTATTATCATTATATTTTCCTGGGCAGAGAACCAAAATTTAAATCTACCTGGCTTTGACAGTACAAGAGATGAAATGTTCCCAATTCAGTCTGCAACTGGACTGACACACAGCCCATGATGGTCCCTAGATGGAGAAGTAGAGTGGTGGGCCTCTGTCCCAGCCTGGGGCTTTGATGCTCTTATCTCCATGGGCCACAGCAGTCTGTGGAGGAGGACTCCAAGCTGCTTCATGTGGCCATTCTGTCAAACCTTAGCATTCACCCATGACTATCTAAAGAAAACAAAGATGACAGAAGGACACTGGTTTCTGCTTTGGAATGACCCATTAGCTTAAAGGCTGAGGATTTCTTAATTATGAAACTGGAGAGGCTAATACTGGAGAACATGGTTGATCAGTTGACTGTGTGAGCTAATGAAGAAGCAATGAAATCTGAAATTGGTGTACTTCAAGCAATCTTCAAAAAGTTTTTTCATACAGTGGTTTATGTCCTTTCTGAGAGAGTGGTCATGCGCTGGAACGGGCTGCCCAGGGAGGTGGTGGAGTCACCATCTCTGGAGGTGTTCAAGAAACGTTAAAGGTTATACTGAGGGACATGGTTTAGTGAAAACATTGGTGACAGATGGACAGGTGGACTGGATCATCCTAGAGATCTTTTCCAACCTTGGTCATTCTATGATTCTGTGACTGAACCAAGGAAGTCCCTTACACAAGGAAATAACAAGGCCAAGAAAAGAGCAAGATCTGAAAAGTGATAGAACATTTATTTGCATGCTAATAGCTATCAGTGCTGATGGCAATAACGGATTTGGAAACATGGAGATGAGCACGAACTCATGACCATGTCCTAAACATTGAAGACTTTTAATATCACAACAAGGATGTGACATCAGGGTCTGGGCAAAGAAGAAACACAGCGTTGTTTGCCGGGTCTACTGCATCACCTGCTAAAGCTGGACAACTTGGGTTGGCAACCACAGGCAAGAACCTTCCAAGACCCACCACAGTGATTGTACTCTGATGGAAGGAAGGGGATATTTGCTGCATTTCCTAGTGAAATGAAGACCTTGAAGAGATTTGAACAAAACAGCCATCCTGGTTTAGAGCGCTATACACCCACCCCAGGTTTAACTGAGAGATGTGTATGTCTGCCCAAGCACTTACAGCTGGGAAGGATGTTCATTTTCATGCCACTCTAACCTGCACATTAAGCACACACGACTCCTCCTTGCACACACAGGGGAGACCTAAGCGGGGCAACATCACAGGGAACCACAGAAGTCACAGCCTTCTCCCACCTCCCCAGTATGCATACATCCACACGCATTTGAATGCAGGATTTTCTGCAGGTATTAAGTTCCTCTGGGTTTATCTGAGAGCAGGCTGCTCTAGTTAAAATAACACTGTGCAGCAGAACAGAAAATAAGATGTCACGGCAAAGTAAACATCTTCACTTTTGCAACATACTAAAAAGCTCTGGGGTGAGAGGAGATGGGCGAGCAGCAGAGGGACGATGCAGCCCTGCCTGGCCCTCGATGGGTGGGTTTAGCCAGCCATGCATTTCTATCTTGTCATCATTCCCAGGGAAGGACTGGGCGAGATGGGCACAGGCCAATCCTATCTCCCAAGACATCTTTAATTTTTGCTACTGAAGAATACATTTCATTTGCAGTAACATCTTATTTTCTGTTCCACTGCACAATTTTATTCTAACTAAGGTGGTTTACTCCTGGATAAACTCTGAAGAATACTCTGGCTTTCTTTTCAGTAAGAAGAGCTCTGGAAGCCCTGCTTTTATTTATTGGTTCATTTTATTTCCTGTTCTTTTTCTGCCATGTTTAGTATGACTGAGTGACCAATTCAATAAAAAATGGAAAACTTGTGTGGATTGTGTAATAAAGCAGAGCAGGTTACTGAGGGCTCTGTATTATGCTTTCAATATTCTTTACAAAATACAGATCTGAAATAGAGATATGCTGAATGAGATGGGTTGCTGATATTTCATTTCAGTTCATATTATTGCTATGAATAGGAACAGTCACCAGTATATATCTTCTGAGACATCCGCAGGGAATACGCCCTGCTGTTCCCCATAAATACAAAGCAGAGCCTTGAAGTGGTCTTCTCCAACTCCAGGAGATGGGGCCACAACATCCTGGGGCAGGTTGTGCTGTTAGCACCTCCTGCTCTTAGGAACTGATGGAACTGTGATGAACTGCGGAGCTCTTCCAGCTGCAGATCCCCTTCACTAAGGGCCAAGGCTCACCCCACTCACCCCACTTCTCCATTTCCACTACCAAGGAAACCCTGTAATGATTAAACAGAACACTCTGCCCTCAAAATACTGCGTGTGGGTATGGTGTGTGCTCACACAACACATGTTTTGCTGGTCACCCCTTCCCAGCTCAACACGTCTCCTGCACAGCACCCATCTGTCATGACATTCTGCGTGTGTTACTTGCTTTATTTTCCCTTTACGGCATAAATATCCTTGCCTCATTGCAGCAGCTGTTTGTATCTAAGGTAAAGGAAGGTACACGGAAGCATGGGGAAGGTAGGATGTTGCTTATCCATGTAAGATGCAGGGCAGCGGGTGATCTGCAGAAATGGTGCCACCTTGCTGGTGAAGCACTGGTGATATCTATGGCACTGAGGAGATTATTTTCACCTCCTGCTTGTGGGGTCTGGCTAAGACAGGGTAGAATTGCAGCATAACGTTACTTTGGCACAACAGAGCTACCGAGGGATTGTTTCCAGCTGTTTTCCACCCATTGCTGGTGGCAGCAGTACTCTGTGCAGGTAAAAAGTCCAGCAGCTTATGGAGAAAACGTTATCCCTCAGCAGCTGCTCATGAATTCTTATGTGCCAGCAGCAGTGCATGAACCATTCTTTGTTGTGAGATAAAATCTGACAGAAAAGCATAGCTCCTGACAGAAAAATCTGATGCAATTAAGTTTCTGTGCACAGCTCATAAACTTTGATATGGCAAATAATGGCTAAAATTGATCTTAAATCCAACATTTAAAAAATCCCCAAACCCCCCACGTTTCACCAAATTGACTCTGGGTATCCATCTACAGCAACTTTGTGTAGGCAGGTCATGCTTATCTTCCAGAAGGAAAATATTAGGCAACAAAACAAAATAGGGCAGCATGGATAGAATCCAGTCAAAGGTGAATTTCCAGCACTGTACATTAACAAAACTAATTTTGAGGGGGGGGGGGGGGGAAAGCTCAAAAAATGACATGGAATAGCCCTGAGGACTTTCTCTTCTTGGAACAGCTATTCAAATGAAACCAGGACCATAGGTTTGATTTTGTCATCCTGTTTAATTGGAAAGTTGCTACCAGACATGTTTGAGTTTGTGCTGTTTGCATCTTTGGCCAAAAGGACTCCTTGGGGCAGATAATGTTGGTTTTTTTTTTTGCTTGTAGTATGTGCTGATGAGCAGGAGATGGGGACATCACGGTGACAGCATCATGGTCCTTGTTGGGAGGAGATGTGTATGGAGCATGAGCATGGAGACCTTTCATCATCAACCTGAGTCCTGTTTTTGAGATAGATTTCACCCCTTTGATGTCTTTTCTGCTGGGTTCATGCTGCACTCAGCTTTGCAGATGGAAGGACACGGAAACGGTCTTCATCCTTTGTAGGGTATATTAAGAGTGGGCCATGTGAGTGTCTTGAATATGAAATGAGGTAATATGGAGAGGGAAAAGGGAAAAAGGAGATGACAGAATCACAGAATTGTAGGGGTGGAAGGGACCTCTAGAAATCATTGGGTCCAAACCCCCTGCCAAAGCAGATCCCAGCCCAGGTTGCACAGGTAGGTGTCCAGGCGGGTCTTGAATGTCTCCAGAGAAGGAAAATCCACCACCTCTGTGTGCAGCTCCAGTGCTCCATCACCAGATTATGATTACAACAGATACTAAACTGCTGTGCTGAGCTGAGCTTCCTATGGTCTTAGTGTAAATCTTGATATTTAGACCCCTACTCTTGAAAACGAACGCCATGGAAAAGTTCAAAAATTTATTGATTTGAGACTGAAGACGGAAGTGTGGCAATTGTTCACCTTTCAAGAAGACAAACTTCATTGTGATCTCCATTCTAGAAGGGCTGATTTGCCTCCTAGGACAACATTCATCTTATGCTATAATTTCTGTTCTTTCTACTTAGGAAAAAATTATTCTCAGAAAATATTCAGGCATTGTCACAGGCTGCCCAGGGAGGAGGTGGGGTCACTGTTCCTGGAAGTGCTCCAGAACTACGGAGATGTGGCACAGAGGAACATGTGTACGGTGGGTACGGTGGGTTGATGTTTGGACTTCGTGATCTCAGAGGTCTTTTCCAACCTTAAGTTTCTGTGATTCTCCTGCTAGTGTGAACAGCACAAATTCCCACTGTTTCCAGCATTTGGAGATGGGATGGCACAGCTGTGGAGCCATTAGCCCAGGCAGCAGCTCCTACCACAGTCCAAGTGAGGTGAATGCCAGCGTCTGTGGAATGAGCTCCTTTAAATGTGAATTAAGGCATCCGAAGTTGACAAAAAGAGCATTCAAGTGAGCTGAATCGCCAAGAACATAAAAGAGAGACTAATAAAAGAATAATAAAACAATATTTGGGAGCGATCTCAGCTGAAGGAGCAACAAGATCCCTTAGCTCCACACATGCAAATAGAGGGCAATTTTTCTTTGGAGTGCTGCGTGCCCAGAGCTGAGCCATCCCCGTATCGCCCCATCGCTGGAAGAGGACACCTGGGCAAAACTTGCCTGCAAAGAGGAATTTCCTCAGGCACCGCACTTTGGAGATGCCAAATGATCCTATTACAGACTTATCAAAGCAGTGGGGATTAGCAGAGATAAAACAACTTTCAGCACTGGTCTCTGCCTTTCTTTGCTCTTTTGTTTGTCTAAATAGCTGTTTTGGTGAGCGCGGGGAAATAATAGGAGGCAATTATGGCTTCATGTAATGTTCCATGTTTGGTTTTGTAATCCTTCAGTTGCGTTTATTTTCATTTTAAGCAAAAAAGTTCCCCCTGGAATATTCTAATCGCCTCGCAGCTCTCCTCTCTCCGCAGGACTGCTGGCTCTGCGTGCACCTGATGGCAACACGGGGTTGGCCGTGTCCCCAGGGTGCAGGGCACTCAATGCCTGTTGTCTGGGCTGCATCACAGGGACCTGCACTGTAGCACAACACACCGGCAACAAATCCTCCAGGCATCCATTGCTGCATCTGCCCTCCCTCCAGCAACAGTGCCTCGGCTCCTTTCACCTTCAGGAGCCCAAGGAGGGCTTTTGGAAAGGGCTGGAAGAGCCCAAAGAAGCAGCGGAAAGCAGAGGGCTTTTCCAAAGAGGCTTTTCAACAGTCTTTGAAAATCTGACCTTATCTGAGCTTTTAATCAGCTTTTAGACCCTGAAAATTTCTATCCATCCTCTCCTTAGCAGGTGATCTCTTCGAAAATCTCCTTAAAGAGATCTGTGGAGGGGGGAGGTTTCTTGTGCTTTCCTGTTTACTCGCCTTTTCCCCTCATCCTTTCCTTGGGAGGAAGAAGGACAACTCCAAACAGCACCGCTGTCTCCACATTGCCATTGAATGGATTAATGGGTTGTGCAATCTGTCACATACGTCCACAGATAGCCTGGGAATTAATGCTGGAGCACACCAGCAACACTGGAGGATGAGAAGGTCTCCTGAACTGGATCTGCAGTGGTTGGGCTGCAGGAGGTGGTGTTCCAGCAGACCTAAGGGCTGGTGCTGCCACATATGATGTGTACCAGTATATTGAGGTCTCTAGGAGCTTATCTACTGATTTGGCATGGTAGTCTAGGTCATGGAATCATAGAATCTTAAGGTTGAAAGAGACCTCTAAGATCACCTAGTCCAAACATCATCAACCTATCACCTTCATGCCCACTGACCACATCCCTCAGTGCCACATCCCTACAGCTCTGACACCTCCAGGGATGGTGACTCCACCACCTCCCTGTGCAGTGCCTTACTGCTCTTTCTGAGGAGAAATTGTTCCCAATATTCAACCTGACCCAGCCCTGGAACAACTTGAGGCCATCACCTCTCATCCCATCGTTGTTATCCAGAAGCAGAGGCAGACCCCGCTCCTGACAAATGCTATAATGCACATGTTCCCTCCAAGAAGTAGCCCATGCTTAGGAGAGGAGGCAGAGAACCTTTTTGAAGGACATCCACATTCTGTGAAACAGCTATTTGGGCCAAATAGGATAAAATGTCACCTGTTTTCTCCTTCCACTCTTATAGCCCCTAAAAAAACTATGTAAGGTAGCAGAACTGTCTGGTCTTTGGGTAACCTGTAACCAGAACCAGCTGATTACACTGTTTATGCATATTTAACTCCTTCTCGTGTCACACGGATAGATGACCATAACCACAGGAATACTAGCATGACCTTGAGCTGTGAGAGTATAAATACAAGCCCACAGACAGTTGTCCAGAAGCTGGAAAGGAAGGACTTTCTTTGATGTTGTACTGGAACTGCTGAATCACAACCTGAGCCACTGATTGGTCACCTGAGGTGAGCACCGAGTCAGCCATGGGGGCACAGGTGGAGGTGATACACCTGTGTGATTGGAAGGGGTGGAGCCTGGCTGCACCTCTCCCAAACCCCATTTAAGGGCTGAGCACCACCAGGGAAGGATCTCTTCTTGGAGATCCCTCCTATGTGGAGTCCCCTGCAAGCCTTGACATCCTGAAGGTGAGCCATCCTCTCTTTTGTATTATTTGTATCCTATCTATATAGAACTACTCAAAATATACCAACATCTATATTATTTCTTTGCAAAGTACCATCCTTGAGAGTTATTTACCCCACAGATGTCCCTTCCAAGCCATTCTATGATTCTGTAACTTGTTTAAGTACTTTGAAGGTCTAGGACCCTAAACAATGCTCAGGGAGTGGATGGACGAGACACAGGTGGGAGATCACCCATGGTCCTATGGGAGGAAGATGGATGGTGCACCCTCTGGTGCACCAATTCAACTTCTGCGTCCTGCAGCTTGGCCTGGAGAGCCACAGAACTCAAAGGTATGTCCATTGACAGATGGGAGATTTTTAAACTCTGGATGTGGTGTGCCTGAAAGCGCCTTGAATGGTTGGTCTGTGAACACTGGGAGGTTTCTCACCTGTTTACACTGTGGCTTGAGGAAAACACCAGTCGAGGCAACAGCCTTGTGGGCTGTAACTTCAGCACAGGGATGCTTCAGTGAACATTAAACATAAGCATGCACTTAAGTGTCTCGCTGAGCTGAGAGGCAAAGCAGCTCTTCCACTGAGGATTTTAAAATATGAATAGCAGCTGGGTTGTTGTGCCTGAGTGTTTTTGTTTCACTTGTGCAAGCTCCATAAATCCTGAGGCTGCTGCTATAGGGAATTACACGTGCTGCACTCCACGTTGGTGTGGTGAGCTTTCTGTCCTTGCTCCGTATGCCGACTGCAGCAAACACAGCCGAGCTCCTCAGCTGAGTGTTCATAGCGGATTAACCACCAAGCCTCTACCGATACCTGCTGACAACAGCTCTCTTGCAGGAAAGAGAGGACAGGTGATAATATTCAAGGAATATACATAATAAAGCTTTGGAGAAGTGTGCTTGAAGCTGGGGGTGGGGGGGGGAGGAAAGGAGACGGGCAAAATAATGCATAATTCACAAGGCAAATTAATCAGTCCTCTTTCCTCTGCCTGTTGCAATTACACTGAACACGGGTAATCATCTGGTTACTATTTTTTATTATTATATTTGTATACCTGAAAGCTAAACAGTGGAGATGGTGATATTGGAAACGAGGACAAGCAGAAAGCTGCAGTCACATTTAGAGTGGTGCCTAGCCAAGATTTCTATCTAGTTGTGCTTTCATTGTGGAAGGGGCTTTCTCTTTTTTTCCCTTTTTTTAATTCTTTCCCCTTTAGATTGGTGGGGAGTTGTGGCAAAGGAGGGCGGGGGTTGGTGCGCGTTAGAGCAGAGAGATTGGGTAAAATTATTTTCCTTCATGCTTGGTTGGGCCTCAGTGTGAAAAAGGGGACCCAGCTTAGGGCTGGTGGGAGATTGCAGATAAAAGCAGCTTCATTTCTAACTGACCTTCCATGCGTTTGGTCAGCCGGGGAAGGCGGGGGAAGGAACAATGAGAGCCACCTCTAGAAAAGCCAGCCCTGAATACCTACACCGGCTGCAGTGAAATGAGAGGGGGAGAACAAAAGCCCTGGGGGGCTCTCTGTGGACCCTGCAGGATGAGGGTTGTGGAGCAAGGCATGAGCAGGCACTGGAATGGCTGTGGGGATGGGGATCTCCAGGACATGTGGTGGTGTGGGATCCAGGACCCAGCTCAGCCTGATTCTTCATCCTACTACACCCAACACCAACAGCAGGAAGAGTTGCAGGCTTCAAATGCTTGCATGAATCTCTGTTACTCTGACATCTGCTTGTCAAAACCCCTTAGAAAACACATATGATTTATATCCTAGGAGGAAACACAGCTTTGTTTTATACTGGGTGTGGTCTGAACTGAGCAAAGAGACTGATTAAGGGTACAGGGTGCACTTGGTCCTGCTCAGCCCAGGTGGAAGGTGTTCACCAGGAGCCTGATGGGCTTAAAAGGGTCTCAGGAAGGCTTTTCTTCTTTGGGCTGAGCATCATGTGTGTTGGTTGGATCTTTCTTTGAGGAGAAAGGGTATATGGCAGAAAATTCCTGAGTTGGAGGTATTTCTTTATGCAGGTATGGAATATATATATGTTTCTTCTTAGCACTCTAGTGTCAGATCTTCTGCTCCTTTCCCTCTGTAGGGAAATGGACCAATGTGGGAAGTATCCTCAGGGAGAATCTGGAAATCATCACCTTAGCAGAAGAGTGTTTTGCTGCCCCTCTGCTCTGTGCTGGTGAGACCTCACCTGGAACACTGCGTTCAGATGAGGAGACCTCAGTACAAGAGAGACACAGACCTGTTGGAGCACATCTAGAGGAGAGACACGAAAATGATCCCAAGGATGGAATATCTCCCTATGAGGACAGGCTGAGAGAGCTGGGGCAGTTCAGACAGCAGAGGAGAAGGCTCCAGGGAGATCTGAGGACAGCATTTCAGTATCTAAGGAGGGGGACAGACTCTTTATCAGGGTCTGCTGTGACAGGATAAGGGGAAATAGTTTCAAGCTAAAAGAGGAGGTTTAGATTGTAAAAAGCCTCTTCCTTATATCCAACAAGGGTGGTGAGGCATGGGAATGGGCTGTTCAGAGAGCTGGTGGATACTTCCTCACTGGAGACACCCAGGGTCAGGTTGGATGGGGCTTTGAGAGCCTGATGGAGCTGTAAGAGTCCCTGGTCATTGCATACAGGTTGGACTAGATGACCTCTGGGGGTCCCTTCCCACTCAAATGATTCTATAAATACTGTGGCAAAGATTGAGCTGTGCTAAACTGCTTGTATGTACTGGTAAATCTGCTTGTGGAAAAAGTACACGTGTCTTTGGGATGGAAGCTGCTGTAATACTGCCATATTTAGATGAACACTGAGTACTCTGTGGTGTTAGATGGAGTACAGGCTGCTTCATACTCCTTCATAGCCTCAAGCAGGTAGGGGTGGTATTTCAAGTGGGGTGGGTAATTTCAGAGGAGCTCTTGGGGTTCTTGAACTGAACAGATCTGGCTACAGGCTCTTAGATTCTGGCATCATAACAGAACAATATGTATTTACCTTTACTTTCCTTGCTCTTTTCTAGTGACTGCCATGAGCAGCTCCTTCCCAGCACTCTCATGATGATTGCATGGTGGGATTCACTCAGTAATTTTCTTATCAAGTGCCTTTAGACTACAGAAAGCTCTTTCTTGTCCCAAATTCTAGGCTCATTTCTTCATTTTGTAGAAAGACCTCAGCACCTAAAGGTCCTGATAGCAATTTCAAGCCCTCATTGATGCCACTGTAGCATCAAGATGTGCTTGCAGCACATCTTCAAGCCCATACAATATTTCTAGATTGCTTAAGTGCTAATAGTGTCATCGAGCTCGTTTGCACCTTTCTCCATGCTTGTGTGCATTTGCAGTTTTCCAAAGTGTGTGGTAGAGGTAAGTCTGCAGGTTTGCATGGGGGAGAGCCTGGGTCTTGGTGTAATTATTTCCTTTCACCTACCTAACATTAAATGAGAATATAAAATAGATAAGCCATTTTTAAGCTGAAGCTGAGACAAAGTGGCAGTTGAAATGCTTCCTTGTTTTTGCTATCTGTAAACTAAGAATGGAAATGAAACCTTTTTAAAGCTTATTTCCACTGCAATAAGATAGTGATTAGTCCCTTGGTTGCTCTGTAAAGTGCTCATCATCAGGGGATGGTTTAGCTCCACTGCTGTGGATATCTTCCAGGTTTCCTGCCTCCAGCATGATCCCTACAGGAGCATGATGCTCTCAGTTCCAGAGGTAGACTGTCTAGCACTGGTGGTCAGTGCAATAAGATCAGAAAGTCTTTAATTAAACAAAAGACTTCTTTTTGAGTGGTGCTACACCACTACTGGTGGAAGAAGTGCATTTGTTTATAAATGGTGTTAGTAGACAGGAGTCTATTTCCTGAAATCTTCTTTGAAATGCCACTGGAAGCTGAGCAATTAGCTCCCTGGGAAACCTCAGCTTGTTGCTTTCATAGATCTTGCATCTGGAGTTTAAGTTTAAAGTTGTAATATTCATTTCAACTACCTAGCTGAAGAATTTCTGAGAAACTTCGCTTTCTTCAAAGGGCTTGCATGTGAAAATAGTGAACAGAGGCATGCTCTCAGACAAAAGGCCTGACATACAATGCTTTCTGTATATTAAATGAAAGGTGTAATGCTGCTTTCTGTTCCTGTAAGTGCTCTTCCAGCAAGAACAAGCATCTTACCATCAAGAGCTGCAAGCAGCTCTCAGATGAGAGCCACCAAGGTGCTAAGATGAAACAGGGCTTGGGGGAGCTGAGCAACCTGATCCATTGCTTTGGGTGCAGTGGGTCCTCTATGCTGCTGACCTCAGAAGCCCTGTTGTGGGAACTCTTGGCACTGCTGGATGTTTCTTGGTGCCTGGCTCATCCTAAACTCTTTCAGAATCCCCTAAATCTGGCATTCTTGTACTGCTTCAGATGCTCTGTTCTCACCCTCATCTGCCCCCATCACCAGTGCAGAGACCAACACAGTGGATCCTCCGGGGAGAGTAGGTGTGGAGTGAAAACTGTATTTCCTTTAAAAGAAAATAATTATAACCCTCCTTTTCTATTTTTTATATAGTTTCTTCAGAGTGGAAGCTGCACCTGCCCATCCACTTTCTCAGGCCTCAGCTCTGTGAAATACTTCAGCCTATTTCTAACTTGAGCCACACAAGTTATCCCCCTGCCCGACTTCGCTTGGGTGACTCATGGATTTCTAAGTTGGTCACGTCCTGCTGCGTTCAATAGAGCCTCTCCTTCCCTCCAGCTCAAGGATGAGGAAATGGAGCTGGTGTCAGGCACAAGGCTGGTCCTTCAGCATCTCACCATGCTGCCAAAGCTCATGTCAAGATGTTCTGCTTTGGAAGTTGCGTTGTGGTTTTGTTTGACAAGGAGCACAGAAGCACACTGAGTATTTCATGGAGAAAACAAGCTCTTTATTTTCAGCTGGGGAAAAAATGCTTTCTCAGTGCCTTGCTAGACTCTTGCTGTCCAGCTAGAGGTAATATTCTATGCACTTGGGTTTACCTAAGGATGATAGAGCCTTGGTAGAGAAGCTTTCCACTGTGTGTAAAAGCTGAAGGACTTCACCAGACGCACTCACTGGAGCTCCTCTGAGCCTGCTTTGCCTTCTGCACCCTCAGCTCTAGAGGCATATCACTGGGGCTGGAGGAGGTTTTCACCAGGCTGTAAGCTCCAATTTATGCACTCAGGGTGTTGCCTCCCATTGGTGCTTTAAACTTTCTAAGTGAAATTTAGCTGTTCTCAGCATTTTGCTTTTGCTCTTAAGAATTTTTTGGGAGGCTTGGTGTTTCCATTCTGCTCCTTGCAGACATTAGATTGTTTCTTAGAATCATAGAATGGTTTAGGCTGGAAGGAGCCATTAAGATCATCTCACCCAACCCTTTGCTGTAGGCAGGGATACCTCCCTCTAGACCACGTTGCTCAAAATCCCATCCAGCCAGGCTCTGAATGCTTCCAGAGAGGGGGCATTCACAATTTCTCTTGCTCCTTCTGGGCTTGTCTTGATTAAGGTGTCTGCTCAGACTTGTGCATTAAACACTGCACAGTCTGAACTTCTCCTGCTGTTTGAGAATTTGTGCAAATCAGTTATTCTACTTTCCACCAAAGGAGGAGGCCTCTAGATGTATCATGGGAAGAGACCTCAGCAGAGTATTCTGCTTGTT
Source organism: Cyrtonyx montezumae (assembly GCF_038088225.1). NCBI lineage: Eukaryota > Metazoa > Chordata > Aves > Galliformes > Odontophoridae > Cyrtonyx > Cyrtonyx montezumae. The sequence goes on along the minus strand of NW_027072056.1, from coordinate 3,768,788 downwards.
TTAGGTCCCAAAGGTGAACAAGAGTTGCTTTCTCTTCCCACCGTGTGACCTGGGCTGATGCTGAGAGCCCTGTGCTGTTGTATTTTCCCATCTAGTTCCCTGTTCCTTGTTTTTGTTTGTAGCAACATCTGACTGTCCTGCTCCTACACCCCTACAAAACTGATTCTAAGTCCTACCTAATGTCAGGAGAGCCTTCTATCTGACATAATTTTCCAATCTTAAAAAAAAAAATAATTACTTGTTACCCATCTAATTTCTATGAGAGGAAATTCTATTAAATCCCCAGAAGAAAGTGCATTATAGCTGTACTTTCAGAAGCAGACCCTTGAATAAACTTTCTTAGTTATTTCGCATAACTTCCATTATGACTGTCATTATGAAGCAGATGAACATTTTCTTGAACAATTAGATGCGGGTGTGTGGAATAAAGAGTGCAGCTCGCCTGAGATCATTGAAACCTATCTGTTTGGGCGATTCATTTTCTTCCAACTAGGCTGCCCATAATAAGCTTTTCTTCTCTGGCTTTGTCTTGTTTCCCATTTCAGTTGGCCACAATGCCCAAAGAATTGAAAGAATGTCTTTCCCCATGTCCTTGTGCTGTGACTGAGCCTGACAAACAAAAAAATATATATTTTTTTCTTGAAGCTGAAAACAGAAGTAAGAAGGATGAATTAAAAAGAAAACATGCACAGTTCCTTGTGGGAGCAGCAAGTTAGGGCAGGTGGGCCCTTCTAACTTGGGATGCTCTGTATGGTCCAGCAGCTGTATCAGGTGGAGCTGCATCCAGACATGGGAATGCATGGAACATCTCATCTCCTGCTGCCACTGATTCAGGTTTGTAACTATGTTTGGAAAGTGCTCCTAGCGACCTGGTGGGAAATCAAATTCAACTAGCTGGTGTATCTATGTATTATAAACGTGTTCCACAACTGCTATGCAGAGACAAGCTGGAGGAAAGGAAAGCAAATTAAGGACAGGTCCATAAGATCACTGTAAATACAGGATGTTTATGTGCATCTTTCCTGTGCCACTGCCTCATGGTGTGAGATTGCTGCCTGAGGCTTTGCTCAGGGCATCTGTTCCTGGCAGCTGCTCACTGGGGCTGGTATGCCACTGCTCTGAAGCTTGCCCAGGCTCTGTGGTGAATCCAGCACTGAAGAGCCCCAGCTATGTACTGAGAGGCATCTCCTCCCCAGTCTTACTGCTACACCCCACAGAGTCACTCAGTGACTCTGATCTCAAGTGGTGAGAGCCTGAATTTCCACCTTTTGATTATGGCCGTGTCATGCAGCCTGCTATGAAATCACAACTGCACCTCGTGCTGAAGCTCAGGAGCGGGTGTCATGAGTCCTCCTTGGAGAGCTCAAAGCAGCAGGTGTTTTTCCTGCACAGACAATGTGCATAAATATACCTGGGTAATGAGAGACGGAGGATAGCACAGGAGGGTTTGTTGAGGATCTTGTCACTCGACAAGTAGCTTTGTAGTGAGCTAAAGCCTTGTTTTCATTGTTCATCCAAAATTAAACACTAGCTGATAGTCAATCCCTTGCTGCTTTACCTCTTCTTGCAAGACAACAGCAGTAGAGCTAAAATTCATGTCTAGTGGATAGGACTGTAAGTGTTCATTTCCTGGGGTGGTTATCCGCGTCCCACGCAGCAGTTTGATATTTAGCTGGTGCTGCTACAAATGATATGGAAATCTCCTGGTCACCTCTAAGAACGCTTTGTATATCAGTCAGCTTGCAACTCAAGAAACTGCTGGAGAGCCTAAGAAAATCAAAAGCTTTCTTTGGTTCTTTTAAAACAGCAGAAGCAGCTGACTTGGGGTCTGCCCTGGGCTTCTTGCGGAGGTATATTAGCAGGGGCTGAATTGAATGGAAGCTGCTGGAGAATGTGAGGCAAGGGAAAATGTTTTTATAAGAAAAAGAAATGGCAAAAACTTAGGGGAGAAAGCAGAGAATGTGAGACCTTGAACTGGAGCCTCTTTGGGGAGGGGGGAATTAAAAAAAAAAAAAAGGAAAAAGTGCCTGCTTGAATAACAGACTAACTAGCGACCTTGAACATATACAGCGTGCATAATAAGAGTGAAACAAATGAATCCCTGAATATGAGGCCTTCTTAGAATGGAGAATAATAATCGCAAGTGGCAAATGAGAGAAAAAAAAGTGGAAGATGCATAATCTAACAGGATAGTGGGGGGTTTGAACCATCCAGAGATGAGAGAAGTGACTGAAGGGGTTGAGCAGGAGACTGGGCTAGCAAATGGCCTGGCTACAGCCTGTAGCAAGAGGAAAGCCAGCACTTTTCTGCTGCAGGATTGTATTGATTTATTCAATCTGTATTACGTGTAAACTTGACTTCCTTCTCAGATTGCTGGCCAAATTTATGAGGGGAAGTTTCTCAGCTCTGTTCCTCCATTCAGCCACCCCTCCTCATTCTGCCCCCCCTTGTGATGCAGCCCTGTCCTGGCAGGGTGGCTGGCAGAGGAGGGGGACATCACTTTTTACTGTGGGGTGGCGTCAGCTCACATGGGTGAAGGATGTGGTGCAAGACTCACAGCATCTATTTGCTGCTTCTGAGCTGAAAGTGACAACGCTCCCAGACTGTGAGCAGCCTTCTCCTTCAGCTGATGTGAGTCTGTGAGTTATCTGTCTATTGCTTTCTTGTTACCTCATGTCTAACTCAGGCAGTCCCTGCCCACCTGATAGATTTCCAGGCTTTGTTTCACCTTAAGTACGAATGTTGCAGAGTATTTAAGCTTAAGGTGTGATACCTTGCACTTTACCTTAACAAATCCTGTATATCCCTTTGTAGCTGTCATTCACAGCTGCTTCTCTTTTGACTTGAGCACTTCCAGAAGAAGTGTCTTAAACACCTTCAAATCATCAGTGAAGATGAGAGACTTGCCCCTCTTGTGCTCCTTTGCATGTATTCCAAGTTTGAATTCTTGTTAGTAATCAAGAGTTACTTCTTTGTGGTGGTACCAGCCAGTTTGAGATGTACACTGCAAGAATTCCTCCTAGCTCTCCCTTCAATCCACTGCTCATCAGAGTCCTTGAGGGGGTTGTTTTCCTTTAGCTTTCCTCCTCAGGTTTTCTGCACTAAGAACTCACAAGGTGGTCCTCCAGGCATTTCTCTCTACGTGTGGGAGGTGGTGATGCCCAGGTTTCCTTTAGATAGCCGTGCCCAGTCTTGCTGGGTGGTAGTGCCAAGCTTTCCTATGGTTGCTGATGCCCAGCTTTGCCATGAGTGGTGATACCCAGTCATCCCCACAGGTGGTGATGATGCTCAACCTTCCCATGAATGGTGATGCCCTTACTGCCTCCCAGGATGGCAGCATCTGAGAACAGGCATTGCTGTCAACATCAGAAGTTTGTCTGGTCCTCTCCACTGCAGAGATGGGCAGCAGATGGTTTGCAAAATTGCTGCCTCTGCATCTGGACCTTGACCATGAGAAGCAGGAGAAAAAGCATATGAGAGTTTGTGCGACCTCTCTTCCTTTCCCATCCCTGTCTGAAGCCACTGATCATTGGCTTAACCTATCGTCCACACTGGTGTGAGTTCAGCCAACCTTTCCTCATTCAATGGGGTTACAATTTATTGGCGGGCTTCCACTCTCTGATGAGATGCTACTTTGCTGCCAGATCCTCCTGACAGAGGACCCATTCCTTCACACGTAGCCAAGCTGGCTCTGCCAGGCTTCCCATTGCTTTGTGTGGATCCTTGTGTTGTCCTCAGCTTTGACACCACAAAAGATTAAAGATAATACTAATACTAATCATATAAAAACGCCCTTCTGAGAATGGCCTGCTGGCTGATATTATGCCATATAAAGACTCTGTGAAATAGCTAGGGTAATTTACACTCATTAGGAGGAGAATGCAGTAGATTAAAGGTAGCAAGGGTGAATAGCTTCCCATTTTTGTCAAACTTGCCTAAGCTTTTATTCACCTGCTGAAGCCATTATTTTATAATAATAAAAAAGAGGAGAAAGAGCCTTGCATGAACTTGGGGAGAAAGGCAGAGAGTGCAAGCTAGGAGCTATTTTCTCAAGAGAGAGAAATGCAGCATTATAGATTAAAGGTGAAAAGACAGCTCTCATTTAAATCAATCCACCTCTCCGAAGCATATTTATTCACAGATTAATTAGAGTTGCAAATGAAAATGATCTGGTTGGTGGGAACATTATTGAGGCCTTTAAAGTGCGGGAGTGAAGATTAAAAGGAAGCACACTTACCCTTTCCTTATGATCTAAAGAGGAGATCAAAAGAGTCGGTGTCAAATTAACAGCCCTGATGATTTCTCTCTTCTTCTAGTCCCTCGTTCATTATCTAAGGCTCATGTTGATACATGCAGGATGAAGACCTGCTTTCCTGCATGGCTGGTGCATGATGTGCAGAGGGTCCCTTTAGGATCGGTCAGGAAGGTCCAGGGCTACCTGAGTGAGGACAGGTTGCCCACAGGAGTGCACAGGAGAAATTGTATCTTACATATTAAGATACTGCAAGGAATTGGTAAGTCTGTAGTAGTGCAGCATAGCTGAATTGCAGATAAATTTGCTCGATCTGTGGCTGAAATGGGTTTAATTAAGTGCCCAGCCTCTTGTGAGGCTATGAGGTATATTTGAGACTTGCTGTTAGGGAAAGAGATGTCATTTTACTGGGCTCAGGTGGAGTGTGGCCCCTTGCTAGACTCCACCAGGTAAGGAACTGCTGCGAGGCAATGCTATCAAACCATCTTGGAAGAAGACACTAAAGTTGAATGAGCACCAGAAAAAAAAGTAGCCCTGTTAAGGGCTCTGAACAGCTCTCTGTTGGAGCAGGGATTAAGAGTCACAAAATCCATTCTCACTTGTGGGACTGCAAATGCTCACTGGATAAAATTGTACCAGGTTGACTACGTAGTAGTGGAAAACACTTTACCGAGTGTGATAACAATAATCAGAAAATCTGACTTGATGTTTTGACAAGATTATGGATAATTTAGTTGATATTCAGCAGGGCAATTTGACTGCCCTCCAAGTATATTGCATGGTAAATTGTAAATTAAAATTGCCTGCTCTGTTTTTTGTATTTGTTCTTCATTTTCAGGCAGGTTTCCAGTCTCAGACAGGAAAGACCAAGCTCACTGCACCAAGCAAACGAGAAGAAAAAGATTAATAGCATCATTCTCCAGGAAAAAACTTCATCTTCCTGTCCTCATCTCGCCCTGTGGAGCATGTTATCAACTCAAGAAACTCCCAATAGGAGAGAAAGCAAGTTCACACCCAGTTCTCTGCAGCCCCAGGCTGGAAGATAGCTCCGCTCAGAGAATCATTGAAAAGGTAGCAGAAATAAATTTCCCTCCCTGAGTTTTTCAGAGCACAAAAGCTGCACTTAAACATGCTAGGAGGTGGCACACTGAAAAAAACAAAAAACAAAAAACCAAAAAAACATTCATTTTAATATTAGCTTGTTTAAGAATTGCCCTCAATGCCTTCTTGTTTAATTTTGAAGAATAAAGAGGAAGGAGCAAGGTGGGATACCCCAAGAATATTTTCCATAGGCACATGTAATCTATTTTCTGGATTTTGAAAGCTGGAAAAGAAACATTCCCTTCAATTTTGTATTGTTTCTTTTTTTTTTCACGTGGTGGCCTCACCTGTGCAGTGAGGACTGATCTCTCCCACTGCAGAATGGCTCTGCTCTGGTGGTTTGAATTTCTACCCAAGTGTCCAGAGAGGGAAATGGTAGCAGTAGGGCAGACAAGGCTCAAGAGGCTGTCCCCCAAATAATCAAGGTCTCCATCCCTTTGCGAGCATGCCAAAATATTATAGATGCTGCAGATGTAATGTAAATGCACTTACTGCAGTATTTATTTTTTTCTGAGTGCTATTAGAAAGAAGAAATGAGAAAGGCAAAACCAGCTGAATCCTCTGTTTGTCTGCTCTCAGTGTGGGCAATGCAGAGTGGCCCTGAAGCACTCAGGGGAAGGAGGAGAAGCAGCAGACAGATGTATTTCCCTGCTCTTTCTGCAACCAGACAAAAGCTTTCATTAAGGACTGCTGTTGGGGCAGCTTCCTCGTGCTCACTGCTTGATAAAAAGGCTGCCCATTGTGAAGAGGCTGACCTGAGGACACAGGGCAGCCTGTGGGCAAGTGGTAAAGTCCATCCACGGTAGAGAGGAGTCTTGGCTAGCTCTTGGTAGTCTTGCATCCATAGGTGGTGGTGAATCCAAATGTATCCATGCATTCTTGTACCTGGTTTTCTTTTGTACAGTGGATGTGCCCCCAGCTCTGGAAGTTTAATACTTTTTTAGTGGGAAGGCATGAGTTGGGTGCTAAGCACGGCACCTTTGACAGTTGAGAGATCATCAGCACTTCTCACTCGTTACAAATGGGCCACCAATGGTGCCAGCTATGCTGAGTGAGGCAGCACCTTCAACCATTTGGCACTGCTGTGGCACAGAGCAGCTTATTTCCATGCAGCTGCTGGAAAGCAAAACTGGATATGCACCCACTTCAGGCACTCCAAGCTGGACATACATACAGTCCAGGTGCACAAAGTTGGCACCAGTGGCTGTCCTGCCTGTTTCCCCATCGCCGAACAGATCTGAGTATCAGTTTGTTGTGTTAACCATAGGATGTTGGGCATATCTGTGAGTATTGATTGGATTTTGCTTGTAGCTGAGTTCTCCACCATCACATGCACTGTGATTACCCCACCCACTGTACTGGGAATGATGCAGATTTGTTGGAGAAGGCAGGATTGACCCCACTGGGAGGAGAGCCACACATCTCTTAGCCTTGCTCTGCCTCCCCCTTGCCAAATAAAGCCACCAGGGCAAGCTGGGAGTGCTCAGGCACCAGGATCCCCATGCATGTTGGGAGGTGTGCTCTGGCTATGACAAAATTTGCCTTGCAGAGCCTGAGAAAGGCCAGGAGACGCCTGTGTAGGCTCAGCAAGACTTCCTGCTCCCTGCTGTGAGGCAAGCTGGCACCCCCAGCACTTTGCTAACAAGAATGGGTCCTTCCCAAAGCCTTCCCCATCACCAAAATCTTCTGTAGTGCAAAAAAACCCAACTAGGAAGACGTCCATGGAAGGGCTTCACTCTGAGCAGTGCTGGTGACTGGGAAATTATTCAGCAGTGGCTGAAATGGCATTTTCAGTTAAAAAAGAAACACAAAACACTTTCATCCTTGAAGCAAGGTTTGCATTTGGATGTGGATGCAAATGAAAAACCCAATCAGGTTTTTTTACTCTAATTTTGTTGTCGTTGTTTCTGGTATGAGAAAGCAAAGCAGCTGTGTGTGAAGCTGCCGTTTGTGTCGGGTTTTGCTGTTCTTATTTTGGTTTTCATTTTGACCTGTCCACGTAGGACAAACAGTTTGCATCTAAAACATTTAAATGAGTCGGGAGACTTGTTCCCCTCCCAGCTCTGCTGACAGGTTCCAGGGTGTTTTCAGATGCTTTCCTGAATTGATGATTTCTAGGTCAAGGAGAGTGTTACCTTTTTTTGACCGTTTGTCTTCTGCTAATCGCTGTCAGCCCAGAGATTTATGCATTGATAGTGACAGCAGATGGGGTCACTTCTAATAGGAATTCACACACCAATGAGTGAAAGGCATCTCGGTGTGTTTGGCATGGGACTTTTTACCAGTTAGGCTACAGATACCCAGGGACTCCACTGTGCTGCAAACATTTCTGTTTTTAATGGAAGTCCACAGGCTGGAAAGTTGTTATTCTGCTTAGAATAAATGCATTTACATACACCTTTTTCTTTTTGTAGCTTCTATGGAAATTGGCCCATTTCTTGCCCAGTGTCTCTGTATGCACAGGTCTACCTATGTGCTTCGTGTGTACTCAGTGTATGTAGCTGGTCCTTCACTAGGAATGGCAAGCATGGTTCAGACGGTCTCCAGCTATACTCTGAATATAGGATCTCCTGCAAGAAAGACTTTCAAAATGGATTAGCAAAACACTCGTTTGCATCGCAGTTTCTTTTTCTGTTTGAAGGAGAATCTGCAGTAAGGACAAAGCTGGTGGTATCAAGAAAGCCAGAACAAATCACTGTGCCCAGGTGGCATCCTCTACCAGAGTAGGAGGTGTACTCTTGTTCTTACATTACTGTTCAGATGTGTGTACAATTCCTAGGAAATAGTGTCTTCATTTCTTGTGACTTTGTCATGCCAAGGACCATAGGCATCAAATTATGCTTTTCCCCACAATGAATATGATGTTTCAAAACAAACTTCCCAACTCCTACAGTCTGCTTGAGCAATTAGATCTGAGTTACAGAAATAAAAGGACCAAGTTATGGGTAAGGATGTTTTTTATGCATCTGTAGCTGTTTCTGTTCATTAAAGCAAGTTTATCTCGAGAAGCATCTCCATTTGTTGTAAACAAAGAAAATGAGCAAAGACCATTTGTCTCCACCTTCCCCCAGTCACCTGTGTCTCCTTCACCTTGTCTTTTACTTGACAAAGCATATCCTTAGGGCCCAGGTACCCTATCCATTTCTCTACATCTCATTCTCTCCTGTGGCACTGAACCATTTTGCCAGTACAGACATGGAAGCTCAGAAAGTGTGAGTTCTTCCTTTGAAGTGGCCTGAACAAATAAAGTTGAACCGACAGTCTGTATTTCAGGATAGCTTTCTGTTGATTTTTGGAGGGGGAAACTGTGATCTGTAGTTATGAAGCAACACAAGATGGGTAATAGGAGATTAAAAAGAGGTATTCCTTCATTTTCCTAATGAAAACTCCATGCTATGCATCAGCCAGCCTTGCTGCTTGCTGGGCTAATGGTTTGGCTCGGAGGGGACGTGATCCCATGGCTTTGCTCCGTGAGTAGAATTGCCTCTTTCGTGGTGGAAAACTTGTGCAGAGTACTGTGGACTTCAGTGGTTCAAAAGATGCAAAAGAAGAGGAGGGTGAGAGCTCAAACTCTTCCTTTGCTCTGGGAGTAACGGCTAAACAGGATGATTAAAACAAGCAGGTGCACCAAACCAACCCATGATTTTGCTGCCCCTGCTGCGAGCGTGACATCCAGCAGAGGACGTCCTCACCTCCTGCACTGGGGACGCAGGGCATGGGATGTCCCACCCCGAGAATGCACCCTGGGGAGAAGGAGAGGTAGGAACCTCACTTTGAGCAGTGAAAAATGAGGTGGAAACAACCGAGGAGAAACATTTTGTGAATAGACATTAAAAAAAGAAAAAAAAGAAAAAGAAAAAAAAAAAAAAGAAAGCATTCCCCAAGCACACTTTGCAAGCTCCAGAACACAGGGAGTGATGCAGAGCTCCACTTAATGGACACTCCCTGAGGTTTTTTTTTTAACCCCCCCGCCCCATGTACCACAATTGATTGCAGTGAGATTACGATGCCATTAAAATTCACTCTGCCCATAAACCAACGCTGTGGAAAATGCTGACGTTTATAGCGGCTCCTACAAGAGACATATTTCAGTATGAAAGTGAGTCCTAATGCAAGAACTTTATTTAGGTAAAACAACATCCAGGGAGGGGGGAGAGGAGGAGGAGAGGTGGTGGCAATTGCAGAGAATTTTATTTCTTTCAACTAATGGGTATACGGATGCTAAATTTAAAAGACATTTTTAATAAATCTATTGGCCTTTGACAAAATCAATCCAAACCCCATAAACCAAGAAGTCACCCACTTGGTATTAATGAGGCTACATTTGCATTTATTTTTCCTTTACACTAGACAAACCATTAATTTCGTGTTTATGCTTCCTTTGAAGTCTGAATGCTTGTAGATAGATGGCCACATCAAGTCTCCTGCTGCTACATTAATATTTTGCTATAAATGATAAATTCGACCATTTTCTACAACACCCCTTTTTTCTTTAAGAAAGCTGAGAAAATGCGAGCAATAAGTCTTAAGCCCCTGAAAGCTTAGCTGTTTTTTTAAATACTCTGCAGTCATTGATTATTAAAGCAGTCATAGCTTTAACTTTAGCTTGCATTTGATGGCATCCAGCATTTTGCTGCTGTAAATCGTGAAATGTTCGTTAACCAATCAGGGTTGGCTCTTTTTTTTTGCAAATCATCTTTCATTTGACCGACAGGAAAACTGGATGGCCGTGTCACCTCTGCTTCGCTCCATCTCTGGCGGCTGAGGTTCCCTCCTCACATCTTCTGTTCACAGCCACACAGGTGAAGTACGTCCTTGTGCCCCATTGGGATGGCAAATATTCCTTTTGCTGGTTTTCCATAATTCACATTTACTTTGTGCTATTCCCTTGAGGATGCTCTGTTGCCTGGGTAGAACTTACGATGGGAAAGGGCTTCTGAAAAGCTCACAGAAGCATAAGGCAATGGGTGGGAGGGAGTTTTAGGAGTTGGGACCATTCTCCCAGATCACAGATCCAGGGTGCAGGTGTGATGATGCTCCATGACACCATGCCTGATGTGGTCTGAGAATGGGTTTTGTTGATACGGATGGATTTGACCTGTCTTATTTCCTTGTAACCTGAAATAAGGACCTGCTCTGAGATTGATATTCACTTCCCAGACACATTCCTGGGTTGCTGGGACACAGCTTTCCTTCCTATGAACACTGCTTGAATGGAACTGACAGGGCTTGTCCAGGTCTCCACCCTACAGGTATCCTTGAGACACTCCTGGGAATTTAAGTCCCCTTATACCATGGGTATGTGGTTGGACTCTCTACCCGTGGCACCCTGATATGAAGCACGAGCACCAGTAGGGCTGAGTGAAGATGGATGCAGCTGCAGGTGAGCTCAACATGCCTCTGTGTCTGGCTTGGATGTTTCTCATGGGCCCTGCACTGTGAGGACTGGCCTGGATGTAGGTGCCTAAATTCAACCTCAATGGTTACTCGGGGGGTTTCAGATCTACCCCTGCCCATCACTCCCTCCTCTTCAAGACAAACACTTAGCTGGAGTCAGGAGTGCTGACTGGGTCCCTGCCTTGGATTCAGTGTGCCCGAGGTTCAGGGTCAGCTTCAAGGTGGGTTTTGGTTCCTTTCCAAAGTGCTTTGGTAGCACACCCCTCATCCGTGCTCCCTTTCTACTCTGCCACTGTGACCTCCTATGACTCTAGGATGCAAGCATTGCATTGGATGCAGGGCTGTCTCATGGTCCACAATGGGACTATGGCCTAGGGCTCCACGAACATCCACCTCTTCCCCTTCCTCCTTTCCACTGGCAGCTCCTGGTAGGTATCCCAGCACTTTGTGCACACAATTCCTAAACAAGGAGCAGGGACCTGAGTGTGAATTAGAGGATGGAATACCACTTTTTTTTCTTTTAATATATGTTTTTATATGATGCATCTTTTACAGCTATGCGGGGGGTTAGATTTCATATAACCCTTGTTTATTTTCTTTGCTAGATGGAGTTTATGGAGGAGGGAAGGGATGTTATATCAATAGGGGAGTGACTATTGACACTTGCTGCTATGAAGTGCCTTTATGTGTTGTCAAATGGCAGGATTATGCTCTGGATGGCTCAGTGCCTGAATTGTCTCATGCTCTATTAACAGCACAGATATGGAGGCGTGAACTGATCTTAGGGGTATGACATGAAAGAGGACTGAGTATTCGATGAACAACTTGCACCTGCTCTGGCTTATACTCTTCTGTTTGTTTGTGTGGTTGGTTTTTAATTGTAGAAACATTGTCGCTTCCACAAATATTATGAAATTCAGCCTGCTGGGATTCACACCTCCTTGCCAGCGTAGCTGGGTGGGGGGAAATATTAATGGTTAGGACACAGCTGGAAAGTGGACATGTTAGGATGGCAGGTGGATCTATTAGGAGAAAAGTGATGAGCTCCATCAGTGAAGGATGGGCAGGAACGCACCTGCAATCCTCCCAGCAGCAGCTGCTGCTGTCCTACTGGAGCATCCCACACCCTGCACCCAGGTTCTGCTGCTGGGTGAGGGCGGACAGCAGGGCTGGCTCTGGGTTGCTGTCATCTTTCCTCTCCCATCTCTTGCTTTCTGCTTCATGGGCTGACACAGCCCAGCAATCCAACACATCCCTTCCTAAGACGTTCAGTTGCTTGGTTCAGGATGTAGGAACCAAAACCTGAAGACTTTATTTTTGCAATTGCATTATAATTTCTCATCATTCACATGTAACAGTTTCTCATTCAGCTCCCATTGTCTGGGCTTGAAAGGTGCACATAGCCAAGCTTCACTCCTAACCATTCAAATGTGAATTCAGACTTAGCAGAGAAATAATATCTTCATTCAGGTCAGTAAAGGAAGTGATGTTTCAGAAGTTCATCTCACAGGAGTCCTGTTCAAGTTTCCCATGTTGGCAATGGCTCTGAAGTACATGGGCCCAAGGCAGATTTTGTGCCACAGCATCAAAGGTTTGTGCCTGGCAGGAGCTCACAGTTCTGCTTCCCTACCAGCTGCTCACATTGAGAAAACAGTGAACGTCTTCTGGATATGTCCATGGAGTTTTCCTTTTGTTGACAAGTCTGAACACACTGAAGATCAAGTAAATAGGGTAGGCTCTTCCAGTCAATAATTAGAAAGGAAAACAAGTATGAAACAAACGTCTGCGTTATTCTCACGAAAAACAGAAACCCAAATAGTGATTTCAGAAACCAGTCCCTTGCCTTTAATTTCATGTTTTGCCCTCTTTCTTTTTGTTTTGTTTGTTTCAAGGTAAATAGGTGCCTTGGACTTGGGAACCACCCCTGTCCCACACTTCTCCTGGCTGTTCACAGCTCTTCTGATGACACTGATGTCAGTGCACAGAAGGAGCTGTGTCTGGGCGCTGGGGATCCCCTCACCCCGTCTACAAGCACTGTGCTTCTGCTCAGCTGAGGAGGAGATATTTCCTCATAGCCCTCAAAATCTGCCCGCAAGTGGAGCTTTGTGTACAACAGCAAACCAAAGGAAAATTGCCAGGCCACAAAAACAAATGCAAGCATAAAGCCCAGACAGTTTTAATTATGGTGATCATTAAGGGTTTTGTTGCACATTGGACTTGGTAACTTGTACTGCTCAGGGACAACACAACGTGCTAAGAATAATCAGCCCTGCAGGAGCAGATCACTCATCCTCACCTCTGGCCATCCTCTCTGTGTCCTCCTCTGATGTTCCCACGTCTGCTCACAGATCTGTTAACAGCATCAACACAGCTTTAAGCCTTGGGAAAAGCTGGAACCTGTATTGGTTGGAGAAGAAGCAGACCCAGATCTCAGGCTACCATCACTCCCTGCTTCTGCTCATTTAAGGAAATGAAGCAGAATGCACTCTACTGAGGTGATGAGGGTGTGGCACAGAGGCCAGCACCCACTGGGATTAGGCATCAGAAGATTGCTCCCAACTTCCTGGCTATTTTTACAGAGTGGACATGATCAATAACCTTGTCATTAAATGATTCACTGTCAACTCTTGGGGCCTAGGCTGTGGCTGCTCCATTGGCTGGAGTCATCATTCATCTACTCTGTGATAGATCATGAGCAGTTTCTCTTATTCCCACTGCCCCCGTAGCCAGCACCTACTCACCTGAGGAAACTTAGGAATGGGGAAGATGTAATATAATTCAGAAGGACACGGTGTCTTTGTCCTATTTCACAGTAGATTGCTAAGTGAGAGGAAGATAACAGTTTCTAATAAAACCAAACCATTATTGTCCTCATTTGTCAGAGTAAATCCTTCCTGAGTAAATCAGCTCCTCTTCTGCAGAGCATTTCACACTGAATGGCCCAGTACTCCTGGGTCCCTTCCAGCTGGAGCAGCTCTTGTGAACCAAGAGAATTGGTCTTGCAAAGATTTTGAGTTCCCTTGTGCTGCAGGCTTTGTTCTTGTCTTCAGCTGCATGCCTGCCCAAGAAAAAGCCACTTGAGGACCACAGTGCCCCGAACCTTTCTCATCTCATCCCCAGCATCTCCTGCATCCCATGGCCTGGCTCCCTGCTGTACAACCCAGCCATGTCCCAGTGAGCATGTTGGAATCATGAGACCCCCAACCCCTTTCACTGGAGCTACTTTTTCTTGCCCACCCTTTCAAACAGGATCCAGAGAGATGGGCAGGGAGGGAAACAGGAGAGAAGAGGAGGAAGCAGAGACACAAAGACCATTGATTCAATAAAAAAAAGGAGTACTACCCAGTCTAATATCTGCCCTTTATTCTGTATTACAATGTGTTGAGACTTTAACACTGGACACGATGCTGCGGGAATCAAGGCTGAAATTAGTTTTCAGCCATTCATTCATAACTGTTATGTTTGAAAAAGAAAAAAAAAAGAGAGAGAGAGAGGGAAGGTGGGGGAAACAAAAGTAAATACAAAAAGAGAAATGTTAACATGTGTGGCGCAGAATGTATACAGCAGACAAAGCTATGCTTGTTCTTCAACAATGGCTTTGAAAAGCAGGTGTCATAGCAGCTGTACAAGGTTAAAGCACAGGGACCATTATGTACAAAATGAGTGAGTCTTTATCCAGAGTCTGCTTCAGCTCTTAAGAATGTGCTTCCTATTGTGTCGGTGTTTGCTGGAAGGACTCCATCTATACAATGGAGAAATTTTTCATTCTCACCTTCCCCCAACCTCCGTTCCACCATCCAAATCTACAGTTATGGATATAATACAGACCTCTGGCATTCAAGGTCCTCATTGCCCTATACTTCTGAAACAAAAGCTATTGTGCTGCACCATGAAAGCCTGCCTGCGGCAGAATAAAGCTGTTCAGCAGTGGACCCTGAGAGAGTATTTGTGAGGCTCTCTCTAAAGTTAAAATCCTGGTGAAAACAAAACACTTCCAATTAGAAATGTTCTCTCATTTTGTTTTGTATTTTTGGCTTCCTTTTTTTCTCTCTCCTTCTCTTGGAGATGTTCAGAGAGATGCTCATACAAAAAGGCAAGTGACCTGTCCTTGCTTTCGTTCTCAAAGGGAGAAATGGAAGGAGAAGCAGGAATGCACAGCTTGTGGGGGGGAGGCAAGCAGGTTTGTAAATAATACATATTTTTAAAGTTATAAACAAGGGCAGGACGTACATTCTTCCCAGCAAGCAGTCGGATAGGCTGATGTGCTCTGAAATACTCTGTGTGAGACATAATAGATAATTATTAGCATCATTATTTTCCTAATAGCAGGCACACAGTGCAGCAAGAGAACTATCCCATTCCTAGGTTTTCCATAGATGGAACCAGACTCACTGGAAGCATCAGCACAGAGCAGAGGAGGACAGGAAGGGTTTGTGTCTGCCCCATGCATTTGCAATGGGGCAGATCCTGAAATTAGTGAGCTAGCAGAGTGTGAGTGCCCCCGCAGTGCTGCTTCACCCACCTGTCCTCACAAATGATGAAGTGCCAGAGGTGGAAGCTGCTCAGAGTAAAGGCCAAGTGTGAGTTTGAGTTATTCTGATAGGTAACTATGACCTGAGTCCCCATGGCTCAAGTTGCCCAGGTTTATCAGTGTGTCTTGCTTGGAGAGAGAAGTGAAGATGGTGTTAAGAAATAGTTTGGGCATGATTTTTCTGAGTCTGATTATTTTCCACATCAAATTTTGCCATTAATGCAAACCTGGTGGGCAAGAGAAACTTCGATATGCTGCAACCCAGTGCAAGCACATCTTCCTGAAAGCAACATCTCCGAAATCACCACCTATCTTATTACTGGCATCAACACTCAGCTGCAACCTTTGCTTCTGTGCCTCAGTGATGCCTCAGGTGAAATTGTCTTTGGTGATGGGGAGGGTCAAAGCCCCAGGACCTCAGTTCTTGTGCTCCCACAGAGGCACAAGATCTACAGTTGTTCTTCTTCCCATGGGAACTTGTCTGGGAGCTTGGACAGTGGCTTGGAGTCCCCAGGTGGGCATCCTCCTCTGTGCTCCTTTTCATCGCATCCCATACCAATTAATTTCCTCAGAGTAACACTATGGTTTTCACAGGCACTGTTGCCCAGAGTAGTGTGGGTGCTCCATCCCTGCACGTGGCCAAGGACAGGTGGGATGGGGCCCTGACAATCTGACCTACTGGGGGGCCCCCAGCCCATGGCAGGGAGTTGGAGCTTCATGATCTTTAATGTCCCTTCCAACCCAAGCCATTCTATGATTCTGTGATACACTCTGAGGGTTATTCTGATTTCTGCTTTCCACAGTGATGGGAACATGCACCATCAGGTGCAGGTTTTACACACTAGTCATGAAGATTTGTGCATGTGCATTATCGGATAACATCTGTTGGAAAGTAAATTACCATCATCTACCACACCATATACTAGGCTCTGAAGTTATAAACTAACAAACAAACGAAAGAATGGATCATAACTCTTGTATTAACACTTTGTCTTGCCATTGCATTGGAAAATGCAGTGAAGAGCATTGTTTCCAAATGGTTAGAGGTGCTCGATCCTCAAGCCATGTGCTCCCAATTGCATTTTATTTATAATGCATTGCAGTTTCCCAACTGCTTCTTAATTATTCCTTTAGGGAGAGATTTGTGTCTTTGCTGCTGCACCTTTGTGCAGTGTTCTTCTGCATGTCAGGTCTATTCCCAGTTTTGTTTTCCTTTGGTCTGGGTATTAGCATCCACCCTGCATTAATGCTGCAGTGTGCCAGTGCAAATCACAATAGAAACAGCTCACATCACAACCAGACCACTTCACCACTGTTCTTGCACCACCCTAGAGTGAAGTAACACTTGGCATGGGAAGAAGAGAGATGTCATGGCTCAACTTCTGGACACGAAGGTCTTCTGAGTGTAAGAAAAAGGATTTGGGGCCACCAAGGTAAAGGGACAGCAGCATCCTTGGTTCCTCCATGACAAACTTCCCCCTCCCTCATTCCCCTTTTAGAGTGAGCGAGGATCTTTCAGAATTAAATTACGGTGCTGAATGGTTCACATTTGTTTCTGTCTCTTACAAAGTAGCCACTGGGCAATATCACCTTTCTCATATGTGACTTAGTGGATTCACTGTTCTCCTGGGGTTTCGAGGCAAAGGGAGAAATGAAGCCAGAAAAGCAAGCTGACGTGAAGAAATGAGCTAATGAAGTGAGATCACAAAGTGTGCAACCCCAGCCAGCGTTATCTTTCTCTCTAGTTACCTTGGTAACTGTGTAATGATATAATGTTGCTTGGTTTTGTATCCTTCAAGTGAAAGAAGCTCAAAGTACCCACCACTGGCAAAAATATTGGTATGATATCGTATTCATCTACAAAACATCACAATTAACTTATGGATTCACTAGATACTGCATAGAAGGGGAAAATATATCTTCCCTAAAGCCTGGATAAAATGACTTCTATTTTCCTATGAGCCAGCAATTTAGCACATCTTTTGATGGGATTTCTTAGGGCCAAATCAAAGGGATCACAACAGGACTACTTTTCTCAGTGGCATGGTTAGTTGAATCTCTGCATCCTTTCAGTGTCAGGCCTTTCTGCTGATGATAATGTTGGTTAACAGGAGATATGGGCTCTGGTTCAATAGAAACAAGGCTTCAACTAGATTTGCATGGGGGTGGACTTCTGTGATGATGAGCTGAACAAAATCCCAGCTCACAGTGATGTAGGAGCAGCTCTGACAGATGATGATAAGTATTGATTCACGATGGTTTTGAGCCTGGGCAGACTCGGCTCCACGATCCAGTTTCATGCCATTGGCAAGGCAGTGTGGTAGACACATCAGAGGGGTCTTGAAATGTCTACAGTCTTATTCTTTCTCCTTGGAGAAAGAAATTGAGGAATTTCTTCTCCCTAAGGGTAGGAGGAGAGTTCTACTGCATCTCAGTTACCTTCCTTGTTACTCCCCCAGCTCAATGGCTAATCAACAGCTTTAGAAAAAGTATCATGCCTACAGCTATGACACATACCCTCATTCATCCTTGTGTGTAGGAAGAAGCCTGGTTTGCTGCAGGAGGCTTTCTCAGGGGAGTTCTGCTCACAGGTGCCTAATGCTAAATTGAAGGAAGGGGGAAAGCAGATCTCTTGTGCTAAAGGGACTAAGAAGCATGATACAGAGATGTGAATTAGCACTGGCAGATACGTTAGCTACCTGCCTCTAAAGCATGCTGCAAAGCCTGCACTGAATTCTGGAGGCCAGCAAACGATAAACTCACGATTAAATTATGTTGAACAGTCCCATGGCATCCTTTGTAGATAAACTCTGCAGGGAGCCAGTCAAACTCCCTGGGACACTGAAGCCAAAAGACAGTCCCAGAGCCGTGCTCTCCTCGGTCTCTTTACAATAACTTCAGTAAACTATTAAAACGAAAGGAGTTAATTAAGCTGTGGTTTTCAAGGACATCTGCCAGCTTCTGGAATATCATCTTCCCCAACTTGCTGTGCTTTGCTCTGCTCCTTCAAACCTCCTCTGGGGACTTTTTCATGTCACCCCATTCTAACCATTGTCCTCCCAGCTGCTCCCAGGCATTAACCCAGTGCTGGCTCCAGATTTGGCTAAGGAAAGACCATCATGGAAGTACCCCTTGGTCATCAACTTGCACCTCCCCTTTTGGCTCTTTGGCTCATCTCCTGTGTTGTTTATTTCAGGAGCAAGGAGCTATGGTACTAATGGTGTTACACCTCTCGAGCTCTATCTTGCTAAAAAGTGGAAATCATCAAGACATCTGGGTCCTGCCACCCACATGAGTGTAGGGTTAAAAAGAAACCACGAGTTAAAATTGCAGTAGCACGGTCAGCCTGGGAGCATTGTCAGCTTCTTACATAAACTTCTGTTATCTTCCTTTTAAAGGAGGAAAAATAGCCTTGTTATTACAGGTAGAAGGGTGTGGGTAGAAGCAGTAGCACTTATTCTCTGAAGTTTGCCAAGTTCCCCTCCCACTACTCAGACACTGACCTTCCTGCAGAGAGAAGCCCATGGAAAGTGCTGAATGTGGATCAGGCATCAACAGAGTGCCGTAGCCAAAAGGTGGTCTGTGGCTTTCAGATGAGAGCTGGAGGAAGACAGAAGAATGGACAGACAGGGGGAGCAGGAGAATGCTCTGATGAGCAGGTTTGCAGGAGCCCAGCTGCGTGCTCAGGGCTGCCTGATTGACAGCACAGCCCAACATGTCAATAAAAAGGAAGGAAGAGCAACACTGAATCTGAAATGGGCTAGAAAGCTGGACGTAGCCAAGTTCTCCCACCGGTTAACCCCGAAGGGATGCCCATGTCCCGCTGAAGAAACCCATATGATGTGGGACACGTGTGTGTGCCCCCACCCTCTACCTCCGTGCCACCTCCCTGGGACCCCAAAGCAGGTCTCTGCATGGAAAAGCTCAGAAGATTCTTGCAGGCAATGACACGATTCCGTTTACTGTCTATATCATAGCAAGTCCACAGCCGCAAGGAGAGGATTTCAGCCAGGACCGGGGCTGGGGACCATCGATGAGTTTCTGCTGCCATCCTGTGGCTGTGATCCGCGCTGCTTTGCCTGAGCCTGGTGCGATCTCACCAGCATAGACAGAAAAGCAGGAGGATGGCCTCACGTTGTGCCAGGGAAGGTTCAGGCTGGGTGTCAGGAAGCATTTATACTCAGAAAGAGCAGTGAGGCTCTGCACAGCTGCCCAGGGAGGTGGTGGGGTCACCATCGATGGAGGTGCACCAGAGCCGTGGAGATGTGGCAGTGGGGGGCATGGTGGGATGTACATAAGAAAGTACAGATTAAAAGTAGGATGGGAAAAAACAAGCTATCTTTATGAATGTAAAAAACCCAAACAAACGACCAGGGAGAAACATGGAATTTTGCCCTGGTTTGCCTAATGAAAAGGAGGAGACGAGGAATGTTATCTGCGAGAGAGTCTTTCTCCAGGACCCTCCCAGCCTTTCCAAAAGCTTCACCAGCTTTCAAAGTCCTCAGCATGACTCTGAAACAATGATAGAGCCAGAGATAGGATGCTGCCTCTCACACCCTTGGTGCTCTCATAGCTGGCAGCTGATGCAATACTTTAGTATCTGCTCTTAAAGCTTCTCTTGTATATTAGCATCCTGTATTCATTAGACTCCATATGACCCTATGAAATGGGAGAGCATTGCATAGGAGAATCTATACTCTGCATCCCAGAACTATGCGCCAGCTCCATTTCTGTTGCTTTTCCAGCAAAATTTACTCAACAATGGAGTTGTAAAAAGTATTCAGATAGAAAACAGTACCTTTTCTTTATAAAGAGAAAGGGAGGCAGAGAGAGAGATTATCTGCTGTCCTTGAAAGAGCAGGAGACAGCAGCAAAGGATGCCAGGAAGACAAAAGCAAAGAGAGAAAGTGTGTTTTTCTTGAGGGAAACTGTATGTTTATTCGTGACTTTATTATTCAGATACACATAAGGCCAATGGATAGATCTGAATGTTTGTTTGTTTGTTTGAATAAAAATCATTGCTGATGAGTTCAAAATACAAACATACCCTATGAGGACTCTGCAGGCATGTCCCACAGTAAGCTGGAAAACGCTTCTCCTCCCTTGCAAGAAGCTCCTTGTGACACATCCATATCTCCTAAACTCCTGGGTGGTGAAGAAATCTGCTTCAAGGGTGGAAGATGATTTGTAAGTCCTCATGGCAATGCAGAGGGTGGCATGGAAGTTTATTCCTTGCTCCTCACCCCCACTGCTGGGTAGGCTTTGCTGAAGCCATAGAGGGACAAACCCCTCATTCCTCACATGTTGCATCTTCTTTCTGTTATTCACTCCAAAATCAGTAAAATCCTCTTCTTTTTTAATTTTTCCCCTTTTTTTTAATTTAAAAAATTTTTTTTCCCTATCCAGAGCAATACAATAAAAGACGGAAAGGCACCTTGAAAGAGGTCCTCCAATCTGGCCCACAAAGGCTTTCTTGGAATTAAGAAATAAGCATAAGAAAAAGCAAATTAAAAAGAGGACAATTTAGAAGTGTGTCCTAGATGCTTTCTGCCCACCAATGCTGAGGAGCACTGCCAAAGCAAATTCTGTCTGTCCAAAGAAAATGGAGACAGACACAATTGTTCTCTTCAGTGCCAGGCTTTAAGGTCTTGAGAAAGCTGGGGCTGTATCAATTGCAAGCACAATTCCTGCATTTCTGGAGGGAATCTGCTGGTGTCAAAGCAATAAGAAGAAAACAAAGGTTTGGAGAAGAAAGCCTTGAAATGTTGTTTGTGAAAGATGCATCCGAGCCTTGAGATTCTGGCCACAAAAGAAATTCACCATCTGTTCGGGCTTTAGATGTTAAAAATCACCCTCTTCCTGCTGGCGGAGTGGGTTTAATATGGTGTTCTCATATGTAAGGATGATGGGGTTGGCACATGCACAGATGCTATCTCAGTAATTCACCCACTTGCACCAGGGACCTCCTCACATGCTGGTGAGAAGTGGTGTCTCAAAATGGAAAGAAACCGTAGAACCATACAGCTGCAGAATCATTAAGGTTGGAAAAGACCTCTAACATCGTCTGTCAATCAATCATCATGGATTTGTCATGGATTATTTTCAGTATAGTAATAAGAGCAGGCAGCAGGCTCCAGTACACTGTATTGCTTTGAATTGTTAGCCTCATCACTTCTGAAGTCCTTATGCACATCACATACAGTGACCTCCTAAAGGAGTACTCTTCACTTGAAGATTGTAGGGTCTGAGTGGGTGCCACAACACGCATATGTGATGTCACAGTTCTCTTCTACTTTTAACCTCAGTTTCTGCATTTCCTGGCTTTTAAGTAGGTGAATATGCAACCTCATTGTTGTGTCAGCACAAGGGGAAGGTTTCGTACTGAGCTACAAAAATAAATACATTGGAGGAGGTTGAAGTTGTGCAACAAGTATGATATGAGATTAGAGAGCATGATTCATGTCGTGAAAGGCTAATTCCCATGCCATCTAGAAGAAAGGTAACAGAAGTGGCACATATTGTATCTATATACAAATCTGTATAACAAATTATTTAAGGTGGGAAAACAAGGTGTATCGACACAAAGCAGGGAAAGAAAGGAAACGTAGGCTGGCTGTCAGCTGGAACATAGATTTATGGCCAAGTGCATTGTGAAAAGGCTCTATGTGCTTGTAGAAGCTCATCCCTGGGGATGCTCCCACCTGCACTCCAGAATACCTGTGCAGTTTCTGTTGTCACTCAAAGCCACCAAATAAAAGGTAACTATGTCTGTTGTTTCTGGCAGCGCCCGGATCCTTCCCTGCAATGCTTTGAGCTCTGGAGAATGTCACTGCTCAGGAATGCGTTTAGTTGCACAGTTGGTTGCGCCTGAACTTAGCATTTGTTGGTGTTGGTGAGACAAGATGCCGTGTACCTGTCTCCTGTTTCTTGTCTTTCCTTGCCTGCAGTGGCCTCTGCCTGAGGTCCTAAACTGAACTCACTGGGTCATCTCCCTCCAGGGTCTTGAGTTAAGCCTAACTCCAAACACATCCTTCTCTTTTCTTTCCTCCTCTAAAAGTAATTATGTTCCTCTAAGTAAAGTTAGAAAGATAAATGCCATTTTGAAGTTAAAAGTAGAAAAGCTTCCACTTCTCAAGATCCAAATATGAAATTTTTGTCTTCCCTCTTCCCAGACTGCTTTTTAAAACCAGACTTTCAGGAAACCCATCCCAAGCTCGCCAGCAGTTGCAGCTCCAGTTCTGCGTTTCCAAGTAAGTTTGTTTCTTCCAAAAATATGGACAGATGGAGTCCCCCTTGCTTCTCAAACCCAATCCCAAATCCTAACGCAAACCCAACCCCAAACCCAAACTCAAACCCAGACTCAAACTCTTTCCAAGATAATAGTTTTTACTACTGTGTGCATAACCCTGAAAATAGTTCACTTAAGTTTTACTTGGCCATATCTTGTTTCATAGAAGCACCCGAGGCCTATACCTCTTTCCCAGCTCGTTTTTTGACCTCTAGCAGGTGCTACAGGTGGTGACTCTGGCAGTTAATCTCGTTTGCCATGTAGTTCAGCAGGGCCAGAAAGGCCAAACTGCAAACAAAAGCATTATTAGCATTTTATTTGGCTCTTAATGGGTAGAAACGATGCAAGATTCTTTTGGCACAGTGGTACTTTTCTTCCTCCAAAAAAAAAAAAAATGAAGAGGAAAAAGGACTTTAATTGAAGCCTGCAATGTTGTATAAATGGAAGATCTAAGTTTTAATTGAAAAATAATTATAACCACTTAATCATTTTAAATGAGGGCTGTAATTGCAGTCAGTTCATAATAGCCAAATACAGACACTTAGATTCCCGCAATAAAGCAGGGATGGTACAGCTTGATTTGCTAATAGCTCCTCCACTTCTCTCCTCTTTTGTCTCAAAGATTAATTCAGGCAAGGGCTATTAGTGCCGTTAATTGGTTCTGCAATTTAGACCTTGTGCTTGTGAATGAGTGACTGATGCAGACCTATCAGCCAATAATGTGAACACTTTGTCAATGTGTTTCTCATTGTCCGGCTGAACATCGCTCCCCGCAGTTCCTTTGCCACCCAGCCCCAGCTCCCCAGGGGGATCAAGAAGAGTGAGTCTCCTCCGGGGTGAGGGATTCACTTAGCTTTAGATAGGTCACCGAGATGTCTTTGAAGTTTCGGCCGACTTATGAATAAAATAATTAAGCAGACAAGGCGTCCTCCTTGGCGGGGACGAATCCTGTATTCAGGATGACTTGACTGCTGTGCTGGGGGAAGGAGATTCAGTGGGACTGTGAAGTTCAAAGATGGAGAGTGGGTGCTGGTGGTGGGAAAGGGCTATTGGCTCTGGGTAGGATCCAGGATTTTCCTTCTTTGGGGCAATAGCGATGGCTAAAGCCAGACCAGCTTCTTCAGATTTCAGCTCTTGGGCACTTCTTTTTATCAGGAGAGGAGATGCTGTGAAATCTTTGACCTTATGGAAATATTTTTGCCTCTTGCAGTTTTTCACACTGGAGGTGACAACTGTTCTGAAGTGGTTTAGGCTGTCATCTTTTAGAAATAAAAAACGTGCTGGTTTTACAGCCAAAATCTGAACAGATCTAGGGAAAAGAATGGGGGAAGGTTGTCTTTTTTTTTTTTTTTTTCCTTTCAAATTAAGTACAGAAAGTGGAGAAAATCCACCCTACATCCTTCCTTTTGTTTTTCTTTTTCTACTGGTATTTTCATTCCGCTCTCTTAAACTGGTAAAACGTGCCTGCCTTTCATACCAAGCCTCCTTTTCCCTCTGTTCACTGGAAAATGTCTCAGTTCTCCCTAGGGCTTGGGAAAAAACGTTGTCTAGGAATAGGCTTTTATGGGAAACCCAAGCAGGGCAGGATGTGCTTGATTACAGTGCTGGGAACTTGAGGAGGAAGGGCTCAGATGAGAGGTGCTGGGAAAGGTGGGCAGGGATGGGGAAGCAGCAGCAGCAAGAGCCCAGGATGGCGATGGATTCTGCTGGATAATCTGGGAGAGAGTTGTGGATGGCACTTCAGAGCAAGAAACAGCCATTAAAGGTGCTGGTGAGCTTTGAACAGGAAAATAAGTGGTACTCTCACATCAAGTTGGTAGGCTTAAGGTTGTTGAAGGAGTTCAATCCTTCACTGTTCTCGTGGTAAAATGGATTTTATCACGGTCAGTAGATAAAACTGTCCTTCTGGTTGCAGCGAAGTTGATTCTGTTTGTGAACAGTGCTACCCACGCACCTGGTTCTTGAGGCTGCTGTAAAAGTGGCAGAGGCATTGAAACAGATGGAAGGATGACTTAGCTAAGATCTACTCCTTTGCCTGCGTATAGTTTTTCTACAAGTACACATTCTCCAGCCTCATGGGTAGATCAGATGCAAGGCGAATCTAGCTTTTATTCAATTTATTCAAAGCAATCTCCATCTGCCATGGGCCTTTCCTGTCGCCAGGCAATGCTGGTTGTGACAAACACAGTGAGTGTATTTGCACTCCAGTTTTATGTTCTATATTTGGCTATGCGATAC
This sequence comes from Cyrtonyx montezumae, assembly GCF_038088225.1. NCBI lineage: Eukaryota > Metazoa > Chordata > Aves > Galliformes > Odontophoridae > Cyrtonyx > Cyrtonyx montezumae. The sequence continues at coordinate 3,743,981 of NW_027072056.1, read as the reverse complement.
CAGGAAAGCTTTCCGTGATTAACTCTGTTGACTGATACCAAGAGTAACTACAGCCACGACATGCAGCAGTTGAGGTGTGTCACCAGGGCTGGGTATCGCTATGTCCAAAAAGGGTCAATTTTGAAAATGAACATGATTCACCTATGCTGAAAACAAGGAAAGCAGGGTAATAAAATGTTTAAACCAGTGGACTGCCGGTGAGACACACAGAGTCATCTTCTCCCTTTCTGTTGTGTCATTAGGGGTACTGATTTTCATGAAGAGTTTGGAACAAAATTCAGTATTAAGGATAAAATTGAAGTTTGAAAGTGGGATAAATTATCCTAGGTGCGAACAACATCTCCTTCATGGATGCTCGCCAAAGGCAGGACAAAGCTTTATGGGAAATAATGTTGCTATGCTATAAGCATGAGAATGGACTGGATGACATTTCAAGGTCCCTTTTAGTTCCATTTCTTCTGAAGGACCCTGCCTGGGCCCACAGGTGCACTGTGTGAGCCTAGCACTGTCAAGGCTAGGCTTGCCAAATCCTCTCCTTTGCTGCGAGCAGCTCTCCTGCAATATCCCCAGCTTGCAGGCCCATGGTAAGGCTCAGAATACTGGGGAATACAGCAATAGGGGCACAAAGGACATTAGCCCCCCCAAAAAATACAGGTCTCTAGGACAGATCTTCTAGATGCTCTTGTCTTAAAGCAATACCTAGTGCCGTAGCTGCTTTATCCTAATTCTTCATCCACACAAACAGGTCCAAATTCAGATTTGTATGAGAGGGAAAAAGCAATGAAGAATGAGGGGACGCCTTTGCTTCCATCTTTTTGTTCCCTTAGGCTGTCTGCCAAGCATGGTCAAGCAATAGATTGAGCCCTCCCTGTTCCTCTCACAGCAGAATTTAAGTTCATGCCATTCACTCTTCAGTAACTGCTGCCCTTCTCTGGGACCCAACCTGACCTCACCACTCACTGAGCTCCATCTGAACCCCTGCTCTTTGTGATATATTGTCCTCTTTTACAAACTATCCTTAGCTTAAAGCTTTTGAAGCAGCAAGAGGCAGTAGTCTGGCCCAGCAAGAGGCAGTAGTCTGGGCAATGCAACATGGGCTGCCAGTCTCTGGGAGTAAATCTGATTTGTGTGGTGAGGTGGCACATCTCCAGCCATACTGAGCCTGATCCTGGTCTCTGTGCTCCACAGCCACGTGGAGCTCAGTTGAGAGCTTTGTCCTACATATATTTGCAAACAACCCCAGGTGAAAGAATGCTAGTAAATGCCTCCCTGCTTGGTTTAGAAGCATCACCCCTGCCAGAAAAGGATTAGGTTCTCCATAATTTGTATCTGTGACATCTGACTGAAGTGTCTCTGTGCCTGAGTTCCTGGGGCATGCAGGTGTTTCTGCAGAAGGTCCCCTTGGCTGTTTCAAAGGGACCCACTGGTCCCCGTCTGCTCACGTCGTCTGCATCTCTGCTTCGAAGAAGAAGGTAAACAGAGAGCGAGGCATTCACACTGTGTGCAACCAGCAGCCCTTGGTACCGGGTGAGGGAAGTTATCTCACCGAAACAGATAAAGGGAAAGGGTAGGTTTGTACGGCACAAGCCAGGCCTCTCCCGACTCCCGTCCATGACGTAGGCTGTGCCTCCAGCTAAAAGTCCCTTCTGCCCTGGCTGCCTGCCCCAAAACCGGCTTGTGGAGGCTTGTGCACACTGAGGACCTGCCTAGCGAGCCACCAGCACCATGTCCGTCACCATATGCCAGTCCATGGGCTTCGTGGTATCGGCTTTAGGAATAGGAGGAATCATCGCGTCGACATGCATGGACCAGTGGAGCACCCAGGACCTGTACAACAACCCGGTGACGGCGGTGTTCAACTACCAGGGCCTGTGGCGCACGTGTGTCCGTGAGAGCTCCGGCTTCACTGAGTGCCGTGGCTATTTCACCATCCTGGGGCTGCCAGGTAGGCCTTGTTGGTGCAGAGCACGGCTGCCTCACATCGTGGTTGCCCAGTGCCGTGGGTGAGCGCGGGTGATATTCAGAGCAGAGAGAGGGGATCCCAGGTTTTAGCTTAAAGGGACGTGAGTCCATGGCTGTGTTTGGAAGATAGGTCCTATGGAGATACCTCATCTCAACCAAGCTGGGGTTTGTGAAGGCTCGTTACAGCTGACTGCACTTTAGGTGCTGGGGCAATGCACTGGGGCTGACTTGGATAGCACTCACATGCAGCTGCACAGTGTGTGAAGATTCTCATCAGAAACACAGATGTTCTTGGGATTGGAGAATGCCCTTTTCAAGGAGCCGTATCAGGGTTTAACTCAACACCTTTCTGTATGGGCTAACAACACCTGGCTGAATTTCTCACTAATTCTTCTTCAGTTACAGTTTTTCCTTCTGTGGGTATCATTCTCATCCCAGTTTTGCCCAGAGAATCCAGGGCAATTATGACAGGATTGTCAGGATTTCCTTCTCACTTTAATGCACCAAGGAAAGGGGCACTTGGGCTGTTCTATCCACCTGCTCTCTGTGCTCTGACAAAACAGCAAAGGGAAGAAGCCAATTATATCAGCAGATATTGCAGAAATTCTGCAAAATGGTATTCCTAAAATAGGAGTGAGCACTGTGCACAAAAATGGCCTTGCTCACAGGCAAATGTATCCAGTATAACCCAGTGTGGCCGTGTTCTGAGACACCAGCATGAGGTATTCATAAATGGGTGTATTACCACTTCATCTATCTCTGGATCCTTGTTCTCAACCAGTATCAGCTTCATGGATACTCAGGACCTTTAAGTGCCAGGGATCTCCAGCATCTCCCATCTGCTGGAACCATGTCATTCTGTGTCTTTGAACGTCCTCATTTGTTCAAAGTACAGGAAGCAGGCATGCATTTTGCTAGGAGGACACAAGTCTGATCCTGCCTGGGCATCCAGCTACACAGTCCCTAAAAAAGCCAAGAATTGCAGAACGTACAAGGGAACTAAGGATGACGTTCAAAGGGGATGTCTGAGTAGGGCTTGGATTCATGCATTTAGCAAAACTGAACAGGATCAGTTGAACTATTCAAGTGTTCAGCTCTGAGAACTGCTTTCATCACTGGGGAAACGGGAGAATTCTTGTGATCTGGGTTATTTTTGTTGCTGTTATTGTTTCAAAACACCTTCAAAAATCCCAGCACTGCCCTTTTTGTACGTCCCAGCCCCCTGTCCTCTGACTGTAGTGTATTAATATCCTAAAATGCAAATATGCAGCAATCACAGGGGGTAAATTTCCCGTATTTATCCAGCCAGCTGCTGGAAATGGCTCAACCCCTCCCAAATCCTCTAGTAAATGTGGGATTCACAGAGATCTGCTTGTCATATAGGGTCCATGGAGCATGTCCTACAAAGAGAGGTGTTTTTTTCCTTATTTTTAATGAGCAGGGCTAGCTCTTTTTCTAAAGTCCCTCTATGCTCTCCCCCCTTTCCTTTCCTGTTATATATCACCTGACACTGCCAGTCTCTGGAGAAGCTGGTGCAAAAATAAGCTCCACGCTGCTGGACTCCAAGCCCTGTATTTATCCTATGGGCATCTTGTCTCCCTCAGCAAAGGGCAGCTGTATCCCAGCCAGAAGAGGGGCAAAAAGTGATGCTAAAGATCAAATTTGCTAAGAAATTATTTAAGTGGATTGCCACCGTGTGTTATTCTAACCATGCTGGATCTCCATTAAATGCCCCTTTCTAACCTCACCGTAGTTAATGGTTTGTCAGCATTTCCATTATAAACCTCTATTTATTATTCTGACAATAGCAATTTATATTGGGAACAATAGTGCTGGAGTGAATAAAAATAATAGGACTCTGGCAAAGCAACGAGGTGACCTGAGTACATCAATGAAGTTTTGGTTTCTGAAGAATTTTTTTTTCAATCCCTCCTTCCCACAGCAAAGATTAAACTTGTCTTGCCCATCATCTATCTTCAATTTAGTTGGGAATTTTAATTTCAAATCGATTGAGGAAAAATCAAGATAATAGATGAAAATGAGAAATAACACAGGTAGTTTATGGCTCTTTGCCTTGCTGCTTGGCTATAAACAGTCAGTCTCTGGTGAAATATGTCACTTGAGATCAAAACCTGTTTGTTCTGGTTTTGCTTTCTCTTATTATTTTTCGCTGCTTGCTTTGGTGTGTGGGCAGTCCTTACTGTGATTGTCTGGAGGACATGATCTGAATTTGAACACTAAATAATAGGGAAGTTGTAGTAGCTAAGCGCTGGTAAAGCTGATCGTGTCATCTATTGCAGAAGTCACACTTTCTGCTAAAAGAAGAGTTTTAAACTTACTGGTTTATCAACCAACAGTAACCTGGTCAGTAATCTTCCCAGTCTCTTTTGTCCAGACCTGTTCAGCTACAGTTGTTTGACCATTTCTGAAAGGGCATTTAGTTCTTGAGGGAAAGCCCCTTCTGACCTTCCAGAAAGCTGAGATATTTCTCGACTCTGGAACAAAAGGCTGTTGACTTTAAAAATAAGAATATTTCAGCTTTTCCAAAAGCAAACTTGGAGTCTGAGAGCACCCCCATTAAACTTCTGTAGCTGGTAACTCTTCGTGACCATGCATGCTTTCATTCTGGGCTTTCTTCACCCTTTCAAAGTTCATTTGGACTTGTCATAAACTCTATGCTATCACAGGGCTTTCTGTGTCTCAGATTTTTTTTTTTTCCAATTAATGACATTCTGATAAGGTTTTCTTTTTTTATATACAACCAACACACATTTTGTGGCATAGCCTTTGCAAAAGCTTCGCTCTATTTGTTTCTTCTTTGGAGACTGAGCAGCCCACTGGCCAAGGAAACAGTAGCTCTCCTCCCTGGCATTGATGGACATTTGTAAAGATGGGGACTGCTAATTGCTATGTGACCGTCCTCCACTGGCAATGACCATAGCAAAGTCCCTCCAAAGCTCTGCTTACTGCTTTAAGTCCTTTAGCTCAGTTGGTTCTTCTCTACTTTTTGAAATATCTGCCATTCTAACTACCTTCATGTAAAGACAAATGCAGGTGTCCTCAATGGCCTGGGGACTTGATATAACCTACTGTCTTGCGCCTTCATACCACAGAAATACTACAGACATGGAAAACTGTCCTACAGGAACTGGTCTGAGGGACAGAAGAGAAGCACAAGTAAATTGCAGGAGGCTGTTGAGATGCAGGGCTGTGTTACAACTCATTGGCTTGTAGGGAAAGATGTAGCTCCATGCACCTCAGCTCTGCTGAGGGACCTCCAAAATCCATTTGCACCACCTGAAAGCCAGGAGGGTAGAGTAGGTAGAGTACACCCAAAATAGGATGGTGTTTCCATGACTCCCTTTCCCTGCTGATTTTCAAGAAGGCCAGTCAGCCCTTCTTAGGCTACAGACAGGTGGGCCACATACTTTTGGTGGCTGTGGTCGTCAGAAAAATGGCAGAACAGAAAGAAAGGGGTGGGTTAGCTTTGTTTCGTTCTGAATAAGTTGGAACTGACTGGCAGGGTGTGAGCTATATTTGCAATTTTTAAAGTAAATATGAGCTGTAGGTGATTTTTAGGGGAGAGGCAGTGATAACATTCAGGAGTTGCAATGGGCACAGTGAACACTTTTGAGATAATCCAGGTCTGACGCCTGGGTAGATAAAGCAAGAATGATCCGAAGAGGGGAGTGGTCAAAAAGTAGCTTTCCTTTTCCTAGTTTGGTATCCCTTTGCAGGTGTTCCCACATTCTGAGTGGGAAAAACTTGTTCTCTATTTCTTGGTGGGAAGTTAGGTCTTTGCAAGAGAAGTCTTTCCATCATGTCCCTTCTTCAGATACTGCTCATCGTTACTGCACAGCATGGCCAGCCCTCTGACCAAAGCATTAAGCCAACTTGCTGGAAACTGAACAACAGCTCATAAACACTCAGAAATATGGCTTGAATTTTTGGATGGTGCTGAGTGGAGCCAGGAGATGGACTCCACAATCCTTGTTGGTCCCCTCCAACTCAGGATATTCTGTGCTTCTATGATTCCAACAGGTCCATGCTCTGCGTCTTCCACCTTTCAACCACTGGCCTATTTGTCAAGAGTGGCTGGAGATGTGTTTCAGGTGGTAAAGACACTGAGACATGCTCTACAGGTTTCTGTCACTTTTAACCATTCCTCAGGATGTGCACTGAGCCAACAGCTCAGATAAAACCACCAGGTTACAGAATCACAAAATCACAGAACAGCTTAGGTTTGAAGGAAATTGAAAGCCCATTGAGTTCCAGTCCCTGCTGTGGGCTGGTTGCTGTCCACCAGGTCATGCTGCCCAGAGCCCCATCCAACGTGGCCTTGAGCACCTCCAGGGATGGGGCATCCACAACTTTTCTGGTCAACTTGTTCCAGTTAGTGCTTGTTACTGGGCTGGGTGCTGAGAAAATGGCACCATGAGTTGTTGTTTTTTTTTTTTGCAAAGGGAATTTTTTCTCTGTCACGAGTGGCTCAGAAACAAGCACACTGTATTTGGAGAATATGAGCCAGGAAAACAGGTTTGCGGCTTTTTGTCCAGAATTTTGCTACAGATACTGAGGAAGGTGTTTGTGGGAGCATTGTGTCCCCAATGTTTACAAGCACAATGCTGATCAAAGCATGAGAAATGAATGGCAAGCAGCTAACACTGGGTTGGCTGGATAGCAATTTAGGCAATAAGCTTAGCAATGAGCAAATAGAAACCTCTCCAAAAAAAGCAAAAATCCTTCAAACACAGCATTGTCTGGAGTGTGGAGCGTGGCTGGGCATTCATTTGTTGCAGTACAACCTTTGTTACTGAAGTTGCTTGCTCAGCCTCATTTTCTGAGGGAGCATGTGTGAGAAGCTGAGTGAAAACGTGTAATTCTGCTCTGGTTAGAACTCTTCAGAGACATGGTTCAATTTGAGCCCTCAAAATCAGAGGCAGATGGGTTCATCCAAACGTTTTTACACAACTGGAGGCTATTGGTGATAGTCCTGTGGGGCTTCTCTGTGCACGTGGGGGTTTTGAAACCCCTAAATGATGAGTATGAGAAATAGCATTCCCCCATCAGCAGGAGAAAACTGCATCCCCAAGGAAAGTTTAGTGAGCCAGCACTGCTTGGTAGCAGAGCATGAGGTCAGGGCACAAATAGGGAAAATCTGATGGATTGTATGGAGTGAGAGATGGGGGTTGGGGACGTGAAATAGTGGAGATGTAGTGGAGAGAATTTTCTTGTTGACTCTAATTGCTGCCCCAGCTGCACACAGCTGAAACCAGCAGAAAGGATCAGAGGAAGGAGTGGTTGTTCCCCTCCCAGCAAAGCAAGTGCAGGAAGGCCACTCCACCAAGGGACTGGAGCTTTCCTTGGGGAAAAAAATCTGGAAAACATTATTGGCCTTTTGCATTCCCCCCACTTTTTTTCTTCCCATTCAAAGGTTATCTTTAGCTGTGAGCAGCCCTTGGGTCTTATTTTTTTTTTCTGCAGCCCAGAAAGCTGTTGTACACAAATGCTGCAGGGGGACACCAACCTTGAGGGCAGGAGTTATGTCCCAGAGGAACGTCAGTTCTTGGGTTGTGGTTTGAAGCATGGAAAAAGAGCGATGTGGACTTGAGGCAGAAAGATAAAAGCAGGTCCTGGAACATGAAAGGGAAGAGAAATCCTTCAGTCCTTCTAGGAAGCAGAAGGATTGGGTTCACAGCTCCTTTAGGATGATGCTCAGGAATGGGGACAACAGGATGGGAGGCCATCTCTTTCCTCTGTCCCCACCTACCTGGGGTGGAGAGTTGGCTACATTGCTTGTTTTAGCCTTATTATCCTTCTGGCTTCCTGCTGCTCCTAGCCCTGATTTTTTGTAATGAGTTAATCCACACAAGGTGTATCTATGAGCATGTCCTCTCCCTCAGTCAGAGAGACCAGCTCCTACCATCCCTGATTCTTGAGTACTCATTTCTTTATTTTTCATTCATGCCATCATTTTTGCTGGCAACATTTGTGCTTTAAATATGTTGAAACTAGCTCTCTCTCTGTTTTTTTTTTTCCTCTGAATTCAGTAGAAATGACTAAATTCAAATAAAATTTCCAGAAGAAATGACATCTTTTTCCTGACCTGAGGAGAGCTTTGGTGGCTGTGATTTGTAGCTCTATGAGAGATATGAATAGAGCTTTGCCTGCTTCAGGAGGAGCTACCAGAAAAAGCATTCCTGTCTGCTGTCCAGCACTCTGCACATTCCCAAAAGCAAAGGAAGTTTCCTGGTGGTCATTCTCCAGAAGGCAGAAGCAATAGCTGATGTGCAATGACCCCAGTGTAACTCAGCTACTCACAGAAATCAGCTTCTCCACCCTGCCTGGATGCTTTCATGCAGCTCCACAACCAGGCAGTTGTATTGATGGTGTCTGTGGCATGGAGTGCTATAGGCTTGGATAAAGGAGGAATGTGTTTATAGGTTGGGGCTGAAGTAAATCTCAAAGCAGGGGCTTGGATCAGAAGGGATGAGTGTGAATTCTGAAGGGTCTTTGTACTTCTGCACTCCACTGATAGTGGAGTATAATACATCCATTTTAGTGGAGATGTATTACAGCCCCGAGCCCAGCACTTCTCCACTGTGTGAAAAGACAATCGTTTCCTAATTCTTCTATCCCCTGCCCCATTTTCCAGGACTACTGCTCTAGTTAATGTAGTCCTGTGTCCTTGTGTCCTGTTTCCCTGTGTCCTTCTTTCCTCCTTTTCACACATGGATTTCATATGTGGTGCTGAGGACATGGTAGAGAGGAGATATATGTGGGGGGACTTCGTTGGGTCACTTGTGGGTTCTTGAGTGTGTGTTAAGACTCAGTGATGCTCATGGAGGCTGCAAGGAGCAGCAACTTCTCTGTTCTCTGGGTCAAGCCAGTAGCCCCTTGTCCTCCCACTGAGCTCACTGCCAGTGTCCCTATCTACCACTGTGCATGGATAACAAGCAATAGAGCAGTCCCTATCTTGTCCCAGTGGCAGATTTACCACTCCATTGCAAAAGCAGAGAAAGATGCAGCCAGGGCTATGAGTGCTGAGCTCCCCCAGCAGTGCTCTCCTTCCTTTGTCCCTCTCAGTGTGCTCACACCATTCCAAACACACAGCAGGAGCCCGATGGGCAGCGGAGGGTTTTGGTAGGGCACAGTTAATGCTCCAAGTGGGTTTCCCAACACTTGACCGAGCGTGGCCGCACAGCCAGGGAAGGACAAGCACTTCTAAAGGACAAAGGCTCCTATCTCGGGCCCTGCCAGCACGAACCAACTCAGCGAGAGTGAAACTGGACTATCTTGCAAAAACACTTTGAGCAAACACACCGCTCAATGGAAAGCATCTGATAAGGGTTGCTGCACTTCTGGCGGTGCAGGCAGGAGGACTTCGGTGCTCGCATTAGGTCTGCGGCGTTGCTGGGGCTGTCTCATTCCTCTCACCAGGGGAGACGCCATGTCCACGACCCTCTGCCAGGTGATGGGGTTCCTTGTCTCATCGCTGGGCGTTGTGGGGTGCATCATGTCCACTGCCATGGATATGTGGAGCACACAGGACTTGTACGACAACCCGGTGACGGCCGTCTTCCAATATCAGGGACTGTGGAGGAGCTGCGTGCGGCAGAGCTCCGGCTTTACAGAGTGCCGGCCGTATTTCACCATTCTTGGGCTGCCAGGTAGGGCAAAAATGCACCAGGTTGAACCCAGGAGCTGCTCTGCACCCCCCCCAAAAAAAAAACCAGAAACAGCGATCTTAAAGCACTTTGCAAGGAATAAAATCTCTGGGTTACTCAGTGTACGAGCGTAAAAATATGTGCGTATTTGCTGCGAAAATAATAGCTTTGTTCGGTGCAGGTCACAACCTGGAGAGTGCATAGGTGATTTCTGGATGAGTGCCATGGGGTTCAGCTCCGTTACTGATGTGAGGATATTAGACCTGTGGGTATTCTGTCCCTTTGAATTGAAGCAGAAGGAAAGCAGCTGCGTGCAGTTCTTGCGTTGTTATCAGAATAATGCATTCTACCAAAAACAAATGAAATATTTTTTATAACAAGATTACAAAAGAAAGCTGCTCTGGGCAGAGTAGGTAAGGCAAGGAGTGCAGAGGTGTGTTCAGTCACTTTACATTGAGTTTTATGGTGGTTGCTGTAGTAGGCTGTAGAAGGGTACTACTTTCTATATTGCTTGCTATTTCTTCAGTGTCATGTATAAAAGGAGATGTTTTCCCACCCCACTGCTGTTGAGGGTATCCTGTGCTCTTTAGCTGGTTGTGTGCCATGGTAGCTGCCAGCTTGGCTCTCCATGCCTCCCTATGACCTACTGCACCTGTACCCTGCCAGCGAGTAATTGCAGTTCTGAGCATGGTTTTCACTCTCGGTGCAAGCAAGCACCATTGTATGTAGGCCTTTTTCATCTACTGAGTGGTGTAGTAGAAAACAGAATGCAGGCTCTCAGGCCTGTATCCTCATGGCTGCCTGGTACCCTGCTCAAAAGCTCTGCTGAAGACCAGGGCACTGGAAGTGGTTGTCCATATTCTTTCTTTTTTCCCTTCCCCTTCCCCTTTCCCTTCCCCTTCCCCTTCCCCTTTCCCTTTCCTTTCTTTCTGTTATATAGTAACAAGGAAACATGCATGATGGTCACAGGCATTTTTTATTGTACCATAGAGAAATTCTGCCTCTTTTATTATCTGTGCTTATTTAGTTGATTGATGAATACCTTAAAACATAAATCAGGAATGGCCCAGCTTGAATTTGGTTAACTTAAAAATCTTATTTTTCTGCTTATGTTTCAATATTCCATTGATTCTAATCAGCAATGAGCTTACTTTTCCACTTCTGTATTCTGCATTAGTATCAGAAAGATTAGCTTAGTAGACCTTAAGGTGCTTTTAACCTCTCCTCCTCACAGCAACACTAGGGGAAAAGACAGCTCTTCATTTCCACCCGGGACTAGGAAACATAGGTACCATGCAGCATATGTTTACTTGTCTATGGGGTTGATTTTATGAAACTTTCTGTGCACACCATCGCTTTGTGTGGAAATTGAGCGTGCAAAATGAACAATTCTATGTATCCAGGTATCACGCACAGCTGTATCTCATGCAAAGTATGTAAGTAAAGAAGGGCAGGTCATTTCCATGCTTAGCTTTAACCATAGAGCAGTATGCTAACTCATGTTCGTGGTACAAATTTTTTCTTTAGTCTCCTGTTTTGTTTGTCTGAGACCTTCTACTCCTTTCTTCTATCAGAAGTCAGTGCCCTTTGAAAGCTGCTCTGTTTGGAGTACTTCTGACGGCTGCCAGAATCCACTTGACATTGCTGTGCTCTCATTACGAAAGGCCCTCACTTCAGGTCCCATGATCCAGGTGAAGGGGCTTAATGCCACAGCAGAGCTGGCAGCACTCTCTTTTCCTTCCCATCCCTTCAACAAAGATGATGTACACATCAGCCATGTGGCACTCACATTGAGGAGCCACTGCCAATTGCTTTGCCCCGTGTTGTGTCCCTGCAGTTTCCCTCTCTCACTTTTCACAGCTGCCCATTTTCAATTGCTATCCATCACACTTGGTCTCTGATGCTCCAGAAGTCCTGTCTCTGCAGGAGGTGCTCTGTCCTTCCAGGGGCACTTAAAGCAATGGGAACGTCTCTACTGGGAGCCCACGATATCTGTGAGGTCTTGGCTTAAGATCACCTCTTCGTTAAGGGCTCAGACCACTGTAGTGATGGTGCCTAAAGATCATAAGGTCTGTTGGAAACACCTCAGGAACATAAGACTGTCTTGGGGACAGATCCTGAGGGCTACAAGGACTGTTAATCAGGATCCGTTGTATCTACTCTGCCTTATCAGCCCCTGCTGTCCTGAAACCAAAGCAATTGGAAAGAACTTTCAGTGACTGTAAAGACAAAGAGTATTGTGATTTTCTTCTCTTTACAGCTTTCTGTTCTGCATCAGGTGCTGCACGAACACCTTTTGAGGGCTGATAAGGCATATCCGCCAGCTTCTTGTTCTCCAATGAATAATAACTAGTGAGCTTGCACCTGGGGGCTGATGAATGGGAGATTGAAAACCCCAGGCTCGTTAGCACTCTTATCAGCTGATAAGGGCAAATTGAGTCATAAGAGCAGCAGCCCCAGTGGGACTGCTAGATGGGAAAAAGTAACGTAGCTCCTGTTAGTGGCTGGTTCATTCATTTTGGCATCGGCATGGTTTTGTTCAAGCTCAGGGTCCTCCATCAGCAAAGAGATCTATGCAGGCACTGCAGCATCCACCTTGCCATCCTAGGGAGAGTTTATAAACATTTCTCTTCTCCATCCCTTTGTAAAGCCAGGAGGTCTGCTCCTTCCTCTCCTGCGCCAGCTCCTCCTGCTCCAGATGGGGAACCTGACACAGTACACCTGAGTGCTGCTGTCCTCCTGTCCAGCCCAGCAGAAGGGTGACAGGCAGGGTTAACACAGGTGCTGGGAATGGAGGATGTGTTGTCTGCTCCTCTTGATCACTCATAAGCTTTCATCATCTTTCTGGTATGGTTTACGGGTATGCTGAGGGATTATCAAAGCTGAACCCGGGGTCATGAGAGCTTGTTGGAGGAAAAGAAGAGGCTGCAAAGTATTCTGGCCAAGTCACAACAGCCCTTGAATTAGTTTCGACAACCCTCTCCCGGTGCTCTGCCAGCACTGCTGCCTTTCTTTCTCTGCCAGGCTGGGGAGTGCCGGATTGTAGGCAAGTTGAGATATGTGCCACCTTATTAGAAAACTGTGCTGCCTGGTCTTTTTCTTTCACTTCTTTGCTTTAAAAGGTTCAAGTTTCCCTTTGCTTTCCTCTTTTCTACTTGAGCTAGGAGGAAGCTAGGTGCTGTGGTTGCTGCCTTTGGTCTGATGGTCAGCAGTGCTCATGAGCATGACACACGAGATGCTCATGAGCATCTCATCTTGCCTTCAACCAAGCAACACAATCTGGATGCTTTGCCAAAGCATTGTTGCTATCCCTTGGTCTGCATGCAGCGTTTTTCAGGAAAACTTGGAACTCTACTTCACAGGATGGTTGGAAGTACCATGGATATCTGAGTGGAGCTGTCTGAGCTCGTTGCTGCTTGGGGAAAACACATGCTTTCTCAGTCATTTCAGTTATGAAACAATTCCTGCTTTTTAAACTGGATCTACCAAGCAACAACACAGCAATAGTGCGATGTATGTTACAGGTGCAGCAGAGATGCACTTAAATACAGGGATAGATAAAACAAACAAATCCTTACATATTAAACCAAGAAAATAAGGTTTCTATTTCACTTTGAAATGTGGGAAAAAACTTGTGACATTTTCAATAGTACAGTTTGAGGTTCTTTCGGTGTTTAAATAAAGGACCTGGCATAATCCTGGAATGTTAAATATCCACTCTTACGCTGAGAACTAATAGGAATATGAGCATCTCTTTAGCAGAGCTCTGCTGTGATAGCATCAGGGGACATGGTTTCAATCTAAAAGAGGGGAGGTTTAGATTGGACATAAGGAATAAGGTTTTTACAGTAAGAGCAGTGAGAGACTGGCAAAGGTTGCCCAGGAAGGTGGAGGATGCCCTGACCCTAGAGACACCCAAAGTCAGGCTGGATGGGGTACTGAGCACCTGATGGAGCTCTAGGTGTCCCTGTTCATTGCAGGAGAGTAGGACTAGATGACCGTTAAGGGTCCCTTCCAACAATTCTGTGATGGCTCTTGTTGATTTGTTTTGCAGCAATGTTTCAGGCTGTGAGGGCCCTTATGATCGTGGGCATAGTCTTGGGGATCCTTGGCCTCTTTGTGTGCATTTTTGCTATGAAGTGCATCCGAATTGGCACCATGGAGGATTCTGCAAAGGCCAATATGACTCTGACCTCTGGCATCATGTTTATTATTGCTGGTAAGTAAGGTGTGTCTTTCATACACAAAGCTTAGTGTCTGAAATTGAGGACTGAGCCAGGTATCGTGCACCTCTACAGGCTTTTCTGCTGGTACGAGTTGGAGTTTTATAGTGTAAAATTTTATTCTAACTTCTGGAATGTGAAATTGTAGAAATTGTTGCAGAAATGAAAACAGGCTGTGCCACCCAAAAAAAAACCAAGTTTTGCTAAGTGGGTCTCAGACCACCTTTCTGTCCGATCCCAGGTCTGTGTGCCATCACTGGAGTGTCTGTGTTTGCCAACATGCTGGTCACAAACTTCTGGATGTCCACAACCAACATGTACCAGGGAATGCAGAATGTCCAGAATAGGTAGGTGCTCATCTGGCTCAGGAGCAGGGCACGGGGCAATCAAAGGATCAACAAACACTGGGTGCGTATTAGTCTGGTCCCAGGACATGGGAGATTCAACAAACCTCTGTGTTTGAGATAAGGATAATTTGTCCAAGAAAACTGAGTGGGATGTCTGTGTTCATGCAGCTCAAGAAGGGACTGGGGAACCCATCAAAGACTGTTCTGCAGGTGGAGCCGCATTCATGGGAACTTCAGCAGGATCAGAGAGAGAGAGAGTTTTCAGTGTTTCAGAAGAAATAGCCTGGACCACTGTGACAGCATTAATCAGACACATTACTGTGTTTTGTAGGTACACCTTTGGCTCAGCCCTCTTTGTTGGCTGGGTGGCGGGTGGCCTGGCCCTCGTGGGAGGCATCATGATGTGCCTTGCTTGCAAAGGAATGATTCCAGAAGAATCCCGGTAAGTCTGGTGTGGTGGACACAGGAAGGTACTGTGTGAAGCCTTGGATGTCAGGATAGCATGCATCCAGCACATCATAAGAGAGGCCTAGGCATAATGCCCTCATTGCAGATGTTACAGCAGATGATACATCTGCTTGCCTTGTATAAATGGGTCACAAGTGGCCATTTCCCTTCCCTAACTGCATGACTTGAAAACAAATATGAGGTAGGAGAAATCACCCTGAACATCCAATAAACCATTCTAACACTCGCATCGTGCCGGCTAGGTCGGCCCTATTAACTGCAGATTTGATTGCAGATGGTGTAACAGATCACCATCAAGTGAAGAATGCATCAGCTGTGCTATGATTTACTTCAGGCAGGGCTTTGGACACCTACACTGTTGGTTATTGCAAGCAAGTCATTCACTCAGACAAAGATTTACTCAAGGAAGAAAGTATAAATTTATGAGAACACATGAGAGAGCCCTATAGCATGTCTATGGATGGTTGGCTCTGAGCAAGTTCAGTGGGCAGCAACTGATGATGCACTAAAAGTTGCCTGAAATCCATCAGCAAATGGGAACAGAAGGTGCAACACTGGGTAGACACAGTGCCTCCAGTGGCTAATGCCATCTTTCCTGTCTGTTTCAGTTACAAGGCAGTGTCCTACAATGCATCAGGACGGAATATCTCCTACAGAACGGGACCGTATAAGGCTGGTTCAGGGTATGAACCTGAAACGAAGATTAGGAAGGGTCCAGGGTATGAAGAAGCTCCTCGGAGTGAGGATGCAGGACGCTCATACCCTTCAAAATACGACTATGTCTAGTAGACCTCCTATGCTTGAGATGTGCTATATTTTATAGAACATTTTTCATTTTAAACACGTTAAGTATACATGAATAAGGTGTCTGTAAATAGGATTTTTTTCTATTGTTTTTCCCCTACTCAATAGTGGTTCCCTAACCGTGTTTCTTTTATTCTGCTCCCTTCTGGTGCACCCATCATGAGGAAGCCTGTAACAAAAGTAATGTCTTTTTTCTGTTCTCAGAATACAACTGTTTCCTCATGTTTTACATACAAACACTGACAGTCAGGGGCAGGATTCTGCCTTGTGCCATCTATTATTCCCTCTAATAGGTTTAAATTCTCATTTAGCGATGACCCTGATAGAGTTTATAGTCAAAACACAGTCACTTGGATGTCTGTGGCTGAAAAGTACATAATGATGTTGCATACAAAAAAGCCTTGAATTCTTAAGAAGCCAAATCAAACACATTATGAACAGCAGAAATTACAGTCTGGAAGTCCTATGTATTATTTTGTTGTGTATTGTAAGAAAAGCTGTGTCCCATTGGCTATGGCCAATGCATACTGAACCAGTACTCATGACATTTTCCTTCCTGGCAGTTTTTCTAATCAGACACACCTTTATTTTGCTGGTGGTACTACAGTGCTAATCTGCTGTGATATTTAATCTGATTTATGTTACTTAGACATTTGCTATTACCCGTGATACCAAAGTGTATTTATTTCTTCTGATCTCATTGGGGAATATATATAATCCATTGTTATTCCCATGCTAGATATTTGATACAATAGCTGAAAACCTCTGTGTGTGACCAGGGTTCCTGCAGATGTCATCGTTAATGAAACCAGAAGAATTTCTCATTTAGAATTAATTAGAGTTACAATTGAGCAGGAATCCCAGGGAGCATTAGATGTGAAACTCTGCACTAACATCGGGACTTTCTGTGTTAATTCTTCTCCAAATGATGTGAAGATTAAGTCCTTACTGAGACACTGCCTCTTCTAGCCAGCCTGCAAGAGAGGATGTTTATTTGAAGGGGTACGAGGAAGAGACACCAGTGGTCTAGGAGAACACCTCAGAGCAAAGGGCACTGAGAGATAAGTTAGGGAAAAACAGTTGTCCAAAACCTCCAAAGGAGCCTTACTTAGATAGACTTCTGCAATGGGTTCTTGTCCCACTTGTAACAATTATAAGTTGCCAAGAATTTGCTGACAAGTTTGATTTGGCCAAACACTGATGTTCCCTTGGCTTGCTTCACATTCTGGAAGCATCAAAGTTAGAGCTGACCTCTGGTAGGTCTCCCTCTCCAGCTAGCATCTCCTGTGGCTTGTGGAATACCAGGATGGGCCATCCTGCTTAACACCAGTACTCCCAGTGAGCACAGACTGTATTCACCAGCTCTCCATCACCATCAGTTATCCATCACCATCATATCTCCATCACTGCATGGAGACATCTCCAGCACAGGTCATATGGAGAAGGGGGGAGGCTGAATCTCAGGAAGCTCAGCAAGAGGTGGAGGGAGTGACATGAGCAGCAGCTGGGCTGGTGGTCACTGGAGATGACCAATGTTTGAAGGGAGATGGGAAGAGCTTCTATCCAACAAGGTGGTCTTGGCCACAACAGAGTCCTAGGAGTACTCTGGTCCTTGATGCTGCCTGGATAAATAACTGCCTCTGCTGGTGTCAGTATTGACTTCCATTTAAACCAGCACTTGTTTTATGGATTTGTTCTGAAAGGAGACCGATTCAGTTGTGCAGAGGTGAATCCTGTCCTCTTTAAAAGTGCTTACTCTTTTCAGCGTGTTTTTCCCCATTTCACACTATAGACTTAGATTTTTGCATTTTATTTGCATGCTGGATTTTTTTTAATCTTGTTTTGTTGGTTGCTTTTTTTTTTACTTGAATATTAAAAACAAAAGAAAATGCCTTTATGACCTCAAATTGTTGTTTTCATTTGTTCTCTTCTTGTCATGAATAAAAGCTGGCAGCTTTGCTGCTCAGCTAAACTTGTACTACGTAGGAGTACTTGCCATCACTACAGACAAATGTCACAGAATCAGTCACCAAGGTTGGGAAAGACCTCCAAGATCAACCAGCCCAATCATCCACCTACCACCAGGATTTCCCCACCGAATCATGTCCCTTAGTACAATGTCTAAATGTTTCTTGAACACCACCAGGGACAGCAACCCAACCACCTCCCTGGGCAGCCTGTATGTGGTTGAGCTCAAGAAAAATCCCAAATGATGAGGTGTTTTGTTGAGGGGCAGCTGTTGGGAGGGCAGTGTTACCATGTCAGATTTCCCAGGGTTTCTCTTTTCCATCTACTATACGTATATTTTTTAATTTGCAGACAACTCAGTTCTCTTTAGAGTAGGTGCTACGACTGCTACACCAACACCATCCATGACCATGTTAGAAAGATCTGTGTGTAGATGCAGGGGTGTATATCAAAAATCCACTGTTTCCACTTCCAAAAGCAAACTTTGACCAGATCTGAGGAGAGGTTGCTCTAAAACCTGGGAAAATCCTGCAGGAAAGCAGCGAGGTCTCCATGCAGGTACCTCACAAGCAGCAAAGAATTAATTAACAGACAGCTCTTTCACTGTGCTAATGTGGAGGAGCAGCCATGCAAAGCACAAGGGAGGTTCCCCTTGCCAGGATAGGCCAGACAGCTGTTCTCAAACCAGATTCATCTGCTTAAAGCATTTACTGATCCTTCCTAGCTGGAATACCAATGGATTTTCCTGCCCTACCCGAGCAGCTCGGCAGCACCCAGATTTTCTGGGAGATGGGGTCACTTTGGTCAGCCTAGCACCTGCCCAACTTCAAGGGGATAAATAAACACTTCTAAATACCTCATTGTTCTTAGGAGGGACAGAAAGAAATGGGTGGTATGCTCTCACTCCTGCCAGCTTTAACTGGAAAGGGGCTGAAAGGCACAGGAATGTTTAATTTAGATATGAAACCCTTAAGTGGTGGTTAGGTGGAGGTACACAAGGTAATGAAAGATGCAGAATATCCAGGAAAAAAAAAATATATTTTTCTCACTGAAAGAAGGAAGGAAAGGCATGCATGTAAAATTACAAGGATGCAACTTGGAAAGTTACGTTTTATTTTTATGCAATGCAGATACTCCAACAAATGCATCGAGCTATCTCTCAGTCTCACTCAGATGTGAGCTAGCATATAGATGACAAGATTGCTGTTAGGAGCACGATGCGGAGTGACAGAGAGCTGAAACACAGCTGGCTCCTCCGATTCCTGCCCTCGGTAGATTTCTAATCTTTCAGCACCAGTTTTCATTTCCTTACCCTGGATGAAAACAGTATCAAAAATGTTAATACAGTGAACTCTGCTGGATAAATAAAATCCTGAAGACAAGACTCGTGCATCTGCAAGCCTGTGTTTTACAGAGCAGCACCCACTATTACGGAAGCTCCCTCCCACTCCTGAGTTGGCCAGGATGGACCTGGTCCCTTGGTGGGTGCCACCAAAGTGGTGATCTTCATGCACTGAGGGAGAACCAGCACCCACGGCCGTGGAGCTGCCTTCGCTCAGCAGAAATCACTCGGGGTTTTGCTGCCTTAAGAGCTGAACCCAAATATCTCCTCCCAAATGGATCTGTCTTCTGGAAGCACTGTGGCTGAAGCCATCTGCTAAGGGAAAGCTCTTGGTGTTTGGTGAGAACAAAATTCCTGTTTCCCAGCTTTCCTCTGCAGACTAGCTAAATATATAAATATATATATGCTGAAAATTTTCTATTCTTGGGCTTTGAGTATATAGGGATATCCAAAAATCCCACATTGTCTTGCTGGCAGTACATTGTGTTCCAGTACTATTGTGCTGCCATGTCCAAGTGCAAAGAATGCAAAATCCTCCTCCAAGTGCCCAGCCCATGACACTGAGCAGACACCACATAGATGGGGAGGAATGCCCAGTTCATACTCAGCCTGTGGCCAGCCACCCAAAGCACATCTGCAAAGGAGGGAGACACTTTCCCCTAAAGGATGTGAGGACCCAGCAGCATGTGCAAAACTGCACCCTGTTCTTATCTTCTCAGAAACAATTGAGGAGGTTTGCTCCCCAAGAGCTTTTGGTTGAGTAAAACCTTGTGCTATCTGGAGCCCAACTTCTCCATACCTCTTTCTCTGACAAATAATCATTGAGTTGTAGAATCATTAAGGTTAGAAAAGACCCCTAAGATCCCCAGGTCCAACCCCAGCCCATCCCACTGCCCACGTCCCTCAGTGCCACATCTCCACTGCTCAGCAACACCTCCAGGGACAGTGACTGCCCCACCTCCCTGAGCAGCTGTGCAGTGCCTCACTGCTCTTCCTGAGAAGAAATTCTTCCTAATATCCAACCTGATAATAAAACAGGGAGGGAAGACCTCCTGCCCATTTTATGCCTTTAAGGGATGGGACAAAGGATGTCTTTTGCAGAGGTGGTTGGCAGTGTGAGCGTGCACATGCGCATACACTCAGAAATGGTTTTGTTTCCATAAATTTCATCATCTTCTGAAGGTGCACATTCTCTCTCACAGCAGCTAATTAAATATAGGCTTGTCTAATAAAGCAGATGCTGAAAGGCTGCGGGCATTATCTGCCAGCAGAGCTCTGTATAGGTTCTTTCTGAGCTTCAGCAACATTTATAAGTATATGAGAGCACGGCAGATTTGCGTGGACTTTGACCAAGGGAAGCAAAGACCCATATCTGAAGCTACAAATTGGACTATGAGATAAGAACTCTCCTGAAATCTATATGCAATTAAAAGCCCAATCTTCCTTCCTATAGTGACAAGGTTATTGCTTTTATATAGCTGAACAGAGATGAATGAGTCTACGGATTAATAACACTAAGATTTATGACACTGTGCTTGCCCCAAATATTACAGGAGAATAGCTCTCTGGGTGAGATATTACACTGAATAAATTTGACAGGATTTTTCTTCTCCTTTATTTTTTTCAGCTTTGTGTTATTTGGGAGAGTTGCGTTGCAGTCACTCCGTTAGTGCCTTGGTTTGGTTCTCAGCTGTTCCCCACACGTTCACGCTTTACAAGAGTATTATTAATAAAAGGAGTCCCACTAAAAACAAAACACAAAATGCATCATTTGAGGAGCCTTGCATTCCAGTGTCACCAAACTCCAGGCAAAGGCTGGCTACTGCTGTGCATCTGTGCTGCATTTCCCTTTGGAAAGGGGGTTGTGCCTGCTCCCCGAGGTACCTGCTGTGTGGATGCAGCTCGTGCAGGCAGAACTTGGCTTTCTAAATCCGACCTTAGCTTCCCCTTGGACCCTTCAGTGTCCCTTGGCAATGTCAAGATCATGTTTTCAGAGAGGAACACTGCAGGAGCAGTTTTGTGGTGGGAGGGATGCAGGTAGGGTGGGGTGGTGGGTCACAGCTGGGCAGGATTTGCCCTGAGGAGGAGGTGCAAAGGATGGAGAGGGAGGGGATGCATGTGGGTGCTCTGCAAGGTGCTGCTGGAGGGCAGGACACTGAGATTTGCACAGCTGCAGACAGCAGCCTCCCCATTGTTTTCACTGTTAACAAAGTCACATCGGTTCACAGCACGGTAGCATCTCATCCTTACAGGGCAGGGGAAATGAATTTTGGAGTCTGCCTTCATTTTGCTGTTGCTTTCCCATGGGAGAAGGCGAATTTGTTTTCTTAATGCAATCACAAAGAAATCTTTGTGCAGAGGAATCATCAGAACACCTGTCTGCCTATTGAAACCCGACTGCGAGCCAGAGTCCCCACTTGGGCTTGTGGCATTCCCTGCTGCTGCTGCACGTATCTGCCGGCTTTGTTTCTGTTGGTTTTCTTTTACATCCGCCTGCTTGGGAGTATCCCTGCTGCTTTGTGAGTTCAGCAGTATGCAGTACAGCGTGAGTGCATGGCAGTATCAATGGGCACAGGGAGCACGTTGGGTCCCCACCAGTGCAGCCTGGTTTGGCACCAGCAAGAAAAGGTCCTTCCCCTTCCCCATTTTCTGGGAGAGGGAGGTGTTGGGCAGGACCTTGGCTTACAGTCCTTATCCTGCTGCTTGCTCTCAGGGGCAGAAAATATCTTTTCCCATCCATTTTGAATGACATCAGCACAGTCCATAGGTATATGGGCCAGTTTTCCTACTACCCCTTACATGGGAGCAAAGGTTCACCCCGACCTGCACCTATTTCACAGGAAAATGGCTCATTTCTTCCTCTGAGACACCAACTCCAGGTCTATGAATGAGCTGAAAACATCTCATCTTGATTTAATTTATTAAAACCAGTGTTAACTACAATCAACGCCCTCCAAAAAGCAGAGCCAGCCTTACTCGGTGATGTATATGTACAAATCGTCATCTGCTGGGTCGTGGTTCCCGCTGACTCAAGAAGGGGAGGAGGAGCTGCAGCTGGGGCTCTGAGGGCTCCTGGAGCTGTAGGATGCTGTTGCAGCTCGTTCCTGGTCTTGTGGCACCATCCAGTGGCTGCTGGCAGAGGACTCCCATTTCCTTGCCAGCACCAAGCGTCCTATTGCATGGTGCTTGGCTGAATGGGGAACCAAAGCGTTGGTCCCTCGTGTGTCACCAGCCACTGGGACTGGTGGCCAGGTGTATGGGAACTGCTGAATCACGGCCTGAGCCACTGATTGGTCACCTGAGCTGAGCACCAAGTCAGCCATGGGGGCACAGGTGGAGGTGATACACCTGTGTGATTGGAAGGGGTGGAGCCTGGCTGCACCTCTCCCAAACCCCATTTAAGGGCTGACCACCACCAGGGAAGGATCTCTTCTTGGAGATCCCTCCTACGTGGAGTCCCCTGTGAGCCTTGACATCCTGAAGGTGAGCCATCTTCTCTTTTGTATTATTTGTATCTTATCTATATAGAACTGCTCAATATATATAATCATCTATACTATTTCTTTGTAAAATACCGTCCTTGGGAGTTATTTACCCTGCACCAGGTCCTCCAGTCAGGTCTCCAGGTCACTGCTGGCACCTGCATGCAGAGCAGAGGGAGGGTGAAAGGGAACGGTGGGGCAGGATGCTCTACTCATGTTTGCCAAGAGGTCAAAACTCAGCAGTATCAGGGTGCCCCACAGATCTTTTCTCTATTTCCACGGCTTGCAAACTACTGCTTAAATCTCAAGCTTCTTTTTTCACTTTGTCTGCTGAGGGCCCAGAATTTCATCCTCACTGCAATAGAAACATCTGGGAGGGGGGCCAGTGGCCAAGTTTCCATTGGTGTAATTCTCCTTGCACATGGACTACCTTGTGGTGCTGCTAACGGGTATGAAGAAACTATGGAAATTATGGAACAAACTTGTGGCCATTCACATGAGGTACTTGGAGCTTATTGGTGGGCTGGCTGGCTCTGGGGGGGATGTTGAGCTCAGGGCTGGGATTTCATCCCACTACCCGATCGCCTTGTGGTCACATCCAGATGTCTCTCCAAGTGCTTCTCTTTCACGGACACAGCAGTCCCTGCATAGAGCATGGGAGGTTAAATGAGGACTTGGTGGTGTCACAGCTCAATGGGAAGGGACACAATGGCCAGCTGCCCAGGTGTGGCTGCACTGGATAAGGAAACAGCATCCCATAGACATCAGTGGGTGGCCAAGGGTCCCCACGGCTGGCATCAAGAGAGGACAGGTCACCTCACCTGGGATTATGGAGAGCTGGCGAGGCAATGGAATGCTGGGCTTCTTGAGTTGCCTGACTCTGCTCATCACCACTTGGATCAACTCATCCCTTAGGTGGAAGAGACCAGGAATGTTCTTAGCCTTCTGCTGCTGCTGAAGCCTGAGCACAGTCCGGAGGTGTTGGTAGGTCTGGGTGGAGATCCCCATTGCAACCTAACACAGAGGGTGAGAGGCCCAACACTGAGAGTCCTCACCAGCACTGTCTGCATCTCACAAGCAACCTGTGAACCCCACCCAAGCCCTACCCACACCCCGCTGTTTCCCCAGTGTAACATTCCTATCCCACTCACAATCAAACCACGAGGCTTTAGCTATCGTGTGCCCTTGCAGCAGCTCTGCTGGGTGCTAGGTGGTGGTATTGCATTGCAGCTAGGCAAGGTGTAGGAGGTACTGTTTAATATGCTCAGCATGAAAAGATCTCAGCCAGTGAAAGTCCCCTTGAAATCCCTGTGATGGTGGCTGCCGTGCCCTCACACACCCTCCCTCCCTGAAGACAGGGAGCCCTGGCTGATTTAGCATATGAAAGGCTCCTTGTGATAAAGGCTTGCTGGATATTTATTAATAACCAACCTCAGAGGTGTGAGCACAGCAGTTTATTCCTCGTGCTACCATCTGGTTGTGCCTCCACTTTCCCATCTACCTCTCAGGGTGTGTGTGCTGCAGGCAGGGGTTGTTTCACCACTAGTTTTGGTTGCCTCCAAAAATTGAATCCGTTCAGAGCAGTCTTTGTACCCCCCAAGGTTAGCACTGCAAATGCTGGCAGTGAAAGCACAGACTCACCCTGCTGACCCCCATGCTCTCCACCTTTTCCTCCAGCATTTCCTCCAGGATGCGCCGAAACTTCTTCAGGAGGTTTGGTTTTCTCCATAGGGCTTCCAGCAGTCGTCTCCTCCTACTCTGAGCATCATCTGCTGTGTCTGCGTGTGCTCTCAGTAAGACTACATCCCTCTAATTTGCATTTCCCAGACACAACTTTTCCAAAGTCCCACCCACAGCATGCAGCTTCCCAAGTCATCTTTCTGGGCTGAAGCATCCAACTCAGGGCTAGTCACGGTGCTGTCATACTTGGCATGGAGATGACCAGCAAGGTCATCCCCTTCACCCCCATCCTACCACCCCATCCCCACTGCTTTGCCCAGTGCCCTTCACTGCACAACGCACCAAACCAAATCCCAGTTTCATCCCGGTGTTCCTTGGATAAAACTGATTGCATCTCCAGTACCCACCTCCTTCTGAGGATGCTTTAGAAACCACCACTTTGGCCACCTGCTGTGTCACTGTAGGAATGGAAACAGCCTGTGAGGGCCACAGAGATGAAGCTCCAGTGCAGAAGCGAGCTCCATCACCACCTTTTTTGGCTAAATGGAAGGCACAGAAACATTTGTCCCTATGGGGATCCAGGGATGGCCCAAGTCCAGTGCCTTGGAGGGCATCCTTGAGGGAAACCCTGTGGTGCACTGTCACCCTCTGAAGCCACCAGCTGGAGCATGTCAGTGCCATCCCTTTGGAGGGTGGATGATGAGCTCCCTGGGTATCTACTAACAGACATCCTTGTTTTAAAGGCCTTTCTTTTCATTTTCTTCAGAGCGTTCGGAGCTGAGAAGTCCCCCGTCTCCCTTGAAACTGATTATAGAAAACCCAGGCTGCAAAGAAGAAACCACAGCATGTCTCAGCTCCTTATTTTTATGCAAATAACCACTGGTATCATCTTTGAGGAGGCAAGGTCATTGCTGTGTGCTCTTGATTGAAATCTCATTCCTTTGGGGCATGGCTACAATGCAAAATGAGCTCAAGAAGCAGGTGATTTTCTGCTGGCAGCTGGAGCTGTGCCCAGTGCTGCTGCAGCAGGCAGTCAGGGGGTTGCGAGGTGCCCACCCATGGCTTCGTGTGAAAGGATAGGCAGCCCAGCTCCCCGAGGAGGTCCCCACAGCACAATTTTGTAACAGGAGACTGAGAAATAGAAGTGCTCGGAAGGACTTCATGAAAAATGTATTCAGACTCAGATTGATTCACTTTTAAAAAGCAATCATTACCTTTGGGCTTATTTGCAGACAGCAGCTTGGTCTGTAAAGAAGAAGAGAGACCACAAGGGAAATGCCCAGGCCTTTTCTGAGCGAGGTGCCAAGGCGTTGGCACAGGCTGCCCAGGGAGGTGGTGGAGTCAACATCCCAGGAGGTATTCCAGAACTGTGCAGATGTGGCACTGAGGGACACGGTCAGTAGGCAGTTCTGACAGACATGGGCACCTGATTGCACTTGTGCTTGGAGAAATCCAGCTTTGCCTTGGTCCTGAAGGACATCTGCTATTGTAAAGGCAGTGCCTTTCCCAACCCACTCAACTCTCATAGATGTTGCCACGTTAAAAGCTTTTTCAGATGTTTTACAGGGCAAAAAGGCAGCTAATGCATGGCAACATGCTTATTTGATGCTGTAAATACTTTTCCATGCAGTGAGCTGCCACAGAGCTCCAGTTAGGATGCACGAATTGGGACCATGGCATGCCCTTGGTGCTTTCCTTGTCCCATTTCTGGACTTACTGCTATCCAAAACCAAGCTGACACCAGACATGTCCAGAGAAGGTACACACAGAGGTGATGGATGGAATGGGTAAGGACATGGGCTCACCTGCACTGCTGTCCTTTCCAGCTCAGAGTCATCATCCTGCAGGGTCCCCAGGCTAGACACCACTGCTGCTCTGGTCTGCAGCTCCTGTAGCTTCTGCAGCATGGAAGGAAGGAGCTGTATGTCCCAGTGGGTCTCAGGAAGCTGTGCATTCCTCCCAGGCCTACCTTGGCCAGTTGCTTCCTCTGGCTACAAACTGTGTGCATGTTTGTGCACAACCCTTTGGGCTGTGAACCTGCAGGACCACCTGGACCTGGTGGGGCATCAAGCCATTTCTCCTCACTGTCCCCTGGCTCACCCTTTCCATGGCACTGCTCCTGCTGGCAACATCGTGTAGCTCTGTGAGGAAGCACTGCCTCAGGCCATCCATCTCCAGGTGCAGTTTCATCCTCTCCTCCTCCTTCCATCTTTCAAAATCTCTCCTGCCCTCCACTTCCCACTGGTGAGCTCTCATCTCTTCCTGAAGGGAGTGGAAAATGGGAGCAGGAGATGTACAGAGCAGCAGTGCCCAGGTTGGGTGAAGGTTAGGACACCACCCACGGGCAGTGATGGGAAATTTGGGGTGCAAATTTTCCAAAGAAATAATCACAGGTCCTGCCATAAAATATTCTTTGCCTTTTTTTCACCTGTGCTGTCTCATCTCTTCCCTCCTTCCTGCCGTACCTGCTCCCTGCGCACCTTCTCTGCCTCCCTCCCTGCTGCCAGCAGCTGCTGCATCTCACACAGTTTTGCCTTCAGATCCTCAACCTCCTCCTCCATCCTCTCCACCTTCTTGGTCTCTGCAAAGCCTGGGGAGCAAAGACAACATGAGTGAGGGTGTGATCTGCTTGCTCCAGCAGCGCCCTGCAAAAGCACTGAGCAAAGTCACTGTGGGGTGTGAGGCTGACAGGTAAATTCATGAGAAAAGTGGCCTCTGCATTATTATTATTATTATTATTATAGAGATTAGAGGGCAGAACATGGATCTGTGCTGTGCTGGTTCTCTCATTCACCCACAGTACCTTGCTTGGATATTGCTCAGCCTTGCAACAGTCCCTGCCAACAAATAACAAAAGCTTTTTGATCTGCCAACTCAAAGATCATCAGCTCCTTGCCAAAAAAAGGGGCATGGGAAGATGAACTGCTCTCCCACTCCCAAACTCCCCTCTGTGGCTCTATCCCCGTGAGTAAAGAAGGTCCTTAAGGAAACGAAGGAGAGAGATGGGCTGTAAATGTGGATGCACAAACATGCTCCCCGAGGGGAAGGCAGTGAGCAGCAATCATCCATAAATGTTCATAGAAACACAGAAGAAATACTGAATTGTAGGGAATCACCCCAGTGCTCACCCTCCTCCAGGTGCCAGCGCTGCGTGTGGGCTTGCAGGAGGGCATTGCTCGTGAAGGCTTTGTCACAGAGGTGGCACTGGTGGGGGGAGAAGGGTCAAAAAAAGCACCGTGGTCACAGAAAGGGGCCTCCCATGTTCCTGGCGTGGCAAAGCTTTGCTGCTATAAAAGCAGAAGGGGAGACCTCAAGAACGGCGGCTGTTGTGCTGGAGGTGCACAGGTGTCAGGAGTGTCTTCTGGCAGAAGCCAAAGAGAAGATATTAGGGGTCAAGGTGAGGATTGAGTTTAGGGTCAGGGTTAGAGTTAGAGGGTGAGATGAGGCACAAGCCATGGCTTTCTCCAGAGACCAGGAAACAAAGCAGCAGCTCAGTGCTGCCTGTAGCAGGCTCTGCTCCTGCCTCAGGTTCTTGCATGTTGAATGAACCTGGGCTAACTAGTTTGGGTGGGTTTTAGTCCCTGGGAGCATACGAGCAGGTTCATTCGGCAGTGGAGAAGAAGTGGACAAGGAGACTTGACCAGCAGGTTGCAAAGACCTCAACGGGAGAATAAAAACCTAAATGGGCACCAAAACCAGAAGTCCATTACTGTGCCAAAGGATGTCCCAAGTCACCGTGGCACAGACATCTCCCGGGACACTTGAATCTCTGGGATCTCCCAAGCCAGCCCTCTCAAACCCTCCTCCACACACCTTGCAGCAGCCACTGGGTCTGGCTTGCAGGAGGAGCTGGGTGGCCACCAGCTTCTTCCACCTCCTGCTCTCCTCTTTCTCACCCCGAAGCTTTGCTGTCTGCTCTGATGCCAGGCCCTGAGCACGGGCCAGCTGGTCACGGGCATCCTTCAGGTGCTGGGCATGCACAGCCAGGCTGTCAGCCAGGCACTGCTGGCAGTGCAGAAGGTACTCGATGCTCAGCTGGGCCAACCTCAGCACCGTCAGCAGCACGGGGTCGGCCGGCTGCCCGCAGTGGGGACACCTCTCCCCATCTAGGTTACAGAAGGTGATGTCTGAGATGTGCTTCTGCAGCACAGCCACGTCCCTGTCCCGCATCACTCGCTCCACATCCACAGCGCTGAGGCGATGCCGATCCACGCCAATGCGGCGGGGCTGGAAGCAGAAGGTGTCAGGCAGGATGGTGAGTGCTGAGGGTGCTGCCAGCATTGCCATGGCTGAGAAGGGCTGGAAGGAGGAAGGGATGTGTTAAGACTGAGCACGCTGCTCCTCCAGCTCCAGCGCTGTGGTGAGGGGCAGTGGTTGTCACTGTGTTGCCAGCTGGAAGGGTGCAATTTCTGGCTATAATCTTGGTCCACAGAAGCCAAGTGGGATGCTCCTGACTCTGTGTGCTTTCCCAGGGCTCGGTCTCACCAGGCTCATAGGCAGTAGCACGGGCAGGGCAGAGTGATATTGACACCATTAGCAGCTCTGCATTGTCAAAGAACCCGATTCCTTGCATCAGACAAAGTGTATATACCTGAGCAGGTATGTAGGGATACATGTATATATAGGTCTAAAAATAGCCCTGACTCATAGCTGCAAATTGCGTAGATCTGCAGGGGAGCAGCACAGGGCTCCTGCAGGTGAGGCTCCGTTGCATGAATTAACCTCTGCTACACCAGACCAAGCTTCTGCACCACTGGAAACGCAGAAAAGCGACCAAGAAACGGCAATGTTTCTTGGTCCACACCCCAAGTATTTCCTTGTTCCTGGAACACTTTACAACCCTTTAACGATCCCCTAACGATCCCCTAACCGCAGGCTGTGTTACACAACCTCGTTAATATTAACAAGGGTTTCACGCACCAAAGGAGCTGTGTTTAACCCGGACCTGCTGCTTAGCAGCCTGCCTGAGACTGCCCCACCGCCTGCTTCAGGCATGCCTGATGCGTTTTTCCTCCTCCTCGTACAAAATGCCAGGTATGGGGTCTCTGATGGAGCAGCCACAGCTTTGTTGGGACACTGGTGCAGCAAAACCACTGCAGCAGGCAATCCAGGAACCCAGCTCTGAAGGTTCTGTCTTGAATTTGCCTGGGATGAGTGCAAAGTTGCTGTAAAAGTACTCTGACTTCCATTCTGCAATGCAACGCAGCCCCCACTGATGTGATGGTCATCACCCCCAGTGGAAGTGCTGTGTTCATCCACCAGGACTCAAATTCTGCATGCTGGGTGAAGAAGACACACCAGCCTTGAGGGATGCAAGTCCATTCTCAAGGTAGCAGCCAGGGCCACACAGCCAAGCTTACACAGCCAATGCATTTACATGCACCACTGCCACTCCACTGTGCAAAACCCAACTCCATCAAAACGCTGATGGAGACAGCTCTCAGAGAGCTCACTGTCCCAGCTCATGGCTGCCAGACCAGTCTATTGCTTGGACCTCTTGCAATCCTCAGCCTTTGGCAAGGACTTTTCTCCCCTTTTGCTCCTCCACCCTTCCTCAACTCATCAAATGCCAGCATCCCTCTGCTCTCTGCTTGGGTTTGTCTTATATGGAGCAATGCTAGGAGACCCAGACCCTGCTGACACCCTCGGGAGCATCTTCCTTCCTCCTTCAGACCTTGTCCACAGGCAGCGTTCACTTCCCTCCCCTCCTCAGCCTCTCCTCCTGCAGGAAAGCGGCTGAGCCTCGGAAATGTTTTTCGTGTGAGCTAAGGTGCTGATAGCTGGAGCAGCACAAGTCCAAGCACGTCCCCCAGTGCCGTCCCTCCCTTCCCATATGTGGGAATTTCGAAGAGTCAGTGCAGAAAAATGCCATAAATAAATAAATTAATTAAAAGGCCAAATACTCACTTGTTTTATAGAGACAGAGAGTGGAACTGAGGAGCAGGGACAAGGACAGGGTCAAAGATGGGACTAGAGTAGTGGCCAGGAGTAGTGGGAGGCTGCCTGAATACCTGCAGACAGGAAGGATTTCTGTGCTGTAACCCTACACTCCTGCCCTGCTCCCCCCCAGCTCGTGACACTTGAAACCACGGAGAAAAAGCAGCTCCTGATGCCCAAACTGAACCAAACCCACTGTCCATGGGCAGCACCACGAAACTCTGCCCTGTGCTGAGCAGTAAAAGCTTCACCCTAGGGAAGGGAGCAGCAAATTATTCCCCCATGCCACGATGCTTCTCTGATGGTCCTCAGCACGGCTTGACTCCTTCTGCTCATACACTGAGTTGTGCTCGCTGGAGGATGGGGCTGAGCCCACGTGTGCGGTGAGCTTTCTTCTCCCGATCAATCCTGCTGCCACTTCTAGCTGCAGAAAGCAGGCTGCAGATTGCAGCATGCTCATTAGCTGCTGTGTTTACAGAAGATAGCATTGTACAGATGGCAAACATTCTATGACGGGCAAGCCATCCACCCCCGCCTTTCTGCTCCCAACCTAAAAACAGCTGCTCAGGCAGACGTGGAAGAGATTTGCAAGCTGGGCTTTTCAGGGAGTAGGGAGGATTTGCATTACTCTTGAAGGAAAAAATAATTAAAGACAGTGCAAGGCAATGCACTGCTTTCCTGCAGAATTCAAAGTTGCTGGGGTTAAATGGGGTCTCCCTTACTCTGTTCCCCTCTGGATGGCCCCAAAAGTGGGAACTCAGAGAGGCTGCTGGGGGACATGTGGCCCATGGGAATCCTGGCTCTTGGCAATGGTAAGCCCTGTGGGAACCAGCACCTTCAAGGTGAACAGGATGCTGGTGAGAGAGAGGGAGACAAAAATGCAAAATGGGAACCCAAAAGGGATATGAGGAAGAAATAGGTGACAGCTGGACAAAGGTGACCTTCCCAGTGCCTCCTGAAAGGGCTTCTGGGGCTGTTCCCCATTTTACTGGTAGCAGAAACCCATTGATTTCAGTGGGACTTGGGAGTGCCAGCAGGAGAGTCCCATCAGTTCTTAGTGCCTCCTCTTCAGGAGATGCGACGCTTTGCAGCCAGAGCTGACCCCAGGGGCTGAGGAAGGGCAACCCCATTCTGGAAGTAGCAAATATGTCAAAAAGGGGAATCCTTTTCCAGGGGAGTTGTGGTTTACTATCCATTTTATTTTAACTTGCATTGATTTGTCCCTCTCAAAAATGGAGGGTATAAAATCTGAGTGAGGAAAGCACAGATTAATGAGAAGACAGTAGTTTGGGCTACTCCTCCTACTAACTGGCAGTTACTAGCATCCATCCACTGCCATACACGTGCATTACACCTGCTTGGAAGCCTCAGCCCACCCCAAGGCCCATTGCGTTGGCAACTTGTCTGATAATTCTGTTAAGAAGTGTGTCTGAAATCCCTCCCAGGGACACAGCAGGTCTTTTTATGAACATCTCCTTTCACAGAGCTCAGTAGAAAGGTCCACAGATCCCTTTGACTCCTTCAGGTTTGGTTCACAAGCATCTCTGAAGAAATAAAACCAAATTTCCTAAACCTCTCATGCAAAAGTGTTGTTATAATGTCTGTACAGGCTACATCCAATGCATGTGTTCCTTAGCATCCAAAAGGAGCTCGGACAGTGGTTATGCAAAGGTCTTTCTACTGCAAAGCCAGCTGCTGACACCAAGGGGGACAGTCTGGAAGAATCACTCCTTCCTTCTTACCTACACATCACACAGAGTCCTCATAGCTTGTGAAGTCACTCAGCTCTGCATTTTGGATCAGGTCCTCATATGTGCTGGGGCAGTAGGTTTTGTACAGTTTTTCAGCCAGCGAGTTGCTCCCAGCAACCACAGCTTTCCTGTTGCGGTTCATGAAGTTCCACAAGTGCAGAGCATAGGAGTGGTTGAAGTCAGGGACTTTGTCCCATACATCGTAGTACCGACTCCAGGCTGGGTAAGGGATGGGGTAGAAACGCTGTGGGTTTAGAAAGGAGATGTTCTGGCAGCTGTGGTCCTCAACACCTTCGAAATCTGTGAGATTGCAGATGGCTTTAAGCATCCTTGTCATTAAAAAGGGCCCCTGGTTCCCCCAGATGTTCCCATTGTACTTGAGTACAAAGTTCTCCATGCAGTCCCAAATAAATTTGTGGTGAGCAGGGAAACCAAAGATCCCATTGCTGGAGAACCTTGACTTTTGTGCTGCCAGAAAGCTTCCCTCAGGGATGGGCCTGATGGAAATAACATCTGTGTCCATGTAGATACCCCCATACTTCCAAATGAGTGCCAGTCTGCTGGCATCGGAGCTCACATGGACCCAGTTCTTCTCCTCCTCGGGGTCTACCTGCAATCAGAAAGGCAAGACAGTAATGCTTGGAGAATGACCACCCTTCCACCCATCCTGATATATGAACTGTGCCGTAAAACACCCCTGCACTACAAGTCCGTGTGCCTTCAAATGTCACCAATCATCTTTTCTTCCTCCAGCTATTGAATTTTATTGGAAAAAAATGATAATGGTGCAGTGCAGAACAATGCTTTGTGAACATCGGAACATTTCACTTCATGTTTTTTGGGCCTCGCAATGTTAAATCAATGATGCCATGAATCACTGCTTGCTACATCAGTGAAGCTGAGAGCACTTTAAATGTTCCCTTCCTTATCACTCTCAGATCCTCCAAACAGGCCTCCAGGTTTCCATCGACTTTATTAGTTTGGGGAGTTATTTCTTCCTCAGGAAAAGGAAGAGTTTGAAGGAAATACAGCTTCATCACACGTCCTGCAGGGAGATGGAGCCAAACAAATCTGACAAAAGCTTATTGCAAGTGGTTTGCCAGGAGCTTGTTTTCAGGGTGGAGCTTGCAAGATATCACCTTGGGTTTGGACATTGCGGTTACAGAAACTGAAATCTCTCTCACATCTAATCTCCCGTGGGCTGTATCAGTGTGTGGCAGCCTTAATAAGCGCTCAGAGGACTCAGGCAGACTAGCTTCTGTTGAGCAAGATTATTAAGTGCTGTTTTATCAAAACACATGTGCAATCTATTTTTACCAGTGCTCTGTTTGCCAAAAATCTGATTTTCCAGATAGTGGGAAAATGCTGATATTGCGTTCAGTAAATAGACGGATGAATACATTGCAAAACATGGCAAAAATAAATACTTTCTGAACCAGAACAATGGAAGTGACTGATTTCTCATTGCCAGGCATGTGCTCCTCCCTTCATTTCAAGCCTCCTTCAGAGTTTTCCCAACGCCGTTTTCAATATTTTCCTACTTTCCCCTCCTTATGACCCTCACCTCATTGTACCACTGCAGAAGAGGGGTCTCCTGGAAGACGTTTTCCATCTGGAGAGGAAAAAGGAAGACATTCTTCATAGAAGATAAAAGCGAGAAGGCCGTGTAGCTGGAGTTTGAGTCCAACACAGTGTCATTTGTCAGCCCCTTCATGAAGAGGATGATGGGCCGGTCCTGGTAGATCCTGGCAGCAGATTCCACAGCACAGGACACCAGTGGTGGCGGTTCCAGACGCTCCGTTGTCTCCAGGAAGATGATGCTTCTTCCCAGGTTGAGGACCTTCTCAGGTGTCAGGAATTGCTTGGGCATAGGCATACAGGAGAAGAAGCAGCCAGATAGCAAAGAGATCTCATACAAAATGCCCGAGATGAAGAAGAAGCAGAGGCATATGTGGATTTTCTTCAGCATTCTTGTTCTCCCTTGGGCTTTGAGGTGATGCCTCAGACATATATGCTAAGGAGAGACAGGGGAAAGCAAAAATATGTCAGTGTTATGGCTTTGCAGGACAGGGAGTGACTGGACTGTCTTTGGAAAGTATAGCATAAAAGTAGCATGCTCATGCCTTTACTCTTAGCAGGAAGGCAGCATAGTGACACTCATGTCTTTCCCCATAGAATGAAGTGGAGGAGTCACTGTTCCTGAAGGTGTTCAGGAACCATGGAGTTGTGGTACTGAGGGATAGACCTTGTCAGTGGGCATGGTGGAGATGGGTTGATCCTGATGATCTCAGTGGTCTCTTCCAACTTTAATGATTCTATGATTGCGTGAAGGCAGCACAGTAATGTTCATGCCTTACCTATAGCATGAAGTCAGCAAGGTGATGCTCATGCCCTTCCCTAAGACAAACTTGACAGGAGACCTCTCAGTGCAGAGGGCTCTGCCTGAGGGATGAAGCGCTGTGTGGTCCCACCTCCTCACCCCAACCAGCAACTGAGGACCTGGAGAGGTCCTGAAAAAGGGACATGTGCCTATGTCCTGTGGCACTGCTATGCAGTTGTTGAGTTGGAAAAGACCCAGGGTGAGATCAATTGAGGCTTTGGCACTGTACCCCCGGGGTGGGATGGTGTAGTCAATGGTTCTCAAGCTTTGGAACATCATGCCAGCACATGAGTAGATGTCCTTGGGATGTGAAGACCAAATCTTGGGCGTGGTAGAGTTAGGTAGCTCAGCGGCAATACGAGTGCCAGCAGTGGGAAGGCCATGATTACAGCTTTTGATGTCTAAGACAAAGGGAGCATGACCTCATAGGAACCAAAGTCTTTCTCCCAACCTGCTCACACCTCAGATTTTACACCAAAGACTGTGAAGGAATCAGGTCCTGCAGGAATATAGGGACCACCAAAAGGCAGATGCATGACAGAAAGCACACAGCTTTGTGCAAGCAAAGAGTTAAAATGTACCTGGATTATAGTTCTGATAAATCCACATTTCCAAATTCGTCGTTGGCCATCAGGCCTCCTGGCAGCCCAGCTCCTGGAGGAAGACACCCAAACTGTCTGGATCATGCAAGGAGACTTCTGAAGGCAGCAGAGAGATGCTCAAAGAAAAGTGGCTTTACTGTGTGCCACACCTCAGTCCAAGAGATGGTATGAGGCCAATGGGACCCACCTAAAAGGACCACAAATGGACAGGTTTTGGGTGAGACATCTCCATCCTGTAACACTGTGGCCCATCTCCTCAATCCTAGTCTCAGTGCAGTGTAAGCCTATACAGCACCAGGGAGCTCTGGCTGGTGAGAGGCAGGATTGAGCCTTAGCTGAACTGCATCTACAGGCTCATGGTGTAGGGAAATCCCCTCCTGAGATGCCACCAGGTTGCATGGGAGCAGCTACATCTGCTTTGCAAGGACCAGCTATCTCCCTGGGGCCAGGGTCTGATGGAAGGAAGATGCACTGAATGACAACTCAGCATCCAAGCGATCTCCTGAATGTGTTTGAAGACTGATTAATTAAAAGGAATGGGAGGAAATGAGACTGTGTGCTTAGTTAGTTAATAAGACACATTACCATGTCACCCAGCCAGAATGTAGATAAGTCCACAGTATAGAGAACCCTATGGAAATTCCCCTGGAAGCATTGAGCTTGAAGCTGTGGCAGCTTTTGCTCCATTTTTTCAGAGCTACATCTCATCAAATTAAATATTAAAGCAATGGCTGCTCCCATCAGCATGGCTTTCCATGCTGCATAGCAAATTTGGCTGTTTTTCATTGCCAATGCATAGAAAACAGAGGGATATTTTTTGTTTATTTATTTATTTTTTGCTATGCCCCTGGTTGCTGCAACAGCACAAGAAAAAATACCAGGGTGAAACAGTGAGGTGCTACAATCACCAGCATGGCTGGGGGGACAATCTTCTGGCCAAGGCCAGCAAGTTTGCATCCTGCAGGGGTGATGCTGCTGCTTTTTCTTTAATGATTGTTTTTCCCTTCTTTTTCTGACTTTCTCTCCTCAGCGCTCTGCAGAGGAGACCAACCCCCACCTCCAGGGCCTCTGCAGATAGGGAATGTGGACGGAAGACAGGGAAAGGAGAGCAAACACAAAGGTTCGGAAACGACGTGTTCCTGAGCCTGCTGATAAAGCCAGCAGTGCTGCAACGCTGAATTTCCTTCCACATTCCCCTCCTGCCTCTCTCAGACAGACGTATTTCCAGTCAATTGAATATAAAATAGGAGAAGTTTAGCAGCTCTCTCGCCAACCTCAGCTTGGCCAGACTTTCAGACTCTTCTTCTTATTATTTTCCCCTCCAAATCCCAGCTTTGACCCAAACCATGCCTGCAGCTTCTCTGCTGTTTCCATGAAGTCTAGAGACCGGTGCTCTCTCCCAACCTTTGGAATGTTAAAAATCTTGATGCCAATCTGCTGGCAAGGTTTACTCATAGCCAAAAAAAAAAATCCAAGCTTTGGTTTTGATGAGAGATGGGACCACCCAAGATTTCCTATTACTGGTTGAACATTTCTTCTCTGATGGCCTCGAGATCCAACATCTCCTGTCTGTACGAGGAGCCCAGCAGTGCCATGGTCACAACAGTCATTCAGATTTAGAATAGTCCAGAAGGCATTTTATTTGCAAATTGTGGAGGGAGAATAAGTAGACCCTCCAACAGATACCAGCTCCGTGTACAACACTGTGCGGAGCGACGCGAATCTTCATCGTCTCATTCTGGGAAATTATTTTGCTTGGTTGGTTTTCCAAAACCCACTCTGTGGCAAGTTAGAATTCTCATCACATTTGACCTGGAGGCTGCTGTTATCAAAATGTTCACTTCTCTGCTCAAGTTAAAAGGACTGCAGAGCTGCGTGTTAAAAATAAATCCCAGCCATTGAATAGATTACCCTGCTGAGTGGGCTGCTTTTCGGCTGCAGCAGATGGCACGCTGGCTTGATGGCCCTTCTTGTAAAGATATTTCTTTTCTCCAGGCAATTGCAGCATTTCAAGTGCGGGATGAAAACGGGTGGGAGACTACAAGTGAGATTACGAGATGTGCCTCGCGCTACAGCACGGCTCCAGCTGTGCGATAACTCCTCTGCTGTGCCCACAGGACACGTGCAGCAGGAGGGTGCAGTGGGATTTTGGGGCTTCTTCTGAGAGCCAGTGGGTTTGCACCCAGCAGACAGGGTGACTGTCCTTATTCCTCCTGCTGGGGAATAACTGTGTGGAGTTCAGTGCTGATGCAGTCATGGCATCGCTTGGGTTTGCGCTGCTTTACTCCTGTGTCTTTGCAGAAGCAACTGTAGCTGCTATCAAGTCAGTGCATGTGCATGCACTTCAAAGGCTGTTCCCTGCCTGATTTAACACCAGAAACCTGTACTGAATGGAAGTCCTACAGAAGAACATATTCGTTGTGGACTAATTCATGCAGATGTTCCAACTTCCA
Organism: Cyrtonyx montezumae; assembly: GCF_038088225.1. Classification (NCBI taxonomy): domain Eukaryota; kingdom Metazoa; phylum Chordata; class Aves; order Galliformes; family Odontophoridae; genus Cyrtonyx; species Cyrtonyx montezumae. The sequence continues at coordinate 3,706,915 of NW_027072056.1, read as the reverse complement.
GCAGAGCACACAAGCAAAGGCGCTTCCTCCCACACCACTTTTCCCTCTTTCCAATTCCCCAACCTGGCATGCTTATAGATGAAACAAAACTCACCTTTTGGCTGGAATAACCCAACAAAACACTTGATCCTCTGGGAAGCAGAGCCAAGCTGGAGCAGGCAGGAAGGTGCTGGAGGAGCTGTGCTGCCTCTCCTCTGTCTTCACCCCTGCCAGGGCTTGGAGCAGCCTCATAGCTTGCTCGCTACCTGCTCCGGTGTTTGCATTCTTGGTGCTCTGAGATAACACCGAGGAAGGAACTGGGGCTGTTCTCATGAAGGTACAGGCACACAGCAGCAGGCAGCGCCCTGCTTGGGTCCCAGGGGGTGGGGGCAGAGCCAAGCAGCCTCCAAAACCTTGTCTGCTGCACTCTGTGGGGTACTGCTTTATTCCCAGTTGCTTGGAAGGGAGGTGGCTTGCAGTATCTTCAGTGTTTTCTCTTTGTATCCAGAACTGCCCTTGTGGAAAATACTTTGCACTGTAGTTTAAGTCTTTGCCCTATAACAAAGATGGGGTTTTCCAGAGTAGCATGCAGTGCTGTTGCCTTGCTTGGAACTGTTCACAGCACAGCCCCACACAAATACATCCCAAATAGCACCTTGTGTCCTGAGCTCTGTGCTAGCATAGATTGGGTCCATTTAATCCAGGCCAGGCTGGATGGGGCACTGGGCAGCCTGATCTGGTGGGGAGCAATAGAGATTGGAACTGGAAGGGCTGTAAAGACTCTTCCAACCTAAATTATCATGTGTTTCTATGAATCTGGGTAGCACTTCACCAGCAGCCCCACACCCATAGGGCTGAACTTGCTGCATGTTAGTGTGGAGGGTCATCCAAACCGTGGTCACCTCAAACCCTGAGCAAAAAAGGCTGAGGGGTTTGATGTTGCTTAATGCATCTCTTTTAAATCTCATTGCAATGCATTGCTTTTAGGAGCTGGACTTGATCTTAATGGTTCCTTTCCAACTTGGGATAGTCTATGATTCTAAATGCATGCAGGTAGTTTGCACTGAGAGTGGCTGTGTTTACAGAATACCATCGGAGACCTCAGAAAACCCTCTGGGAGGAGTGCAGCAATGACTTTGCTCTTAACAGCCATCTTGTGCTGAGTCAGCAGGATTTGTAAGAGAGAGGGAGACACAAAGTCTAAAAGAAACCTCAGGCAGATCCCTCATGCACCAACCTGCTCTGGTCAGTGCCAGGAAGCTAGAGCGCTCTGCTGAGATGCAGACCCCCAGAAGTGGATCTTTGCAGCATCCCTCCTCCTTGCTCCTTTCCCCTCTTCTCCTTATGATTTCTGGTGAGGCTGCAGGTTCAGGGCAGACTTACTAGTGGGGCAGAATGCTCTGTGCAGCCAAAGTGTGTCATCAGCCTTTCACACGGTGCAGAAGGATTTGGGATGAGTGATCCAAGGTCTTCATCCTACAAAAGTTGAAGTACTCTCATAGGAGCACTCTGTATGACATGGCAGACCCAGGCAGAAAACCACTTTTTGCCACCATCAGCAAGCCACTAGCACCAAGAAACCACTGAGAAGTGCTCAGTTGAGGCAGCAAGAAGCCAGCCTGCCTTCTGCAGCCCTCCACTAAGGAGGCCAGGGTGTGCCTGTTGCTAGGTGCAGAGAGCCCAGCCTCCTCTGGCTGTGTTTGCACTCCCAGGTGCAAACAGCCTGCTGCAGGCAGCTGTCGGGGATGTGGAAGAGTTAATTCTGTTGCAGCCATGCAGAACAAATAGTTCCATGGAAAGCTGGTGAGATATCCCAGGCTTAATCAGCAGATAGAGCCCAGGAGGGCATGTTGGGAGGGCTCTGCTCACAAAAAGGTGCCTGGGAATGACGTAGGAGCAGCCCCCGTACCCGACACTCCTCGGCTCTCCCCAGGAACCCTCTCCTTTGGCGAACACTTCACTCGGGTCCATCTCTTGCAGTATGTCCTGCAGGGGAATAGGGTAACATGCTTTTCCAGGGATGAATGTGTCCATCCATCCCTTCCTGATGCATAGTGCTGAACCTACGTTGTGCGCTGATGCATAAATACAGGGACAGAGATGCCATCTGCAACAAAAAGCTTCAGCCTTGCTTTTTCCAGGAAAACATCCCTTTCCTGCACCACCACCACCACCCAACACCTCCTTGTGCCACCAGCCCCTCAGCCTGCGAATTTGCTGCAGTTTGTAGGCTGGTGGAGCATGTGCCACCAGCCTGTAAGAGAATGGACAGGGTTGGAGGGGACCTGACATACCCTGATGACTGGTCCAACCTCCTACAAGTGCTGCCAACATAGAGCATGTTGCCCCGGGTGCCAAATGTGCAGGTGCATCCTGCAGTATGGAAAGAAAGACATGAAGAAAGCTCACTTGGCTGCTTGGTGGGAGCAATTGAAAGAGCACTTTAAGGCAGAAATGGGGTTATTTGTCCTAGGGGATTCTTCTGTTTGCCCCTTGCACCTCTGTGGGTGAATATCAGCATTTGGTTGAGCTCTGATCTCCTGAAGGAGCATCTTTACCCCAGAAAACTGCCTTTAGTGGCTGGACCCATCCTGACAGCAATATGCTGGATGAATGGAGGCAAAGACACTCCCATGTGGATGCCACCATCTCCCTTGGACTCTCTTCTCCTTCTCTGGGTTGCCATGGTTCAGACACCACTGTGATGGTCTCACCTGTGTTCCAATAACCAGGCATATGAGTTAGGTCCCTGAAAGCCATTCACAGATATTAAATGTAATCAGGGGCCGAACCCTGCTGCTGCTCTGCATTGCCTTTTAGAAGAGTGTGTTTTTTGCTTCCCTGAGTGGAGAGCACTAAAAAAGGATCTGCAGGCAGAAGTTGGTCCACACCTTGATGGCCATGGGACACTCACTCTGCCCATAGAGAAGATGATGCCTCAGCCCATGCTCTGCCTGCTTGGATTTGCTCCACACACAATACCAGTTGCTCCTCATGACACACAAGCATCTCAGGTTGAAGGTATTCAACCACTTCTGATGCTTTGCAGCAGGGATGGTGCTCACCAAAGCAGCCCAGCTTTTTGCTCTGGAACCTTCGCAGATCTCCATCTTCTCCATAGCAGAGATCTTGTGGGGATTACTCTCTGTCCTGAACAACCTTGCAGACAGCCATCCTAAAAAAATCACCCACGCTGTAGCGTAAGGCCCTTGGTGTTCCTCTAGAGTCCTTAAAACACTACAGCATTTCCATACGCTCTGCATTGCTCAAAGCAAGTTATTAAATAAAGAAATAGCTTGCTTACTAAGCCTCACCAAAGGGCTGTTCAGCTCCATGCTTATGATCACTGCCAAGCATGGAGCTTAGTTAAGCTCCCTGAGGCTTATCAGCTGTTCATACTTCCCATATCTCCCTTCTTAGATGCTCCAAAATGAGACAGCTTACGCCATTGTTTACCAAGTTGTCTCCAAAACCTTTCTAGAAAATTCCAGCCCAGGCGACGACCATCTCAGGAGGTTATGAAGGTTAAAAGTCAAGCACTCTTCATTCTGCATGCTGGTCACTTCTTCACCCTGCATGCTGTTTTTTACCGTCAGCTTATAGGTCTACCTATAAACTTTTAAATATGGATAGACAGCAACTAGACCCCCTTCATCTCACATGTTCATGTATTCTGTGTTAAGCAAACACTGTCTCTCCTTGCCCATCCTCCTTAGCCATTTAGGTGGCCCTCCATTATACCCTCTGGTTTTCCAGTGTGTTTTTTAACCAAGGTGTCCCCAACTGGATGCAGTGTCCAGCTGTGGCCTCGAAAGGGCCTAGAAAAGGGGACCCCTTCCTTCCTCCCAGTGCTTGTTCTGGAGCTGGACCCCCAGAAGACCAGTCTGAATGTTCATGAACATGGAGAGAAACTTGGTAGGAAACTCATTTCCTCCTTTTGAGAAACATAAGCTACAAAATAAATGTTTTTTGTTATCCTACTATATTTATTATATATATATTAATAGCTGTTGGTGAAGAGCAAGCGCAGTTGGTTCAGAGGAGGGCAATGCCATAGGGACTAACACTGAGAGGAAACAACATGGAGAAAGGAATGCAAGGAGCTGCATTGTGCCAAACTTCAAGCACTTGTAAAGCAATACATCTGTGCTTAAGAGTTCCCATGTTTGTATTTCTAACCCCTATAATATCCATACAGCTTTAGGGAGAAATCAAGTGTAACAGCTGAAAAGATAGCCAAGCATATCTGCAATAAGGATGCCTGATTTTACTTCCAGCTTTTTGCAATTGCTCAGCTCCTGATAGCTTAACTTCCTGCAGATACCTGTACATTATCATAGCCTTCCTCTGTTTTAATTTAGTCAACCTTTGCAATATTAATTCATACATTATCATTCGGTTCCTCAAAGTGCTGATAGGATTTGCAATGTTTTCTGTATTGGACAGCCTTTATAAAACAAAACTCAAAACCACAAAAACCAAAGGTTTGTCACCTGATGGCTTAATGCTGTTAGTGCCATACAGAGGAGAACAGTCTGGTTAGTGAGGAGCTCCTAAGTCTGCCTCTACATCACAGAGGCTTTTTGTGCTGGTGTTTGGAAAGCAAACACCATTAGAGTTCGTGGGAAAATTATCTGCTATGGATTGTATTTCAGTAACCAAGATTCAGACTCTGCCAGTCCCTCAGTCCCTACGAGGCAAGATCCCAAAAAGCAGAGTCCTCCAGCTCCTCTCCTGCACCCAAGTGAGGAGGTCCAGAGCAAACTTTACAGGTCCCAGTGCTGCAAGCTGGACCCCACAGCACTTCCAGCCCCAAGAAATGCTGGGAAATGAGAAAACTCCAGACACTGCTCCTATAAAAATCCATCCTCTGCATCACTGAGCTGTCCTCCCAGGCGTTGTTCTAGTGCAAAGCATTCATAAGCACTCTTCTAGCTCCACGGCTTGAGCAGGAAGGTCTGTCCCATGTTGTGCCCTGATGCCACCCCCTGTATAACACCAGAAGACATCACCACCTGCACCCAGCACGAGCAGGTATGGCCCTTCCATCACCACTGCTGGAGGGCTGACCCCTTCAGATGCACTTCTGGAACAAGAGTGCTGGCAGCCTGCAGCAGGAGCCTCTCAGCTTGATTTTATTACCATTTTATGGACAGCCAGCACCAAGAGCTTTCTATATTCATGAATTCATCAGATCTGTATTTCAAAAATAATAGATGTTGTTATTATTATTATTATTGGAATGAATTTCTCTATTATGTACTGAGTGATTGTTACTACTTACTGCCTCCAGCACAGGAACCATCTGAAGAATAATACTTCTGTAGTCGTTGCTACAGGCTTGGGTGTTGGTTTTTTGTTGTTGTTGTTGTTTTAAGTGAGAAAGGTAATAACCAGAACAGCAGCAGCAATCATAACAGAAATAGAGCCATTATGAGACTGTGTATAAATACTAGGATTTTTTTTTCAGGTAAAGCATGACTCATGCTTCTCCCTGGGATTTTTCTTGATTGCACGGGGTGCTGCCTCTAACAACAGCCTCACACTTTCTGCCTGCTTTATCCTATGTACAGAGGCAAGAAAGCAAAACAAATCTCAGCAAAATGACTTTCTGATCTATTGATTGTGAAGGAGGATGGCGGGGCTCTTTGCTCCAAGCCCCAGAGCTCCTCCACAAAGCCCTTATCAATGCCTGTTTGCCCAAGTGTGCCTCTTTCACTTGTGCCTATGATGTGTACTTTAGAGGTGGGGCTCCCACTGCCCTGAGCAACGTCAGAACTGCAGGTCTTTCCCCTCAAAAACTAGTCCATGATATGCTGTGCATTGGCAAGGAGCAAAGATGAACCAACTGACCATAAATTATGCACTCACTAGCTAAATCTAGGTAGCTGGTGGATAGAACCTAACAGCCGTTATCGATGGCTTTCCTCCAGCTAGCAAACAGCCTGGGGACTGCAAAATAAGGCAGAAGGGATTGCAGAGCTGCCTGGGAGGCTCTCCAGGAAAAGTCCTAGCATGGATTGCTCTCCTCTTCCATCACAGCAGGGTTTAAGGTCAAAGTTACGAATCCCTCTTCATCTGAGTTGTTTGGTTCCCCCATTACAATTAGCAAGTGGCAGGCTCTGTCCTGACCTCCCTTTTCATGTGACCCATATGGTGCTGCCATCCAAAGAGCTTCCACAGCATTCTGCACAATATGCGCTGTCAGCGTATTTTGACATGAGTCCAATAGCATGGATTCAAAAAAGATGGGATCCCACCATGCCAAAATACAACATTTGGTTGAGCATCTGCCAAAGCCTAACTAGCAGACTGCAGGGAATGTTGCATTTTCCTTTTTCTCTCTTTCTTTCTCTCTTTTTCTTTCCTTCTTTTCTTCATTTGTTCCTTTCTTCTTTCTTTCCTTCTTAATTTCTCTCCTTCTTTCTCTCTTTTCCTCCCTTCCTCCCTCCCTCCCTAACACCCTCCACCTAGAACTCAAACATTTCCCCTGTGATCTTCTGGAATAATTCTGCAAGGCACAGACCCTGGATCTGTCACATCAGGGACCAGTCTCTTCCACATGACCTCCAGCTCAGTGATGTCATATCATTATTTGATAATAAACAATTACAAATACATTTTGGTGGCTGAAATCCACAGGGAACTTGCCCTGCTGGCCACATGCATGCCCATGGCATGAGGGAGAGTGAATAAAGGAAGACATCTCCCAGGGAAAAAAATCATTCCTGCGAGGACTTGGGAGTTTCAGAGTTGTCTCTGAGCCATCTTTGTGACTCAGACACTGTCTGGTCTTCCCAATCAACTGGTGATTACCACTCCTGCCTTCTGTCCATAGGGTACTATGACATTACAGGAGTCTCTGAGCCATCCGTGGACCTTCTGTAACTCCAACCATTGATCCTACCTCTCTAAAACCTATACTTTAGATTCAGAAACCCTGATTTTCTCTGAATAACAGAATATTCAAGGTTGGAAAGGACGTCCAGAATCCCCAGGACCAACTCAATCCATCACACCATTTCCCTCAGTGACACAGCCTGCTCCAGTGTGGTGAAGGTGAAGGCTCATGGATTCAGTTTTGGATGAACTTCACAGAGGTAGGTTTCCTTCCCAGAGGGAGGCTAACACAGCATCAGCATAGTGACAGGGTAGGAAATATTGGAGAAAGTTCGAGAGAAGTTCATGCCACCTCCTTTCTTGGTATTAGCATATATGGATGTTAGTAACTGGAGAGACCCAGAGAAACTTCAGCCACAGTCTGAGATCACGAATGTAAATTCCCAGCTCTCTTCAGGTTTGATATTTTCTCTTAAATGCCCTTGCTTGTCCCAAAGCATTTTCTGACCAATAATTCCCAATTTCAACTTACAGGCATTCCATGTAATCATCAGTTTCACTTACCCAAGCTGTTATCCATAGCACAATGTCACAAGAGCTGTGAAAGTACAGAGGACTTAGCTTTAGTCTTAGTTTCAATAGAAAGTTTGTCCACTAAAAATAACTTTGTCCTGATGAACTGAAATCTGACTGAGTTCATGCCTTTTATTTAAGCTCCAAGGAAGCTTGTGCTGATATGAAGTACTGAGATAAGCTCCGGATCTCCTTGGTAGGGAGAGTGGATGGAAAGATGAGATGGATGGGCAAAACCAGGGGGTCAGCAAAATGAGATGTCTTCAAAGTGAGTGGAAGGCTACGACAGTGTGTGGCCATGTATGTAATGGGGACTATGATAAAAAAGATAGCATTACATATGAAAATACAGACCTTATACTACAAAAGCAGGGCTAGGGTGAAGAGTAATCAGAGCATCTTCCCCAAAATTACACATTACCTTCAAGCGATATTGACTGGGGAGTGGGGACAGATATTGCCTGAAATAAGGGGAGAGGAATGAAAGCATTGATATTGGCAGCGGCAGCCGGGCTCTGGGGTGCACTGAGGTGAAGCCTGAGGAGTTGGGGAATTCTCCCTCCTGTGTGGAGACAAGTGGTGCCTGCTGTGCATAGGGAAAGGCAGAGATTTCTAATGAGCCTTGTGGGTCAGGAAGCACTGATTGAACCCCCAAAAGCAAATGGATTATGAGAAGAGTAAAGGGAGATAAGGAAAATGAAAAGCATGAGCTCGCCAGCTATGGATGTGTTAACCCATTTTTAGTTATACACGAGATCGTAGGACAAATTCTGAAGGAAACATTAATTAAAGGCACTGAGAAAAATGAGATAAAGTGCAACACAGGTTTACCAAAGGCAGTTTGTGCCAGACCGTGCTGACATCTTCCTTTGATAAGATAATTGGTTTTCCAGACAAGGGAAATTTGGTAGATCTAATCTATCTAGAGTTCAATAAAGCATTTGATATGGTGCCACATGGGAAATTATTAGTGAAGCTTGAGAAAATGAGAATTAACAGAAGGTCTCGAAGCAGAGTGCAGGAACTGGCATGGGGGGCAGCTGCAGGGTGGGCGAGGGGCTGTTGGTGGACATCTGAAAACTCTGTTGTGACATCAGTCCCAATAGTGGCCCCCCAGGCCAGGCCCAAGGCTGGTTGTGGGGCAGTGGAGCTCCTGACTTACCTGGTTCTCTCTGCATCTCAACTCAAGAGCATTTGGGACTCATGACCTTGAGCTCTGGGGTGGGAGCATCACTGCAGACTTTGTAGGGATGCTTCTGTACCATGAGATGGCAATGTTGTTCCACCGAAAATCATCTCCCAGCACGTTAGCTGTGTCTGGACACATTTCAGTACGTACTCCAAGAAATATCAGTGAATGCAACTGTGAAGTGACAATGATGGCAGAAGCTAAATCAGTCCCCGCATGGCTCAGGCAACGTGGCTCCAGACCATGGCCTCCATGTCTTGGGATAGGAACACATGTGTGACATGGGAAGGAAATGTGTTACATTAAGTCAGCTAAGAAAGAAGGCATCGCTTTAGATCCGGTTTAAATCACTTTTCCCAGAATAAACAACACATAAAATAGAAATACACAAAGTTGCTCAGGGTAAGTGTGAATGGGTACGTATGCATGCATGGCAGAGAGATTAGAAGACAATTTTATATAGAAATAAAATCTGCTTATCCTTTCCCTGTATTTTTAGTTTAAATTATACCCAAATGCCATCCGATCAATTCAGCTGAAATGAGCCCTTAATCCTAATAAATCTTGATCATCTTTTTAGACCTTTGGCAACAGCAGAGAATGTGTTTGCATTAAGCATTAACACCTTGATTCCAGCTACCTCATCAGGTATCCTACTCACAGGAGTGTAGAAATGCAGCTGTTAATGTCAAACAAGAAGTTGGAGAGAGACAAAGAAATGCTTTTGCCTACTTTGTCCCCACACATCATCTCTGATGGATTCACATTCTCAAAGGGAAAGACACGTGCTTCCACCTGTGCTGCAGCAGAGATTTAGCCTAGGATAACATTCTGGGTTTTCTTTAAATCTATGGAGGAAAGGAAAGGGAAAGGGAAAGGGAAAGGGAAAGGGAAAGGGAAGGAAAGGAAAGGAAAGGAAAGGAAAGGAAAGGAAAGGAAAGGAAAGGAAAGGAAAGGAAAGGAAAGGAAAGGAAAGGAAAGGAAAGGAAAGGAAAAAAGGAAAGGAAAGAAAGGAAAGGAAAGGAAAGGAAAGGAAAGGAAAGGAAAGGAAAGGAAAGGAAAGGAAAGAAAGGAAAGGAAAGGAAAGGAAAGGAAAGGAAAGGAAAGGAAAGGAAGGAAAGGAAAGGAAGGAAGGAAAGGAAAGGAAAGGAAAGGAAAAGGAAAGGAAAGGAAAGGAAAGGAAAGGAAAAGGAAAGGAAGAAAGGAAGAAAGAGAGAAAGAGAGAGAAAGAGAGAGAAAGAGAGAGAAAGAGAGAGAGAGAAAGAGAGAGAGAAAGAGAGAGAGAAAGAGAGAAAGAAAGAAAGAAAGAAAGAGAAAGAAAGAAGAGAGAAAGAAAGAGAGAAAGAAAGAGAGAAAGAAAGAGAGAAAGAAAGAGAGAAGAAGAGAGAGAGAAAGAAAGAAAGAGAAAAAAGAAAGAAAGAAAGAAAGAAAGAAAGAAAGAAAGAAAGAAAGAAAGAAAGAAAGAAAGAAAGAAAGAAAGAAAGAAAGAAGAAAGAAAGAAAGAAAGAAAGAAAGAAAGAAAGAAGAACCTCTTTCTGTTCATTATTCCTTAAACCTAGAACAATCCTGTCATTTTAAATACATTTTCAGGGTGATTTATAAATAGTGAGCTTGCAAAGGGTATTGTTTTAGAGAAAGGCTGCTCCAAATTTGCGTAGGCCCCAGTGCTGTAAATCAAGAGGTATTCATTTGAATACAGCCATGATTATTTCTTCCAGCTGAGCATTGGTGGGGGCTTTCTCTAGTAACATGCCCGTTGTCCTTTGCATTCATCATGGTGTGGATAGCTGCCTGTAGTGAGTGTTTTTTCTCTCCCGATGGGAAAGGAGAAGTACAGAGGGATCCTGAAGGTGGTAGCATTGCCATTGCTAACTGGGAGCAGCAGTGAGAGCATCTGAAATAAAGGACAATGCTGGACATCTCGCCCTGCAGAGAGTGGCTCACAGAGAGCACTCTTGCAACTGAAAATGTGGATGTGTTGAGCAGTGCTAAAGTGCCTGTGCTGGGAAATAAAGCAGCGAAAAGAGAATGAAAGTTATCTTAACAGTGCAGGTTAGCTGGGTGAGAGGCTGTGTTCAGGTCTTTCTACTCTTGAAAATCTGCATACAGGCCTTGGGGAGTGTGCTCTTGCAGGTTCTTAATGCCTAAGGTGCATGGGAGTTGGGTTCCTGTCTTGGGATCCATCTGAAATAATGCACTGATCCCCACACTCTCGAGCAGAGCTAGTCTGTGAGCATCTGGTCTCCAGCTTCTGCATGTTTTCCTGTAGGACCAGCCTTTGAGCTCCATCCTACAGCACCTCGTTATCTGGAGCACCACATAGATCCTGATCCTGAACATGACTGTACAGACATCCCTCCAGCTGTCAGCATTTTCCATATGAGGGCCTTGCCTATGACTAAACACAGTTTTATAACTCCCACGACATCTAGCTATAAATAAGAACCTTGACCCTTGAAAATTCACTGTGACCACATCATTGAGCAACCATGCCCCAAACACTGTATTAAGCTGGAAGGGGAACATAAATCTAGAAGGAACTAATGAAGACCCCAGGGCCATCCTTCTCCATAGCTGTCTTGTTAACATGATCTAGAAAGACAGGGGGCCCTTAAATAAAAAAAACAGAGGTAATAAGTGACTCATCAAAGTCAGGCACAGACGGAGTATTGTCAAGGAGGTGCTGCAGCATGGGTTGAAGTATTGCACAGCATGGTTTTACAACCAAGCATCTCCACCAAGGGGGCTGGGGATCAGTTAGCCCTTCAAAGCTTGGGCGACCTTCATGGCCCATGAAAATCTATGCCATTCTTACAGGCAATGGAAGGCCCTGTTTTGTCACCCATCCTTCTTCTTACTGACAAGTGCATGTAGATCCCTGCAGGTGGGATTCGTGGCCTTTTGCTGAGGATGGTGGCGATGAAAGTGGTTTTCAGCTGTCACCTCCATGAGGGAGGATGGGGTGGCCGTGCCAGGGGAATGGTCCTGGTAGGGATGATCCTTGCAGGAAGCCCAGGAGAACAGGACCATCTGCCTGTGGGGATGGCAGAGCAGGATTGGATGCAGTACTGAGCTTCAGGTCCCTAGGCTTGCATGTCCTTGTTCTTGACCTTACAAAATGACTGGCAGATGGATGGGAAAATTGCACACGACTACAGAGTTGGGTAATGATTTTAAAACTGTTTCCAAGCCTGCTGCTTCATCACAGTTCTCAGATGCTACAGAACAGAATTACACTGGCTTTCCAGGTAACGCAGACACTGATTTCCCCTCAAATTGTATTTTGGCTGCTCACAATGACTCGCTGTCCCAGCTGCCACTGGGGATCCCAATGGAACCAAGAGCCAGGTGGGCTCCCATTGTGCCCAACAACCAACAAGGACAGTGTGCCAGGAACAGATTAAATCTTGCACCAGAGACCTCAGGAGCCCTGGTAGCAGCCTGTGTCCCTCAATAATCCTATTCTCTATTAATTTGTTATCCCATTAACACCTTGCACATTTCTTTCTCTCACCACTGTGCTATCCTTAGAGACTGCCAGGGATCCTGTAATATGCTATTTTGTTGTTACGAGTGTAAGCCAGCAAACTCTTCTCATCTTAGCCTAGAAATCCCTTGATAGAAAGAAAGAAAACTGCTGCTTTGTTTCTTTCAATCAATACTATCCATTAAGATCTGTGTCTAACAGCTCCGAGTCCAAGTGAATAACAGAATGAGCTACCTCCTGCTCTCTTAAACCTTTGGAAACAGTAAATGCTCTTCTGAAAAGAACAATTTGATATTGCAGCCCTGTCTGGACCAAGCAGGGGGGCAGCTTTCTTCTCTGAGGTTTGAAAACAAAATTGCTCACGATTTTCATACAGAGCCAGAGGGCAGAGAGAAGCACGGAGGGAGCTGAAATGCGGGGGGTGAGATGTCAGCTGGGGTCAGCCTGCCCCCCGATGTCTGTATACCAGTGTGTCAGAATGCACAGGGAACATGAGGCATAAAATCCCCAGGATCAAGCTGTTGGTGGTGGAATTTGTGCAATTTTGTGCATTTGGGAGCAGTTCTTTGCATCCACAGCCCCAATCCTGTTGTACCCACAACGAGAGCAAAAGAGCTGAGCTGAAGCCCTGGAGCCCCAGTTACAGAGCATCATGGTTAGATATCTTTTCCTCCTTCCCATCTTCAGGGTGTCTGAGTCCAGATGGCACACAGTTGTCCTTGCGCCTATTAATATTGGAGCAATCAATACAGAGCAATCAAAAGCAGCACTGCTACTGGTGCTAGTCTTCTCATGGGGCCCCAGAAGCAAAATTTCAGCTGTAGGCAGGGAGCTCGGCTTTGAAAGACCATGAGTGTAGGTTATTGTGGCAAAGCCTTTTGGGAATCCTATCAGGAAACCATACATACAGCCCCCAAGTGCAATGGCAGAGGAGCTCCTGGTAGAGGTAGGCAAATACTGACACATTGTGCAGGCATTTGCAACAAAGCATTGTCTCCCTGTCGACATTCAAGAGAGAAAATCCAGCTAGACATGGGCTAAAAGGGTGATGACAGAAATGGAGAGAGCTTGATCCTTAGGAAAACACCCGTGAAGCAGAGCCTGCTGCAGCATTTTGCAAAGTGTGGAGCTATGAAATGGTTCTCCTTCCCCACCTGACATCCAGGGTGCATGCCACTGAGTTAGCAGTAGCCAAAAGTGCTCCAGGAATGTGATCTGTGTTCATCATCGATTTGAAGGTTCATCGGTTCGCCCCAACTGATCAATACTTTATTATTCCACAGATCGATCCCTGCTTTGTTTGTGAACTTTACCCAATTGATATACATTAAGAAGTTTAGCAGCATTGATAAGGTTTAAATCGGGAGCTGTAGGTGGAGAAGAAGTGACTGTGTGCAGCACAGAGCTGTGGGCACTGTGGGTCCAGGTGCAGTGGGTGGATGTGTCTGTCAAGCAGGGGCATATCAACAGCTCCATGGTCACAGGACGCCTGGTTAGAGCCAGATCTTGTGCTGGAGGAAGGGGACTGTCCTCAGGGCTGGGGTGATCCCCGCCAAGAGTCTGACACAAGGAGCAAGGTGTCTCAGGGTGAGTCAGAATTGCCTCACTCGGAACCGAAATCCATGCAGTGGCCATGGGAAGGGGTCAGTGAGCTTTGCCACCGTGAGCAGGAGCATGCTGCTCTGCTTGGTGTCCCCCTGGTCATCCTGGGATTTGGAAAGCACTTGGAAAAGATGTGGCTGGGTAGTGAAGTCTGGAAGTTTGCCTCGTGGCAAGGCATAAATGTCCCAACATGAGGGCTTTTGCTGCCACAAGGCAGGCAGCCCCCAGGCCGTGCCCAATGGGTTCACCTTTCTCAATATCCCCTCTGCAAACCCAGAACTGTCTTTGTTCCCAGGGTTCATAGAATCATAGAATCACCAAGGTTGGAAAAGACCTTCAAGATTGTCCAGTCCAACTGTCTGCGTTCCATGTGGGGGCACTCTGTGACTTGGTTTTCTCTTGACTCCAACAAAGAGCCCCATCCCCTTCTGCACGTTCAATTTCTGGCTTGGAAGGGACCACAGAGCCCGTCCTCATAGCATCCTGATACACAGCACATGGAAAACACTGCTTAAATCCCAGCCTGTGCCATCCTCCTGTATAGTCTTGGGGAGGACAGAGTCTTCCCTTTTCCTCTGATGGTTATCGAAGCAGGAATAAAGAACATCAAGTGGCTTTAGGAAAACAAAACATCTATATTATATGTATTACCAAAAGCATCCTGATTAAAAACCATTTTATAGCAGGATGCAAACTGCAGCTGGAGTCAGCCTCCGAGTTGCTGGCCCCTGCTCTCACCAAAGTACTTGTATATTATTCACAGTTGTAAATTGGTTTGAGATTTCTGGAAGTGGATAAAGCCCTATTTCTCTGCAGTCCTTTTAAACATCCCCGTGTAAAATCTATTAACATTCAAAGGGATGCACGGGGATGAAAGGTGGGGGAAAAAAACATCGCTATGAGTATGCAATGCCCCAAGCCTCATGCAATTTTACCTGAAAATGAAGCTTTTGTCAGTGTCTTTTCTCCATGGGGCTTTTCCATTCCTTGATGTAATCTGAACATTTTACTATTTGTGTCATTACTGAACAAAAGGGTGAAAATGTGATTTCTTTTTTTAAATTAAAGGATTGTTCCCCCTCCCCCCCCCAAAGAAATGGTAAAAGAATATCAAATTATGACCTGACAAGGCACACTTCTGAAAGAGAATCACCGGAGTACAGAAGATCTATATCTTATCTCTCTATGAAATTGCATGTCTATGCAGCAGCATTGTAACAGGTTTCAGCTGAGCATAAATTCGTAGCATTGCAGGGTCTAAATAGGAAGCTTGTTGGAGCTTAAATTGTGAGTGAACTGTGTGCGAACCCATTTCAGTACTAATGAGCTGGTAGCCACGCAGCCATAGAATATGGGCAAGGGGATGGGGTGATGGGATGATATTCTTCCGTTGGCACAACACCCAGATGGAAACCCCAACCTGAAGCTCGGACCGGGATGAGAAGATGATGTGGTTCTGCTTCTGACCATGGCTGGAGCCCTGGGCAGGAGATGGGTCCCAGTGGCAACGGGAGAACAGGTCTCTCATATCAGATTCAAGAGAAGCAGAGGTATTTATTATTCCGGTTGAGAACCCAATCTTCTCATCAACACCAGCTCCGACAGAGCACTTTTTTTTTCCTTCCCAGACTTCATGGAGGATCTTCAACGAGTCCAGCACCCACTAGAGGAGCACAGCTCTGATTTACCACATGTGAAATCAATGCTGCCTCCTCCCAGCGCCGTCTCCTCTCGCCTGAAGTCCCAGCCTGTTTTTAATTGGTGGGTTTTGTTTTCATTCGCCTTTCCTGATGTATCCTTTGAGTAATTCATTCCGATAGGAGATATTTTAAGCAAATATTTTTTCGAATGATGGTTGGATTACTCGCTGTAGTGTTCATAAATAGCTGTTCTCGATAACAAGGTTGCATATAGGGTTTAATGGAGAGAGCTGTTGATTTATGGTAGCATTAAGCATGTACGTGAACTTACATTTGAGACTGATAAATACGAGTCCTTAATATGCACATGCATCATTTTTATGTTCCTTTTACAAAGAGGTTTTGAGTTGTGTGCGTATTATAAAATTACACAGAAAAGAATGCCTGTAGTCTGCACGGGAGCCGAGGCCGCTGAGTGGTAATGAAATATACATTTTCTGGTATGCTGTGTGCAGGTTTGCTGTGGGAGCAGTATAAAATTTATGACATCCTGAGCTATTCGTTTTCGCTGTTTTTGAGAACTTGGGCCTTGTAAACGCTGTTACCGATAGCAGTCGGAGCAGTTGTTCGTTTGCTGCTTTAATTGCTTTCTTAATGACCGCGTTTTATTGTTATTGTAATTAGTAAATTAGACCATTTTCTGATGCTGGGCTCTTTTTCTCTGCACTTTCAGCTTGTTTTCTGTTGGCGAGCCCTCTTCTTGCCCTCTATGCTGTGACCTACTTCAATAGGTGAATGCTGGGGGTGCAGATGACGGCTCCGACATAACTGAACTCCTGCCATCTATTGAAAGCTGCAGGAGGAGGGGAGGAGTGGCAGGAGGATCCGGACATGGGGCTGGGAAGCCGACCTGCCTAATGCTCCCTGCAGTGGCTTTCCTGCTGCAGGCACTTAGGTGAGAGTAAAAATGAAGTTTGCTCTCTTTAACTCACAGTAGGGCTGCAAATGATGTTAACTGGGAGGAGCATGTGTTGCTACATGGGAAGGCAACCAATTAGAGGTGACGGGATGCCTTTCCACCATTCCCACATATCCACATACATGAATATGAAGAGATGCTTTCTTGCTCCAGCAAAGGCCCTGCTGGAGTGGCAGGAGGTGAGTACACCATTTGATGCTGCACTACGCAAAACACATCAGAAAGTGGATAAATGCTATTGCCTGAGTCATACCTTTTTTTTCTGGATTTTCTAAGCTTTCCTTCTGTTGCCCTTCTTAAAAAACAGAACTCTGTGAGAATCTACGTGATTTTCCTTAGGGTTTTCAGGTCGAGATGAATGTGAGCTCTTTAATACCATGAGTTGTTTTCTTGTTCTTTCTGACCATCAGACCTACAACAGGTGAACTGCACCACTGCTGCCCCTTTAGGGACAATAGCAGGGGCAGGTTAATAGCAGATTGTGTGTCTCCCCATAAGTCCCATTTCCTGAGGAGCAGCTCCCAGAGGCAGGGCTTACACAGGGCAGAATGAGAAGTTAGTCAGCATCTTTCTCCTTGTTCTGGTTCAGAGTAAGGAAGTTTCCCTGGCTGGTTTGGAGGAAGGGTGTCTGGTCAGGGTGCTCCTGAGCTCTCCCACCCTCCCGTCCTCTGCCTCTGTGTTTGCCAGGAGTGTGGTTGTAGAATCGTAGAATGGCTTGGGTTGGAAGGGACCTCAAAGATCATGGTCCTTGGGTCTTATCATTGAATCACAGAGTCATATGAGTTGAAAGAGGCCTTTAAAAGTCATCAAATCCAACACCTCCATAATAAACAGAGACACCTACAGCTCCATCAGGTGCTCAGAGCCTCCCAAGCCTGACCTTGAATGTCCCAGGGATAGGGCATCCACAACCTCACTGGGCAGCCCGTGCCAGTGCCTCAACACTCTTATTGTCAAAAACTTATTTATATCCAATCAAAATCTCCCTTCTTTTAGTCTGAAAACACCTTCCCTTGGTTTCAAACTTCTTCCCTCAAACCCTGCCTTTTATTTTTTGAATTATTCCTAAGTGCTGTGATTGGAGAATTACTTCTGTTTGCCTCGGCCTTGACTTGGTTTTGATATCTTGCTCCAGGCAATATTGAAGTACCTGTGAAATGCAATGGGTAAGTACATTTTTCAGGTCTTTTTCAGAACCACATTATCCCAAAAATATATTATATTTTTTTAAAACCAAGAACTGGGTTCCAGCTCCCAAAATATACCACAACTTGTCATTTGAAGAGGACTTTGGAAATGAATGGAGCACTGATCACAATTAGTACAAAGTAATTTAAAATTATTTGAAGGGCTTTCATAACATGAAGTGTTCCAATTACTTAATGTTTCACCTGCTCTGAATCCCATTTACTTCCCAAATCAAGCCCTTGAAGGGATTTGAAGTGGCACATTTTGAAATGAACAGGGCAACCTGGAGGAGCTGCTAATTCTAGAAGCACTTATGGCACTCCTGCATAACAACGAGTTTTTGTTGTTTCAGATGCAATCTCCAAACGGTCAATTGAAGCTTATCTCCCTAGGTGAGTGAGAAAGGCTTGGGCTAAGGTGGGCTGTCTGAGGGCAAGCCGGATGGGCATCGTATGGCAGCCCCTGAGAGCAGTACTGAGCATGTGCAGCATGCTTTGCAGACAATCTCCAAAAGGAGAGATGCATGTTGAACCCACGAAAACCAGTGGAAAAGCACCAAAAAGGAATAGGAACATCCAGGTGGTGCCTTCTCAAAGCAACCTGAGCCCAGCTGTGGCCCCAGGGCTCCCACATCTGTCACCACCGTAGGCAGGATGGGATGGCTCTGGTCATCCCCTCATGGCAACTCCAGGCCACGGTGACACACACAGTCACAGAATTGTAGGGGTTTGAAGGGACCTCTAGAGATCATCCAGACACCAGGCTCCCCAGGCTACCCTCGGGAACCCATCCCATGCATTTGGAGGACCTCTTTGCTGATTTTTTTCTCCCCTTTCCACCCATCCCTGGGGAGCAGGAGAGTGGGACTTGTGCAGAGATATTATCTTGAAGAGTTTTCACTCTGATTTTGAGCATAATCAAAGGGTGAAGCTCACTTGAGGCTGTCAGTTGTTACTCACTGCTGCTGTGCAGACTGAGCTCATCTTCATTCAGTGCAGCACACGTCCCTCAGATGCCCCTACTGCATGAGGCAGACCCTACTTTTAACCTTTTGCTTTACAGGGGCCCCAAAATCAGCAGAAACACCTAGCTGGAGCCAGCAGCAAACCTCCAAGCTCAGGATATGGCAGGTACCCCCAAAAAAAATGATTGACCAAGAAGAAGAGTAATACTTGCGATGCTGGCCAGTTGTGAAACATCTCTGGAAAATGGAGGTTATTCCATTGGATTGCACACAGCCTTCATAGAAAATGCTGTCTCCAAAGAAGATCTGCAAAGATGTTGTAGCAATGGGCACAACAAGAGAATGGTTTTACTCCTGGATCAGCATGGCCAAAGCACACCTGGAGGGCTCCATCCATAAGGCCAGAGCTGATGCCTGTGTGAGAAAGGTCTGGGCACTACCTGCTTTCGTAACCAGAACTGGGTCTGGCAAACCATAACCCCGAGAGTGTTGCCTTTTGCCTTAAGGGCAACCTCAGAACAAGGAAATAACAGGAATCTGCAAAGAAGGACCTGAGGCTCAAGGTTAAAGTGGGGCTTGTTGGCTCCAAGCTGCAGATAATTGGGAAGAGCTGCTACAAGAGAGGGGCAGCCATGCTCTGGGAGATGTGAGCAGTGCTAGGAGCAGGTGGAAGGTTGTGCTTTGGGAGAGAGGAAGAGTGGGAGAGAGAAACCTCAGCTTACGAGGATTTAACAGGGAGGAGGGTTGGAAATGGGAGAGATAAAGGGGAAGAGGGGCAGCAGGTCTCTGTGGGTCCAACCTCCAGCACTCCAAGGGGGACTGGGGTGTTTCAACCCCATCCTGGGGTGTAGATGTAGGTGTTGGTGGGGCTGTAGATGGGGACACTGGTGTTATGGGCCCAGGAGGGCTTCAGGGCAAACTGAACAGTGAATGTGTGATGAGAGCAGTGTGCTGATGGAGGAGCAGCTCAGTGCTAGTGGGTTGAGGCAAGGTGTCCCTCGTCTGTCACATACTGTGTGTCTGTCAGATGTGCTGTGGGGGCTGTCCCCAAGGGGAAATGAGTGGCACCCACGGACAGCTGGGGGCTGCTGTGCAGTCATTTCCCTCGGAAAAGGGTTTTACAGACAGGCCTGAGAAGAAAGCTGTAAAGGGAGCAAATGAAGCTGCTCTGAAAACTTTATAGGGAATACGTGAATGCGACAGTTACTGGGTTTTGTTTTTTGCTGGAGCTGAAAAAAAAAATAAGCTGCTTGGCTTCAAAGTATATTCTGAGCAAAACTTCTTGCATCGTAAATTATTCTTAGGGAAACCTTACATCAAAGGAAGGAATCTGTGTTTCTAGCTTGAGCGGGAAGGAGAAAAATGCCTCTAAAATATTCTCCAAGTTTCAGAGCTTGAGAGAGAATCAATTTTTTTTTTTTTTTTTTGTGAGCTCTTCAGCCTTGCTTTACTTGAGCTTATCTGGACAGAAGGTTCAAATGGCTGCTTGGAGCTGCCAGGCTATGCACAGTATCCTGCGTTCCCTTACATCTTTGCTGGGCAACATGGGCTTGTGCAAGGAGCATGCTGGGCTACACAAAGATGTGTCCCTATTTGCTGCTTGCTGGGGCTCTCCCCTTGGTGCTCCCTGTACTCATTTGAGGGTTGTGGTCCCTGTGCATGGTTGATGGCTCTTGGCACTGGAAAGGAGCCTGTGGGCTTTGGAGCTTTTCAGGGCTAGAAAAGCATAAATTACAGAAATCGAAAGCTGTCTCATTCTCCATCTCCTCTCCTTCAACAAGAATAATGAAACCTAGCTGAGATGTGGATTGCAAGCAACCGTGCTGATGCCTTGTATCGTTCTGAACTGTATTTGCAGTACACTACCTGTGGGTGGTATGTGGGCTTCCTCCTAGCTTGCTGTGCAATAGAGCAGAGAAAGCAAGGAGGGAAATGGCTTCAGGCATGTTTGGTTTTTACACTGTTCCTTTCACAGCATACTCTTTTCTTCTGGAGCACCTTCAAGACCCCCGTGTCTGCCCTGAAATACAGTGGGGTTGGGAAGCCCAGCAACCTGTGCTCGTGCTGAGCTCATGTGTGCTCTGAGCCCTTGTGCCTGAGTAGCATTGCTACAGAGAACTGAGAATTTGTCACCAAACACTCAATCGATGGGATAAACGAAGAAATGGGACACTTGAGATACAAATGTGCAGGGCCTTGCAGCAGCTCAGCAAACAGTGCAGGCAAAGGCTGGGCAAACTCCTCCCATGTGGATGAACCCAATGGTGGTATGTTGCAGGAGAGCAAACTGCTGTCTCTTGTTCCCAGCTCAAATGCAAGAGACTTAATGAGTGTGATGAGAGAGGGCAAATATTTACACTGACGAGCTTGAGTAGGCAAATAAACCAGGCTTTTAGCAAATGAGGCAAACATTATGCGTACGCTCTGTCTAATTCAAAGGAAAGCTTGTATTTTGGGCCTGGGCCTCCAAAGCTGCTCTGTTCATTCAACAAAGTTTGGCAAAACGTGTTGTCAAAGAGCATCGCAGACAAGGACATTCAATTAAATCTGTGCAAACACCCACGTTATTAGTAATCCCAAACTAGGGTGGGGAAAGAAAAGGCTTCTTGTTAGCTTGCAGTCACGTTAGATTAAATTTGTCCTCATTGGCAAGTTGAGACCAACTTTCTTGTGCAGCCCAAAGCATGGTGAATCCCCCACCTCCCTGGGCATCTGAGCCAGTGCTTCACTGCTCTTTCTGAGAAGAAATTCTTCCTAATATCCAACCTGACCTGTCCCTGGTGCAGTCCAAGGTCATTGCCTCTTGTGTCTATGGGACCCTGCCGGTGCCAAGAGGTCAGATTGCTGCATCCAGAGCTTCAGTTTGGGAGATGCTACCCCAAAGAGCCACCTGGCTCTGTCCCAGATGGATGTTAGGTCAGGTCTCAGCTCAGAAGTTTGGCCCTGGCTGCTCCTGCTTGCTGGGACTGCCCAAGCCGACAGCTCCCAGCACTGCTGCAGCAGCCCAGAGTGGAAACTATTGATCAGCGGCCATTACCAGCTCATTTAAACAGATGGGCTCTTAGGAGTGAATTAAAGGAAGTGTGGAACTAGAAAAGCATGAAAAATGTATATGATTCTTCAAGCTAATCACGGCAATAATGCATGTTTACTGACAAGGCTTTCTTCACGTAGTGAGCAACCTCTATTTATCCAATTTATCCATTTATCTGGAAAGCAGATATCACAGTAAACAACGACTTGGAGGCAAGTCCACTGCCATAAATCAGCATTTTTCAGAGCGCTGCGGAGAACGACAAACCTCACTATAAGAGCTCTGTGCTGTGAATAGAAATTACTCAGTGCTGATGCCTGAAAGGACGCCAGCAGCCCTTGCTCTTGCAGTACTGAATTTGACTTCGATTTCTTCTTCATCCACCAGGCTGTGAGTTAAAAACATTGTCTTCGCTCAGTGTTAAGGGAGGAGCGTCGTCCAGCTGAGCCTCCCCATTGCTGGGTGGAAACGCCGTATTCTTATTACTTCTCACAATATCCTTCACAGTCAAATCACTTTTGATTCTCCTCTCTTGACTAAAAGACTTCAGTGCTTGTGATGGCTCTCTGCACTGTGTTGTTCTGGTGAATTATTTTTCCTAGCTGCCAAAGTGGGAACAAATAGAGTGGGTGAGAAAAAAGAAAAGAAAAGAAAAAAAACCCACAAAGAAAATATGACATGGTTGCAAAAATATTTACTTTCTTTGCGTGGAAGGCATCTGTGTGCTTTAACATTTCTCATTTCAATAGAGAAAAACAATTTCTGCTTGTAATTAAATGCTCAAATAGAGCCTACATCCAAGTTTACCTTCCATAAACGGGAAGGCAATTAACGGCTTGCATCAATGCTATTTGTCTCCTTCTTCTTGCAGGTCCTCCTGGTGGGAGAACAGTCTATTATAAAGGAGAGAATCCAGTTTGGGTCAAAAGGATGCATTTTTAGGAATGCAGGTTTCAAGTCCAAGCCTGCTGGTGATCTGTCCTTGCAGCCTCTGTTATGTACTGAAAGATTCATTAACAAGACATGGAGAAGGGAGAACCAGGATGGGAGGTGCAATGAAAAGCCAATTCATTATCTCAGCAGCATGAGACATATCTCACTAGATTGGTTTCCATTTTAAAGAGCTAAACATAATCCTTCACTTCTTTCCTTTAATGGCGGTGTTGATGGAGACAGCCAACAATTTCCTCTCCTCATCAATTTTGATTATGAATTCTCATCCGGATACGGAGTCCAATTTTTGTAGGAAATGTTTACCCATGGGACAGCGGATGTCAGACTGAACTGAGCTCTTCTTCACTGCTGTCCTCTGGGTGCTCTTCGCTCCAGTTAGCTGCCTGCAACCGATTTCAAATTAATTACAGGACCATGGATCAACCTTCCCCATTTTTTTTTTCCCCACACGTCGTCACATGTCCACGGACAGCCCATGTTTTCTGGTAAGCTTTATGGCAGCCTTTGAGCCTCATGCTGAACACATGAGAGCATTTAGCGATCAACATTTCACTACAGAACATGTCCCTGGGTAGTGCTCGCACATAAGCATGTCACTGATGTTCCCCAAGCACCAGCCTTGACAGATGTGTAATGGGAGAGCAGCTGCTAATGCTTCAGCTTCTCTCCAGGATGCTGCTTGGGCTCAGAAGGGTGCAACATGGCACATGTGTCAGCTCTGTGAGTGTGTGCCTCTGAATGCTAGGTGGCCTGTCCTGAAACGGGAAGAGCTCTGCTATGAGGACAGATTAAAAGAGCTGGGGCTGTTCAGCCTGGAGAGAAGGCTCCGGGGAGACATGAGAGCAGCTTGTCCATATCTAAATGGGGACTGTAAGAACAGACAGACTGTTTAGCAGGACCCGTTGTGATGGGACAAGGGGAAATGGTTTCAAATTAAAAGAGGAGAGATTTAGGTTGGACATAAAGAAGATTTTTTTTTTTATAATAAGAGCAGTGAGACTCTGGCACTCCTTGCCCAGAAGGGTGGTTGATACCCAGTCCTTGGAGATGTTCAAGGTCAGGCTGGATGGTGCTCTGAGCACCTGATGCTGTAGGTGTCCCTGTTCATTGCAGGGGAGTTGGACTGAATGGCCTTTAAGAGTGCCTCTCAGTTCAGAAAATGACTCTATGATTCCAAGTACAAAGACAGCTCCATAGGCTGGTAGGATGGATACCCTTGGAGGAGCTTCTTGCACATCACATTGGCTATGGAAGGAGGAGAAGTCAGCTGTGTTTTCCTTCACTGCAATCAAGCCTCCCTCCATCACCCCATCCCATGTTGTTTGCCATCCCATCCCTCATCCCACCTTGTGCCATCTCCTCTTTCGGACCCTTTCCAGCCTGCCCACCACAGATCCTCCATCCTTCTGCCCTTCCTCCTGCATCACTTTTCTCTCTGGTTACCTCACATCCCTAAGGATTTACCTCCCAGTCATGAACAGATCTCTACCGGAAGAGTGTAAACTGGTATTTTCAGCAGTTAATGGTTTGGACTAACACGGGGGGAATTTCCAAGACTCCTCCCTTGACCTCAGCTGCTCTGCCAAACTGTGTGGGAGTTTTTCCCCTGGGGACACGGAAGCTCCTCAAGGTTGTAAAATTGTTTAAATATGATGAGGAGAAAATAAGTTTTTGCTTACTTCACTTTTCAAGGAAAGCTGAAGCCTGCCAGGCACTCAGCCAAGGGAGCCACAGCCCAAAGAATTAAAATCTAGCAAAATCATAAGCAGGTTTCTGTGCAGCAGATTGTCAGGAAACTGGAATGAGCAGTATTGGTTCCTGTCCCACATAATAACAAACAGTAATAATTGTGTCCGGTATGTGCTCTCGTTTGCTCATTCTCTCTCAGAAACCAGCATTTTAAAAGATAGATTATGAAGATACGTTCAGAAAGTAAGGATTCTGAATGTATTAGTATTATATATTATTCATATAATGGCAGCAGCCTAAGTTGTCTCAGCACTGTGCAGAAAGAGAGGAAGATAAAGCCTCTGGCCCAAAGCAACTTCTAAATAAATGGAAATAAGGTTTGGATTTGCGTGAGTGTATTTGTGTGTGTGTGTGTGCGTATAATTTTTAAGCATTACTGGAGAAACTGTAGGGGGAAAATTGAATTATACATCAGCTTATTCACCAACAGGAAAAAAAAATAAAAAATGGGCAAGCCTGCATGCTCTTGATAACATTTTAATAATTTACAAACTCAAATTTCACCCTGGGAGTGACTTTCATGAGAAGTAAGAAATCCTGTGACTGTAAACACAGCTGGAAGTCAGCAGAAAATCGGGGCAGAAAATCCCCTCTGTATGAGGGAAGGGGATGGCTCGTGCTGGCTGTAGGGATGGGTGCTCTGTAGGAGGGGACGTTGGGATGGGACAAAGCTCTGGGGCCCTCAGCCCTGTGGTTACACTCCTGCTGCCACCTCCTGCCCATCCTTGCACCCTCCTGGGGCATGCAAGTGCTCCATGTGCAAGGTGCAGAAGTTCCCTTGCTCTACCACACGAGGATGAGGGTTGATGCACCCCCAGCACTGTCCTTGCCACCCTTGGCAATGCTTCAACGCAGGCACAGCTACTCACTGTTTGCTTTCTGCTTTTCGGGCTGAATTTCTCGGTGGTTTTGGAAGCTCAGCAGGCAGCACAGTCAGGAGTTGGGATGCCAGAGGCAGAGTGTATGGAGGCAGCACCTGCGAGGTGAGACCGAGCTGCCCATGTCCTCCAGTGGGCACCTCCCCACTGCTCCTGCTGGGGGCAAGCAGCAGGTATTTCTGTTCAGGGAAAGCTCTGTTGGAAAATGCCTTCTGTGAAAGCCACCTTGGCAGGGGATGCTGGGGGCTTCGTTCAGCTTCACAGAGCTCTTCTTTCTCCTTCCACATTCATATGGAAGCCAGACACACTGACATCCCTCTCCCCCTGCTGCTTGATGTCCCCTCCTGTGTGTCATACCGTTGCTGGGGCAGTTCCAGACATGGAGCATACACAGGTTCTTGTTGAATGCAGCGTGCTGTCCCATGCTTTGTTCTCCCAAGGAAGCCATGGCACAGAATCCCTTGGCTGTGCTCATCCACCCTGGCACAGGGACTGCTGTAGCAGGAAGCAGGAGCAGATCCATCCTGAGAGGAGAGCAAGGCTGGAATAACGGCCAAGGAGAGCCACCTGCGGCTCCCACCCTACAGAGAGTGGCCACGTGCAGGGAGAATTCAAGGTCACAGCCAACCCAGCTCTCTGCTTTGCTAACCGTGGAGTTTCCCTCATTCATTAGCAACGGCATTATTAGCAATGTCCCTCAGAGTGCTGTCAGATGCTGATATCTCTTCCTGCCCTGTAGAAAGGCCACTGGCTTTATTCATAGACGATGGCCCTGGTTGACATTCCCTGAGCTTCCTGCTCGTGGAGCAGAGCAGGACCTGGGCTCTGGGAGCCACTAGATGTCAGGGTTACTCTGCTGCAGCTGCTCTGCCTGCCAGATGTGGTACAGCTGGCCGGGGTGGAGGGAGACTGGTCCCCCATGTGCCCCAGGGCTCTGGAAGACACACCAGGAACCAGGGGAAAGCCCAGAGGAAAGTGAGATGAAAAGATTTTCTCCTTGCAGGAGAGTGTGGAGTGCTCCCTCCCTCCCTCTGGAAACATGTGGTTTGTCCAGTGATCCATTGGTACTGGAGGAGCCCCACATTAAATAGTGGGTTTGGATTAGTGGATGGCCACCCATCAAACCATCACCCCAGTCCACAGCTCTCCATTACTGGGACTGTGAATGCTGTGTTTGGTCCCCATCCTGTCTGTCCCTCTCCTTGGCTGTGAGCACTCTTCGCTGCTGAGCCTTTCCAACCCTCCCTCCTCCTTGCTTAATTTCCTCAACACCAAAACCTGCTGTTTTGAGGGGAAGAAAAAAAGTCAGAAAATGCTCAGATTTTACAAAGACTTCATTTTTTTCTTGAACTTAAAAGCAACATAAAACGTGGCATTTAGGTGAAACTGCACCATTTTCTGAAAAGTACCAGTTGTTTTATTAGATTTATTCTAATAGTGCAAGCTGAGTTCATCTCATAAATAAGGATTATAAAAAGCTCATTTGAATGTATTAGAAACGAAAGGAACTTATTTTATTATAAGCAGGAGAAATGCAACAGTGTCAGCGTGAATGGAAGAGCTGCTCTTCCCCTGAAGAAATCTATTCCCCAGGCTGGAGTTAAACAACAGACACAGGAGTACCTGAGTGGTAACAGGTCAGCTGCTCAGCTGCTTTATGGCCTTTATTATCCAGGAATGGCACCCAGATACATTAGGAAATGGTACCAGACCCTCAGTGTTTGTATATTTTCCTGCCCCAGTTTGAGACTTACGTTGACCTCTGGAAGAGATACGCAGCTTCATATCACTTACAAAACCATTTCAGCCATGGTTATGGTAATGGTGGGCTTCTGACTACTCACTTAATGCCTGAGCTTTTTTCTAGTCTTGTGATGTTCTTGTGCTGATTGACTTTCTGTGGTGAGAAATCCCACAAACTAATTACGCTGGGTATGAAAATTTATTTTCCCTTTATCAGTTTGAATTTTCCACCTTTATGGGAAAATGGGTTATTTATTAGGAACAAATAACTCCATGGCATTTTGCAGTTACAACCTCTCAGATCACCTTCTCACTGGAAGAATCAACAATTAAAGTTGGCTCCGAGTTACATCACTACTTAGTCATGATAGATATGCAATTTCATAGTTTTCATTATAGAAAATAGGCACCAAAGTACATCAATAAACTACATAATGTGAAAGAATACTGATAAAAATGTGCTATTAGATTCATTAGTGCTAATCAGAAAGAAAGCATCTATGGTTACTCATAATATTCAGTAAGAAAAAGCAGTTTTCTAGGGTGACTGATTTTCAGTGATACAGGATTGCTGAGAAGAGAGTCTAAAAGCAAATGTCAAACCTGCCTCACTCACTGAGCACTGCTGCTAAAGCAAGGAGAAATCGCTTAGATGAGATCATACAATTAGCATTTTTATTGTAGACAAGGGCAAGAGAGAATGGAGTGGCAGCAGATGAGGACTAAAGAATGGAGAAGATGGTGAAGGTCTGGATGAACATTTATGGATAAGACAAGGTGGTTTCTTTGGATGGGCTCCAATTCAGTAGTTTGTTGCCATTGTAGATCGAGGTACAGCTAACGAATTGGTCATGGAAAATGGTTGTATGGTCTAACCATGAGGAGGTCGTGTAAGATAGAAGGGGAAAAAAGTAAATGTAGATCTCCCTCAGATTCAATGGGAAACATCTGGGGGAATACAGGAAACCAGTAAGCAACTTGCAGGAAAAACTGGGGACCTCAAAGTTAGGAGGCAGCCTGGAAACTTTCTGACAAATAATGGGAAAAATATACCTGAAAAAAAGTGCAGCTATGACAGGATGAGTAACTGCCTCTAAAAATATATGAGTAGTAAGCTGAGAACCCTCAGAAAGCATAGGAAAATGAGTGCTCATCAAAGAGAGATGTGACACAGGTCGGAAACATACAGAGAAAATGAAAAAAGAGAAATTCAAACTAAACTGGAACTTGCAAAATATATTAAAACCTCTAACAAAAGTCTGTCTCTAGAGCCTCAGTTCTTCCTTGTTCTTACTTTGTGTAGCTAGAGATTGTAGTTAGTCTAAGTAGGACCAAATAGAAAATGAATGTGTTTCTAGGGATTATGTTGAACAGTGAAATGAAGGCAAAGTGAGGTCTGCAGGGCTGGAAATGGGCTGGATGCAGAACGAAACCTCAGTATAATCAGATTAGTGGGATGAGGTGGGAGACACCTGAGCTCCAAGGCCCTTCCTGTGCTGCTGGAGATCTCCCAGAAAGGGCTGCATGTCCATCTTGCTGGGGCATTGTCCAACTGGAGATCAAAGGCGGTGTCTGTGTATTTGAAAGAGCAAAGCAGAGCTTGGAACAACTACAGGCACAACATCCTGAGTGCATTCCTATGCACAGTTGTAGAGAAGGAGGGAAAAACCAGTGATTTGGAAGAAAAACATGGAAAACCAAGGGAAAACAGGACATAGGTCAGCTCAAGCTAGAAAGCCTTCCGACCAGCCTTGACAAAGCTGACCACTGTTCAGCTAAAAACCAGATAATCTGGCAGCAGCGACCATCCACTTCCTCTGCTCCAAGCATGCTTCCCAGCTCTTAGTGTTCAAGAGCCCAACATGCAGTGAGCCACGAGACCTGCACCTGGAAATTAAAGGCAGGATTATTTATACTTTCTCACATAGGCACCGGGGTCCCTCCCTCTGGCTGCTGCCCCTTGGCACGTGGCTGTGTCATTGCATTTCCCCATGACACACCTCACAGTCAGGCATTATCTTGCTCTGTGGATGCCAGTATCATCTGGCTCCATGGTGAGTTCAGCTCGAAGCCTGTTGGCCTAATTGCAGTGGGGAGGACAGATGCTGGCAGATGCGTCAGATTGAAAAGCATACAGAATTTAGCCAGGCTGCAGGATTTCTCTGTGGTATGGACAAATATTGACTGGGGCTCCTTCCAGCAGCCTCCTCTCTTAATAGATGCTCTAACATCGAACACGAGTGCTGACAAACTGGTGCAATTACTCACCACGTTACTAATCACACCATTTCCCTCCTCTCGTTATTGATTTTGGAAACAGTGTTTGAAAAAAAAAACACAAAAAAAGCCTTCATTGCCTGCAACACCTAAATGGAAATTTAATCCCTCTTCCATCCACCATACCCTCTCTTCTTTTATTTTCAAGATACATTTTGATTGTTTTGTTTACTGCTCACTGTGTTTATGATTATTTTAATAGAGAGTGTTATGCGATACATTTTGTATGAAGGTCACTGCATAGACATTCTCAATAAATGCTTTATTCTAGCAGTGCTGATTCGTAATGAATTCATGCCAGCCTCTTGCAGGGGGTTCTCTCCATTTCCAGACAGGGGTCCGCTTGTAATCTGACATTAGCAATGTGCTGAATAAATAACATTATCTGCAGCAGCATTTAGCAGTCGCTGCAAATAGTGTAGAGGCCACTGTGAAGTTGCTCAGGCCTATTGTTTCACTCAGAGGTTAATATACTGTCAATAAGTAGGAACACAAATGATGCTGGAGCAGTTGGCTCGCCAGCAGCCGGAGATGCAGTAAATGGAGGATTTTGTCTTTTCTCCAGCTGCATAAATAGTCGTGCATGCCTTAGGCATTCCCCTCCGCTTGGTGCCAAGCTTCAAATGAGCCCTGAGACGTTGGACCTCACTAAGTGAGGATCCAATCTGGTATTCTTCAGTGCTCGTTTCCCCCCCAAGGCTGTCACTCAACCTGTTGAATCATCTGCCTTCCATTTCCTTGACCTGCTCTCGACCCTGTTGGCCATCAGGTCCCCACATGGCCCTGAGTTCTGCTCTTCTCCCCTCTGCCATTGAGCTCATGTGGACTGCAAGCAGTCACTGTGCCTTCTGGCACATCCAGCACACAGAGGAAGCCGTCTCCTTCTGCTTGTCTGAACCAGCTTCTGCTCACTGTTGTTATCCTGTTATTCTTGCATAGTAAAGGGGGTATTTTCCAGGGATACCAGCAGATTTGGTGCTCAGGTTGTGGTGGAAAACTTTGCACAGCCTTTCCTCTGCTCCAGCAAGGTTTTCCTTCTCATTTTGTCTATATATACAAAGGGAAGGGTCTTCCTGGCAGCTCCTAGAAGCGTGCATGTCTTTGATGCCTATTTGGAAAAGCCAGACCCAAACTGCGTTAGGATGCTTTGCTTTAATTCCCTCCCTCCCTCTCTTCCTCTCTTCCTCCCTTCCTCTCTTCCTTCCTCCCTTCCTTCTTTCCTCTTTCCCTCCCTCCTTCCCTCCTTCCTTGTCTCTCTCCCTCTTCTCTCTCTTCCCAGGAACTGGACATTGAAGGGCTCTGGGCTTGCTTCCCATCTCCTGGTTGTGATTAAATGCTCTGTAGCTCAGCAATGGCAAAGGAAGAGAGCCCATCAGCTCTACCCCCAGCTATTATTCTTTGGTTTAGAAAGGTCTGGGAACCATTAGCACGAGGGGAAAAAAATCACAGATAATAATAAAAATAATGATAATAAAAAAACAGTTCCTAATGATTTTTTATGCAGACTGGCTTCTCTTTCAACAAAATACAAGCAGAAGTATCTTTCCAAGAGTTCCTGGAGAATAGACAGATGTAAATGCTTTACTTGACTACATAGACTATATGCTTTCATCTCAGTGCATCAGGAGGCACTACATTTATCTCTGCATTCATTAACTTTTATTCCTACCACCTGCTAATATCTGGAGCCATACCTGGACTGAATTTTTGCCTGTTTAATACCTTTTTCTTTCCTGTTGTTCTATCCAATAGCTCTGTGCTTTGTTTCGTGGTTTGTTTTCTCCAAGAAGGGCTTTCTTACCTCAGTACTCAGCAATCCAGTCTCAGAAATGTAAGGGGGCTTTGCAATCAAAGGGAAAGGGAACAGGGGAAAGAAGCCCATGATTTATTTTAGCCACACAAGAATTTGTCCTTTCCTGCAGTGTAGTTCAGAAAGGTTGGCAGATACCAGTGGGAGTCCCCTGCCTCACACAAACAATGCAGTAGGAAAAACTGCATAAGGAAAGCTTTCCCAAGGACTCTTCAGAAACTCCATCTGCCCAAACCACTATCCAGTTTTCTAAGGGAACATCAGAAGCACTTAGAGTTAAAATGTTGCTGCCATACAGCCCTATCCTGTCATGTGTGGGGTAGGGTGGATAGAAAAGCTGCAGGGCTCGTGGCCAAAGAGATCTCTCTAGCCATTGGCACCTCAGCAGGGGGTGAGGAGGCTTCGCCAGCACCAGTGTGTCATCTTGCAAGAGGCATCTAGTTACAGTGCCTACACTTTCCTCCTCCAAAATGAAATCATAAATCATCCATGCTTTCTCAGCCTTCATAAACTCTACGGTCTAGGGGCTGTTGCCATCTGGCATTCAACCTCTCCTGCCCAATCTGGAAGGTGCTTGTCTTCAGCCTTTGGAGCTGATGGTGAGGACAAGCTGACTTCAGCTCTGAGTCATCTCCAGGAAGGAAAACCACTTCCTGATGTGAAGCTTAAGGAACTCAGCTGAGCTCCATGAAGGGAGGTGAAAAGTTGGGTCCATTAAATTATGTAGAGTACTTGTTCAGGGCTTTTCTCTGCCTTGCCATAAAACTAAAATATGTTGATAATATCCTCCTCTTCTGTCCCTGTCTGTAACAGATATCTTCCATCTTTATGTTCCAAACACTAGCCATAATTCATATTTTGGCTTGATCTAGGTATCTAGGTATCTGGATGACCTTTAACAGCCTGTGATATATAGAAAAGGAGATTATATGTTCTTTCGTTTCATAGAGGGGATCAATAAGAACTAGATTAGGAAAAAAAATACAGTTAAACAATTCTGACAATGATTTCTTTGAGAAACTCTACACCTCCAGAGCTTGGAGCAAGGATTTGTAAATTGGCAGGGAGTCCCCCTGCTGTCACAGATGTGTCTTTGGACATAACTATAAAACATCTGCCCAGACTTGTGCAGTCTTCAGACTCGAAGGCTCTCCCCGCACTCCAGGAACAAAGTACTGGATTGTTGGGAATTTGCTGCTCTTGCAGCCCCAGGTGAGGTTTTCTTTCCAACACAAGGGTTTTTCTTTCAACTTCTCCTCAGCCTTGTATTTCCTTGTGCCCCTCTTGTTGGTGGGGTTGCTCTTGGTAGCCCCCAGCCTGCTGAAGCAGCTCTTCCATCAGCATGGTGGATCAGTGACAAGTGGTGTGCCTCAGGGATGAGTACTGGGAGTGGTGCTCTATAACATCTTCATCAGTGCCATCAACAGTGGGATCAAGCACATCTTCAGCAGTTGGCGGAGGGCACCAAGCTGTGTGGGGCAGCTGACTCATGTGAGGGATGGGATGCCATTCAGAGAGACCTGGGCAGGATGAGCAGTGGGCCCAGGTGAACTTCATGAGGTTCAACAAATCCAAGTGCAAGGTGTGCACCTATCAGTACAAGCTGGGAGATGTAAGGATGGAGCACAGAGATGAGAAGGCTTTGGGGAGACCCGAGAGTGGCCTTTCAGTATCTAAATGGGGCAGTAAGAACAGACAGACTCTTTATCAGGGTAAATTGTGTTAGAACAAGGGGAAATGGTTTCAAACTAAAAGAGGGGAGACTTAGGTTGGATATGAAAAGAGATTTTTTTTACATTAAGGGTGATGAGGCACCTTAACAGGTTGCCCAGACAGGTGATGGATACCCCGTTCCTGGAGAAGTTCAAGATCAAGTTGGATGGTGCTCTGAGCACCTGATTGAGATGTAGGCGTCCCTGTTCATTGCAGGGGAGTTGGGCTGGATGACCTTAAAGGGTCCTTTCCAGCTCAGTTTTATGATTCAATGACTCCATGGTTCTCAGCCATAATACAGACTGGGAGAACAGAAGGCCAAGCTCCAGAAAAGTGCAGCCACAGCAGGAGCAATGGAGACAGGTCAGGAAGGGCTGCAAACATGCAGGTTTTCCTCCACCTTCAGCACCACAGGTGTCCCAACTGCTCTGTCTGAGCCTGGATCTGCTGTTGGCCTTCTGGTCAAGAATTATCCATGGCCACATCCCCGTCAGATCTAGATAGCAATGCTATCTAGATTTGCTCAGCCCTCCTGCACCAGGTTGGATGAACAGAGTGTCTGCTTCCCTCAGGCACACGGTGCCAGCTGGCAGTGCCAATGTTTGCTGTCTTCTGCAGATGAATGGCAGAGTCTGAGGGACTATATGATGCTGTGAACACATTGCACGCAGCATTCCGTCTCTGTGTGAGACCAGCTTTCCCTGCTGCAGTTTCAGATGTGATTTGCTTTGCAGACTGTGGAAAGCAAGGTAATCACAGCAGCTCCAGAGCCCTGAGAGAGGACAAGCCAAACTGTGATTGTGCAAGGGTCTTGGATTGCTAAAGGAGTGTTCAACCCCCTCTTTGAGGGTAGATGGGGGCTCCTCCTCCCTCCTGGTGTCCTCTGACAAGCTTGTAGTCACCCAGGAGCTCCCAGCCTCCACATCTGCCCTTCTCTTCCTCTGTGCCTCCCCCATAGGATGGTTACTCCTGCTGGGGGGAGCAGCAGTGCTCCCAATACCAGCAATGCCTTTGTGTGTTCCTGCAAATAACCCAGATAAACATACTTTTTTTCCACGGCCCCAGGAGACTTCAGTGTTTGTTGGTGGATCTGCAAAGGTAAAGGGATTCTGAGTGAGCCCGAGCCATGCTGGCTGGGCAAAGGGGCTGAGCCCAGTCCTTTGTCATGGACAAGTGGCAAAAGCACTGTGTGGTAAGGTAGGGAAGCACCGCTGGTGGAACTTCTCACTGCTTCTGCCTGCTCCTGCCAGCTGTCCCCCTGAAACAGGGTGCAGAAGAGCTAAGTGCTGGGCACAGAGAAGTGAGCAGCAATTGAAGATGGAGACATCAGACTGCACGGAGTGGGTCATGGTAATTTATGTAAAAGTTATTAAGGGTTTTGACTTTTGCTTGGGGTAAAGTGTAACTGGAAAGACCCCATGATGGTGACAGATGAAATGCCACAGGTGTGCTTGCTTTGCCCTTAGGAGACTTTACCAGGGGGGAGAGAAAGCAGAATATCAGTCACATGAAGATGTAGCTGTATCTCACCTATACATATCATTTCACATTTGCTCCCAGTGAATGTCACCACAACTCTAGTCCTTCTCCCTCCCCTCGGCACCTTGCATGCATCATGCAGCATTGTGAGACCTGATTTCAAGCAGATATTCAGAGATAAATCTACTTTCCCTCATGCATGATTCTGCTGTGCTTATTATTCAAGCTTATTATTTTCTTTCTGAAGCAGTTACAAACAAACAAACAAAAAAAGAAAAGAAAAAAAAAAAAAAAAAAGAAGCAGAGACTTGAAATACTTGTAGATTTTTTCTCCAAGAGAGGTCTTAATTCAGAAGAGAGAGATACATCTTCCTTTGAAAACAAAAGGAAACCTATTAAAGAGCTGAACTGCTCCGGAAAATGTTTCGATTTAATAATAATTAGTCCAAGACATGGAAACATGGCTTAATGCTGTTTAAATCTAGAGGCAGAGATGGCACTTTTCTAAGACTGATTTCACTGAACCTCAGCTATCCAGTCCTTGTTATTACAGTAGGAGGGAGTCTTGCTCAATTGCAGTCATATACACTCAAGCTGTCCCTAGTAATTTAGGCAAGGCTCATTACCAGGGACACATCCCTGATAGGAGGCAGCCTGGAGCCTTGGCAGGATGGAGAAGTCCCTCTCTGTCCAGCCAAGTGACTGACAGCTCCTCTCATTAGTCCCCCAGTCTCTCTGCCACTGCACACCTCTCTCTGCCCACTTCATTTTCTCCAGAAATCTAAGAAAGACACAGCCTGGCTGCAGATTCCGGCTGCTATTTCTGTGTTATCCTCCTGAATGAGTGCAAGCTGTGAGCTGAAAGTGACAAAGTGCAAAATAATTTATGGTGGGAGTAAGAGGATTGTCTTCCATCCCGTGCGCTCAGATTGAAAGATGCCGAACAGGCCCTGCAGCTCAAATCACATTCTTGCTTCTGCTTCCATGTGAATGCTAAACTGAGTGATGCTGAAGCATTGGCTGGAGTCAGCAGGCCAGTGGATACCATGGCACGGAGCACACAAAGGCTCTGGGGACTTTCTTTCCTGCAGATCCACTCTTGCTGTGGCTTTATCTGTCCCGTGCCACTGTTCTCACAGTGAACGTTCCCCTAACTCGTCACTCAGTTTGCCATGGTCTTCATAGCAGTCATGGCTGATTAGATCTGCTATAGATTTAAATAAACTTGCCAAAGTCTAATTGTTCCTAGTTATAGTGCCTGTATGTGCTCTTTTGCCTGCAGGCTAGGCAGCACACAATATACCGAAATCAGTGTTTAGAGTCGATGTTAGGCTATCACAATGCAAGCTATATAATCATAGATTTTGTATTGTCAGAAGTGTACATATGCAAGTATATTCATACTTCATATCCCGCTCTTCAAGTCATGACATTTGCCATCGTTTCAATTAAGTCTATTCAAAGAAAATCCATGAGAGCAGTATTTCTTTGCAAAAGGCCGTCAATGAAAAGGAAGGGTACAGGAAATAAAAATCTATCATCCTGTCCATAAGAATGACAAAACAAACAAGAGAAAGAGAGGGAAATGAGTCTCTTATTTACAGGATTCTGCCCTGGAGAAATGAACAGATTACGTTTATCATGACTACAGCTTCTGTTATTTGGCTCTGAAGGAGATTGTGCAGATAACTGGAAATGCTGCAGAGTTCTTTGGGAAGACTCATCCTAAGACCTTCAATTATCTTTTGAAAGTTATTTGTGGAGTGAAAGAGTGCATAAAACATTAGGACTGTCCTGTGAAGAACGCAGAGTCTGGCAGTGATAATGCTCCATATCCTTCCACATCCCCACTGCTACTGACACCTTCACCTTCTTTCCCAATGAACAGAAACCTGAGCGGGCTCCCACCCTTCTCCCTGTGATATTCAGGTGGGCTTCTCAGTGTTCTGGGTCACTCTGAGTGTTCACAGCCCCAGTCTATGTGATTTGCTTCAGATTCTGGCCCTGAGCCCAGAGGGCTCATTTCCCCTTGTTTTTTCTGGAACGCTCTTCAAGACTGAGCAGGGGCTAGAAGAGCAGTTCCTGTGGCCCCCAGCCCCATTCCAAGGGGTTAGAGGTAGGGAATGAGGCATAGCTGACCCCAGGATGATTTGGGGTTCAAACCCTTCCCCCCCTCCACAGCAGTTGGGAGCTGTGTGAGAAGTGTCCACTTCACGGATCCACCTCTGGATGCTGAAAGCCTCTCGCACATGGCAAGTGTCCTTCTTAAGTTCTGGCTCCTATCTCCCAAACCTCTGTGGACACCTCCCATAGCACTGGGAAGCCTGGCTGAGGCAAGGATAATGACATCTAGTGAGGCACTGGTTCACGCTGCCAACAGAGGTGGTGGATCCCCCATAGCTGGAGACACTCAAGGTCAGGCTGGATGGGGCTCTGGGCACATGATGGAGCTGTGCATGTCCCTGCTCATTGTAGGGTTTGGGCTACACAGCCATTAAAGGTCCCTTCCAACTCAGATGATTCTGTGATTCTATTGTGTGAAGGCAGGAGAAATTCTTCCACATCAGCTCCGTGTTCACACTGCTGTTCCATTCAGAGCTAAGCACTCTGCACGTGGACATTCCCCACTTTCAGTGTGAAGCCAGTGTGCCACAAGATCTCCGCTGCGCTCCCGTTGTGCACCCAGATGCTGCTGGAGACTGTTTCCTCCCTGTACCCTTCCAGCCACCGCCGTTTGTCCTTTTTTTTTTCCCCCCACCTTTTTTGAAGAATTCCGGCTACATGTGCCCCCAAGTCATTGAAATACAGCAAAAGACATTTGCAGAGATGGAATCGGGAGCAGAAGTGCAGCGGGTGCCGCAGTGTTTGTGCGGTGGCACAGAGCCAGAGGCAATTAGCGAGCGACATGAATCTCTCCTGCTCGCCACTCAACCGTGTGCAAATGGCACTTCTTGTCCTGTGGGTTAAGGAATGGCAGTTTAGTCTGTCAAGTCGTGCTAAAGTTTGCTGATTGAAGGGGTTTAGGGCTGTGCTATTACAAAAACTATGTTTAAAAATAATAAAAAAAAAATGCTTTTAATCCCTATTTTATGAGGCACGCACGAGAAAAGGCAAAGCCATTTCTTTTGGGGGAAGTAGCAGAATCAGCACCTAGCGACAGGAATGCATTAATACCCTCCAGTTTGAACAAAGTCAAACTGAAAACTACAAGTAAAGGTGTTTACGAACTTGTGGGGGTTCCTATGAGTGATCTTGGGCTCTCACCAGTCCAGAACAAAAGCTCAATGAGGCATCGATTTCCCATCCTGCCCCTTGCCCCGTTCTTTTGCTCTATCCCTCTTTGATTTCAGCTTTTCCAACACAGTGCACTGCGACTGCTCCTGGGTGCTTTGCTCTCGGGGACACCAGGTCCTGCAGTGAGTGGGGAAGGGGCAGCCACAGGGTCAGCTCCGAGCTGCACGCAGAGACCTGGCTTCTAATTGCAGTGTGGAGAAGTTATTAGGCCAGGATATTGGCTTGCTTTAATAGACTCTGGCTGATATCACCCTCTTAATGTATTCATAAAACACTTCTACTCCATCTGACCCATTGATCTCAGCCACGTGGGATAAGGTGCTGAACTGGACCTATTAAATGATCCATGGGCAAACCTCCAGGTGCCCAGAGCTTTGCTTTGTCTCTGGGAAGAAGCTGGATGTGTGGCCTCTTTGTGCTTATGATCAGGGGCTCTACACAATCTTTTGGAGTTCCTGTCTCCCCCACTGCTCTCTCTGACCCATTGCGTTCAGGTTTGGGGCACTTCCCCACCAGTACCCAGCAGACCTCCTCTCTCCCCATACGAACCCCTGCGATCCTTTGATTTTTGGAGAAGCAAAGCTGATAGGATCTTTCTTTCCCCTAAGAACTTGTTAACCTCTTGGACAGATTTAACCAAAGCTGCAAGAAGGAAGTTCCAATATACTAAAACGGATGTAAATGTCAACAGTAGAGGAGACAGTGAGGCGTGTGAGCCCTGACAGCAGAGCTGAAATGGAGCTGGCAGGTCACTCAGCCCTCACTGCCTCTCCTAGAGCAATCCAGCACGTTCAGACATGGCTAAGATGCAGAGGGCAAACCACTTTGGAAGTAAACCTGTTTGTTTTTTTTTTTTTAATTAAACCACGGCTGCACTGAAGAGGTAAACACCCTCCCTCCC
This sequence comes from Cyrtonyx montezumae, assembly GCF_038088225.1. Taxonomy (NCBI): domain Eukaryota; kingdom Metazoa; phylum Chordata; class Aves; order Galliformes; family Odontophoridae; genus Cyrtonyx; species Cyrtonyx montezumae. The sequence goes on along the minus strand of NW_027072056.1, from coordinate 3,668,642 downwards.
CAATAGCTGGGAAGCAGGACAGAAAATGCACCCAGGAAATAAAATCTTTTAATGCTTGGGACTTTCCAAGCTACCTACTGACTTATTTTCCACGCTTTATAGAACGTCAGTGAGCACCACAGAGAAATGAATCACCAGCTTGTGTAGCGGGTAGGTCAAGGAAGAGGAGTCATCACTTCATCTGTTTCCATCCTCTGAAGGAGGATGTGCTGCCGTGCTCTTATGTCTTGCTTGAGCCTGCTGCTGGATGCTGTCTCACCTCGTGGCTCTGCCTTGATTTGGCTGCTCCGTGCTTCTCTGCTTTGATGACTGCTATGGGTATGGAGCCTGAGGAGGAGGGCTCCAGAACTTCCCTGGGGGCTCCAGAAGTGCTGAAACATTTCGTGTGGAGTGTTTTGAGGCTTACGGGAGCATCTTTTCAGGCTTTTCGTGGAGAAGTACAATTGTTCTCCTGAGGAGCGAAAGTCAAAACAAAACTAAGACAAATTCAAACCCAAATGTTTTTACCTCATGGAAACGAAACATTTTAAAACTGTCAAAACAAAACGAGAAAGTTGAAACAATCTGTTTTGATACTTCCCAGTCAAAATCAACACGTTCCCTTCAAAATGTTTTGATTTTAGTCCGACTGCATTTTCCCATGGGTAAAAAAAAAACACAGTATTCGTCAGAAATGTTTTCCACCAGCTTTAGTGTTGAATTTATTACAAGGATATCATAGCAGGTCTGGAGGGATGGTGAAGGAGCTGTACCATCAGATCAGACACTGAAAACACATCCCGTGTTACTGTGCCATGGTAGAATGTGGGCAGATGAGGGGGGTGATGGCATCTCAGCCTTTTTGGTGCTGTCCTGCAGAAGTCATCTGAAGCCCAGTCAGGAATAGTGACGAGATGATGTGAGAGGTGGCTATTGGACATCGGAGCAGGAGTTTGCATGAGTAAATGATGTTGAACAAATGAGAAAAGAAGGGACCTGAGGAGATGGGCCACCACCAGCTCTGCTGGGGACAGAGGTGCCACCAAGTATACTGCCAACACCAAATAAATCAGGAGAAAGTGCCAGAAGACCTCTGGCTCATGACTAAAGCCCAACCCAAAGCTGAGCAGCTGACTTCATTCCTGTGCCTATCTGCAGGCATCTCAAGTTAGCAGAGCAACCATGATATGAGTGGGTCATAAATCAGCCCAAGGGCTTCGGAGGGGGTCCTGAAACAAAGCAAAGCAGACTCTATACCCTGCCACAACCTCACTCATTTCAGAAATGCAACATCCCCAGTCCCACCTGCTTTGCTCTGATCACCCCAGAACAAAAGGCAAAGGTTTCTCTGCATTTCTTTTAACTGTCTGTTCTGACAGCCCAGTGCCTCTGATCCTACCTTCTTGGCATGTGGATGGCAAATGTACATGGTGGCAGACATGTACTTGAAGACATTTCTACACTGTTAGCATCTCTTGATCTACCGATTGCATAAAACAGACAATCCCTTTTCTGTGCGTTCTGCTCACCCTGGGTCATCCACATTCCCCTCAGGAAAACTACTTTTGCCATTGCATTCAGCACCCAGTGATGACTGAGCTGTTCTGGGGTCACCAAATTAAACCATCCTCTTGTGAGGGCATAGGAGGAACATTATTACCTCCACAGCAAGGTCAGACCTTTTTCCTGTGTTAATTAATCAGCAAAATTAAATAGTTTGTTCAGTTAATATTAGTCCCTGGGAAACCAAGACACTTATTAAATTGAAGCACAGAGGCAGGTGAAACATGACACACACCATGGAGATCTGTCAGTACCTTTCAAGCTTGCCCTTGTGCACCGTCCTGACTGTTTCAGCCAGGTGTTTCCCCCTGATGAGGAGGATATTTCTGCCTGGGATTTAGCTGGAGCCATCAAAATCTCACCAGAGAAGTCTGCAGGAGGAGCCCACTGGTCAGTTGACTGATGGAATTAGACTTGTCAGGCATGCAAATTCACCCAACACAAAGCAGGGATCGGGTCTAGGAGCCAGGAACAGCTTTTCTTAGCCATACCTATGGGGCTGAGATGCACTGGGACTGAACATCAGAAGACTCTGACTCCAGCCATAATTTCCTAAAATAGTAAAATAAAAAACAAAAAACCCACAAACCAAACCAAAGCACTGTCCCATTTGGCTGTATTACCTCCTCTCTGAGCCACACTATGTTGACTCAGCTCCAAGACAGTGGGAGAAGGTCTGGAGGTGCACATACCACTGAAATGTAAGCCAAGTGACGGCACCTGTACAATGATCTGTGTCCTGGATGGACTTTGGGCCTCAGTTTCCTCTATGGACAAGGAAGTGGTCTGTTGTGCTCCTCGGTTTTAGTCACTGTGGTTCATCATCAGCCAGACTTCTGTGGGCACCCCGATCTCACTAACAGCTGGCTCCAAGAAGCCAATGGTGGTGGACATTTACTTTTATTGACTTGAAGGAAAGCACAAGGTAAATCTTAGCTGACAAAGAGAGCAGAGGGGAAAAGAGGTCTTTCCTACTCTATGTCTCTCCGATAGTTCCAGCTGAAGGTTTAAGCTACTGCATGATTGATCCAGCTTGTGTCATCAACCTGACTCTCTGCAATGACCCAGAGTGCATGGCACATATTCTGTCTACATATACCTGGGTGAGAAGCACCACATTTTAATAGCTCTTTGCTAGGGGTGCATTCAAAAAGTTCCAGAAGCAAAGTCTGGGACTCTGGACTGGGTGTGAATGGCAAAGCCAGGTAGACAGAGCGCAAGCTAAGAGCAGTAGAAGTTTTTTAGGTCCTCTTTGATTCATAGACTGCCTGCTCCGTACCATACCCAATGCTTCTGCATTACCATCACACACTGACATAGAGGCATATCAAATCTGGGTGCAAAGAGTTTGACTCCATCCAAAACAGGTCCCTCAGTTTACTAGGGTGGGATGGGCACATGCTGCCCATTGACATGCATGGCAGAGCTGTCCTGGGTGAGCAGTGAGGTGCTGAATCCTTCAGCAGGATTTGCAGGCAGGTGCTGCAACAAGAAGATAACAAATCCCAGCCTGTCAGTATTTCACAAAGGAACACTCAGGGTTTATCTGTGCTGTACCTTCTGACCTCCCATCCTGACTATGGGCACTGGGGGATAAGATAAGGGAAGGGACAGGTCTGCAGAGTACCAGCAGGAGCTGAATTCACCAAATAAAACAGACTGCAGCAGAACATGGGGAGAGGTCCCATGGGACTGCAGGACAGCAGCTCTGGGACTATTGCAGCTGGTAGTGCTGCTCACACCACAGCTCCAGCTGGGCACGCTGGCCTCAGACCAAGGAAGATAATGGGATTTCTTCAGAACCTCTTCAGCAAGGGAAAATATTTCATCTGAGCCAAAATAGTTTGGGCAGCTCTTGCAAAGCTCAAGTGTTAACCTTCACTGCTGTCCTTCAAGCTGCCCTCCGAAGCAGCAGGGGCCTGAGCTGAGCATCACCATGGAGAATGGGCAAGAGGACTTCTCCAGGCATGGGACAAATCTTGCCCTGAGCACGCCTTCTTGAGATCTCCTGAGTCTACCCTCCTTATCCAGCCTTGACTGAGTCCCTCATTTCCAAAGGCCCCCTCTGGTTTTGCTGGATATCGTAATTCAGGTCTGAATGACAAAGCAAAAGTCATAGGCACGTCCTGATGCAGCTGGCTGGAATGGAAAACTCTGGGAGGTAAGAACAAAAGGGTTAGTCTCACTTGTGCTCCCAGCATCATGCCATAACTTCCCCTATTTTCATTTTCAGGCTATTTTCCCTCAAACCAACATGCTTAGCAACCCTTCTTCCCCTCAAAAACCTCCAGGTCTGGTTTATTTAATTTCAGAGGAGAAAATATCCATGAGAATGCCAATTTGTCCATCTAGCTGGATTTCATTTAACCTCTCTTACACAAATAACAAGACCATTTACAATACAAGGTGCAGTGGACAGTTCAGCAGCTGGCTTCGAAACAAACTCTTGATGTTTTAGCTGCGGTTTCTTCTGTTGGAAAATTTTGTCTGTTTTTCAGAGATTGAAATCTCCTTCCTCCAATGCACAGCAAGGTTACCGGATAATCCTCTGCATACTTCAGAGTTAGATAACAGTTATTGGCAGATATAAATAGACGTTTTCACAAGCAATATTGTTTGGTATGCTAAATGTTGCTTTAATATGCTGGTTCAATTTAAAGTGAATTCCTGTCATGCACAGAACAAAATAGATCAATTATATTACTACTAATTATTGTTATTATTTTAAACTGTGCTTCTCCAGCAGCTTTAACAAATTTGTCAATCCAGCTTGTTCACCTTCTTGAAACCGAACCCGGCAGTCTTGCATGCAAATTACCCGAGATTTTCAATGAGCAACAATGATAATTGCGACTGTTTGGTAATTATCTCCCCCTAGACAGTCTCAATTTATCACATCGAGGCCTAAAGGCTCCGACGTCTTCATCTTCCAAAAGTATTGATATATAGTCCTATACAACAAGAATAAAAAGTGCATTTTGCAGCCATCCTTATTGTCAGGATCAGAATGAATAGGGGAAAATATTAATATTGTGGAAGGAATCGTACCTGCGAGTTGGTCTGAAATTTCTTGCTGGAAAATCAAACTTTTCAGCAATATTTTGAAGAAATGTGCTAAAATCATCAGAAAACACCTTCTTTCTCTGCCTGGCTCTGATAAATAGCCTTTTATGTTAATGCTCCTAGTACCAAAATAAAAGTTCAAAACCCATAAACTATGTGACATCTCTCCTGCCTACCTATAACTGCATCTTTTCTCCATCAGGGTATCTTTATCAGAAGGTCATAAATCACAGCCACTCACATTATGGAGCAGTGATTCTCATAGGGCTCTGCTAAGGCAGGTTTCATCTTAAGGTATTCATTTTTGTAATTCAGCGCTGCATTATTTACTCTTTTTTGGCTGCAATAATCCATCTGAGATCAAATATATGTACATATAAACCAGCCTCAGTATTGAAAAAATAAATAAATCTGAGAGCAATGGTAATGGGTGGGCAGAAATTGTGTGTTTGTAGAGGCTTTTGAGGTCTTTGGCTGTTTTTGCTTGGACTTGGACTGAAGCTGGACTTGCAAGGAGGCTCCGAGAGGTGAAAAGTAAAAAAGTAGTAAAAAGCAAAGGCTGTTCCAGGCACGAGAGTTGGAGAAGAGCATTAGCCCTGCCAGGGTAAACGCAAAACCCTAAGACAGATGGGACAGGCATGGTAGAAGCATGAAAACTGAAACCACGGAGCTTTCCAAACACAGCAGAGACAGGAAGCCTGCAGAGACCAACAGGGGCAATCAAGGAAAAGGGAAAAAAAGAAACAGATTATTTTGTCCTTTGTTCACAAGCAGCATGTCTCCAGAAGCCCTGGGACCAAGCTGCTGCCAAATGCTCATCATTCCACTCAAGCACCAGGGAGATGGGCAAAACAGAGGGAAACTCAGACTGCTGAGGCTGGCCTTTGGGTTCATTGGTGAGAAATAGGACTGAGGGAAGAGTTAGCACCCTTGGGTAAAAGAAACATTCTAAGGAAGGGTCACTGGCTTCCATAACTTGTTCTCATAGCCTCATGGTAGCATGAATGGAGCAATATTCGTGTTAGGGGCGTCAGCGAGCAACACAATTAGTACAGCTCTGGGACAGCAACATGGGATGTTTCCCCATGCACAACAACATGCACACCCACTGGTTTTGCAATACCAAATTCTTTGGCTTCATTATATCCTTGGCCAACAGCAAGGAGCCGTGGCCAGGCTGGGATAGGAGCTCCCAGGGCTGGGCTACGATGGTAAGATGGCAGTGTGCATCCAGTACTGCTTCGAGCAAAGTGAGGCACATGGGGGGAAAATAACCTGGCCCTACGCTCAGCAGGAAAGGAATTAAATTGGTTATTACCTCCAAAATGAGATCTCGGAGTGGTTACAGGCAGTTGTTGGAGTCTGGCAGCTCAGCAGGCAGCGGTGGGCACAATGGGGATACAGGGGCAGGCCTATCAGTAAAGGCAAGAAGGACAACATAGGGAGTGCAATTGATGTTCCTGCTTCAGACCCCAGTGCTCCTTTGTCTCAGCTGTTGTTTCACTTCAAGGGGAAATAACAGCACATAAGGATTTGGTGAGGGCAGGAGGGAAGCAACTTCTGCCCAAGCTATGGGTGCAGGTGGGAGCATGGACTTGTAAAAGTAAATAATATGGGGGAACTGACCCTCACATTGTGAGGTTATGGGGTGGGAAGGTTCTTTTGCCTTCCGTTTGCCTCTTCTTCCCATCACCCGGCACACTGCCAGCTGGAGCAATGGGATGCAGAGGGCCAAGTGCAGGATGAGCATGTGCTGTGTTTCATTACAGCAGATTGCCAATTTTACACGTCTCCGTATCTCAAAAGCCATGTAATGAAGAGAAGACATTTAAAGCAACAAAAATACAGGAAATGTAATAAATGCAAAGAGAGAATTATGTGGAAAATGCATTCAAGGAATGTGTTCCTCGCTGTTGAGACGCTTGCAGTCTACTTGCTTCATGAATATTTAGAAACAAGGTTGGCTCCAAATGTCAGTCTAACTGTACGCAGTTTTCCTTGTTATAAATACTACCTTTTTTCTTTCCAAGACAGCAGAATGCAAAAAACTAACAAATAACACCTAGAAAGCCCTCTTCTTTTGCTCCTTGAAATTGGTTCATTTGGACTGTAAATTCCTCTGTGCTACTTCATAAAGATACTTCGCTTTCGTCTTTATTTAAGGTCGCCAAATCCAAAAGATTGGTCGACCTGAAAAACAAAAGGGATACTGCTGTAAATATTCCATACACTTTCTAGAGCTGAGGCCAACAGCAGCTGATGCTGGAGTGATGCAAAATGTGGGACTGACAGTATCAGAGTGGCTATCATGCACAAGAGCTCCTTGCATTGGCATCTGGCAGAGGAAGCCTTTGTTACTGGAAACACATGCTCTCTGAGGACAAAACAGAGAGTCACTGTAAATTTGATGTGAAATAACAGCTATTCCTGGAGGCTAAATCCAGTGATCTCATTCGTAAAGCAAGCCAGAATGTTTGGGCAGGGTTTCATCCAGCCAAGAGGGATTTGGTGGTCTTTGAGAGGAGGAGAGCTTGGCATTGTGATGGACAGGTCTCATAACTAACCGAAAACAAAGCCTTTCCAGTAATGGACTGGACTCAACACACGGACAAGAATTGGGTGGCTCAATCCAGGCAAGATGGGAATATCACCAGAGGAGGGTTCTCCTCCATCAAGAACGTGCCTGCTGACTGTTAATAAGATTTACAGCCTTCCCTGAGCCTTGACTGAGATTTGCACGTGTATAGTTTGGCACAGAGCCCCACTGAGCCATAGCTCACCTGTATCACTGCTCCTCTACCGAGCCTACACACCCCAAAGAAAGAAATGTTGAACAGGAGCTACTGATCTGACAGGTCTTCATGCCAGACATGGTGTCCAATATGGGTATCCAAGCAGCAACATGCAGGAACCACTTGTTGCTCTTGAGAGGTGTTGAGCACTTCCACCTCATGCTAGGTGTTCCTATCCATCAGTTCGGATGCCTAACTGCTCCATAAGATGTCTGAGGACACCTTCATGCAAAAGCAAAGGTACAGGCAAATAGCAAATGATTTTCAAGTTGTCATGTTTCTTGAAGGCTTCAGCAAGGAAATCATTGATGTCCTCTCAGCTCAATCAAATCTGAACACTTCAAAACTGCAAATGCAAAGCTGGGAGCCATTTCAGAAAATGCAGGCCATAGCTCCGCAGCGTTATACACTTCCTTCATAAAGTCAAAATTTGCCTTTTTTTTTTTAATGGTTCTCAAAAGAATATGCTCTGACAAACTCCCAGCAAATGAAAATTGAGATTTTGTTCTATTTATACTCTTCAAAAATCCACAGACAATATAAATGAATTTGTAATACAAAATGGAACGTATTATCCAGACTAGTGAGAGATAGTTACATATCCTTCGTATAGCGGTACACAGTAATCCAGCCAAAATATTTCAGAACTAATTACTGTACATCCTTCTAATCCCTGGTAGAGAAAAATAACATATATTTTTGGAAGTTCATTGGAAGCATGTGTTTAAGATGTTGTTAATCCTTCGTTCCAGAATCTTTGGCTGGATGATAATGAAACAGTCCTGTTTGCTCTCAGTGTGTTAAGACCTAAATCCCATCTTGGTTAAAGCTGATTATTTTGTATAAAGGAACATAACTCAATTCCTTTTCTTCTTGTTTTGCTTTCCTTTCTTTCAGTGAGAATTTTCCATTCCTACTTTGGTTTTCTAGATGGCAACCGGCAGTAGAAAATGATGGGCTTTAATCTCAAATTTCAAAATCAATACAGTGCGGGTACTATTGATTTTGGCATACCGGGATGACCCCGAGGGGGTTCGCAGCAACCAAAGAGGGCTTTTGATGTTTTTGGACCTTCTTCAATTAGAATTGCTAAAAAACCTTCCACCCTCCTAAAACGCAGGAGAGCCAAAATAACTCTGCTTTGCAGCCACGCACTCTTCGCAGCACAGCGACGTCCTGGCATGTGATGCCTATGGATCCAGCAACCACAATGTCCCTCGGCACTGCAGGGCAAGGGAAGGTGAAAATGTGCTATTTCACCCAAGACAGGCTAAAGAGAACTAGAGGACCTCACTTGCTTCCACTGAGAAATGCTCATGAATTGATACTGGAAATGTAGGAAGGAGTGGCTCTTATGTCTGAGTTCTGGTTTTCGCCACTGCTGTTGAAAACACTTTTGCAAGCAAACTTAAATCGCAGACTTCCTATGTTCTGAGTACTTCACTCTGTGACTTCAATATTCTTTAACCATATGGGCTCCTCTGTAATTCTAAATTATTTTTTGAAAGGTCTGGATTCAATTTCTCTAATAGCCTCAGTATTTTCAGGCCAGCTAAGATCACTCTTGCAGTTCGGTGTGAGTTTGGGATGTTGCCCAGAGCAAACAATAGAGGAGCTGTGGGATTTTTTTCTTTTTTTCTTTTTCTCTCCTATAAATTTTATGAATTTCAGATTGATGTTTGTTGAGTTTAAACATATTTTAAAAAAAATCTTATTAAAGACAGTTGAAGAACAAAATAAATTGCCCTAAACTCTGCCATGTGGTCTTTGCATACCGGCCTTCACTGAGCTCCACTACAGCATCCTCCTCTTCCTCCAGACTACCACAAGTTTGGGATGCATCAAAAGGCTGCCAGCTCTCTACACACTCAGCTTTTCCCACTTACTGAAGACACCTCTGATAGGCTTGCACCAAGTCAAGGGGTCTGGCTGTCCATGAAGCAGCCCTAAAATCTGCATGACCACCCTGAAGATGGCTGAGGTTAGAAGGATGGGTGCCCTACCAAGTCCCTCTACAAGTCAGGCACTCAGGAACAAAAGAAGTCATTCTCTTCCATCCATTCTCTTCCACCCAGTGGTTCAAAGAGCCCAGACACAAGGTTTTGCTAGAGCTGGTCTGGCAGATAGTCCTGCTGAATATTTCTGCTTATGTTCTGGAGGATGGACTGGAGATTATCCTTCTAAACCATGTGGTCTTTTCTGCAACAGTAAGGAACTGTGAGTGCCCAGGAGGAGACAGTTTGAATTCAAGGTGGTGCTGCTAATGTAGGGAAAAGGTCTGAAAAATAGAAATAGAAGAAAATGTGATGGAAATGCAGATAGCAGGCACTGTCCCACACTGCTTCATTGCAGAGGTAGGATGAGAGGAACCCGAGGGGAGACAGAAGGAGTTGTCAGAGACAAAGAAAATACAGACTGGAAAGAAAGATTGAGAGGACTGGGATTGTTTAATACACAGAAGAGAGCACTGAAGGGAAAACACACCACCAGATGGGAATATATATTTAGTAACAGCAAAGAGAAGGTTTTGTTCAGTAGGTCCTTGGAGGATAGGAGAGGCAAGTCTGCACACTGGAGATTCAGGCAAGGTATCAGAAGGCTCATCCTAGCAAGCAGCAGAGACATCTCTGCCAGGCCATGAGAAGATCAGAAACGGCTTACAGATGAATCTGGGAAGCTTCCATGAGTGTATTGGTTCAAGATGCCCTTCTCAAGACCATGAGGGAGCCTGATGCCATTGCTTTTATTTTGGGGCAGAATGGAAAGGGAGATGCATTTTATAGGGTACGGTGTTTCACGGAGTTACCTTGAAATTCCAAAATGTCTCTGTGTTGGTGGGTAAAACTTGAAGTTTTGGGGAATCTCTGAAATAAGAAATGATTTTCTCAAATCTGGGTCAAAAATAAAACTTCTTTTTGTTTTGTTCTGTTTTGTTTTTGCAGAAGAGGCTTATAGTTTGCTGCTTTCCTGACCTATGTCTTTTTTCTCTGAAGAGACAAAACAAATCCAAATTGTGAAAGTGCTGCATTGTGACATACCCAGATTGCCAGCTGTGTTTCCTCTGCTCAAACCAGCACAATTCTGCAGCTAAATTAAAAGAAAACGAAGCTGGGTGGGGGTGCCTTTATTATTTTTTTTTTTTCACTTAACTGTTCAGATCCAAGATGGAATATTTTAACTGGCCTGAGCAGCAGCAACAACTGTTTTGCATTCTCTGCTCACTGAGATGTGCTTGGTCCCAGCCCACCTCCCGCTGTCCCAGCTTGGGTTGGGATGGGAGGAGAGGGGAGAACAGATCTGAAGCTTGCAACTTGTCCCAGTCTGGAAGAGTTGCTCCCTTCTCAGCTTCCTTGTCCAACAGAAGTTTCACATGTTGCTTTCCTGCAACTTTTTGAGGGGAATTTTGAGGTTAGCAGGAGTGGGGTGTATGTTTCTGAGAAGAAAGATGGCCCTGGGTCATTGGTTTGGTGAGATATGTGTCCATACGTGGGTGGCAGAGAGGCTCTCAGCTCTGTCAGCTTGGGCAGAGAGCTCCAGAATGCTGAGGAATTGGCAGGAAAGCTTAATTGCTAACGATGGGGTGCAAAGCACCCTGTGTCTGCTGCCTAAGAGCAAAGTTGATCTGAAAGCCCCAAGCTCCTGAGAGGCAAAAGATGTAGGAAGTGGGAAGTTCGCATCCTACTGAACCAGAAGATGACTTTTGAGCTCGTTAAACTTTGTAGACAACAAGAAAGATCCGTTTGGAAAGAGGCTAAAAGATAACAAATAATTCCCTTTTAAAAGAGAAATAATAAAGGCCATTCGTTCATTATTTGAATTTCTTGCCTAATGAAATTGGATCCAGCCTGAAATCCCCCCATAAACTGAAAGCTAATTCATTTCCGCATTTGAAATGCGTGTTATCAATTACTGACTGTAGATGTAATGATTTCCATAGCTAGTTTTGATTCCGACACAAGTGACTTTGAGGATTTATTGATGATGGCTGTATAAAAAAGTCAATTCAGAAATGTATACTGAATTCATCTCTGCAGCGTGCACGCAGCTATCAGGTCTTTGAACCTCAGCTCAGTCAGGCAGATAAACATCTTCTGCTCATCAGAAAACTTTAAAGGCAACCTAGATTTCAGAGTTCCCCTTGAATCCTCCGTGGCTCCTGGAGAATGAGCGATGGGTGTGATGCAGAACCACTGCAGAGAAGGTTGGTTAGCATCCTTTTCCACATGGGCTGGAATCCAGAAAGGTTCCCACAAGTTCCTCAGGCCATAAGTTGCTACTCAGCTCTTCTTCCAGAAACAGAGGGACTCCCTAAGCTGAAACCTTAAAATACCACCCCTACCTGATCTGAGCCACCAGAGCAGTAGTTTTCAGCCTCATTATATGGGTCTCCAGACCAAAAATAAGCAACACAAACAGCATTCATATCATGGGAACCCCTACAAGGCACAGACATGACAGCTGCAGGGCTTGCAGTCCCTCACTCTTGCCCTGTGCCATGCTGCCTTACCTGTACGTCATCATTAATTTCTTTCAGACAAGTGGAGATTTTTCCTTTTTTTTGCCTACCAGAGTCACGCTTACAGGCTCACATTTTCAGTGTGACTCTGGGGAGTTTCCTGTGTCACCTTGATTTAACCTAAAGCAAGAGAGAAGGACATGAAGGACAGCATACACATGGGGTGGTGGGCAGCCCCATTCACCGAGAGAGGAAGCCCCGGCTTTCTCCAGGGCTGGCATCCCAAGCACAGCATTTCAGACAGTCATGCATTCCCATGTCAGAACATGGCAGTGTGCAATGTTGTTTTTTTTTCTTTCCTATTGTTTATTCTAAAATGGGCTTAATATTTTCAGAGTAGAGGAACTTTATGGGGCCAGAGCTCCAATCATTATAAATCAAGCAGAACATACAAACACCAAGAAGCGAAAAGTAAAATAGTACGTTGCAAATCATTCACGTCAATAATCTAGGTCGTGATTTGTAGCCAGCAAAGGAAATTGGACTTTTTAATATGTAACACATTAACCTAAGTGTCTGCTTAAATGGAGCTGCGTTTTTAATGTGTTGACATATTAACACAAGTACTCTTTCTCTAATTCCCCCAACCTTAACATAACAATAATATTGTTAAATCATTAGCAGACCTTTAAAGAAATATTAATTCTCCCTGATAAAATATTGAATAATGCGTTTTGCTGTTGCCTAGCCACACTGAATAAGCAGTGTTCACCTGATCACACCTGCCCCTACTTAGATTTCATAGCTACAGAAAGCATGCACTTTTGTATGCTAGGCAGAGGCACAACGTTTTCAGCTATAATTCTGGCAGTTCAGGCAGGCAATGATCACAGAGGGCAGTACAAATAAATTCCTGCTGTTTTTGTAGGATTATGTGGGTTTATTACTGGTGTGGAGGTGTTGTGTCCAAAGAGATACTACTGGTGTCTTCTCCACACCACCATGAGTTCTGGGGATGCTCTGGTCCCTTCCTGAGTCCTTGCAGGGTCTGATCCTGCACCGTGGAGTCAGCAGAGCAAGGCCTGGCCCTGAATAACAGAGGACATAAAGTCAGTGGATGCTCAGGGAATGAATCTGGAAAACAACTCCCATAATGACGCTGGAGGAGCGGACAGTGGTCAATTTTCTTCCTCCCCCTCCTCCTCCTCTCCCTCCTCCTCCTCCCATAGCTCTCTTTATTTTGATTCATTTTCTTCTTGTTTAATATGGTGTGTTTATGGGCAGAGTGTGCTCAGGATGGTGTATAATGGGACCAACTGTGCAGAAATGTCATGCATGCGAAATCTATGCAAAGCCCCTGCTATGCTTTTGCCTGAATCAATTTAAAGAAGACGCTCCATAAAACAGGATAAAGCCAGATTAAGTGCATACAAATGAGGCAGCCCAGGCAAGGTTTTCAGAATTTGTTGAAGGCAGATGGAATACAAATGGCGAGAGAAATTGCACTGGTGCATGTGTAAAACACACTTGACAGATCTAACCAGGGAGGTGGGAGGAGAGAGAACTGGCCTGAAGAGGAGCCTGCAAGGTCACCAGGAGACGCACCTAACATGGGACCATCCGGCTCCACCAATTCAACAGAGGGAAAAGCCAATCAGAACTGCTGCCCCAGTGTTATTTGCTTTGCTTTTCTGTGTGTTTGATATTCTCTGTGTGCTTTCAGTTCCCAGCCTCTGCAAATTTCCCTGCCGACGACATGCAGCAGCCTCTGCAGGACGGCGGTGCATGGGGAGGCAAGCATGCATAGTGCTCTGTGAAACAGGTAAAGCAGGTTGGGAACTTCTGTTGAGCTGGGAACGAGTGAAAACTGATGAAAGGAAATACTTTTATTTCACACAGTTCGCTGCTGGATATCATTGCCAGGAGATTTTGTTGAGGCTGAAAACTTGGCAGCCTTCAAGATGTGAGTCGGACATTCCTGTGCATGGCATGAACACATAGAGCAGAGCCTTTTTTTTTCAGGTTGGGTATTAGGAAAATTTTCTATCAGAAAGAGTGGTGAGGCACTGGCAGTCTGCCCAGGGAGGTCCCTAGATGTGTTCAAGAAGTGTGGAGAGACATGGCACTGAGGGACATGGTTTAGAGTGCTCTCAGGCATGGGTTGATGGTTGGACCAGGTGAGACTAATGGTCTTTCCAACCTTATTCTATGATTTAGGCTGCAGAACCCATAGTCCCTTCTATGAGGAGTTTTATTTTAGCTCTGGAGGAAATAGGGCAACCTGAATCCCACTACAGGTTTGCACGTCCATGCGCAAGCATCTTGGGTACTGTGCATCTCCTGGTCATGTCCCACTGGAGGTGACCAAGGGCTGCACAACTCAAAGACAAAACACTTTGCAGCAGAGCTGTCAAATAGCAGTGGTCAGGCAGTGATGAAGATGCTCCTCCACTGCACCCCCTGAGGATGATACAATGGGAAGCAAGATTTCCAATGACTTCATACCTGGATGTAACCACCGTAAATCAAGACGCAGAGTCACACAGCACTGGAGGTACTGGTGGATAGTCTGTGGTTTTCATGGGTACTTTGGGAAAAGAACATGCCCTCAGGCTGCTGGGGAGAAAATCACTTGGAAAGAGAGCTTGGGGTCCCCAGATCTTGGGAGTCAGGTACCCACATGAGCTGTCGAGCACGAGTACACAGCTGTCATTTGTGATGTGGCCAAGCAGTTGGCGTGGTGGAGACGAGGGTGCTTCATGCTCTCAGGCCTGTCTCCCCCAGCACTGAAACCCATCTGCTGTCTTGTTTGGGGGCATATTTTAGAGAAAATTTATTCAGAATCTCTTTAGGAAATCCTAAATATTTCATTGGCAGGGCTTAAGGTATTCCCACATCTTCAAACCAAGCATATGGCCCTAGGAGGAGAAAAAGAATTGAAACTAATGACAATCAAACTAAAACCAATCTGCAGACCCCTTTCGACAAAAAAAAAAAAGAAAAGAAAAGAAAAGAAAAGAAAAAGATATTTTAATGCCAGTTATTTCAGAAAGTTAAGTGAATGCAGAAACCTACGTATCTGGCAAGTCTGGAACTGTTTGGTGGTTGTTTGCAGAGGGCTTTGTTTTTAGTCAGAGTGCTTGTTATTCAGCTGTTCAGCATTTTGATAGGAACCTCATGTGGCCAATGAACACCTGAAAATGCTGTGCAGAGTGGGACTTTGCCTTCTCATGATAAAAAATACGTGGCCAAAGAATCAGGCACGTATTTCATTCTGATTGAGAGTCAGAAGATATCAGAAAGCTTGAATTTTTGAGAGTGAAAAGCCATGCCCTGATCTTCAAAAACTTATTTTTCATGAGGAAAACTGGGAAATACTTCACTATGAGGGTGGTGAGGGGCTGCAATGGACTTCCCAGAGAAGCTGTGTGTGCCCCATCCCTGGATGTGTTCAAAGCCAGCCTGGATGGGGCCCTGGGAATCCTGCTCCAGTGGAAGATGTCCCAGCCCATGGAAGGTGATTGGAACCAGATAGGCTTTAAGGTCCCTTCCAACCCAACCGTTCTGTGATTCTGTGGTTCTAGGAAGCCATGCAACCTGTAAAAATGCACATATCACCTCTCATCGTGCATGTTTGCCTCAGCCCACTCCTCCTGTGCTCTGCTAGAGTTGTGTGAGCACCAAGGGCACAAGGAGCCAGGCTTCGAAGGAGGGCGGAGGGAGAAGACAGCTCAGCTGCAGCTCTCACTATCCATGGCTGAATAATTTAGGCTTTCGATTTGGATTCAGGTGCCTCTGAAGCTGACAATTTCACGGCCTTCACCAGAACAACAAGCCTTTCATTTAAACATGAGGCTGGTTTGGCTGCAAGCCTGAAATGCTCCTTGTTGATGTGAGGGCTGCTCAGGGATGCCACAGCCTCTTCTGAGCAGCTTAAAGACCTCCTCCAGGTCCCAAATATTCCTTTTAGCCCCCTTGCTGTTTGCTCCACAGAAGAAGTGTTTTGCTTTGGTGGGAAGTAGCCCAGGACACTCCCAAGGCGGCTGTTTGGGAACTTTCCTTAGCCCAGAACAAAGTTTTGGGAAGGGGAAAAGTATGAGCAACAGGAATACATGGCACAGAGCTGAGGTGTGGTGACTGGGCCCAAGTCATAGCAAACACATAAAGGACAGCTGGGTTGCCCTGCAGTCACATGTTCTTCATTTAGCCCCTCCCAAAACCCTACGAGGGCCATGGAGCATCTTCCAAAAGTGTCTCAACGATGTCTCCATTAACTTTGCTGGGACTGTTGAATCGAGAGCTAGCAGAAATGCTTTCAATGAAGTATTATTTTTTGCTTTCCTATCCTTCCCCAAATAAAGGCTTTTTCAAGTAATGAAATACACTTTATGAACTGCTTTCTTGACTGAAAAAAAAAAGAAAAAGAAAGAAAAGGTGAGGGGAAAGGTAGGGATGGATTATGAGTGTGCAAAAAGTATCGTTTCAGGATTTTCTTCCTGTGACATAGTTCCCAAAGGAAATACCTTGCCATTTCATTTCCATGTTTTCATTGCTCAGTCTTTCAGAAATAGCATTTCTTTGTTTAAAACTGACCCAGCTAGGAATGCGAATGCAAGGTCATTCCTGGTGCTCTGCACTGCTCACTCGACATCACCTCCTATTAGGGTGATGCCCGCGCCCTCGAGTTGTGCAGTGTCTGTGCAAAAGCAGAGAAGTATTTTGGGATGCCTTGGGAAAGAGAGAGTATGGAAAACAGAAAATCTGAAAAACAAGAAGAAAAGAAATTATTTTTCCTGGCTTCTAAATGGTCCCTGGTAGGATGTAAGGACATCCATCAAGTGAAACATCCCCAGAGAACTGGAGATGGAGTGGTGCATCACGCCAGGCCGGCCGGGGCTTAGCATCCCCTGGGAGAAATATCACATGAACCAGCGATTGTGAAGGAAAGGAGCAGACATCCCAAGCAAGACATTCCACCAGGCTTTACACATCCCAAAGGAGAGATAATTAAGAGCTTTCCTACCAGCCCTGTGAACTGGTGCATTGCCAGACAGCAAAACCCAAGGCCGGCTTCCACGTCCAACACCATGTTCCCCCCTCGATGGCTGTCCCTGGTGGCCAATTCCAGTGAGCAGCCGGCTCCAGATGAGGACCACGGGTTCATTAGAGTTGATAAGGCACATAGGGTTGAAGCCTATAAAATTCTTGTGGCTCTCTGCCGGCTGCAGGATGCTGGTGGAAAGCTGCCTGGATGTTTATAAAGGCTCTGCTCCTGCTTCTGCTGTGGGGAATGGCATTTAGGCACCATGTGTATGGATGAAGGGGGAACTGCAGCAGCCCCTGGAGCCTCCCAGTGTGCTGCAGGGAATAGAACAATGAGAGGTCTCGGTTTCAAGGGCTTAAGCAGAGGAGCACACACAGGATGCTTCACAGATTGTGCTAGTTGGTGCCTAGAAAGTCACAGGTTGGGTTGAACCTGGCTTTCCCCAGTGCAGATGTGCTGCCTGTACTGCCCTGTCTTCCTCTCAGCTCACATGACTCAAACTTGGGAAAGACACTGTTGTTGGCTTCCTATCAGAGCAGACATAAATTATCCTAATGAGAACAGACCAATCACTTCTAAGCTTCGTGCCCAGTGAGGAATTGTTCTATTCATTCAATTGTTCTCATCCTGCTCTAGCACATAGCATTTGTTTTGCTATTTCCCCTGTTTTACCCTGAATTTTAAAGACAAGAACATCTAAATCCACTGAAACCTCTGTCTGTCCAATAGAGGCTGTCTGCAGCCTGCTTTCCCAGTTGGAAAGTTGCACCTCAGAGCTCAAGGCAGGGCAGCCCAAGGGGCCTCAAGGTGGCCAGGTGATCCCAGACTCCTCCCAGTAGCTTGAGAGACCTTCACGGAAGAGCAGGTAAAGGAAGAACACAAAGTTTTTGAAGCTGCATGCAGGGGAAGGAAGCTTCATTTCCTCCTGGTGCTCCTTTGTATGCTGTTTGTTTGCAAAGCCATCCATGGTCATTTATTTAGAAACCTGCCTGGGAACAGATGTTCTGAACAAAAACGTGGCAAATCCTCTGCAGGGCTCTCTGTGCAGAGGACTTTTTTGGCTAAGAGAAGGAAGAAAAGGGGAAGGTGACAGGAGCTGTGCAGAACCCGGTGTGCAAGCACAAACAGCCAGAATTAGCCCGGTGTGTGGTTCCTACTGGGGCTGGAGATTTACTCAGGGGCTGTGGTTGGAGATTAGGTTCAGCCAAGTGGAACTCCTCTGGGGCATATCCCGCAGTGAATTTAATACGTTTTCAGCTGCCTGACTGTGTGGGAATGCCTCCTCCTCCTGGTTCAGGTGGAAGTGTCTTGTGTTTTGCTGTATGGCCACTGAGGGCTGAACAGCCAGGTGGAGATCAGAGTCTGGAGTCTAGGATCCACCCAGTAACAGAAGCATCCATCCCAATGAGGATGCTCAGGAAACATGCTTCTTCTGTGCATAAGGGCAGTGCTGCACTGGGAGATGTGAACAGAGCATGGGAGGGAAGCGAGCTCCTTTGGGAGACATGGTGGGGTGGTAGGGAAAGTCCCACTGATGTCACAAGTGGTGACAACACTGCTGCTCTCAATTATTTGATTGCTTGCAGCCCAGCTGGCTGAAATTGGGCTTGGAAGGGCCCAGCTTCTTGGATGTGTTTGCTATGTTAAAAACCATGAGGTTTTCAATGTGAAATAGTGATAAAGAACAAGATAAAAGACTCGGAGAGGTGGATGAGGGTTCGGATATCCAACAAGCAATCAAACATTTCAAAGGGTGTACTTTGTGATTCCAGCAAGGAGAGTAAATTGGGAGCTGGCAGCTCCTGGTCTGAGCCCCTGGCCATGGATGGTGAGCAGTGACCTGTACAGCCCTGCAGTGCAGCTTCACACACTGCCACATCCCTCTGTATGAACGACGTTGGGAATGGAGTCCCTGTTGTCTCCAGCAACCAACCACATGGGTCAGCATGACATCCACCAGCCCTCCTTCCAGGATGCAAACGAGGAGCTCACACCCTGATGCCTCCCAGATTCTTCCATTGGACCAAAGTGCTCACAGCCCACGGGTCCCACGGGCACTGCTGGAAAGGGATGTGGCACCAGCTGCAAAAGCAGCCTGAAGTCTGGAATGTGCCACTCTGCAATGGGGAGCGGAGCAGGGAAGCAGTGAGGCAGAGTAGATACAGATTTGCAGTAACAAAGGGGTTCTTTCTTTCTGTTCTCCTTTTTTTGTGTGCACCGAAACAAAGGAGAGGCTGAAGAGTGCCTGTTTAATTTGCGAATTTCACAGATTCGGCTCACACAAGAGAGGGGGGAGAATCAACAAAAAGCCCAACAACAAGCATGGAAAGAGCCCCAAGTATTAATGGCAGCTGATCAATAACTAATCCGCAGTGTTCCAGTTACCAACTTGATGGAGAAAATTCACGGTGCTTAAGTAATTCCAACTAATCTTAATGAATGCCTCCATGCCTCCATGCCTGCAGAGCTGTGTGAAATTTATAGAAAAATGTCATTTCGGCTCTCTGAATATTTTTTTTTTCCTCACAGTCATCAAAGGAGCATAAAAAATGCTCTTAGAAATCTGCTATCTCTCTCTGCCAGATGAGGGCTTCAAAAGGCAAGCACTCATTTTTTTTGTCGTAAGCAGAGAAGATTATGAATACATTATCTGGTTAACATTAAAAAAAAAAATCAAAACACCCAATTTTACATTCTTACTTATTTATCCCATGCCTCTGTCCTTTTTGTGTGCCTCACCCTCGTCCCTGCTGAAGAAAATAACGTCGAAGTAGACAAATCAGCGACGAGTAGAGAACGTTGATACATATTTTGGTTCTATTTTTATTTGGAGCTACTCAAAAAAAAGAAAAAAGTAAAAAAAAAAAAAGAAATTTCAAAGAGGAAGATCGATATGGTGGTGGTTTCTAGCCTCCTCTGTCTTTGCCAGGTAAGAGCTGACAGGTTCCTCCCCTGAAGTCTGGGAGGAGAGAAGCAGATGCTGACTTGTCACTGAGCTGGGGCTGGCCAGAGGGAATGGGCTTTGTGGGATGGGAAGGAAGGGGGAAGACATGGAGTGGGCTGGAAGATTTCAAGGGGTCTTGCCCTGGAAAGGGGAAGGTCGGGGCTAAACATGGGAATAGGGAGAGAGGTTACAACAAGGATGGGATTTGGAGGGGGTAGGAGGGAGGCTCTTCTCTGTCACAGGGAGGGATGAGGACACAGACTGAAGTACCTGCTGCTCATATTGGTGTCCTCCTACTCCAGATAAATCCCTATGATGCTGTGGGATGAAGGCTTTCATGGAGACATCACTTATGCACCTTATCCAACCAGCCTTCCATGTCACTCTTACTGCTCATGTCATCCTCCTGCAGCCCGAGGTGGGCAGTAAGAAGCGCTCGGCATCATCAGTGTCAACATGTCCATCCTCCCAATTGAGAGACCTCACCAGTGCCTGGCCTCAGTGGGCAGTCTTGTCCACGCACCTCTTATTACCCACTTCAAATTCCTCACGTCAAAATGGTCCCTTTTCCTCTTCCATTTCCCACAGGGTCGAGCTATGACTCTATCATAAACTGACATGCAAAGTATGAACAGGGCGATTTTCTTTTCCTAACAACTTCAGCAGCCATTGTAGTTCATAACTAGGCATGCAGAGTTTTTATTAATTTAATAGTGTTATTCCCCTTATGAAATATTCATCCCATAGGATTTCTCCGCACATGAAGGTTTTGAAGAAATTGATCTGCAGTGCAGTTACTCCTTTAAAAGAATGATTTCTTTATTATCTCTCCCTTTCGGTGATACCCTATATACAAGCAGCGACTGATTAAATGTGCAATCAATCTTGAGAAAGCAAACAGATACGGTTTTAATTGTGGCTAGATCTACTCTGTGGGATAGGTGTTTGGAGAACCTGGTACACCAGATCACTGCTTTGCTTTACAAGTCCTTCAAGCATCCCTACAAGCCCTTGGCTACCCCACAACCCTCTTCCCATGGGCTGAGTTTGCTGTGCTCTCCTTTGAAGGCAAATGAGGCTCATGTGATTAAAGAGCAGAGCTTGAAGGCCACACAGAGATGGGAGCTATTTCAGTGCTCATCACAGGGGGATCTTCAGAAGGGCTGATGCAGCAAGGCACTAGATGAAAAGCCATCAATACTTCTCAAAGGGAAAGCACTCTGCTGACCGCTGCAGTCAGTTTTAGGCTGCAGCCAGTTTTAGCCCACATGTGATCCTTACGAAGTGTTTGGAGATAAAACACATGGCCGTGCCCATGAGACATGCAATGATGAGCTGTCTCCTTGGCCAGGATGCACAAGACATGGGCTGATATTTTCCTTCAAAGCATGATGGGGATCTTCCACAGATACACAACCCAGTCATCGCCCCTATTTCTTCTGCAGGATGACACACTCTGAGACAGGACCATGTCCCCTTTGGTCCTGCTCTCTGATTCCCTTTCCCTTCCCTCTGCATGATAACACTTTGACCCAACATTGCCATGCCCCTGAGAGTTAAGGACATGGGGCTGCCGTTCCTGGGAGGTATTGGGGGATGCAGAGTGATGGGTGCTGCTGAGGTCATGTCTAGCTTGGTCACTGCTCAGTCCCGCAGTGTTCCCTAGTGCTTGAAGACATCAGATCAAAGAAGAAGAGGCTGCAGTGCTAACCAAGCGTTAGCATCCAGAAACAGCCCCAGCTGCATCTGTGTGAGCTGGAACAGCAGTGCAGAAGTCCCTCTGTCACCTCCCACAGCATCCTTACAGACATCCCTGCCAACACTACACTCCCAAAAAAGGCACTGAATGGATTATTTTCAGCTCAGCTCTTCTCAGAATTGATATAAAGACTCAGTTTACCATGAGGCTGTTGCAGAAATGCCCACTTAGGAAGAGGTGGACATAAGATGTTGTGAATACGGTTGTGACCATGCTGTGCCTGAGTGCTTGCTCCAGTTTTCCTTCTCACATTAACTCTAAAAGGCGTGGGCTGATTCCACTTAAATACAAAGAGCTCACCATTCAGCTCCTGCAGTCCTCACAAGCATAAAGAGCACTGCAGAAAACATTATTGGCTCTTCTTGCATTCTACCTATTTTGGTATTGGGAGTGAAACCTCCAGTGAGGTAAGTGACAGAAGAAAATGTTGGGGAATCAGTGACAGAACAGAGGTTCAGCTGACTTAGCAGGTCTAGCAAATAAGGACCAAGGTCCATAGAAGATGTTTCGTTAGTCCTCTTTTTTGTCATGTGGATGGCCAGTACTCTGTAGGAGCAACCCAAACGGCACAGCATGGGCTGGGAAACTGACTTGGAAAAAGAAGAAACAATTACTATCACCTAAGTGGGAAGAAACCTGTAAGGTGGAGCCTGTACAGAGGAATCACTTAAAGACAGGGCAATCTTAAGCGACAAAAGGATTCAACAGAGAAATGCCACCCATGAAATCAATGAAACGTAATAACCCTTGGACTACAGAAGAAATTGAAGATGTTTGTTACCCATGAAGGCCATTCTTTGAGTACTGATGGAAGAAGCTGCAGAGGTGAGGGGAATGGATGTAGCATGCTGCTGGATAGATTGTGCTCATGTGGGCCAAACAGCATCATTTGTGGCTGGACATCTCCCCCCCCGCTGGCTTGGCTGCCCTTGGCCAATCTCCCACTTTAAGAAATGCATACATATACGTATGAATACGTGGTTAATTCAGCCCCTTTGTACAAACACTGAAAACCTCTAGGGACCACATTCCTCAGATTTGTATATCCTTACCTACACGGAGCAACGACTTGTGATAAATACGTTAGAGATTCTGCAGAGCTTTGACATAATTATTACAGTAAAAATCCGGATGAATTGTGTTGTTATCTAGCATAACTCCCTGACCTCAGCACTTCCTATGTCTGTAACCCACGAGGCAGTAGTGTATTTAGACAGCATGCCTTAGGATTTTGCTGTCTGAAGCTGGTAAGTAAGACTGACTGGAAAGATATGGGAGTCTTGGTGGGCTGAGATGATGCACCCAGGCAAAGCACTGGAGGCTGAGGGGATTATCCCAGGTAAAACAGCAGCTGAAACAAAGCCAGTGTTAAATGTAGTTGTCCCATACCAAACAAGTTAAACTGCTGAATTAGACAGATATGGGGAGAGACTGGCAGTTGTAAGAGCCCCAGTGCCTGATGCATGTGATAAGGGCTGGATCCAGTCCACTCGGATCCAGGGCAGGATCTGTGCAAGCTCCCAGCTGCTCCCAGACCTGGAGGGCTATCAGCAGGCTCCTGGGGCTCCAAGCATTTCCCTTTTGCAGGCAGCAACTGCACTTCAGCAATTGCAGATTCTTCCAGAAGGTGGCATGAGTTTTTTCACAGAGAAGAGGGAAAGTTAGGCAGAGAGAGAGATTTAGGGGAAAGCAGCAGTCTGGAAACCATCTCACTCTTCCCCTGCTGAGGCTGGTGCAGCTTTTTGCACAGTGCTGGCCTCTGGGAGGCGGATACCTGGTCCAAAGGCTGCAATTTCTGGAAAATGGATATAAAATAATATGATTCCCATCTGGTAACTAGCACACAAGACAAGAGGGCTAAAAGAGGGTGCCTTCCTACCTGCAGACATAAAGTGTTATCAATAACAGCCATGTGCAAAAGCCTTCAATATTCCATCACATCTGGGCCACGCGTGGTCACGTGCTGCTTAATGGCGATGGAAAGGTTAGGCTGGAAATAACAGCGATGAAAAGCTTGTGTTTAAGTGGAAAGGGAACCTGTCACCCTATCCACGGGAGGCCTGGGTGCCCAGGATGTCTTTGCTCTTCACCCTGCCATCCGCTGGCCTCTTAAAGGAGACTGCACACCTGCCCTGCAAGCCATGCATCTGTGGCTTGAATTTAAAGGTATCCATAAACATTTAATATAGGATCATTGTCAGTGCTGTGATAGCACCAGGAGTTGCTGTGAAGCATCAAGACTCTTTTACACATGCTGCAAGGGCAGAGCATTTCTCAGGGGCTCATTCCCACCATTCAGGCACACAACCTGAATGCTACCGATGCCCTGGGGTTTGTAGGGTGTCCTCTAAACTCATCCTCCTGACACAGCCTGGCATTACAGCAGCAGGGATATTTTCTCAGGGAGGAAACCTCTGTTCAGAGATTGATTTTTTGGCATACTTTTGTGGGACATTATTGAAACCATTTGTAAAATTGCTGCATTCTATTCGTATTGTATCATGCAGGAATTGGAGCAGCAGTGTGGAAATGAAACATTTCAATCTCAGTTAATATGGATTGTTTCAGTCATTAAGATGTTTCAGGAAGGTCAAAGGAAAACACTGTCTTGACTGGTAAAGAAAAGTGGAGAAGTGCCTTTGAAACCCTGATTTGAGTGACCTCAGTTTTAATGTAGATAAATGTGAATACAGCAGCTCCAAATCTGGACACATTTTAATCACACTTCCCATCTACAAGTTAAGGGTCATAAATTGGCTGCAGCAGTAAACCAGAAGAGTCTGCTCTTGGATGTGAGTACATCTGGGGTCACAACTTCCAAACAGGAGGTGGGCAGACACCAGAAGGACAATCTTGTAAATAGGTTTGGAGCTCCATTATACTTAACGCAAGATTAGAGTGATATTCATCTCGCTTAATTTTAGCCCATCTAGCAGCTGGTGTCTGGTCAGAGATGTCTTGGCTAGGGCTGTAGTACAGGTACCTCTGGAGAGCAACCTGTCAGGTCCTCAGATGAGTGAACAAGCTGCTGATTGCAGAAGATATGTTGAAGAGCCTGAGCGATTGACTTGGATGGAGCAACTGACTTTCATCCAGTCAAGTATTATTCCCCCAGCAAGGGATAAATCATACATACTCCAATAGCTGCCCAGATTTCATTTATATCTGTGCATGCTCATATATTTGTGCAAAGCCTGGTGTCTATCAGTAGACCAAAACATCTGTAGGTTGATTTCAAAGTATGTGGGCAGCTTCGAGGGACTAATGTACAGCAGTGGGTCTGACCAGGGCTGCACCCTGGGATCCTGCCTTAGGCACCTTTCAAAGTCAGTCTGTTGTGAGCATTGGGTCTACTCTGTAGGGACTCCAGAGAGCAAAGTTTCTGCTTTAAGTGTCAGTACATCAGAAGGCTTTAAAACCTGGAGGTGGACTCAGATTCCACTTCTGTTGATACTTTCAAGGAAAACAGCATGAATTAAATCAAGGAGAGACGGAAAATCTCTGCTAAGCACTTGCTTAGGGTAACATAACTGTAGTTTGCTCTCATCTCTCAGGACAGAAATATACCTTAACTCCTGAATTTCCTTGGTACTTGCTTGTCAGAGGTGTCAAGCCCCTGAAAAGGTGCCAGCTGCTGAGACAATTCTTAAACGTGTCTTCAGAAATTTAGGAGCAGCACATCTATCTTTGGGTCCAAGAAAGGGACAGGGGGAACAGAGGGAAAGGCTGATCGACCCAAGAACCCGCATTCACAGCTCACATTGCACACTTCAGACAGACCCCAGGATGAAAGACACGCATGGATGGTCTCCAACCTGAAGTGTGTGAGGGCTGACCTCCCCTTCCCCCCCCCCCACCCCCCCACTGTGCTTTGGTGCAGCTGTTGTGCAAACTTGCAATAACAGAAAGCTTTAGCTCGTGTCTTCTGCCTCTCAGTTTAAGACTGACTGCTGGGGCCAATCAATGACCTTTCATTTTGTAGTTTACTTTTTAACCTCCTTGTGGTAAACTCATCTCTTATACTGGAAAGTTCAGCGTTTCTTCTCCACCATATCTTCCTTCCTTCCTTCCTTTGTTAATCCCCTTGTCTCCTACCCTTATCTGCAATACAGAGGAATGAGAAAACATCTCTTTTAATTAATTAGCATATTATTAGCGTTAGGTTTCTGTGTTTTCTTTTGCAGAAGCAACCAGAACCCCCTTCAAAGGAACAACACATGTCTGTAGCCAAGTTTTGCTTTTTTCTAGATCATTAACAAATATGGTTTTATGAAATTCTGGCAGTCCGATGCCTCTTTGTCACTGAACAGAGAGCAAGAAACAGAAAAGCCTTCTGCTCTCCTTTGAAAGAGTTTAATGCCTTCTCTTCATAGTTTCCCTGCAGTTCATGCCAAGAAAATATTCTTGCAAGGTCAGACCTGCTGGGGAGGCCAAATGAAATTTTGGACCTCAGTGGAATTATGGGATCACCCGGGCAAGCAATACTGGCCTTGGGAAAGAGCTTTCCTCCATGAACTCGCAGCACTGGCTCTAGCCAGCCTGTTTTTAAAGAAATAAAACAAAGTCTTTGAAGGGCCTTATCTGTAAGTAACACTCGTAGGCTGAAGCCCATCAGTGTCCAGCTTTCTGGCTTCCTGGGCTGCACTGAGGAAGAGGATTTTTCTAGGTCTGCATCAGTGAAGGTTGCTCTGAAAGTAATGCCTCCTAACTATTTTCGTGGAAAGTAGGATGGATACAAGGAGCACAATAACACTGTTTAACAGAATAGTGGCCAGCCAGTCGGCACCTCAGTGGAAATATCTGATCAGGGCTTGACAGTGAAGGAAGGCATTAGTAAGCCAATGTTTTGTTTTGGCTGCTTGGACACATGTGCTAATTCAGTTAAATTAATGATGGTTGCAGGTTCTCATGACAACCCAAACAGCAACAACATAGAGGACATGTAAATGTGTGAAAAACTCCCCTGGAATTCTTTTTTTCTGAAGCACTGGGGAGCTGAAGAGTGAGGCAGGGCTTCCAACACTTGCAGACCCGTTCTGGCATCCCTCCTCCTCTCTCTGTCTGATGCAATGTTGTACTGGGATTACAAGGCAAGGTTCTGGGGGATGCGGGGGTGATGTCTCTTAGAAAAGTCCAGAAGCTGCTCTCATCATTTATCAATAGGCAATAAATTACATTAATATCCCTATGCTGATGCAGTTCTGCCCATGGCCATGAGTAACCTCACTGTCCTACGTGGAGTCCCCTGCGAGCCTTGACATCCTGAAGGTGAGCCATCTTCTCTTTTGTATTATTTATATCCCATCTATATAGACCTACCCAAAATATACTATCATCTATACTATTTTGTTGTGAAGTACCATCCTTGGGAGTTATTTACCCCACAGGCAGGAGCTCTGGTGTCACCAAGGATGAGCCCAGCTGTCCTTCTGGAGCTGGCAGTGACGGGAATTTTGTTCATAAAACAGCCCTGAAAATGTCACCACTTCAGGAACTGCATTTATTTAGGAAGAGTATTTCTCTGTCTGATTAACTGCATGGGTGCCTATATATGCTGGGAAAGGCAATACTGTTTACTGGAATTGTACTATAAATGGCTGCTAACGTCTAATTCACTGCGTGATAAATATCATAACTGATACTACAATATGTTAACATTCAAAGCATGAGCTCTTTTTTTTCCTCCGGATTTATTTTTACACATAGAGTAGCTCGAAGCTCAAAGACAGGGAGATCTCTGCGTTACGAGGAGAATAAGACATGGTTGTGGAAGGAACGGATATCAGCGGCCTTCTGTTTGGGGAAATAAATCATTAAAATCAAAAGAATTTCTTGAAATCTGTGGATCTGGGCTGGACTACTTGTGGCTTTGTTATGCTTGCCCAGTGGATCTCGGCGGGAGCTGGTCGACAAACCTGAGCGCCGCTCCGTGTCTGAGCAGACAGCAGTAGGCTTGTGTTAAATGGTGGAAATGCCAACATCATGCTAGAGCATGGAGGAAAAGCCTTCCTTTTAAGCCGTAAAACTCGGAAAAAATATGTCTTTAGCCATATGTGGGGTTAGAGGACAAGATGGAGGAGTGCAGGAAGGACACATTACGGCAGTATTACACATCCTTTCATTAAACGGCTAGTTTTAGATATGAATTTTAAATGCTCCTTTGCAGTATATTTTTATGCTTAGACTCTCTGTTTCAGACTCTCAAATTTTATTTAAGTGATGGATTTCTGTTGAAATCAGTCGGCAGTTAGCATTAAAGTAACGCTGAGCTACAAATCGAGGGCTTTAGGGCTTCTTAGCTTTGTGTGCGTAGCCTGGGGTTCTCATCGCCCCTATTAACCCTTGTACAGGTTTTCTGTTCATGAATATCTTGGAGCAATAAATTGCCATAGGTTTCGTTTCCTCTTTAAACTGGAAGTGGAGTTTAGTGGAGAATCCTGCAAGGGGGGGCGAGAGGATTTTACACTTAAACTTATTGTTAGTCCTATTAATTAGCAAATGGCTTTTGTTCTTTTTATTTTGTTTTGACACAGTAGCCCTCCTTCCAGGGCCGGCGAGGGCTCTTTCAGCCTTATTTCCTCAGGGTGCAACAAGCTTTGAGGAAGAGCTTGCCTGCAGATGGCTCTTTATTTCTTTCCCTCTCCACATTTCCTGGTATTTTGTTTTCAGCTTTTGGAGGTCTGAGGTTTATGGCTGCGTGTGTGTCTGCAGGCACTTAATAGTGGGGTGTCTCTGGTTATTTTCTTGTGTGTGTATTCTTTTTGTTTTCAAGGCAGAACTGTTTTGCTATGTCTGGGCTCAATTTCCTATTGAGAGGGCTGTTGGTTTTAGTAGCAGAATGGGATTAGGCGAGATTTCACAAAGAAAGGAACTATTTTCCACATCTTGGCATTGTGCCTTCGGAGAATGTGAACATCTATGGTCCTTTGAGATGAAGTTGGCTTTTCTGAGAGAAATAGATGCCTAACACTAAGTTGGGAGGGCTGCCATATATCCAATCTGTGCTCGTATGCACATCTTAGATACAAACTTAGATACAAACTGCCCTTTTTGCACAAATCCTTGATGTTATCCTGATGTTCCCTACTGAACGGAATTCCCTTGCCCTCAACTGATTTTTATCTGCTAGATTTGCATATCGAAGAGCTGGGTTTTGTTTGTGTGTGGTATGAAAATAATGCTAATATCCCCTCCAGACACGTGAACTTTGCTATCTCGTTGCTCTCTTCAACTTGTATTACCCATTTGTAGACAACATATTTGCTTGAATTGGAGGGTGAAGTAGAACTGGCAAAGCACTTAATGTCATTTAGCATCAGGAGAAGGGACGTGCTGTCATACTGGCTGGATCCTGGCTACCTTTACAAGCCCTTCTTTTGCAGAGATGATGCCTCGTTGACCCTGTACATCCTACCAGCCTTACCCAGCTGTTTGGAGAAGAAAGCCCGTCTCCAGAGGTTAGACTGCAGGTGGCAGCAACAACCTTTCCCTGCAGCAGCTGGGGTTGCTGCAACAGCCGGCATTGATTCCTGTGCATAATTCAGCTCCTTAGAAAACCAGCTCGGTGGTAAAAGAGACAACTAAGCAGAGAGTGCAGAGATCGTCATCTAGCAACTGAGGTGCGGGGGCACTTTCTGTTTTCCCCTCCCTTTTCTTTTCCTTAAGAGGAATTCAGATGGCTGGAGGGAAAATAAAGGTCTGCACTGCACAGTACCAGACATACGCAAGAAATCACATTTATGTGCGGTGATTGGTTAGTCTGGCAGGGTTTGTCTGAGTCCTCTATTGAGCAGCTTTAGGCTTTTTGTGCTTATGGGTGTGCATTTTTTTTTCTCTGCTATTCCTTCTGTGCAGCACTCTGATAGTGGGGAGCTGTTATTTCGTGATACCAGTAACCAAAGGCAGCAAGTCATTTCTCTGCGTTATTATTCCAGGCAGAGACACAGACCTCTGGGGACTTTAATGCTCCATACAGGAACTTTCTGGCTGAGAAAGGCATAGCTTTCCAAAACCCCTGGCACTGGCTGCTGGACCTGTGTGTGTGCGATGTGGTGTGAGCCCTGCAGCCTGCCTGCAAGCACAACTTTGATCATTTCTGTTCAGTCTCTATGTGTTGCTCGCTGTGGTTCTGGAACTGATCGGTGCTGTCACTCAGAGAACCACCTCCATGCTGAAATACACCTCCTGGGGCAGTTGCTCTCAAAGTGGGCAGGATCTATCTGTACACATATGGCAGGGTTTGGGATGATGGCTGGAGCTGCAGGTGTTGCCCAGTGGCTCCTGCTAGCAGGCATTCTTGTCTTGTCTAAGGCATGAGGGACCTTCATCAGCATAGTAGGCAAAGGATTTTGGGGTATGCAGGTGTACAACACTTGTTTCTTTCTGAGGGATGTGCCCAGACAAGGCAGCTCGAGTCCAACACCTGCAGTTGTCTTCTTCTGTATCTTGAAGTCCAGCACACAGGTTCTTCAGAGGCTGATGCTATTCCCTTGTGAGTGAAGGGTAGTGCTGCTCACTAAGTGCAACTGTGCCTTGTGGGTTTAATGTTGCCCATCAGAATGCCCCATGGGAAAGAAAGAGGGAGGAAAACTGT
Organism: Cyrtonyx montezumae; assembly: GCF_038088225.1. Taxonomy (NCBI): domain Eukaryota; kingdom Metazoa; phylum Chordata; class Aves; order Galliformes; family Odontophoridae; genus Cyrtonyx; species Cyrtonyx montezumae. The sequence continues at coordinate 3,638,449 of NW_027072056.1, read as the reverse complement.
GTATCCCCATCACACCCCTTCCTCCTTCCCTGTGCTATGCAAGGGGGGCAACCTGAGGGAGGAGTAAGCTCTGTAGAAAGCTTTGCATTTCAAGTGTTTAAAGGAAACTGTTTTCCTACCGTTTTCAGAGATGGATCTCTGCTTCGTATATGAACTGCCCTTGGAGGCATTTCAATGCACTTTTACTTACTTTTTCACAAAATGAAGGCTTGTTAACACTGACACAATCATGACACCTGAGTGATTTGACCGGGCTGTCACAGAACACAAAACCACGGGGAGAAAAATCCAACTACTTCTTGCTAATGTTTTCCAAAGTCTGTCTTTTCTGCTTCTTTTTCACTGAGCTGACTTTTCACTGCAGACCTTTCTTTAACTTGATTTTTGAGAAGTTTAGCAATGTTCCTTGCAGACTTTTTCAATTTTGTTGAAGCAGATATTGTAGTCAAGGCAGAATAGGCTTCCCTTTGTTCTCTTCTTCTCACCCCCAACTTTCACAATGTGCAAATCAATCAAAGGGGGAAAAAAAAAAGTATTATTTGCTTGGATTTCTCATCTCGTGGCTTGTGGATAGGGTGAAGGGATTGGATTTGTGACCTCTTGGTTCAAAATGCCTGGTTGACAACACCATGTTTTTTTAACTCCTGCTGAGGTGAATGACAAGATCCTTTATCTGCCCTTGGTTTGGGTATGAATCAGTATAGAAGATGTCTGTCTGTCCCTGCACAGACAACTGTTCAACATGTCTAATTGCAGCAGAAACAGGTTAGTGGCCAGAGTGCAGGTGGAACTACTGGAGCACACTGATCAATACGTGCCAGCACTGGAAGCAGAGTGATTTGTGATGCATTAAGGTATGCTGTCTCGTCTTTCAACAGTCTGATAGTACAACACTTTAATGACTGTTTATGCATCCTGAGACACTCCTGTTTTTTTCTGTCACCCTTTGCAGCAGCGTTTATTTTCCCAATATGACATTCAAATCAATGCCAACGTGGACTTCTTGAAGAATCTCTTTTCATGATAGAGAAAATCCACAGGTTTGGGTTTTTGCTTTGTAAGTTCCTGCACTGAACAGGAGTGAATTAAACTGGAACACTTGAGTGCTTCTCCAGCAAAACCTTTTTGCAGTGCAAGTCTTCCAACTCGTGAGGATGGCTCACTTCTTTACCACCTTCCCCTTGCAGTTATGTGATGAGTGACATCAAGCTGTTATTAGCAGCATGATGGACTTCTGCTGTGGCACATCACAGTGGGCTTGGTCCTCTGCCACAGCTGGCTGTTGTTGAACTCAGCTGAATGGCAGGTACAGAGAGCTTTAGTAATGCAGAATGGATGGCAGCCAACTGTAGGAAACAGATAAATATGTAAATAATAGATGAATTCATCCCACTCCAGCAGATTATACACATGGATAATGCAGTCAATGAAACTGATAAGAAGTAATTGAGTAAAGACATGGGATTCCTTTTCCTTCTGTAACCCTAAGCAAAAGAACCTGTTTAAAGATTTTGCCTGGTTGTCTTATTTACAGTTGGGGCTTTGAATTATTATTACCTTATGCTCTTTGGAACAAGAATTTCAGCACAGGAGCTGGAAAAGTCCTGAGCCTTTCTCTGGGGCAAGCAGGCATACACTTACAGACTGAGTGCCAAAAGGATTCTAAGTAAATAGACAAATTGCTAGTGGCATAATTTCTTGGAAATAAGCATAGCAAATTAGACTTGTTAAAGCAACTGCTGAAAGGTCTAATGCCATTGAATTGTCAAAATAGAGAACTGCAAAGATCCTTGGTTAATTTACATATCACCAAAGCAAAAATAATGGGAAAATAATGAGCATTTATTGTCCCTGTCTCTGTATTCATTATTTGAAGTTAAGACATTTATCAATATGAAATTAAAGTGTTAAGATGTGCATGTTGCACAGTTATATAGGTCAATCAAAACTAGAGGAGATGATGAGAAATTTTAGAGGTACTCATTAGAGGACAGCAAATGGGCGGTAGCAGTAATACTGTTGTAAGAAAATGTGCATTAGAAGAAGCAATCAGCACTGTTGAAGTGTGCTAGCTGGGACTTGGTGACTTGGAAGGATGAGCGATGCCTTGCTGGGAAGGGAATAACATGATCTGGTTTATGTGCAGGAGAAAGGTTGTCCAAATGTTGAAGAGTGGTGTAAAACATCAGGGCTGTGGTTGGTGTCATCGTTGTACCAATGGTGCCTGCCAGCTTCTGGTGGAGACTGGGTGCTTCATGTACTCCACAAACCTTCCACAATATGCTGTAGCTAGAAGGGAGACCCTACCAAGACAAACCAAGCACACAGGACCCAGAATGGGGTACAGTGATTTGGAGGATATACTTTCTTGTAGAAGCCATGGGAAGAATTTACTTGGGGCATCCTATCTTTGAGTTTAACCCTAGTACAAAATAATTGCTATTAGAATAAAGACTGCTGCAAGTTGGGCTGCCTGTGGCTGCAGGCTGCCTCTGATCTGAAGGTTCAGAGGCTCTGCAGGCAGAAGAGGCTGCTGCTGTGTCTTGGCTTCTACCAGGAATGGTTCTTCTGACCTTAAAACCCACTCACTACTGCCTCGGTAGTGATTGCTGCTGGAGCCAGTGAGGCAATTCACAGGGCTGAGCACGGTTTGACTTGCACAGTTCCTAGCTCTGCAATGAGGTTTGACAGATGCTATCAGTGTATCTCCCCATAAATAAATATGTAATCGGGCTGCGTGCTACACTTTCACATCCTGAGGAAGAAATTCTGACACTCCTGTCCTTTTATCTCTCGCATCCCTCGGCAGCTGTGAAAAACCCTCTGACCTCGTATGCTCATTTTTATCAATTCATTTCAGCAGGAGTTGGTGCCTGTGGAGTTCTGTTAGTCCATGTTATGAAGGAGGAGGAAAGCAGCAGGCGTGTTGTTTAAATTCTTAATTGCAGGCACAGTAGGATTATGGAAATGTCAAGAGGGATGTGACAGGGAAGACCTGACAAACACAAGGGGGCTGGTTGATTCATTGCTTTTGCTTTTCCTCTGGGGCAGTGGGTGGGTTATGAGTCCAATGAATCCTGTGGGCTCCTCAACCACACATATGCCAGACTGGACTGGGTGGCATTCAATCTGCTGTGCTTAGCAGCCCCTGTTCAGGACTGGCCTAGCCTTAAAAAAAATGCTAAGAGAATTAGCATGCATTGCCAGAGAGGCAGAGTAGAGCAGCAAGAGTTTGTGCTCTTTTGTATGAAGGTGTACTGATGGAGCCAGCACGAGGTGCTGGAGCAGCACCTGCCCATGCTGTGTCACATGCTGTGCAAAGCTTGGTTCTATAGCACTCAGGCTGGGTATGGGGTAGGAAAATCCTCAGAGAGGACCAACTCCAGGCAGCATCATAGAATCTCTGTGGTTGGAAAAAGACCTCTGAGACCACCTTGTCCAACTGTTGACCCATCGCCACCATGCCCACTAAACCATTCCCCTAAGTAGCTGATAAAACTCTGCCTCACTGTGATTTGGAGGACAGTGCTCTTCAGTTCCCTCTTCTCCAGTTGAACCTTTGCATAAGATTCCGTTCTTCACTGTGGAAACCTGGAGCCTGGTGGCTTCCTTCCCCCTTGTGAGCATGTGTGGAGATGGTGTGTGAGTTTCTAACCTCCCTAGGCCTGGCAGGTGTCTGTACCTCTCAGCTAACCACACTGAAGAAGAGGTACACAGATCCTGCTGCTTCTGCCATCATCTCCTTAGTACCAGGCTAACAAGAGAGATTCAAGCCCAGAGCTCTTGCAGAAATAAGAGTTTTCACAGCTTCTCAAGTGACTGTTGTGCTGCCTGCTCAAAGCTCACTGTGTTCAAAGGGCTTGTGCCAAAGCATACCCTGTGACTTCATTTATCCTTCATGCTCTGAGCAATCCTCTCCAAAGCACATCCACCTTCTGTGCTTGATGTTGCAGTTGTTTTCACAGTTGCCTGTTAGCTATTGTAAAGTCAGGGGCATGAAGTTCAAGCCAGCACACAAAGGTTTCTCATCCTCTCCCGATGAGAAGAGTTGCCTCCAGCATGTCCATTAGGTTGGCTGGTCAAGCCAAGCTGCAGAAGAAATGTTGAGGGAGGCCTCTGCCAGCCCACATCTCTTCAGTATTTTGGGGGCCAGAAAGGGGGAAAAATAAGAGGAGCCAGAAACATTTGTTTATGAGAAATCTCCCAGGGGAAGGCAGAGGGGAAGTTGGTGAGTCAAGATGGGTGTCTGGCACTGGGGAGAAAAGAGGGATGAGAGAAGTGGGAATGGTTAGTGGAGCCATAGGGAGAAAAGGTGCCCTTGTGGGATTTATTGGGGAAGTGCCAGAAGATGGAGAGGTGGGACCTGGAGTATAGCTGTGATGGCCCTTTTCTGTTCGCATCACCTCTTGGTGAAGGTGGTACAGCCTGATTGTGTTTTTCTGTCACTCAGAGAGCTCATCCTCACTGCCACAGAGCATCTCTGACTTTGTAACCTGAGTAATCTTTTGAGTATGTGTGTATTTTCATAACCTTTGGGAGCAGAAACAGCCCTGTTCTGCTACCAGCTCTGAACTTGGCCATGGGAGCACCGGGTCACAACTGGAAGGTATTAAACATTTTCCCACCAATGTCAGTGGAATTAGGTTTAGAACCTGAACATCATGCTCTTGCTCTCTGTCCTTGCTTATTTTCACAGCTGCTGGGGGAGGGAGCTTGTTCCTGCCTATTGGGGCTATTTTGCTGCCTTGTTGCTTGCTAAAAAGGTGTTTTTCTGCAGTAAGTTATTAGAAAAGATGTTTGTGACTTTTTGAGCTAAACACTGCTGTTTCAGCAACTAACAATGAAGGTGATACCAGGCAATTGTTCCATAAACAGCAGAACTAATGAGTCGCTGGATTTGTACCCTGCTTTCCTGACCTCTACCTCTTCCCACTTAGGATTAGCTGTACCCACGCAGCCCCTGTTCCTGTCCTGTCCCCTTCCTCCGTTCTGTTTAACCACTTGCTGTCAGGAGCCTGTGCTTGGTGGGGTTGGGTGCTTAGTGCCTTGGTGTGGATGCAGAGGGAAGAGGCCTGCTTGCCATGCAGAGCAGGCGTTTTCTGAGTTTGCATGACAGCCGAGGCACTAATTTGGCTCTCTCTTCCCCATTCCCTGCATATTTTTTTTATCCCCAGGATTTCTCGGTATTTAATTATCTCTGAGCCTGCTGTCAGTCTGTGGGAAACTCCTTGAAGAAGGAACCTGATAGTCATATGGACAACCCAGTTGCACTTACAGCATTAAAGGGAATTCCTGCAGAACAGATTTCCCTGAAGTCCTGCATGATGATATCCCTTGTCCATCTGTAACCTGAATGGAAAGCCAGCCACTGCCACACTGCACACTGACGTGGCTTTGCAGGGAATAGCCAAGGCATAAGCAGAAACAGAGCAGAGAGCTGAGCAGTGTGAACATGAGAACAACAGATGCCCTTGAGAGGAAATCTGAGATGTTTGGGAGGTTCCGAGCAGTTTTTAGTAGTGAGAGAGCACCTCGTAAGTTTTCCAGAGGCCAGGCAGGTATTTGTGGGACAGATATTGTGCTAGCCACAGCAGCAAGAGCAACAGCTGAAGTTTGTCCCTGCAGTGTTCGTGTGAAAATCAACCCCTAGCACTGAATGGGATGTGGCAGAAATTTGTACTGGGGGGTGAACTTGTTCCGTGGTTTGAAGCCATGGTGTGCAGCTCTGTGCCCAATGGCCCAGTGCGAGTAAATGCCTTGGGATAGACTCTGATACAATTTCTCACGTAAATTCTGGTCCAAAGTTACCTGAATTCACCAGATTTCAGCATGCTGTGGAGTTTTTCATTCACCTCCGTATCCGCTGGATCAGGTCCACTAGGCATGACCAAAGTCATTGCAGTGTTGTTCAGATTTGGACACTCAGTACAACATCTGTGCACTGTGCATCTGAATGTGGTCCAAACCAGACCACTGAGGAAGAGGTGGGAAGGAGACAGGGCCCTGCATTGTGCCTGCAAATCTACATTCAAAGTCAGCATCTCATACGGGCCCGAAATTTATCGCACTGCTGTTGTCATTTCCCATTCAGCAGCCTGACTGAATAAAGGAGTGCTGCACAGAGCTCTGCATAAGTTGTTTGACTTTAAGAGTCAGTAAATGATAGATGTCTGTATCCTTGGATGAGGATAATCCAATTGTACAGTCTGGCTGGATTTCAGCTGTTCACTGAAAGGAGAAAAAAAAAGGAGGAAAGGAGTGAAATATTTACTTCTGGTACTTTTCACAAGGGGAGATGACAGAGCGTGGGAAAATAAAAGCCAGTCTTGGTGGGCAAGGGCTGCAGGGGAAGAGAAGTGGGGAAAATCTAATCTGCTTGCTGCTAGGACAGGATATAAAGGGGCTTGGCAAGAAAAGAGCCATTCTTTTGATTTCTGAGGCGAAAAATGAAGGCAGCATATTCAATGAACATAACTCCCTGGTTGTCAATGCAGTCAGGTCTGTTTGTGCCAGGCAGTCAATTTGACCCAGTGCTTTGATTAAAAAAAATCAAGATCCCCAAATGTTCCAATAAAAGAGAGGTTATGGAAAAAAAATAAATAAATAAAGTCTGCCTTGGTTAAAGAGCACCCAGCTCTCCAGTCATTTATAATGGCTGAAAGGATTAAATGTCATCAGGAAACCAAAAAGAAAATGAATCTGTAATTAAATGCTTAGCCCGGCCAAGGAGGCATGGCATCGCCGGTCTGAATAATGTATAGAGGAAACATCTTGAGATCTGCGCTTACTTCCCATTTTTCCATTAGTTGAATCTATACAAATGCAAAACAAGCCAGCCGGGTGATTTCTTCTAACAGACTCTGGATTTCTTTTCATTTTGATGAAACCTGAACTTGAGAGCTTCAGTTGAGATCGGTGCCAACTTGCACGCCGAGTTATGCAAACTTGTAAAGATCTGACACCTGCCAGAAAGAGCAAACATTAGAGCAAGTCAAAACAAACAGTGAAATGTCTACCAACCCATGACCGAGGCATAACTGTGGTTGGGGATCCCTGGCTGCAGCAGTCCCCTGTTTACCCTCCTTGTCTGTGCAGACCTGCGCAAATTGCTTAAGAGTTGGGAGCAGGTTTGAGATTTCTAATTAATGTTAGTAATTAAATAAAACGTAAGTGTAAAATGTGGTCGTCTGTGTAGACAAAGGGCTAAATGTGTGATGGTCTTCTACCTTGGGCACGTTGAAGGGTGTGAGAAGTGAACAATCAAATTTGGCTTATGAGGCACAGCAATGAAAACAGTGCAAAAACGTCACTTAACTCAATTGTATGTTATGATTCCAGGAAGATATTTTTTTGTCCAAACATGGAGGATTAGCAATTTGAAGTCTAATCAAGCTTACCAATTAGTAGAGATGTTCTCAGTGACAATTGTCAATTAACCTCAAGGCAAGAAATTCAGGATAACCTCAACCACTGCTTCAGCTCGTGTCAGAGTTAAAAATAATACTCCAAAGCATTAGAGTAAACCTTCATCACATTTACATGTATGCATATAGCCAGGTGGCATGCTGCAAACCCCTAAAGTATCTGCTGTGTCTTTTTTTTTTTCCAATTATTTTGAAAGTTACTTTATTTTTATTTTTATTTTGCAGCTAAATAGTGCTATTAACCTTCAGAGCCCGCTGCCCTACTTCTGCTCTTCAAGCCAGCAATAACTGATTTTGTCAGATCATTGATTCCTCTATCTCCAAATCACTTATTATTTCTGCTTGCCCCCTAGCTGTGATTACATCCACTGGGGTGTTGGTCTTTGCAGGTTTCTGTGAGTTTTACCCTCTCTTCCATGTTGCCTTTGCTCTAGTTATAAAGCGTGTGCTTGGCTGTTACAGTCAGACAGCGTGATGAGCGCTGTGCAGGATGAAACTTTGCCTTCCTTCCCCTCCTTCCTCCCATGGTCTCACTTCCCATGCAAGCAGCCAAGATGCAGAAGAATCAATAATTAGCAGAGAAGTTCATTGGAAGGCTAAGACTCCGACTCTGGCTTCCCTGGGAGCCAAGCCAGAAGCTCTTTCTCCAGGTATTTCCTCCCTCCCTGTGCGAGGAATCCAGCCACAGCATGCTTTCACTTCCTATCAAAGGGCTGCCGAGGCATCACGCCTGCTCTGGGCTGTCCCTCTTACATCTGGGTGTGCTCCTCCTGTACCGCCGTGTTCTTTCGACAACCTTTATCAAAGAGCATAGCAAATGCAGAGCAGCAAGAGCCGGTGTTGGACGCTGATGTGTTGTTGTGCTGTGGTTTGGTAAACCTGCAGCTCTTGCTGTTATTTGGTTTTTGATGGGCAAGAGGGGTTGTTTCCTGTTCTGGCAAGTCTGCCGTTAATTTCAGTCAGATCTGCTAGTAAAATTGCATACAGACTGAGCATGAAACTCAAACTATCATTACACTAAAGTAGTATTTTATGAAAATTTGTCTGTGTGGAAATGTACAATAATCAGAAACACCTTGACCTGATTTTATGAACAGCAGAAGGACTCTGGAACACTGCAGGCTGAACTGCTGGGCCGCCTATAATGGATTCAGCTCTGAGCCTTGGCAAGAGAGCCTGAAGATTAAGAGCATGGGAGGTGATGCATCCTGAGGAGATGCTGCTCTTTGTAGTGAAGGGCTGTAGCACCTTCCTGAGCGCTGTCCTGCTAACCTAGCTCTGTCTCTCAGACAGATATCTGCTCTGGGAAGCGCTGTTAAAGGCCATACCATACTAAATAAGGGTCAGGTAAATCTGGAGTTACTTCTGAGATAGCCCCGGTGTTCCCAGTGAGGATGAGTTCCTGATGAATCTCTGGAGATGTTCAAGGCCCACCTGGACACCTACCTGTGCAACCTGGTATAGGGAGCTGCTTTGGCATGGGAGTTTGTCTTGATGATCTCTAGAGGTCCAACCCCTACAGCTCTGTGATACTGTGATGTTGGAAGAAAGGTCTCACTTCAGATATAGGCAACGCTGCCCTAGAGAAAGGATGGCCTTCACTTTCAGTGCACTTAAGGATCCATTTGGGTGTGACTGGTGAGGAAACCTCTGGCAGAGGACTGTCCAAGTATGAGGGCTGGGCACGGGGAAGAGCCAGTTTGAGACAGAATTGAGCATCATTTGAACGTAGGCACTGGGGCTGGGTGGTTGCAGGCATGCAGTCAGTGTGGCCAGGAGAGGTGTCTGCACACCCAGATGGAGAAGGCAGGCAGCATCGTTAAGACATCGTACTTTATTTTAGTAACCCCTGGGTTACAAGGAGAATTTTAATGGGCTTTGGGTTACCTCTCAAGAATTCTGCAACATTTTCAGGTTAATAACACTGACATGTCTTATCGCACCTTCGCCATCAGAACTGTAATGGGGAAAACCCAGCATATTGTTAGGAGTTTTAAAATTGCCTTGAAATCTGTCAAGGGAGATAAACTATCTTTATATCAGAAAATAGCTTCCTTCTTGCTATCTTGTGGAAGAACACACAGCCCCAAAAAGATGCTCCTGCCTAACAGCTTATTAGGAGGAGGCAGACTCGAAGGGTGAAAGGTGAGAGAACTGAGAGGATTTTTGTGCACCACTTGAAGAGGGAGGGACTCTGGGGTTTTGAGGAGATGAGGTTTCAGGTGTGTGAAAAGATTTCTGGAGAAGGGCAACAACATATCTTGATGCCATACGTAATTGGTACATCTGTAGTAGCTTCCTGCCTTCAGCTACAGGTGGAGCTGAAGTGATGGGAGATGAGGTGCTATGGAGTTGAGGTAATAAATAATTACAGTTCTGCTCACACCCCTCCTGGTAAAAGGGTGGAACAGGATGGTACGTTTCACTGACTGTGGCTGCAGCATCATACAAAGATCTGTATAGGCTTTGGTATGGATTTGACTGAGCCATGCTGGTGAGGGGTTGGTGGTTGGACTCAATGATCTTGGTGGTCTTTTCCAACCCTAATGGTTCTATGAAATGTTACTAAAAACTGACATCTAAATTACTGCTGTTACAGTGCGTGGCTTCATTTAACACAGACGACTGAAAGAGAACAAAAACTTGTAGAGAAAGGCATTCTGAAGATGGGAATGTTTCTGACAGTGGTGACGTGTAACCAGATGTCCAAAATTACTCTTGGAGAGCATGAGGTTTCCAGCTAGAAGTCCTGTCAGACATCACAGGTGCCAGCTCAGATACACCAACCTGAAAAATCACTTATTCTTCCTGCTCGGACTGTATCTCCCAGGTGGCTCTGGATTCTTGTGTCAGTGTCTTGGTCCATGGGATGTCCTGGAAGGTGAAACTTAACATCAAGGTTCTGTTTTTGGGGGAGAATAGGTGAACAAAACAAGTGAGCTGCTTCTGGTATGGAGTGCCTCTGTAGAAGACAGTGACCAAAAGATTTTGGAGCTAATGAGTGCTAATCCCACAGATTGACAGAAAGAGGGAGCTGTGGGAAGACTGTAAGGTGCTGGAGTTTTCTCCCTAAGGAGTCGATCCTTTTGGGACCTGTTCTTGGCAGTGTTCAGGGGGTGCAGATGATGTTGTCCCATGCTTACCCGTTGAGGACGGGCAGGTGCTGGCTGCACAAATACAGTACTCCGGCCAGGGCCTTCAGGGCAACCTACAACCAGTCTGAGATTTTCCCTTCACTCCAGCTTCCCTGGATCTGCATTTCCGTTCCAAGTTCAATACGAAGATGCTCAAAATCCTTTTGAGGCTGATAGCCTCATTCTGCTGCAGGCCAGACACTGACCTGCTCTTGTCCTGTGGCTACAGAGATGTTCTGGGTCAAGATGCCAGCAAGACTTTATAATGAGCTTTCTTTCCTCCTCTTCCATTTGAGAGCCTGATCTACATGTCAGGCACCCCTACACATCCAGAGAGGCAGCAGCACATGCTCCAGGCTTGTGCCTGGTGTTTGTTCTTGCAAGGCAGCATAGCCTAGCATCAGAATGTCTGTGTCACCAAGGCAGGCTCAGCCTGGAGAATAAAGCACTAGATTGTCTCGTGCTGGTTGTGATGAGAAGCTGTGACCCTCTGTGGGTCACTCTGCATGGTCATGAGCAATGGTGTGAGAACAGACACTTAAGGAGTCCCGTTTTGTGGACAGGGAACCTGAGGCTGTTCAAGTTTGACATCTCTAAAAGTAACATTAATAGCAGTGACTGGGTTTTAGGAGGTGGACTTTTCTGTTTTTGGTGTGTGTGGAAACCTTTCCAATGCCGTTCCTTTTGTTCTCAATCTGCATTCCGTGTGTCAGGTTTTTAGGAGTGGGAGGTTGGCTGCCCTTTCCTGCAGATGGCTCATCAGAAGACTTTCTCGGGACACTCACTTCCATGGGGAGGAAGCATACAAAAGCAGATGAGATAAAAACAGCGAAGCTGAAGGTCAGTTTCTGAACTAGGTTGGTTTTCACTGCCATGAGCCAGTAGTGAGCAATGAGCTGCCGTCGTGTTTGTGCTCATAAATTGGCTAGCGTGGGAGGGGAGGCAGTAGGAAGGATGGGGGAAGCAATGTTTTTAAATAGATATTTATGGAGGATATCAACATTTGGCATTTCCCGATTTCAGAACAGTGGAGGAGGAACGAAGAACTCCATCCCGCCTCCTCCTTCCCTCCTTGCCAATTAGGACCACAACCTGCTACCCTCGGTCACATGGAACAGCCACTTAGTAACTTGTGCCAAGCAGCACCTTCACACATGGCTTCTTTCCATCCAGTAGTGAAGAGGAACAAAACCCATCCCTGGGAGGCCTCATTTCTGCTGGCTATGTGCAAGCTGGCTGTTTTGGTGAATAACATCTACCTACAAAGTCCTTCTCTTCAGCTGGCTTTAGCACAGTTCTCTCTTGCCCCTTGCCTTTGCGGGTACCTGGGACATAGTAACGTGTTTGACCTTTCAGCTTTTCTTCTGTTTATACACTTGGGAGTAAATGATCCTTTCTGATCAAGGGTAGTTAGAGCATCTGACTGAGAGGATTAGTTCTCTGCACAACAAAGCATGGGGACACAAACCACAGCTTGGGAGCCCACCTATTTGCTTAGATAAACATCCTACCTCCTGTCCACCCCCCAGGCTGTTGCCAAAAGACCTCCTGCCAATATGCATTTCTATGAGTCCCCTCAGCTTTGAGGTTCCAAGCATCCAACAGCCTTGCCCTCTCTGATTTGGGCTAGAATCCCAAATATTTGCATTTCTGTTCTCTGTGTTCTGCCATCACCTGCTGCCACCTGCACTTTACTTCTTGGCAGCTGGCTTTTGTCAGAGGGATTGGTCCAAAAACATTGCAAGGTGTTGGAAAACCTTAACTATGGTTAAATGAGAAGCTGTTGTTTCAGCAGCATCTGGAGTTTCCAGATATTTTCTGCATTGCTGATGGCTTCAATCACTGCTCCTTGGCTGGGATGCAGCATCCCTGGGAAGCTCTCTGCCCTCGAGTCCATGGTTCTTGTGTTTCTCTTGGCCCAAAACCATTTGTCTGTTCTCCACCACATTAGGGGGAAGATGAACAGCTCTTTTCCACGGAGCACTGATTTCCCCAGAATGCCTTTGATTGATGCACGCGGGGATTGCAGCAATATGTTCTTGCATTTTGGAGCTCTTGCATCCAGAGCCATCTGTGGTCCCAGCCCAGAACATGGTGAGGCCAAGCTTTGGGCTTTTCAGCTGCTCCTGGTTCTGAGTATTGCTTGGCCCAAGTTGTGTGAGGGTTTGCAGTGGGGGACAGAGCATGGCCACCACTCTGAGCTCCCCTGCAGAGTTGTGTAGTCCACAGTAACTTTCTGAGGGTGCTTCCAACATTGAGCCGAACAGCTGGACACCTGGGGGAAGGTGTTCAGCAGGCTGAAAGGTGGAGCTGGACCAAAAAAAAAAATAAAATACAACTTGCTTTCCAAAGCCAAGCTACTTTAGGTTAATAAAGAGGAGAGGTTCTTGTTGTTTAGCTCAGATGGGAGAAGGGAGGGCAGGCAGGGAGAGGAACGACACAGGGCAGCCAAGAACACAACAAATTCCACAGAACAACCTCTTCTGCCTCTGCTTCAAGAAGGAAGACATTATTCAGTGATGTCCTTGAACCTTTCCTCGCGGCTCACAGAGCTCAAGCCTGAGCCCTTTGGCATTTCCCCTGCTTCAGTCTGTGCCTTTTTGCTGCAACAATAGAAATCCCCGTGTGACTTGACTAGGTGAACTCCCTTCCCAAAACTCAGCACAAGCAGGACCTTGTTCTAGAAAGAAACAGCTGCTTTTGAGGGAGTGGGGTGTCTCACTGCCCCATGCATGCTCGTAATACACTATGGATAGGAGGAACCTTCCTAATTCCTTTTATCTCTGACAGTGGGGCTTCCCAGAAAGCTTTGGCTTTCTTTCTTTCCGAAACAAAACAAAACAACCCTGTGAGATTATTGGTGTTTTAAGGAAAAACAGAATTGAAAAGGATTTTGCTGTCAAAAATTGCGCTGCTCTGGGGAGGTTTCCATTTGCTTGAGTTATTTTTCGGGTGGGTAGCTTGCAAAATGTGTGCAAATTCTGATAATTTGCAGTAATCTCATGTTATTGAGGAGCAATGTCTGAGTTATCCCAATGAATCCTTTCTGCTTTTGTTTAAAAGGGGGCGAGTCGAGCAGCAGGGTATTTTTGAAGAAAGGTTTACACTCTGTGTCGTGTTTGAGTCTGTTATAAACATCTAATCCCCGAGGAGCTCCGGATCAAACGCTGCTTTTTGAAATCGGGAATGTAACCTACAATTAAAAAAAGAGGAAAAAGAAACAAGTCTTCCCCGTTAACAACGTCTGCCTACTAGTTCTGTGCGCATCGCCGGAGCTGCTGGGGAAGAACTGGAGGCAGGGTTTCATCCCTGCGAGTTGCATGCGCTGATTAAAGGCAGTGTAGGAGCCCCGCTGAGCTGTGCTGCGGTGTCAGCTGGGAGCTGTCTCTCTGAGCATCGCAGATGCGCAGGACAGCCCGGCTAGCGCAGCGTGGAGGGGTTTGATTTTTGTGATGATGAAAGAATTTGGTTGTGTTTATGTTTGCACAGGTTAGTACTAAGCCCATGCTGTCCCGAATCAGCGGTGTGGGTTCATCTGCATTTCTAATTGAGGCGGCTTTGATTTCCTCCGGGCCGTGTCAGTGATTGCTTTCTGGGAGCTGCTGTGTTTGCAGAAGCTGCCCTGGACGAGTCAGCGTGCTGGGGGGGTTGGGGTTTGTCCTTCCCTGCATCGAGCAGGCAACCCACAGCATGAGGACGCGTGCTGGAGCTCAGGAAACCTCGCCCTGCTCCTGGCCTCGCTGCGTGACCCTGCACAGTGCTTTGTTTGCTGGTTTGCTTTTGCATGCTGTTTCCAGGGATGCTTTCACTCAGGCTGCAGGCAGCAGTGGCACAAAGGAGCCCTGGCCTCTGGGGTGCCGTGGGTCCAGCAGGTCTGTGTGTGGACATGACCCAGGCTCAAGTCCTGCTTCTTCCAGCAGCTGGGACAAGAATTCTTTCTTTTTTCTTTTCTCCTTATTTTTTTTTTTAAAGGGAGTATTATTCTTATCCCTTCTGTCTGTGCTCTTGGTTCACAGATGGGCTGAACCCTTCTGGTAAAATCTGGCCTTAGTTTCTCTGCAGCTGTGGTCTGTGACAGAGCTTCTGGGATGCTGTAGGAGAAAGGAAACGAAAAGGGAGAGTTGGGGTTGCACCAGCTCAACTACTCCATCAGGCAGGTGGCTTCCTCTTAACCCACAGCAGGGCAAAGCAGGGGGAACTGGACATAGGAAATGGATCAAGCAGTGGCTATCCCAGTGGTCTCCTTGTCTGATAAGGGGCAGCGTGTGTGTAGATAAGGTCTTTCTGGGAGAGTTGAGCAGCTGCACTTCCCCTGTGGGCACCAGATGCAGAGTCCTGCCCATATCTCTGATGCAGATGGGATCTGTGCCACGCAGCGGGGGCAGGACAGAGGAGGAGAAGCCCATGGCTTGTCTGGTGCTCAGGAGCAGATGCAGAAGGGATCAAAGCCAGAGCCCAGAGTGAATGACAGGCAGCGTTCGATCGAGGTTCCTGATGCTGGTTGTCTTTATGTGGCATTTGAGACGGTGTGGGCAGTTTGCTCAATTTTTCTCCGTCGACGCTGCTTTGTTTGGAAGGTTGTAGACACATGTCAGCCGTGATGGATAGATTTGTTTGACTTCCTGTCAAATCAATGATTACTCATAGAAATCTCTTTTATTAGTTTATCATAGGAAGTTCTATGTCATTTATCCCAGCGGAGGCTTGGCTGGCTGGTGCCAGTGAGCAACGCTGCTTGAGAGTTATTGCTGAGCATTATTGGGCTGCTGCCGCTGTTTAATTTCTGTCATGGTATTTATTTTTATCTTGGTTTTACACTGGGAAGGGTTTGCTCCTCTTTTTGCCTGGATTGCAAACAGGCTGTTGTGGTTTTCCTTCCCCATGCCAGCCTAGCCCCTCGGAAATACACAGGGAAGTGCTTGCAGTGCCCATGTTTATCCTCACCCCCTGCTGGGTTGTACCTTGGCATTTCTGAGCTACCAGAAGTCTCAATTTCTACAGCGTCATAGGAGTTGGAACTAATGGGTGTGAATCAGAGGAAGAGGAGGTTGATGAGTTAGATGGGAAAGTCACGGTCACGTATTTCTGTATCTTCTGCACTTGGTTTGCTTTATGCTCAGAGGGGAAGTGGAGCTCCCCATCCCCAGTGTTTTGTGGTGGCTTTGCTGCCTGCTGCATCACAGCTCTGTTGGTCACCCCATAGAGCTGGGTTACAGAATGCAGACCTCCAGGTGGAGGGGCTGGAGCACAGCTCGTGGGACAGTTCTGGGCGTAGTAATGTTACCTGTAAGCATTACCTAATGTTTCTTCAGAATCTTAAATGCAGGCAGGGAGACTTACTCTTCAGGGGCAGCTGGTGCATATAGAAGCGATACAAATAATTGGGGCTTCAGCTCTCTGTCTGAACTCATTTCACATTAATTCAGACTAAATTTTTGCCGTTGAAATTTTTGAAGATCTGAGGGAGAATGGCTTAGGATCACTGCAGGAAGAAAGATGCTCTCAAATAAAGTTTCAAAACTAATCTTCAAGAGACCTCAGTTTAAGCGAATCATCTGTGCTGCTCTGTTCTCAAGTTTTCTCACCTGTAACAGAAATCAGGAGAGACTTGAGGGTATTTTCAGCCTGCTTTGTCCTGAAGGAGTTGTCCCTGTGCTGAGCTGCTGCAGCTCTTTCCACCGTCTCCAGTGGCTGAGCACATCCAGAGCTTTGGAGACTGCTGCTCCTGCCAAGCTAACAATGCTGACCTCTGAGATCAAGCAGGATAGACTTATGTTTTCAGGTCAAGAGATCCTTGGCTCAGTCCCTGCAGATAAACCGAGCAAGGAGATGACCGTGCAAGAGCAGAGCTTCACTTTCTGAACACGCAGAAATCATTTCAACCATCAGTGAAGCGAAACCACTGGAGGAATTGAGGTGGGCATGGTGCTGCTTCACAGAAACACAATGACTTCAGACAAGTTGTTGATGCTCATGTAGCCTCCTTCTCCCTCCTCGGGGCTGGAGGCTTCAGCAAGTTTGAGAGATGTTCTTTCCCTGTTACTCCAAGTACTTTGAAGTCAGGCTGGTCCACGCTCCAATGTGCTGGCCTTTGTCTTTTATGAGGAGAGAAATATCTGCATTGTTTTTCCCCCTCGTGAAATGTAGTTGGATGGTAGGGAAAACTTTTCTGCTATGGAGCTAGAAGGGGACCCTGAGCCCTACTTTGGTTTTCAGCTGAACAGGACACCTGTCTTTGCAGAAGGACGTTGGCTCCTTGAGGCTGGAGCACCACAGTTGAGTGGATACTCAGCCAAAAGCTTCTTGTGAGCCCCTCAGCAGGATCTGATGTGATCCCACACCCCATCTCGGTCCTGGTTCTCTGTCAGCCTTGAGCTCTGCACAGAGTTCTTCAAGGGAGAACACCCCACTGCTATGCTGTGTCACGGTGGTTTCAGGGCTTGGAGTAATCCTGTGCTTCTACGAAATCAAGCTGCAAAGGGAGAAAGGGAGTTGCTGGAGCTTTCAGTGCAAAGATAAAAGACTCTTTTTAGATCAAAGATGGTGGAGGAGAGATGTGCACTTCCCGAAAGCAAATTTCAAGCCTAACAACCAGTCTCCAAATAGTAGACTTGGGTTTATCTATCTCACTGAGCCGAGGGCATATCATATCCCTCCATCAGTAGCTAATCACTGGCTCAGAAATAGTATCCTGGCAAGAGACAGCAACTGCCTCCCTTCTGAAGGGCTGTTAGAGCTCTGCATGGTAAGAAAGCAATAGCCTGCTGCCCTTCCCACTGAAGGAATCTGATGGTAAGTATTACCAGAGAGAGAAATCAATTTCCACTGTTATCAGACTTTTCTAGCCAGTAGTTAATGGGACCTGATGTCTGATTTGATTCTCAGGTACTTCACAAATTGGTGAGAAGAGTGGGGTGTAGGAAGGAACAGAGGGGTGGAGAAAGCCTCAGGAGAGGTGTGTGGTGCTTCCCAGCCCTGGGGGCCCATTACTTTACCAGCGTGTAATGCAGAATGCGGCGATCGTTCCAAACAGAAATGATTTAACCTTGAATGAGAGAAACATAACCAAACAGCAGCAGTGGAACAATAAAGAAATTCCATCTCTGATCTCTTGTGACCCACGTTCTGCTCAAATGGCTCAGATGTCACCGATACATTATTTTCGTGAGTGACTGTAAGTGCATTATGCATGAGTGTGTGGCCACTGGTGAATAAATGGAGAATTCTTCAAGGGAGTGCATATAATCTATTCGATTTCATAGAGCTGGAGTGTGCTCCTATTTTTTTTTTCCTTTTTGAAGGGTGGTTGCTGCTCAGTGGAAGAGTGTGATAGTGCCTTATAAGGGTTTGGCTCAGAAAGGGATTTGTCATGAGGTCCCCCATGGGTATGAATTGTTGCAGATCCCAGCAAGAGGTGTTGAGCTTTAACTCAGATGGTGGCAGCGTGTCCGGCTGCCTGTGCTGGGTTTGTCCCTGGAGCAGCAGTTCAGAGGAACCTGAAGCATGTGTGGGTAGATCAGGGGCTGCTGTCAGCCCTACCTGGGTACTCATTGCTTTCTGGAGATGCACACCTCATCTTGTCCTTACAGAACTGCCCTGTTTGAGAGCCAGCATCCCACTCTGACGGTGAGTGCCCATCGCTCCTGCCCTCTGCCTTTGTAAGTGCAACAGATTGTTCATCTGTCATTATAAATTAAAGTATCCATCTCGTAGTAGAGGAATGGCTCTCAGTGCCCAGGCTGTTTTTGAAGAGCTGTGGCTGTGCCCTGAGCACTGAGTGGGGACTTAGCCTGTTGTGGGGAGGGATGTTAATAGAATCAAAGCATCATTAGAGTTGGAAGGGACCTTTAAAGGCCATCTGGTCCAACTCCCTGCAATGAACAGGTACACCTACAGCTCAGCAGGTGCTCAGAGCCCTGTCCGCCCTGATCTTGGGTGTCTGCAGGGATGGGGCATCCACCAGCTCTCCGGACAACCTGTGCCAGTACCTCAGCACCCTTATTGTATATATATAAAAAAATCTTCCTTATTCAATCTCAACCTCCCCTCTTTTAGTTTGAAACCGTTTTTCCTGGTCCTTTCACAACAGACACTTCTAATTAGTTTGTCCCTTTCTTTCTCATCTTCCCCCTCCCCCTTCCCTTTAGGGTGCTGTGATGACATATTAGCCATGCTGCCTGGTCACGCTCTGAGAGCTGGTGAAGGCTGGGTTGATTTTTTGTCACTGAACATGCAAAGCTTCTCTCTTTATTGGTCTTCCTTAATACCTGGTTGTTGCTATGAGCAAAATTAGTAGTTCCTTTACCCCCTCTTTCTGACCCCGAGCACAGGACCCCCCTGGCTGTGCCTTTGTAGGGTGCACATGGTGCACAGCTCCTCCTGTGTCCCTGGTAGCTGGTCTGTGATGTTGCTGCCCCGTGGGAGATTCCAGGCAGTGATAATAAGCAGCAGCCTCCTCCAAATGAAAGCATGTTTGTTCATTAGATGAAACAATGCAGCGCAGGGAAAGGGACTTTAAAACAACAAAAAGCCCACAGCATATTTTACCTCATCTAATCTTACAAGCTGTGTTTGATAGGCTTTTCTTTTCCCTTATAGCTTATATTCTCCTTGCAGAGCTCAAATTCCCCTCCTGGGCTTTGCTCTGCTCTTCCTGATCCCTGCAGTGCTTGGTCCACGTGCTCCCTGGCAGCACCCAGTCTGGTGCCAGGGGCACAAGCAGGTCCTGTCAGAGCTCAGCACTGGGTACGGATCTCCCATATCACATAATGCATCAGCATCACTGTTGCTCGTAGCCCTGAGGGACTGTTTTTCCCCCAGGAATTTAATTAGGCTGTCTGCAGTCAGAAGGGCATGGCACGGCAGCAGCTAATGAAAATCAGCTCTGCTGCAGCCGTTTCAAGGAGCTTTGTCTCTGGGGCTTCAGAGCTGGCTTATGCTGTGAGGGCAGCTCATTTCCAGGGTTTTGTTATGAGGGATTCGTGCTGAAAGTTCAGCTCTGCTCTTAGTATTGTAAAGGTGTAAGGGTTGCGTTAGTACAAATACTTGTCCTGTGCCTTTGGGGTACAAAAAGCCTGTGGCTGACTCGAGTCATGAGGGCAGTGAGCCAGTGGTGGCACCCATGAACAGATGGAAAGACGGAGAAATGTTAGAGAGAAGTATTCTTGTGCTGGTCATCATCTTATTGGCCAGTTTGGATGTTTGAGGGGTGCACACTGCTGATACATGGGGTGCTGTGAGGCACCCAGCCTCGATTCTGTTCCCTCTAGGAGCATTGGTGAGGGATGTGTGTGTTTCTACATTCGACCCCTTCCATCAACTTTAGGTTCCAGTGGTTCAGCTTCATGAGACCTCAAGGAAGTGAGCAGTGCTGCTTGTCTCCTGGAAAAAACATTACTGCTCTGGCTTCCCCAGGCTCAGTAGCCTGGATCCATTGATGCTGCATCCAAAAAGAAATCAAAGGAATTAGGGAAATTCTGCCACAGAGATGTAGAATATTTGCAAAACCAAAACATCACACATCATCCCTGTGTCTGAAAGTGTTAAGTTTTGGTGCCAGAAGTTATCACTTGTGTCTGCTGTTCCCCTCCCAGTGCTTGTAAGCTTAAACAAAGCACTGGGATTTGTGAGAGTTTGTGCCAGGCATGGCTCTGAAACAGAAGCTGGGTGACAGGTCTGCCATCCAGTCAACAACCCAGAACCAGGCCATCCCTAGCCAGTAGATGCCAGAATGACAAGGCAAGGAAGCACAGTGCCATTTTTTTTCTGTTCCTGCCCTTTCTCAGCCATCTTGTCAATTTCAGGACGTTTTAGGTTTGTACTATGGGATAGAAGCACAGCAGTAATTGAGGCAGGATCTTGGGTCGGTTGGCATCTGGAGGTGGGAGTCTGACAGATGTGAAGGGTGCTCTTCCCCTCCCCAGGACTGGGATAATCTGGAGCGAGGAGCTGAGGATGATCCCATATCATCACTGGGAACAAATTCACCCCCAACATACGGTGTGTGGAGCAGCAGCCATGGCTCTGGCTGCCCTCAAACCACTCACTCCATCTTTTCTTTTTCAGCTTTTGTCATATCCATCCTCTCATGCACGCTCTGGGGCAGGAATTTTCTCTGTCTGCGCATGCAAAGCAACGAGTCTTTGATCTCAGCTCCTGCATTCTCTATTACAGCCAGAAGAGTGTTTAATGACAATACCAAGGATCTGATTAATAATTTTAAACCACTATGCATACAGGCTTCTTCAACACACATCCAGCCTGTCTGCTTCCTGAGACAACATATCTGTGCTGTGTGTACTGTGCGATTCCTCACCTCGCCCATTGAGCCCAACACTGAGAGCACTGCTTTCCTCCCCTGTATTCCTAGCAGATGTTGCATGGGCTCAGAGGTGTTACCTGTGCAGCCCCAGTGGCTGCTGAGGTGCTGGTGGAGCCCAGGGGGCACGTTCCTCGTTTGCTTTGTGAAGGGAATCATCTCCGCCTTGTACTGCTGCTGTTATAAGGGAGCCTGACACAGCTCATTTTTGCACTGTGCCTTTGTCTCCTAATTTTGGAGGATGTACTTTCCCTGACAGAATTTCCAATTCAGTTCATTTTCTGTCTCTGTAGTGGGAGGGGAGAAAAAGAAGTGGTTGGAGGGGTTTGCTGCATGTATTATTAATTGTCCTCGTTTCAAGACAGCGTAGTCTTTTTGTCTGATATTCCCATTTTCTCCTGACTAATATTGGCTGCGGATTTGAAAGAGGCTTGGCGTAATGAAACGATACAGATTTCTTTGTGATCGTGGTGTTTTTTGAAGTTAGGAAACAAGTTTCTTTCGTTTATCTGCTGCTAACCAGCCCAGTGCCACTCATCTGTCAATTGAGCTGCGTGTTGCAGAGCAGTTGATTAATGAAGTTACACGCGTTTCTCGGGCTGGTTAGAACATCGCTCAGAAGATGCTGTGTCAGAACCTGTCCACTAGACATCATTAAATCTGTGGGAGCACGAAGATGCTCTCGCACAATGATGAGCAGGGGTGGGTCATTTCCCAGCCCCGTTGATCCTGTTACAAGGCAAGTGTGGCCTTGGGAAATAAACAGGGCTTCATGTTGGGGCTGTGTGCTGCTGCGTGTTGATTTTCAAGGCTGTCAGCTCTCCTTCCCGCAGAGCCTTGGGTCCCAGGTGGAACAAGTGTTGTGATTTGAGCACAGTTCCTGATGAAGGCTGTCTCAGAGCAGGATAAAAATGCATTTTCGACTCAGCGGAACGCGATTCGGGTTTCATGTTGTTAAAGCTGCTCGGATAAATGAAGCACTTCAGCCCAAGGGAGGTGACACGTTCTCCTGACAGCAGTCCTAGGGTCAGAGCAAGAATCCTGCTTCCATCTGAGCCACATCTCAATGAGGGAGACAGCACATTTCCAGAAGAAATAACTAACCCATTAATGGATCTCAGAGAGGAGCCGTGGGAGATTGCTCTGCGTTCGATGCACAAGTTTGGTTCCCGCTTTTCCTCTCCCCTGCAGCAATTCTCATGTCTCCTCATGGCTCTTGTCCAGGCATTAGTGCTCACAGCGAGGTTTGGACACTGCGTGCTGCTCCTGCAGGGCAAGGCTCATGTCCGTGCTGCCCACAGCTCTGCTTCGTCTCGCTTTGCTCAAGCTTCCCTGCTAGACACTGAGCCCACGGCCCTCCCCTCTGTCACCCTGAATCCCTGTGCCCAAATCTCATTCCTTGTTCCACTACTTAGCCCTAACATGAGCCCAACTCCTCTCCTGCAGCAGCC
Organism: Cyrtonyx montezumae; assembly: GCF_038088225.1. Lineage (NCBI taxonomy): Eukaryota > Metazoa > Chordata > Aves > Galliformes > Odontophoridae > Cyrtonyx > Cyrtonyx montezumae. The sequence continues at coordinate 3,616,122 of NW_027072056.1, read as the reverse complement.
CAGAGAGCCTCTCCATGAGGAGCAGCTCTGCCCAGTCCTTGCTTGCACCCTTTCCTCTAACTTTTATTTCTTTGGCTTTCCTGGAGCCATCAGCAAGGGTTTGTCCTCTGCCTTCTCTCTTCCCCCAGTTAGCCACGTGCAGCTGGTTCCTCCCACCACCCCAGGCAGTGTTGTCTCTGCATCACACCCCAGAGCTGCAGTGGGACCCAGCCATGCTCTTGCCACAAAGGCAAACATCTAAAGGCAACCAGAGCACGTCCAAGAGGATTTGTGGTGCTTCCAGCCTCTCTCTGTTATTGACTCCTCCTTTCAAGTGTGGCCAGGGCTTTATCTGTTGGTAATAGGGAGAATTAATAATTTCCTTTAAAAAAATCAGCTGCTTTAAGCAACCCCATTTTTTTAAATATATATATTTTTAACATAAAAAGGCAAGTAAACGACGTAACAAAGTTGTTAAAAGTTCAAAAGGAATGCTAATCCCTGTAATGTGGACTAATCAACTTTTATCCAGACAATCCCCTTGTATCTCTCAGGCCTTAGTGCGGTTATGGATTCCCACAGGCGAGTGCAAGGCTTTAACTCCTTCAGAGCTGCCTTGAAGCGTGCAGTTAAAGCCCCTGCAGTGATGTTGCTGTGCTGCATCTCTCTGGACTGCTCTTAGATTCAGAATTCAAAGGTGCCTGTGCTTTCCAGGCTGATCTTTGCAGTAGACGTGCAGCCACAAAGTCCTTTTCCCTTGAAGGGTTGTGCCGTGAGGATCCTTAGTGGAGATGTTCCAGCTTTGGTTGCATTCTTTGCCCGTGTCTGCCTCCAGTCTCTGTGGTTCTGTCTACATGGCATGTCAAAGGGGGACAGACCTGCTCCCTCAGTTGGAAGCGTTCCCTTTCCTTTGACAAAAATGATGCTGTTCAAAGAACTCATGTTTGAGTGAGTAGTCCCAGTCATGCCCTGCATTAGTTAAAGCTCAGGGTTTGTTGGGCTCGAGCCCATGACACTAAGTGGGTTCTGCTGCTTTGGCTTCAGAAACTGAGAGAGGGAAAGATCTTTTTATTTCATTTTATTTTATATCAGTCTTGGGTCTTACAGCAGAAGGTATTCAGTGGGTTTTTCTTTCAGTACTGTATTAATAACCCTGGATTGTTTGTGTGTTGGAATGAGACTTCTGCAGCTGCAGAGCTAAAAACAGGAGATGGTGATGGTCTTTTTTGGAAGGCAGAAGCCATGCAAAATGGCTCAGCTGCAGAGACAGATGTATTTGTGCTCATAAAATCTCTTCCAGAGGTAGACAAATAGCCACACTCTTTTTGGGCCTGTTAACAGTTGTTCTAGTGAAGTGTTCTGCTTCGTTTTCATTCTGGAGAGTTCATAAGGTATAATTTCATTGTTTTTTACGGACGTTTCGCTGGCAATAACAGCCCCTGTTCCTCTTGTGTTTTGTGTGCTCTTGGAGGTTAGCTGGCCTCGTGCAATCCAGGTAGAAGCATGCAAGGTGCGCCATGCCCTTAGCATGATAAGAAGGCTTTCCCCCTGCCTCAAATCCAGCAGTTGGGGCCCAAAGGAGAGTGGGAGGAGAGGGGACATGGACTGCCTCATCCCAGGGCGTGTGAGTTGTCCTTCCCACTTTGTAGCTGTCCATGCTTTGATCCTCTGAAGATTTCCTGGCTGTTTCTCCAAACAGCAATAAAAACCCAATCAGCAGTGAAGCTGCTTCCATTGAAGGCTAGCGCACACTGGGGGAAAAAAAACCAGAGCATTCTCAATAAAAAGTTTTGGTTTAAAGAACAAAAATAATAATTAAAAAAACATCAAGATTGTCTAATTTAGTGTTTACATAAATATTCTGGATCTAGCTTCAAAAACACTCAGAATATTTATGATTATGAAAATAATAATAATTATTATTATTTTTGAATGGGAAGATTGGATTCCCAAAATAGCATTAGGGTTTTTAAATCTCCTCTTTGAAGATGTTTGGGCATTTTCTGAAATGAGTTCCACTGCCTGAAGTGATTTAGGGGTTACTGGGTTAATTAAACACCGGAGCAAGTCACAGAGGTGTGAGCTGGTTTTCCCATCGCTTGGCATTGGAGAGGCAAACTGGGACAAGGCGTGGGAATCCCACACTGCCCTCCCCAGAATCAAGCAGGTTACTGCACTGGGTATTCCTTGCTGTGCAGTTTCTTCTCTCGGACCTATTAATTACCTCTCCTGCCCTACGCAGATTCCCCTCTTGGGTCCAGCAGCACACAAGATGCCCACGCCCTGGGATGCAAAGTGATGGGTGCTTGGGGCATGGGCACCTGCCCTCATGCCCACCCTCTATGCTCAAAGCCACAGTGGATCTCTTAATTTATTCCTGAATGCGAATGACTCAAATCTGCCACATCTATCATTGTATCTCCTTAACTAAATGGATTAATTTTTTTTTGTGTCCTCTTCACAGGCTTAATTAGCAATCTGCAGCACAAATTAAATCACTATCAACTAATTCCAACTATCCCTTCAGAGATGGCCATTAGCTAGCTAAATAATCTGGTTAGCATTGAAATGAGCCCACATTCTACTCTGGAAACAACTGCGATTTCACAAAGCTGCTTATATATATATTTATATATACATATATATTTCCTTTTTCCTATGCTGATCCTGCTTTGTTCCTTCCTAATGAGGGCAGCAGTCACTTGTGCTTGGAGTGTGCTCAGTTGCAGGCATTTGAGCAGGGTTAAGGAATTTTTCTCTTTGTTGCAGCGTTTAGCTGACCCATGGAGAGGGCTGCCATCCTGCCAGTAGGAGGGAAACCTAAAATCAATGAATTTTAAAATGGATGTGCTCCTTTCTGAATGGAGGTGGTAGGGCTTTCCTGTCCAGAGTCAGTGTAGTTGGCTTCTTAAATGCTACAGGCCATAAAAGCAGGAGCTCACTGATGCCCTGGCATCACAGCCCGGTGACCATCTGGTTTCATGAGCTGTCCTCATGAAACGTTCCAGTTTGACAAGTTGTCATTTCCCAATTACGGACTAATCTGAGTGCACGGTTCCTTTCATCCATCTGTGGGTAAACACAGTGATGTCTGGGGGATCTACAGAAGGCAGCCTTTTACACACGTTGATGTCCTGGCTCAAGTGCATGACCAAGCCTGCAGCATCACTTGGGGACATTGGGAACACTGGGTAGGCCTGTGCTCCTTCAGGCAGACTGCCGAGGCCTCACAGACTTCATTCTACCAGTTCTCTGTTGCCTCGTCTCTTCCCCGGGCAGCACCATCAGAAAAAGCTGGAGGTAAAGAGTGTGGTTCTGGGCTGGCACCGTTTTATAGGGTGAGAACAGAAGGGCTGAGAAATTCTCTGGAACAGTTCTGTCCACAGACTCAGCCAGAACTCAGTAGGGAAAAAGGAGGGCACTGAAGTTCCCACTGAGGCATTTTCCGGCACCTCTACTTAGGTAGACTTCCATCCTGTTGTTGTGTGAATCACAAGGGCATGGTGACTTTCTTTCTCCTTCCTGCTCCAAATCCTCCTGGTCGTGAGTCTGTCTCCACTCGTGCTGCAATCAGAATGCAAACTGTTTGGATGCAGATATTAAATGTATGCAGGTTGTAATCTCCAGGGTACTTACGCTTGCAATAATGGTAATAAGCAACCAACAATACATTTTCACTACGCTCCTCCTCCCCAGCTCTCCTGGCTCCCGCAAAAGGAATAGAAAGAGGAGAATGATGATGAGGAATAGGAGTGGTCTCAAGTGCCCAGTTGTTGTGAGTGTGAATTCATTCAAAGGATTCAGGTTCATAAGGTTCCGCACAGATGAAGCAAAACTGGTCCAAAAAGCACTGCCACTTTTTGACAACACAAGAATCAACAGGGAAATGTCTGCCTGCAGATTGGAGGGCAGCACTACTACAACTGAGAGTCAAGTTTCTTAACTACTTCCATGTTGGTGACTGTACAGACTGCTTTGGGGTTTGGAAGTGGTTAGGTTGGAGCAGCATTTTCTTCTGTACTGAGGAAATGCAAATCCCTACCCTGCTATAAATACTTTCCAACAAGGCATGCAGATTCTAGTGGGCATTGTTGCTTCTTGCCTCATGTAGTTTGCATTGGAAGAGCAATAAAAGGAGAAGATGGCTGCTTGTGTTTTACCTAGGAGGTGCTGAGAAGTCCAAGTCATTATGTCTGGTTTCCCTGGTGCATTATATAAAGTATTGGATTTGAGTTTCCTTTTTCTTTTTAATTCTAGAATTTAAATATGGAAATGTAATTCAGGTAGCAATGAACAGTAAATCCTCAAAGGTTTCTGTCTTTTGAATAATGTGGCTTAAGGGAGAGCTGGTGAGACTGGGGACTTTCCATTCCTAGCTATACCACCACCATACCTGCCTCTGTGTGACACTGTAGAATCCCTCAGTTTCCACTTCTTTCCCTTTCAGAGCTAAATTGCAGGTGAATTTTCAGTTTAATCCTTTACATCCCTGGCTGCTGCAGTGTACTTTAAGAGGTGACTGTGCTGGATTTGAAGTCGTCTGCATTCAGAATTGAATTGTAGAATCATAGAATGGCTTGGGTTGGAAGGGACCCCAAGGATCATCAAGTTCCCTGCCACAGGCAGGGCCACCAACCTCCATGTCTGGTGCTAGGCCAGGTTGCCCAGGGCTCCATCCAATGATTGGATGATGGGGAATAGCCAGCTGCTCCATCTTAGCAGCAGCAGGAGAGCTATCTGTGGTCTGCAGGCAAGCTGCTGAGTGCAGCTTGTTGGAGAGCAAAGCCCAGCACCTTTCCTTGCAATAAGCCCAATGCCAAACCTCATTCCTGCATCTAACTGCAGATTTCATTGCAGTAACTTAGTCCAGAGTGGGCAGAGTGCATGAGCAGCTCTTGGGGAATCCAAGTGGCTTTGGGAGAGCCCTTTCACATCTTTGTGCATTGTTTTGTCCTTGTTGCTGATGGGACAAACGAAGCTGGTTGCCTTTGTGGGTAATCTTGAAACAGCGGGGCAGAGGGCACCAAAAAATGAGTGTTGTGTGTGGTCTTGCTTTTGCCTCCACTCCGAGTTCTTCTCTTTCTCCTCGTGTAATGGGCAGAGCACTCACCAGGTGGTTGTACAGAAGACTGGAAGCAGAAACTGCTGAGACAACTTAAACTGGGAACAGATGAGGCAGAGTCATCGCCTCCTCGCATATTACTGCAATTCTGCATGTTATCTCTTCACATCGTCCTGTGCAAGAGAGACTCTCTGAGTTTTCTTCCCATGGGTGGCAAAAGCAAAGCCCTGGTGGAGAGAAAGGGAACAAAGAAAGCAGAATGTCCTTAAGTGAATAAATTAATTATTGGCACAGATTAGGAAGCAGCTGAGGGTTAAACCCCAAAGAGGAAAGATGAGTGATCCATTCTCGGTGTGGCAGGAGGTGAAGATCAGGGTATCCAGAAGACCCAGCTTGGACTAGGCTTTTAAACATATAATCCAGCACAGAAAGGGGGGGTGGAGGAAAGTGGAAAATGTGACAGCCACCCACAGCTGTTTAGTGAAAGCTAGCACAGGCTCTGAAAAGCTGGGAATAGCTCTATCCAGGCAGGTGAACAGGCAAGGCAATGGCAGATGAAATTAAATGTTGACAAATGCAAGTTAATGTGCATTGGAAGGCATAATATGACCTACTCATACACATTGCTGCATTTTAAATTAACTGTAACCACTCAGGGAAAAGACCTAGAGGTTATTGTGAACAGCTCAATAAAAACATCTGTTAAATGAACAGAAGCAGTCAGAAAAGCAAACAAAACAATGGGTTGTACAAGGGAGATTTTATATTATCATTTATATTACGATAATACATCAGGACACTGAAAACTGCTTTCTGTTGTACCAGGCTCTGTGCAAGCAGAGAGTGAAAAGGCATCTGGGTATGACGAGACACCGACAGACTGGGGAGATTCCTGGAGCAGGGGTTTGCCTTCAAGCAAGGAGAACTGTGTGATGTGCCAGTCTTCTGGCTTGGCATGCAGCTCACCAAGGTACGTTTGGCTGAAAGCAACCAGGGCTTCAGCAGAGCTTGTTAGCTCCAGGTCCTGGTGTGGGCTTGCACGCTTGTGGATGGGGCACAACAGGCACAGTTTCCCATTACAAGGTGTGAGCAAGGCTCGGTAACTCACTTACTAAGGTCTCGTTTGCTATTTGTTTGCCATATCCAGCATAATCTCGTCTCAAAAGAGAATAACGTGCATCTTTCTTCACTCCTTCCTCTACCAAAAGCACAGCTGGCAAAGCTTCCCTGAAGCAGCGTGCCACTGAAGCTGTGCAAAAGCTTCTGCTTGTGCTCTCAGGCCCTGGCTATTGCAGTGCGTGGTTTAGGTGGTCAGTACTGCTGCCCATATAGGAACCACTGCAGCAGCACATGGCGGATTCATTACATGCTCCAAGTAGCCATTGGTATGCAAACAGTACCACGAGTTCAGTATTTATCCTTAATAGCAAGCAAATTCAGAGTTATACCTGTTGTGCTCTGCCTATGGCTTTATTATAAAACATTGCTCTTGATTTGATGACTTTGTTTAAATTCGCCCCGAGCCATGTTGTGAGCTCAGCTTCCACTTTAAATTAGCATAAGTTTTTATATACATTATAAATATTTAACCCCCTGACTGACACGAGCATCAACCCTCTCACTTTTGCAATGTGAAGGAAACCTTATGGAGTGTGTGCCTACATCAGTATTCCTCCATTCAAAGCAGTTTCTCAGTCTTGAGACTGAAGGGATGAATAAAATCAAACTTACTGATTATCATTTAGGCTGAATTTACTTTCTGCATTTGGAGGTAGGAGCTCTATTAATCAGCTTCATTTCCTGGCTCAGATGAAGAGTGCTCCTGTGTACCTCTCAGAAACTCAGTGATAAATACATATAAATATATATGTACTCACAAATATAAATATATAGATGCTAAAATAGCAGTTAAATTTTTCTGTCGTTTGCTCCGTTACTCCTGTGGAAGGTGGAGATACCAAAAAAACCCTCAAGGTTAATTTTTTCAAATTTCATTTTCTCATTCCTTGCTAATTTCCAAATACCTGGACCCATAGAGAAACTGGGTTATTAAATGTGGAATTAAATCAGGATTTCAGGCTTGCACGGAAACAACAACCAATGGAAATGTACTGAAAGGTTAAAGGAGAGGACAAGAGGCAAACTGGGAAAAATCCTTTTAAAATCTAAGTGTAGTATATGTTGTCTCTTGCACTTTAATGCACATAAATTAAGACGATAATTCTAGGAGCTGAAGGCTCTAGTTTAACACTTGTGGTTTATGGTGGCCCTTGAGTCCCTCTATGGAACTGCAACTTCATTATGTACAGCTGAGGAGACATTATTCCTTACATTATCTACTGCGCTAACACAGTTACCGCCAATGCTCTAGTGCTATTTGGATTTTCAAACGTAATAGGCAGATATGTACTGCAACCATTTATGTGGCTTTTCTGCCAATTTGGGGCTGAAATGACTTTTTCTTTGTTGAGAGATGGGTATTCAGTGCATCTAATTCCTGCATTTCTCTGGGTTAAGTCAGCGTTCCTACACGGAGGGGTGCTGCTCTCTTTAGGGGCCCAGCAGCTGCCTCCTGGGGGACCAGAAGGAGGCATGGTGCTTTACATAGCTACAACTGTGATGCTCAAAGTAAAATAAGACCATATATATATACATGAGTGTGTGTATCTATTTCCCAGTAGGTGCTTTTTGGCTTTTGTGATTTCACTTTCCCCTTTTTCCTCCGCCTTTTGTTAACAAGATGAAAGTCTGTGTAGGGAAGAGCCCGAGTTAATGTCTCTTCTGAGAAGGCTGAAATGTTCGGGTTAAACAAATAGGTTCTTATGCTTTCATTTAAGGGAAATTTTAGGTCATAAGGAGGCCGGGGGAGCTCGTGTTAATTGGAGACAGTATCTCACATCCATAGCAGCAGCAAATACCTTTGGTTGGTCCTGAAATGCCATAGTGCTCAAGGAGCGTATCTTGGTGGTTTGGTTCCATAGGGCTGGTCACTCTTCCTTGTGGTTTTTGGAAACTCATTTACATTAAGGAGGCAGTTAATAACCCGAAATAGGCTGAGGTTCATACCTACACCCCAAGCCCCCTTCTCCTCCAGGATCACCTCTGCCTGAGGACAGCTGGCACTGGCATGTGCAAGCCTCCAACTCTGCAGGATCCCAGGGACCTTAGGAGATAGGAGAATTTAAAGCAAAGAAAAGCTATTTGACTGGAGGGAGCTGCAGAGTGGCTGCTCCCCGTGCTTTCTCTCCCTATCTTGAAATGTTTGTTTGCTTTTCGAGCCCCAGCTGTTGGGAGTCACGGGATCAGGCAAGAACATCAGGTCTCCTCTCTTAAACAAACAAACACAGCAGACTTTACCAGAGCAAAACATGAAAGTGCAAATCCCAGCAGCTAAAAACCCTCTGGAAGACAAAAGCTGCAACACTTATTAATTTGTTGAATAACCTGTTGGGGCCTGACTTGATTTTCAAATAAATGGAATTAGAATATCAATAGCAGAATGCCGGGTTCTTAAAATATTCAAAAGCGGCTTCCTTTTATGCTGTGTCTTTCATGAAAACTGCATCATAAGGTGATTTGCAACTCTAAATAATAAATAATAACAGACATAGACGCACATAGAAATTAACAGCTGCGACCAGGGGAGAAGAAGATATATTTTTGGATGAGATGTAGGAAGAAATGGGGAGTCAATGAGGCAGAGAGATACAAGAGAGGTTGGATCTGGGTCAGCTGTTTAATTTTGACCTTGGTTATTATTAGTCATTGGAGATGAAACATAGTTAGTGCCTCTGGAGGGTTCTCCATGTGGGTTGAATTACAAGGCCCGGGAAGTATGGAGGGAGATGAGAAGCTGGGCAGGGTGTGAGCAGGTTGAGCTGAAGCCTTGCTGCTTGCACGGGAGCCTGCTTGCCATTCTGCAAGTGCACATTCGTGCCGACACTTGGCAAATTCCAAAGATAGAAGCTAACACTTAAGTCTCCAAAAGCTGCAGAAGACTGGATTAGTGATGATGGCACTCACAAATCCCACATGCACACCTTCACCTAGGGAAAGGAGTAGGAAATGTCTTTTCCAGCTGCTTACCATGTAGCCAGAGCCGCTTTCCTTGTTTCTTTTCTGCATTTGCTTTGCTGCTTCTGGTGTTGAATGCCATGCCCTTGGTTTGTGCCTGGGTGGACTTCCATCCTCCTGCTTCTTGCTAGGAAATTCCCAACACAAAAAGGGGGATATTGACCTTTGAGACCCCTTTCAGCCTGAGCATTGGGCTTACGTGGTGTGGGAGAGCGACACATCCCGTGCCAGCCTTGCAGCACACAGCTTGGTTTTTTCTGGTGCTTAACTTGATATGTAAGGTCAGCTGCTGCAGCTTTATAGCACTATACGAGCAGAAGTTTTGTGGGAAGTTAAGATAAATTATGAGTTCTGCACGTGGTGATCTCCAAAACCTTCACAAGGCAGCAGTTTTATCCTTTATTTCCCCTTTGTACCTGGGGAACATCAGCCATTCCCTCCTCTCTGAGGGATCTTGGGGCTGTATATAAAGAGAAAGGGAGACCTGTACCCTGCTAAAGTGAGTAGTTGAGAAGCTCAATAAGTGCTGTAAAATAGAGATTTGTTTTCTTTGTTTTAATAGTAAATCACCTCACAAACCTGAACGAACTCGGATCCACCTCTCTGCGTACATCCTCATAAAGTTTGGCTCTGCTGTCATCTTTGGAGAAAAACTTGGTGAACTTCTAGGCATAGATACCATCCAGGAATTCATGACATCCTGGTTCTTCTGACCATAGAGGCCTTGAACCTTTCAGATCTGGCTCCAGGTAGGAATACTGCAGGCTACAAACATTTCCACTGCTGCTTTTCTGGCATGTTGACATTACTGAAGCAGGTTTCTCATCCATGGGACCCGTCAGCCCCAGGAGTGCAATCACAGCCCCACCAGACCATTCTGTGCTAGCCTGGTGTTACCTTTACACCTCTGAAGACCTGGGATGTGCTTTACAAAGAGAACTGCCATTTGTGAGCTCAAGGAATACACGTGAATTAACATTTCTAAGCATAGAGAATACTTAGAACGGGAACAAAAGACCAAACCAAAATGTTGCCCACAAATCTTCATCATGCATTATCCTATTTTTGGAAGTTTATCCTGTTATCTACTTAGTGAGAGTATTATGCTGTGTAAATGTGCTTCTTAGCAATTGCTTGCAGCATTTAAGTCTTTAGACGCCTTCTATGCTTGAAGAATTGCTGTTTCTGCTCTAACACCATGCTAATTCTCTGCAGAAATTGTCCCTGTGGTGTACAGATAGACCCATTCATTATGCCCCTTGGAAAAAAAAGGATCAGGATGGGAGCAGTGTTGCAGTCCCAGTGCTTATCGGTCACGGCTGTGCCTACAGAGCCTGCTTCATACATCTGCTTCTCCCTGGGGGAAAGCCTTTGCCCCAGAGCCATTCTCTGATGCCAGGGGAGAAGTGTAAGACTTCTTCTATCTTTTCCTAGTTGACGAGTGACGGACTTAAGCTGTACCAGAGGAGATTCAGGTTGAATATTAAGAAACATTTCTTCTCAGAAAGAGTGGTGAGGTGCTGGCACTGCCCATGGAGCTACCCAGGGAGGTGGTGGGGTTACCACCTCTGGAGGTGTTCCAGAGCCGTAGAGATGTGGCACTGAGAGACATGGGTCAGTGGGCATGGTGGGGATGAGTTGGCAGTTGGACAGTCTTAGTGGTTTTTTCCAGCTCTGAAGATTCTGTAGTTCTGTGAATAGGAAAGCATTAAGTAAGCAAGGATTCTTCTCTTCTATTGCCCCTAATGGCAAGGGATGGGCAAAACTGCCCTTGGTGCCAAGACCTGGTCATAGGCAGCAGCTCAGAAACTCACCAAACAGAAGTCTTGACATCCTGTGGCACCTTCCACTCGTGCTAGTGAGCACTTCAATGCTTTGCTTTTTCCTTTTGGCTTCACAGGCGGCACCTTTCATACCTTGGGGGATGGGCACAGACCTGCTGGTACCCTCATGGAGTCCAATGCCATTCCCACCGGTTCCACTGGGCTGGGTGGGTGTCACTGTGCTGGAGCCCAGCTGCCTGGTTGGGTTGTGGTCCTGTATCCACAGGTAGCACATTAAGTCCTGGCTTCAGCATGACCCCTTCTCACATGCAGAGCAGTTTGCTAGACCAGCACTTGGTAGGATTGCCAACGAGGCAGGGCTGCCTGTGTGCAGAAGGGCTGTAGGATCAGGTTCCTGATTGGAAAGTGTCTTTCATTTTCCTCAATCTTCAAACTTTCTTCAAACTAATGTTTATTTGGGAACATGAGAATCCCCTAAGACAGAGCTCCTGAGCACCACGCTGTACTGTGCAGCGTACAGAGCGACAGCAAAAGACTCCAGCAGGAAAGGAGTTTCATTAGCAAGCATCTGAAAACCTTTTCTAACGGCTTCCACCAAGCTCTGCTCTTGCCTTTCAGTGGGACAGTTACCACAAAGCAAAATGTCCCTGCTTTGAGCTGCTCTGCCCAGCTGAGCAACCTGGTTATGCTCAGAGCTTGTGCTTCCCCACCTTTCTTTCCCTGCTCTGTGTCCTTTCTCATCTCTGGGAGCTTTGAGTTTCCAAGCCCGCTTCACAGCTCAGGCAATTCCCTGCAAAGGGTTTACATTTCCGACGTGTTCACAGCTGTGTGTTTGCTCAGAGCAAGTGCCTCCTGCGACTGCCCCATTGTGGAGTTTCACTCGAGTGGAACAAGTAATAAGAGAAATATGCAGCTCTCCCTGCCTTCATTGGGCTTCTTAGGTGGCAAGGAGCAAACGGCGTGCCTCCCTCCTGCAAAGAGCTTAACTGGGCTCTGGGGTTGGAGCTAGGCGAGTTTCATCCAGCGTCAAATGCAGATAAATAATCTGGGATGGCCCTTTGAACTTGGCATTGCTCCTGAACTGCTGGGAGTGCTTGGGGGTGGAAGATTTGTGCATTTAAAGGATCCTGGTGGCTTTGAGGCATTGAGGCATTTAAAGGATCCTGGTGATGATGGCATGCAGAGGGAGGGGATGTGTCCCACATCCAGGGGAGCAGCAACCCGTGAGACAGGGCGGTTTGGTGGAGCATAGTCCACTGTCTTCTGCTTTGTGTGTTATTTCTGAAGTAAAAAGCCCAGTGCTGTCTGGGGATGAGGAGAGGAGGAGCAAAAAGCCATCGTGGGACTTCTGCAGTGATGTGCAGCCCCGGCAGGCAGCAGCAGAGGTCCCCAGGTCAGCTCCGTCCCTTAAGCAGAAACGTGACCCCCACCGGAGGACAGCAGCACCTTCAGCAGCTCTGTTTGCTTCAAAGGAAAACACAAATAACACAATTGAGACAGCGTTGTTGTTCCTTTGAATAGCTGTTTGATGCCCTTGGGCTCCACCAGACTGGCTGGGGTGAGAGGGGAGGGGAGGGCAGCCTGTGCAAGCTGCAATCCAGCGATAGTGTTTTAATTTCTTCCTCCACAGTGCCTGGTTTACACTTTAACATGGTTTAATTTTGAAGTCTCCTCTTTTTTTTTTCTCTTCCCCCCCCCCCCCTTTTTTTTTTTTCTTTGCAAGGTGAACGTCGAGCAGTAATGTAATGAAAAGTTGACAGGCACAGATCTTTTTTAATAACTCTTATGTTGTGTAGCTTAAATTGGTTTAACTATGACTGAGCTGAATAATAAGCAGAAGGAATTCATCTCGTGAACCACGAATTTTTAAATCTCCTGTGGGAAGGGAGATTTCTCTGCCTCCATCCCAAAAGGGGATGAATGTGGCTCATGCTCTGCATTAGTCACCATGGAAGAGTTGGGATGCGTGTGAGAGACAGGGATGGTCAAGGGAGTGGAGAGACAGGGCTGAGCCAACTGTGGCAAGCAGGAGATGCTCAGGAGCACTTTGGGGACGTGCATGAGCAGAGCTGCTGGGGCTGAGGTGCTGCAGGTCCCAGTGGTGAGAAGGAGCCTTCTGTATGGAAGCTGTAGGATGACAGCCATACATCCTGGGCTAGGGGCTGGGGAACTGCTTCCCCTTGCTCAGTGGAGCACAGACAAGTCCCCCGTGGCATGAAATGTTTCAGGCTCTAGTGAAAAGCCAATCGTACAAGACGAAAGCTTTTCCCGTGTTCTGCCTCTCGGTGCTTCCTCTATTCTTTTTTCCATCTTCGCAGTGATAATACCATTCATCTTTCTTTCAGTCTTGCTTTTTTTTTTGGGGGGGGTGGAATGTTTCTGTTGTTTTTCTCAATTTTTGTCTCTTCTTCCAAGCTTTTCTTTGCATTTACTTCATTCTATCTCTCTGTCATCGCTGCAGCCGCAGTGCAATGAATCATCCTTCTGATCCTCTGCTACGAATGGATCAGACAGAGACTTCATCCCTCTGGGGTCTGGGGGAAGAAAACGCTGAGCAGGGAGGGACAATCACTGCTCTGGGACATCCCAGTGCTGCTCCATGTGACTCCCACTTAGGGACATCCCTGCTTTCCAGGCTGGCATGCAGAGCAGCTCCTGAGATAAAAGGAGCAGGAGGGTTGTCATATCAGGCACTTACAGTGTGTCACTTTGGGGACAGCCGTGAAGCTGTGACATCTGTGCAGATGTTTTCTCACACAACCTTTCGTCGCATGGTCACGTGTTGCTCATTCTGCCTGCTGCCTCGCCTGGTGCTTGCACTGGGAGATGTTCATCTCACCGATTGCCTTTGTCAAATACGGCTTTGATTAGAGAGGGATTTTTTTTTTCCTTGTGAAATTGTCTTGATGTCAAAAAAAGCCATTAAGAGACGGCATTTAGAATGGGAGCTCATGCTTTTTAGCATTAACATTTTACATTTGCTCCCTAGCTGAAGAGTTGATCTTCCTTTGAATTGGAAAGAATTGCACCGTAAAAAAGTTTGAAACCCAGGGCCGATCTAAAACGGAGACCTTTTGTTTGACCCAGAGCAGTGCGTTCACCCTGGGCTCATTCAGAAAACATCTGGCATTCTGCTTTTGCTCATTCCGTCCGCGCTGAAAAGATGAAGTGGTGACCTTTGGTTCTCCATCCTTCAGAAACACCGTCCTCAAAGCGCTCAGTGCAGTGTGGGTGGGGATGGCTGCTGCCCCATGCTGCATCTCAGGGGGTTCTCCTGCAGGTCGGTGGTCGCAGCCCATGGCAGAGCACACAGCAGGGACTGCAGGGAAGAGAAGGGGAACCTTGTGCAATAAGGTACAGGGAGATGGGGATGGCGAGCCTCGCATCTTTTGTGATGTAGAGAGAAACTGGAGAAACCAGCAAGTGCATCCATGTACCAGTGCAGATGACTTCATCCAGAAGTCGCTGTGGGGTTGAGCTTGCCATATGAAAGTCAGCAGGATGCTAAATGCTCTGGAGTCGATCGGATGGAGTGCTTGGAGCACAGCGAGTCCAGTCGTTGGTTTCCATCTCCCTGCGCCTCAGTTTCTCGCTGCTGCATGGTGATATTTTGCTGAGAAATGAATCATCGCTGAAGCCCTTCACCTTGGTTAGAAACCTCAAGCCAGGTTCATGAGGAAATGAGCATTTTTCTGTTTGACACAGGATTTGGATGTTGTGTACTAAATAATAATTAGGGTCATAAAAGTCTGCAGTGAACAATTATCCATTCAGCGAACAAGGCAGGTGTTTGGGGGGAAAAATAGGAGGCAATTGGGTAATTAGACTGTACCAGAATGTGTGAGCACAAGTGGGCCTAATAAAATGTGCACAGGCAATTTTAAATCTGGCAAGCACCTGACTCAGAACCCGCGTTACTTTTCAGCATCACTTCTGATGCAATTCTGATTGCAAACACTGCTGTCCAAAAGTGCAGGGTGCTTTCTGCCCAAAGCTTGGGCGCTGTAGCAGTCCGAGGTGTGGAAGAAACAATTGGCTGGTTGGAGTTGGGAAGGGAAATGGCTGCTGTGTGGGGCTGGTTGGGTGAGGGGGACAGCAGCACTAATCCACCCTCCTCCAGGTGGGATCTGCTTGCCATTCTGCAGGTGGAGCAGCAAGGCTTAGCAGAGAGCCCTGACGGTGCACAGCAGCGAGTGCCCTGTGCCAGTCCCCAGCTCCAACAGAGCCCAGCACCCACCTGCTGCAGGACTGGCAGGAGTGGGAGCTGCGTGCAGTGCCCAGTGCCCCTGCAGCAACATCCTGGCTCCCTCGGCAGGTGAAAATGTTTCATCTCCACAAACCACTTGTCTCATTATCCAGCTGCGCTAGTTTTGCACTATCTGGTTACCGCCTGGCTTGGAGACACCTGTTCTGTGTCCAGGCATTTTAGAGAAAAACCCTCCAAAGCTGTCAACAGATGGAGAAGGGCTGCTTGTTTCCATGGGAACGTGCTCCCTGAGCCCTGCATGCAAGGAGTGCTGCGGAATGCTGGACACTGCTGGGAGAGCCAGGATCGATCCCAGGCATTGCTGCGAGGTGCAGTGCCTGTATGCAGGGTGGGAAGGGGACACGGTGGGGAGCACAGCACTGTATCCCTGCCAAGGGGAAGGAATGGATGGCTGTGTGGTCACCTGGTAAGAGTGTGTTGGCTGTGGGTTATACCTCCCTGCTCAGGGAAGGAGTGCTCAGCTCTGGAAGACTCCAAATGGATTCCTGATGTTTCAGCAAAGATGTGTCCTCGCAGCCCAGAAAGCCAACCCTATCCCGGGCTGCATCCAAAGCAGCACGGCCTGCAGGTCAGGGAGATGATCTTGCCCCTCTGCTCTGTGCTGTGAGACCTCACCTGGAACACTGCATCCAAATGTGGAGTCCTCAGTACAGAAGAGATGAGAACCTGTCAGAGTGCATTCAGAGGAGGGACTCAGAAACAATCCCTGGGATGGAGAACCTCCCTACGAGGACAGGCTGACAGAGCTGGAGTTGCTCAGCCTGGAGAGGAGAAGGCTCTGGGGAGACCTGAAAGCAGCCTTTCAATGTCTAAAGGGGGGCTGTAAGAACAGACAGACTCTTTACCAGAGTCTGTCGTAGTGGGATAAGGGGAAATGGCTTCAAACTAAAAGAGGGGGTAGTTAGGTTGGATATGAGGAAAAAGTCTTGTGCAATAAGGGTAGTGAAGCACTGGCACAGGAGAGGTGGAGGGTGCCCCATCCCTGGGTATACCCAAGGTGAGGCTGGACAGGGCTCTGAGCACCTGATGGAGTTGTGGGAGTCCCTGTTCATTGCAGGGTTTTAGGCTAGATGACCTTTAAATGTTGCTCCCAAGTCAAACATCTATGATTCTGTGGGAGACCTTATGCTAACATCCATAATAACCTTACGCTTCCTCCTTAACATGTCCTCAAGCAGAAGAGGTGTGCACTCTATTGCAATTACAAAATGGCACAGAGCCCTTTCCAAGCCTTTGTTAGTTGGCTGCAAGTCCTAACTTGAGGATAGAAAAGCCAAACTGATGGCTGTAGTGGGCAGACTTGCAGTGCAAACTGGCTTGGTGTTGGAAATGGGTTTATGCAAAGCAACTTACATGATGTCAGTTCTCAAAAGGGCTCTGTGGAGGTTCAGATAACTAGAGGGTTGAACTGGGATAACTAGAGAAGAGAAAGAATAGGATCAAGAGGAACATGGTTAAGCAGGACAGCAGGCCCTTCTGAAAGGGTGGGCATCAAACTTTGCAAACCTCTTCAGAAATCTCTGAAGGCATCGGGGAGCATGTAGACAAGGTAAATCCAGATAATAAAATCCCCTTAGATTTCTGGCAGGCTTTTGATCAGCTCTCTCAGAGAAGGACCTGAAAGAAACTAAGGCACTGTGGACTAAGAGGAAAAGTCATCCAATGATAGATGCCTACAGCTACCCAACGGGGAGAGGATGCTCACCTCTGCAGGAGGGAAACCTGTGATGCTCTGTGGGATTGGTGCGAGCCACTGCTCTGCTCATAGTGTTCATAAATGACCAGGAAGAGGAGCTGAGAGTGAGCACGAAGACTGATGGTGATGGGAGACTGAGCAGCTAGGCAATAAGCAGCGGGTGAAATTCAGTGCAGATAAATGGGAAGTGATGCACATGGAGGAAGACAGTTGTCACTTTACATACAAAATGATGAGTTCTGAGCTGGGATCTTATTCCTCAGCAAAGCTTGGGAGCTGTCATAAATTATTCGGTGGAAATGGCTTTGCAGATCCAAGTGACTGCTAAAATGTGGGGAAGGATACGAGAGCAAAGCAGAGAATGTGGCCGCATCTCGTCCCCTGAGTACCACACCCCCTCTCAGAAGGACTGGAAATGAACCTGTGGAATTGTCACAAGCCACACAGCCCTCATTTAGGTGACAGGAGGTTTGGAACAAGATGATGTCCCAGCACAAGAACTAGGGGGGGTATCAACCACATCTAGTAGATGGCAGAATTGAATGAAAGGAGATACTTCCTCGTACAATCACAGCATGCAATTAGGGTGTTTGTAGCCACCTGGGAAGCTACAAGGTTGAAGAAAGGCATCAGGGGGAACCCACAAGGTACCTCTGGTGGCCCAGGTGCTGGAGATGTGGAAGGCACAGCAGAGTACTCAGCACCTTGTTCTGTGCAGAGTGTCTTCAGGCTGGATGCTCTGGCTGATGGATCTCTCGCCTGTTGCAATGTGGCCATTCTTCTGTAAATGGAGGGAGGGAATGGAGACAAACACGTTACTTTCAGGTTTCTTGGTTTCCGTTTCATGCCGCGGTGCCTGGTTGTTAACCTAAAGATTGCACAGGCTTCAGGTATCACTTTGTTCTTATCACTTTGTTATCTGGCGGTTCACGGCCCTTTAAAGGCTTGAGAAAACAGCTCCCCCTCCGCCTGAGCCTCCTGATTTTCCTAAGCGAGAAGAGACCACGTGCAAAGGCATCAGCCCTCTCTGCTGCAATGAGAACAGCGCAGTGTCAAGCACAGAGAGAAGAAAACCACTCCTGGGAGCACTTGTCACTTCTGGCTGTTATTTCAGGTGTCTCAAGCTCCTGTCATGGAGTTTCAGAGTGGATTGTTCTGTTCATCTGAAGTTCTAGAGCTAGGAAAAAGGCCAGGTGAGGAGGTGCTGGTTGACAGTGGGTAGCTGTGATCCCAGGGGAGGAGGAGGAGTCACTCTTGCTGCCGGTGTGTCTCCTGAGACCATTCCCAGCACATACTGTGTCTATCGAGGATGCATCTATAGCCCAAACAAAGCCAGCAGGAGCTGGTAGCTGAAGTGCTGGAGGGCTGGATCTGCAGCACCACGGTGATTTTCATTAGGAGCATTTCTGCTTTAATGCCCGGGAGCTAGCACTGCACCTCCGCTTCATATGTTAGATGCTGGAAGAGAAGGAGAGCAAACAAGCCTAACTGAGGCTTAAGGCATTGCTCGAGCATCCTGCTGGGGGACAGACATGGTTGGCCCCAGGTCAGGAGGTGTGTGAACACATGCTGCAGGGCTGCGGGGTGCTCGGTGCCCAGAGGGTGCTTCCAGTGGCAGGTAGCTCAGCACACAGCAGCATCCCAGTGCTGCATCTGCTCTGGGACCTGGGGCCTTATCCTGGGGAGTCCTGGGGCTGGCTGTCTTGTTGGAGACCAGCAGTACCTCAGCCCCAAGGAGGAGGAGCCCATCAGTGGGATTTACTCTCCTGGGTTCCTCTTTTAGGGGAAAAAAAGCCAACAACAACAACAAAAAAAATCCAGCAAATTTAAATATAATAATGAAAAAACATGTAATAAAAAGTTAGTTTTGCAAGAGGCTGACAGGGTTGGCGGAGTGTTCATTATATGCTGTATCAGTAAGTATATGAAATGTCAGTGTGAAGGGAATTCATTTCCCAGTAACAAGCATGACAGACTATTGAATTGAACTGAGAGGGTGTCTGCAGGCGGCGGGGTGATGAAGCCCTCATCAGAAATTCACTTTGCCGCAGTTTACTTGAAGAGTGTTTTCATTTTAGCTTTTAAAAGTCCAATTTTCTCCCTAAAGCAGAGGCTCCTTGGTCATGGCATTTGGCATCCATGGGGTGCAGTGGCCCTGGGGACCCCCTGGCCTCCCTGCTTGGCTGCAGGCAGACCCTCTCCCCTTTTTAGTCCCTCTTATTTTTCTGTTGTGTTTTGCCTTCCCTGGGTTCATAGATCCCCCTGAGTAGCCCCTGAGCTGTGCTCAGCTGGGGGATGTTGTGCCTCGTGCTGTGATGTGGGAAGCCTTCCCCTCAGTGGAGGCTGTGATGCGTTCCGTGGGCACAGTGGGGTGGGCTGGGGTTGGACTTGGGGATCTTAGGGGTCTTTTCCAACCGTAATGTGTTCTCTGACTCTCCGAAAGCTGCTCTTCCTGGAAATGAACAGAGCTCCCTGTGTCACAGATTAGGTTGGAACTGGATGGTCTTTTAGATCCCTTCCAACCCAAGGCAATCTGTGATTGTGTGATAAGCTCAGTGTGACAGCAGCCAGGCTGAAGGGCCACTGGGTCTGACGTGCCTCAGACGGTGAATATACAGCTCCAGAACGAATGCTCTGAGAGGGAGAGTTGGCGTTAGGTTAAAAAAGAATAAAAACTAAAAAATGAAGACCCAAGAGGTGGGAACGTAAAGATGGAAGTCCTCCAAAAGAGAGACATTTATTGCACTGTGACTTAGAAAGTAAGACAGTATATTATTTTTTTATTGCTACAGGAGTCTGCTCAGTAATTGGTGCTGCCTTATTATTGCAATGGAATTAATTGCGCGGTGGCTATTACTGAGCACTGGGGATCTGCAGCAGGCAGCAGTGGGAGAAACAGCCCAACAACTGCAACCTGCTGGTGCTGGTTGGCGTGGGAGTACTCGGCCACACGGCTCTGTCCTTGTGATTGAACACGGAATGGAAGCCCTGAGAATGAAAGGCTGAAACAAATGACAGCATTCCAACCTTACAATGCAATTTTTAAATTAATTAAGCACGTCCCCATCGGGCTACCTGCATAGGCGATGCGGGCTGTCTCATTCAGCATTCATGCCAAGGGCAGAAGTGCTTGCTTTTAAGTCCTTTGATCCAGCACACGGAGCATGGTGATTAAAAATATGGAGTTAAAAATGGAAATGAGTGCGGCAGGACCCTGGGCTGCGATGGGTCAGTGCTGCAGATGTTTTGCTGCTGCCGTGGCTCTAACCTCTGGCTGGTGTCAGCATGGGACTTGGCTGCACAAGGTGTGCCCAAGTTGCACGGTCACATAGCAGGAGGCTCCTTGCTCCCACACAGTATCTCATCTCTCATCTGCTTGCGGCTGATTCCCAAAGAGCAGGCTTGTTTCCAAGCTCCCATGAATGTCTGTTGAGCCCCTCTGGCTGGACTGGCAGTGGACACGGTGCTCAGCTCTGAGACTACCCATCATGGCAGCATCCCCTGAGTGTGCCCCAGGCAGGCACAGAAATCTGCATGGCCGCAAGCAAAATCCACCCTGCAGCAGGGCACCCGGGGCCAGAAGTGCTGTGCTCATTCTCTTTTAGCAGGACGGAGACGTTCCTTGCAGGCAAGTCTGTACACAGGCAGAGTATCCATTCCAACACTAACTGTGGGGTTTCTGAAGACATAAAGTAACGTGGGTCTAATTAGATCATTGAAATGGCTGGCGATGGGTGATTGCCACATTTGTCTTTCAAAGGATGCCTGGGAGCTGTTCCTGGAGTCCAGCAGCCACGATCAGAGGGTCCTTTGAACCTCCAAAGCTGAAGCAGGGATGCTTTCAGGAGTTTCTTCCCATCACAGTGAGCTGTTGTAACACCTTTTTTTTCATGCTGGTGATCTGGAGGTCCCAGCTCTTGGTACGTGGGTTTGGAGAATGTGTTCAAATGGAGATATGAGGTTTTGTTGAAGACCACAGTGTCTTGCTCACGGTGAGCTGCAAGAGCCCTGTGCTGGGGCAGAAGAAGATTGAAACACACTGAAACCATGAGGACGTCCCGTTCCATTCAAAGGGAAGCCACCTGGCTAGTGCCTCAGGCAGTATTGTAGCCCACTTCAAGTCAGGTATTTCAAGTATGCTAAGAAACCTATGGTGGATTTTGACTCTTCATTGAATGTATGCAAAAATATAAGCCTGTTATATACCAGCAACCTGCATTGTCTGGGCTTCCCTGAGCTTCTTCTCTGGTGCTGATGGAGCTGCATTGCTTGGTACTTCATGGCAGGGACTATGGGGTGGTGGCCAAGTTCCCAGCAACGAGGGCTGGGCCCACTTTTCCATCTATGGGTCGCAGAGCTGACAGCTGATGACAGACTACTGCAAAGCCAATTCTACAAGCACAGGGAGGCACTCAGGAAGGAAGATGCTCACGTTCAAGGTAATAAGTTAACACAGGCGACACGGATTAGATGTGTTGCCCCAGGATCAGTCGCAGCGTTGGTTGCTGTGTTGCTGAGCCTCGCTCTGTTAGGTCTTCACCTTCACGAAGGAGATTTACCCGAGGGAAAGCATTGCTGACGTGCATGAATTAATTGCTGTAAGGGTTTGCCAGAGGAACCTAAGGCAACATTTTGCTGAGTGGCTGCTGCCACCAAAGCCTCCAGATGTTTGCATGTCTCTGAGAGAAACGTACATCCTTCAGAATAGAAGTTTCTCCAATTTAATCAAAAATACGCTGGGAAAAAGTATAGTTTCACCCCAGTCCTCACGCCACGGGATAGATAAGAAGATTTTCTGTACCTAACACTCTGTTACATGTCGCTTTTAGAGCTGAAACAAGGTTTACCTAGAGCTACAGCGGCATATGCTCTGCATACACTGCAATCACCTTGCACGCAGGAATATATGTTTGCAAATTGAAGATTAATCACCCCAGGTTCCCAGCCTCGCTCTTAGGAATACATAATGCAGTGAGGCAGACAGAAGTTACTTTCAGCAGGGTAACTTTGTCAGGGCTGCCCCTCGGGTGCAGAAGAGGTGATGGTGATGCCATACAGGAACGTGGCTGTCCTTCCCAGCTCCAGGGGAATCGTGCAGCAGCTGGTGTCAACATGGTAATGAACTCACATCGTCGATGAGCACTACCCATTCTGCTGGCATGTGGTGTGTAATAGCAGGGATTAATTTGGGATAGCGTTCATTTATTTATTACGAACCAGAGCACCCTCCTGGGAGGGCTGTCGGGGAGGAGCAGAGCTTTGTAGACAAAAAGTTGCCTCCGAGCAAGCAGATCTCCACATTACAGAGTGGAAGAGGCATAAGGGCTGTGGTTGTTGCCTTGATACTTGAGCCTAATTGTCCAGGTTGATTTGCAGGGAAGACTTCAGTTTGTGAAAACAGCCCTGTTTGTGCTATTCTTCCCTGAAATGGCAGAAACGACTCTGCTAATGCCCCTATATTTTTTTAGACACGTAGTTAGCTAAACCTTGTCAGGCTCCTCTCTCTTCCCCTTGGTTTACATTCGTGTTCCTTCTCTGGAGTTACTCCAGCACAGAGTAGCTCAGGCTGCTGTCTTTGTGGGGCAGAAACATCCTTCCTCCTGATTTCCCCAAGCCTTTGCATTTTGCAGAAAGATTTTCCACTCTTCGCTTCTCATGTTCCTTGCTGCTCCAATGTGCCCTTGAGGAGGAGGAGGAGAGATGCTGTTGCTGGGAAATGTCCTGCTCCATCTCCTCCCTGCCAAGCCAAGGCATTGCCAGTAAGACAGTATATCCTCTCCTCTCCTCCTAGCCAGCCACAGCATGCAGAAAACTTCTTGCCCAACAGTTCAGCAGCAGCCTGTATGCATGGCCTCGTTCCCAGTCCATAATGGATTCTGCCTAATATATATTCTCCTTCTTTCTAATTAAGTGGTAACACCTCGGTGGCAGAGCGAGCCTGTAAAATAATAAAGGGTTTTGCACTTGGAGGCACGGGAAGGCAGGCCCTGGGGAGTGATCCTCCCCAAGATACAGAAATTATTGCAATTACAGAGCAATTGTATGGAAAGGAGAATGGAACAGCAGACTTTTTAGACTCACTTTTCCAGCATTAATATTTTTAATTAAGGTTATTGGCAGTGATGTATGACTTGGGCATAACAGGCGGCCCGACTTCTGCTGGCAAAGCACGTGCACTGTCCTGTGGTGAGTGAGAAAGTGAAAACGTGCACCTGCAAACATTACCTTGGTCCTGTGCAAAACCTCTCACCCCTGGGAAGTTGTGGGGATGAGAAGAGAGAGAAAGAGACCTCGAGTTCCTGTGATGGCTCTGTGAGGCTTGGTTGTGTGCTCTAGGATGAGAATCGTGGTATCACAGGATCACAGATTGGCCTGGGTTGGAAGGGACCTCAAAGATCATACAGTTTCAACCCCTGGTAACCCTGCAGAGTTGCCACCACTGAGTCAATCACTAGGTCAAGTTATCCAGGGCCCTGTCCAACCTGGCCTTGAAGGAACAGTTTTCCTCAAGATCTCCAAAATAGCATCCAGTGAGCGTCCTTCTGCTATTGCAGAGCATTTCAGGGAATTTCCAGTAGCCAGTTAAGATGCTGTCAGAACAAATGTGTGCAATGTTACTAGAGTGATTGGGGTTTCAAACCTCGCTGCATTTAAGACTGCCTTTTCTGGAGCTTAAATAAAGGTCAGCTCCACACAATGATGCCATATCTCAAAGTTAATACCTTTTCTTCCACTTTGGAAAAACTTGACCTCCATCTTTGTCAAACCTGACAAAAGGTTTGCCCAAGACTTTCCAGGAATAGGGAGAGGGACGTGGGAGAGGTGAGCTGGAAGAGGTGGCCTGGAGCTCTGTGACTTGTCACCTGTGTCATCCCGATGGCTGGAACCCAGCAGCATGTGAGTCAGCTGCAGTCCCCACTGGGGAACTACTGGGTACTGATATTGTACAGCGATACTCCTTTTAATTATATAGACACCAGGCAACTCTGCACATCTCTACTCCTTCTCTTTCCCTTTGGACACAGATGCAATCTATCAACATCCAGTAGTTCTTTATTACAGTAATTCTCAAGCTGTTTCTCAGGAATACACTCGGAGGATTTTATTAACAGTATAAATTCCCTAGGATTTCTTATTTTACTATGCCTATTAGCGTAGATGCTAATTTAATCGTTTAGATTTCCCATATGACCTATCCTCAAACTCTGAAAGTGAAGTTCAGCCCAGGTCCCTGCGCACGGAGGGATACTTTTCTCTTTAAGACCACAACACTTCCCCTAAAGTTCTGCAGGAGGGCTCTGCCTGTGGGCTATTTCTGTGCACTGCTCTTCTGGAAGGCCATGGGACTCAGGTCGTCCTGCCTTTGATGTCAGCCTTGGCACCCAGAGACTTGTCTCTGTACAGCCAAAGCAGTGCTGGCACCTCCACCAGCAGCTGCAGGTGAGCCAAGGCTGCCTGCAGCTCACCAGAAGTAATTTTCAGGCGGAATTGCCGTAAAGAAAAAAATTGACTTCTGACATAGACTGATAAGCACTGATGTTTGTTTCCAAGAGCTTGTATTTTATGCAATTTAGTGCTTAACAATGAGTGACAACGGTAGCGATGGTGAAAAGCATTAAAAACGAAGAAAGCGTGGTCATTTCAATTGACTCCAAGCCTGGTGGGTTTTCCACTGCCTGCATCCTGTGGTTTTCAGCAGAAAGCCTGGGCTTTCATATGCCATTGGTTTTGCAAGCTAAGACTTGCATCCCCAGTTACCAATTCCCAGATGATCACAAAATGAGCAGTCTGCAGGAGGAACACACTGAGTGCTGTCCAGTCTCTAGGGAGAGAGCATCTTTTCCCTCTCTGATTATCTTTATGAATGGGAAAAGAAAAAAAAAAGATGAAATGAGTAGTAACATAGGCTTCATCCTCCTCAGAAATGTCCCTTAATTGGGATTTTTTTGCTGAAGGGTCTGTTTGGAGGGGAAGAAGGAGTCAGTTAAAGCTCCGTGTTTTAGCTCATCCATCATTTCTGTTCAGATCGATATTTCTGTTAGGACAAATATAACAAGGGTTTGGAGGCAGGAGGCCAGGGGCAGGACGGAATAAACAGCCCCCGATTCTTCTTTAATGGTGGTTAATGCATGACAGCCCAAAGTCAAACTCTGGGAGCTCTGGGACCTCTCTTGGATACCTTCTGGTTAGGTACCTTCAGCCCATCCCCTGTTGCTGACTCTTTGCTCACCTGTCCTTCAACACGGTCACGCAGTGCCATCCGGTCCCAGACAGAGGGGATGGCACAGGAGAGAGCGATGTCCTGTCCTGAGGCTCGTTGGTTTATCAATGGAGTGGAGGTAGGAGGGTGCAGCCTGTATGCAGTGCTCAGGAGCTTGGTGTGAAGATAGACCAAGCTGCCCTGGTTGTTTTCTAAAGAAACTCTCGAGGGCCAGGTTGCATCCAGGTGCCTGGCTGCTAGCAAAGCCCCTGCCTGGCTCTCTAAGTTGCTGGGTCATTGTCATGCCAGGCATCAACCCATTTGCCCAGATTTTAAAGACTGGTGATGCAAGGATCCTCCACCGTCACCTTTCTTCATGTTTTAGCTGAGAAATTCCCGCCTAAACCCTGCCTGATGCCTCCATATGATCCCATAGCTGTGGTCAGACAGCGTTGAGTCCCATGCTGCCAGGGGGGTTCAGCACAAGCGGTCTGGTGAAGCTGACGCATCAGTGCTTCGTGCCAACTGGAGAGACCCTTCGTTTATTCCCATCTTTATTCATCATCATCATCGTTATTTATTAATTAGCTTTGTTTGCAGAGCCAACAGTGTGAGCTCATGTCTGGGCTCGAGTGCATCTATAATTAATTGCTAACTGTTGCTTGATGGTGTTGTGAACAAGAAGTGGTGAGTCACAGCAAAAAGCTCCAAGGAATGCAGGGCTGACAGAGCTGCAATCCTGGTCCTCTCTGAGTAGGGAGAAGAGCTGGAGTGAAACACGTTGGCCCCGTGCTTTTAAAATATATACATTTACACCACACCTGAGTGCTCTGATGTCACTCTGTCAGAAATCACAGTCGAAATCAAATAAAGATTTTCCTTTTAATAACAACTTACTCCCTCCGCTCTGCTGACCTTAACATGGGAATCAAAGGGGAAGGAGGTATCATACATAAAACAAAAAGAGAGAAAAGGAAAAAAAAAAAAGAATAAACTGCGAAGAAGTGAATTGAATTTCGCCTAAATGTCACCTTGCGAGCTGGGTTTTATTATTTTGATAGCAAGGCAATTTCGCTGACAAATCTGTTATCGGCGGCGTGTCGTACAAAAGCAAAGGCAGGCGTGTTATAGGTCATTGAAAAGTCGTTTTTAAATAACAGCAGTCTAAGTGGTGCGTCGGAGCGCTCGTTAGGGAGTATGTATATAACAGCTCGTGGAGCGCGCGGACGCAACGCAGGACGCCGTGCAGGGGGCATCCATCAATCCTGCTTCAGCCCTAGTGTTCCCTGGAAGTCTCAGCGCGAGCACTGCTGGCTGGAGGAGGCTTTAGTAGGCACAGCCTGGGAGAGTGAGCGTGAGTGCATTCAGCTCAGGCTTTGATTATTCGCTTTCCCTCTACTGGCTGCCTTGATAGGGATTGATATGCCGATCCTCCCCTTCTCCAGGTCTTTGTAAGCTTTCTTCTGTGCTTCTACTTCCTAACTCTAGTGCAGTTAGAGTTGCAGTGCGCTTGCTGACTGTGGCTGAAAGAATTATAAGCGTGCAGGAGTTGAACAAAAAAAAAAGCACGCTCAAAGCAAACCGTGAATTGCGGCAGTGTTCTGCATTCGTCTTTTCCTCCTATGGAAAAGGAACATGATCAAACAAGCCCCTGCAAAAAAAAAAAAACCACAACAAAGCAATCTAAATGCATGGAGGTGGTTGCATGTTGCAGCTACACGTGGAGCAAACAGCCAACTTTCATTGTGCCAGTGCAATCACGGGACTGCGGGGGGTGCAGAGTGCCAAGGGACCGCGTCCATTTCTGTCGGGTACCTCCGTCAGCTGCTTCACTGCAGTTTTTGGTCATGAAACACTTGTGAGATTGATGGGCAAACCTGAAGCTGAAGCCAAATGAGCTGTTTAGGAGTCAGGCCCATTACTGCATGCTCCTAGGTTTAATTTAGTGCACATGCAATCCCGTAACTCCGTGCTGTTATGTTTGATGTTTTCCTGCAAGGGCAGCGTTCGAGCGCAGCGTGCTCTCCGTGCTGGGAGGAGAAGCAGCTGCCCAAATGTTCTCTGTGCCCTCCACCAAGGCTCCTTTCCTCTGCTGCTTGGGGCTGTACATCGGATGGGAATCGCACCCACATCGTGGCAGGCAGAGCGCGGCGCTGAGGATTCGCAGTGAGCATCCAGGACAGCCTTGCACACACGTAGCTGCGAATTTATTCATTTATTTTATTTTTTTTTTAGCTTCAACAAGGTCATTCACACTGCTAAGCTAATCCCGACACATTAGCAGGAGTGCTGTCCAATTCATTCTCGCTCCATTAAGCAGCACGCTAGTCAGGTTTTCCTCCTCTCCTGGTTCTTTTCTCCCAGTCACATGCTGTGAATCATCCCTCAGCAGCCAGGTACCCTTGGGCAGAGCAGAGAGCATCCTGCATTGCTCACAGCCTGCTTTCCAGGCTGGTTGTACACCTCGGGGCTCCCAGGGAGCCATCCTGGTGGATGGGATGGGAATCCTGACATGGGCACCGGGCTGTAAGATGGACAAATCCTTCCTTGGGATGCTGGGGGTAGTGCCCGGGCCCTGGGCTCTGACACTGGGTTCTTCCCTGGCCTGCTGACATGGGGACTTCCATCCTCACTGCAAGGTCACCAATATCCCAAATGTCCTCATCGTCAACACCTTCTTCTCTGCCAGAGGAAGGCAGCAAGCTAATTTTAATTTCTCCTCTGCCTCAACCTGGGCTTTGCATCCAGCATCCTCCAGATACGGGCGTACACTTCGGATTTGCTTCCTGGTAAAAATAAAGCGCTGGGTGTTTGACAGCAACCTTCCACAGGATCTGAGAGATTCTCCTTGCCTTCGTTTCATCGACCTGGTTTTGTGACACAGCTCAGGAATTCTCGTGCTCCCTCACCCTGCTAGGACAGGTGTCAGTTCTGCATGAGTTAGGCCAGCTCGAGAGGTTTGCAGAAGGAAAGGTGCTCTGTCAATTACATTGGAGAAAGTGTCAAAAGGAGAGTCAGTCTTTCATGGGAGCACTCCTCCCAGGAGCAGAGGCCATTTTCCTGTGTGCCTATGCATTCCAGCACGGAGCCAGCCAGATCCACTGGGACACAAACTCCTCACTTTCAAAGCATCCCTTCGGCCTCCCTGCAGGGCCTGTCCCCAGCTCGGGTTTCTCAGAGGTGCTCCCTCTTTTCTCTACAGCTTTCAGACCCAAAGCCACAGCCTTGGAAAGGTGGTTTGGAGCAAACCTCAAGGGTGAAGTTGTCATCTCCCCCTTGCTCTATTGGGACCAGTCCAGGTGATAGCCCCATGGGTGCCCCCTGCTCACGGTGACACACAATCTTACTTTAAATCCCCCAGTTTAACTGGAGCATCGGCAGAGTAATGCGAGTCCATGGAAATCAATGGAGAAGAGACGAAAACAATTGATTTGGATCAAAACACACTGCAATCAAATTTGGAGGGATTGAATTAATGGATCATAAGGTGGCTTGTGAATGGGTCTGACTGAATTGAGCTGAAAGGTCCTGTGTCTTCATTACGGCTAACTGAAACCAGTAGAAATGATGAATTTTCTAACAATGTTTAGTGTTGTTTTTTCTTTTTTTCTGTGCTTGTAACTGGATTGCAAATCCAGCAAAGTTGGAAGCCAACCTGTATATACAATGGAATTGGCCAGTCATAGGTAGCTGCATGTATTTTGGACAGCCCCATAGTAGCTGGATTTCATACGTCTTGCTGATTATATCTCTATTTTGCCCTGCTTGGCACTCCCAGAATTAGCAGTCTGCTTATCCCGCTTTGTTATGGTTAAGGTCTCAGAGGAGAGACTGCACTTGTGCTGTGAACTTTCCCAAGTGCATTTATTGGTGCATTTCTTGTTTTGATGACAGCAGTTTGGAGCTCTTACTCTACCAAATCCTTGAGATTCATTGCTATTTGTATTATCTGAATGTAACTCCCCTCTATATCACAGAAACAGAAGGCGTGAATGATTCACTGTTTATAATAAAATCTCATTTTTTTGTGTCAGACTGAACTTCCCATACTATAAGGTGTGATTTATTACTACAGTGATTAAGGGACATATTTGATATCTCTAAGAATTCTCTTTCAGACTTGAAGGCTTGTCTATGAGTCAAAAGGCAGTGGAAATATATGAATAGCTGGGCATGTAATGGAGCGTTTGAAATTTCCTATTAGGAAGACGTTCCTATTTGTTTCATGCTCCCATGGATAGGCATAGTGAATCGAGTACCATGTTGCCTGACTGCACTTGTTCTATGGGAGCTGTGATAGGACTGGGAAAGGGGAATGTGTCCTCGTGAGCTCAGCAGCTGGATTTATCCTGTGACAGCCTCTGGTTGGTACCCTCTGTTCTTGTTATGGCAATCACCCACTGGGTTTCCCCTGCTTGGACTTGTATCCAGCTTTCCATCCAGGTCACAGAACCACAGACCCATGGAATCACAGAATTGCTGGGACTGGAAGGGACCATGAGAGAGCATCAAGTCCAACCCCCAACCTCACACACGTAGGCATCCAGACAGGTCTTGAATATCTCCATAGAAGGAGGCTCCACAACGTCTCTGGGCAACCCCTGTGGCCATCCAACACTGCTGGCTGGTTGTGCAGGAGGCTGCATTCCCTGCAGGCAGGCTGCTTTGAGCACAGCATTCCCTCATCATCGGGCAAAGTTAACCTGGAATACCTTTTCCAAAGCCTCTAATGGTCTCCCACACAAAGGGGAGAAGGGGAAAGCAGTCAGCACTCCCATGTCCCAGCATTTCTATGATCTCTCTGCAGGCTGAAGTGCTACATGCTGCTCTCGGCCTGGAAGGACAGCAGGGGACAAGAAGCACAGCAGCACAAGCAATATACGTGTAAGCACTGCTGAACTCAATGCTGCGTGTTGTATGCAGATGGAGCTCCTTGGCTATGCCTGTCAGGATTAAGCAGGTGCCTGATCTTATTTATTTTTTTTTCCCAGCTTGTTTATCAGACCTAATAGAAAATGAAGTTTCGTTGGGGTTGATGAGCAACGTGAATCTCTGCCTCTTTCCTTGTCTACCCACCTGAAAGATGCACTTAATAACCATTGATTGTCTGGGAGGAGAGAGAGAATGGCAGTAAATGTACCTTTCCACTCTTACAAGGTGTCTGATTAAAGAGCAGGGGTAGCAGATCGATGGAAATAGTAGGTAGAGGACAGATATGGTGGGTCCTGGTGGCTCTCATTACAGCCCAGCTCATGTACCTCCACAGCCCCAGGTAGGGGTGAGTATGCACAGGTCCTCTATCACCTGGGTCCCTCAGCCTAACCTACAGACCAGGAGCAGAGCTGGTAGCTTATTGCAAATAAGAAAGTGAGCTCATAAACAGAGGCAATAGAGAAAATATCATATTTTACCTAAGACTCAGGGTATAGGATCACTGTAGAATAATGAAGTTGAAGATGAGCCATCTGAGCATAATCTCCCAGTGTGATTATAAGGCACTCTGGGCTCTCCTGGGCAGTCTTTGGGTGTCCCCAGTTGCAGCTGCTCCATTGCTCAGTTTGGTTTCTCCCTGCCCATGGCAACAAGGATGCTGACACCAATGTTGCTTGCGTTCAAGAAAACTTCACAATCACAGCTCATGATCAGTCATGGTGCAATAATGTCAGCAGGTCAAGGTGGTGCAAGGTTTGGGGTTTTTTGGGGCTTCTTCTATACCATGGATGCCTACCCGTGCAACCTGGCCTAGGGAGCTGCTCTGGCAGGGGGTTGGGCTCAATGATCTCTAGAGGTCCCTTCCAACCCCTACAGTTCTGTGGTTCTGTGCCTCCGTAACACCAGTGTGTCTCTGCTGGGCACCAGCAGCTTTACAGCTTGAATGTTAAAAAAACCAACAACAACAAAGCAACAAAAGAAAAAACTAAATATTTATAAAGTGGGTCCAAACTGAGCCTAATCTGCTAATTAAAACCTAAAGGTTTTCTTTTCAATTGTAATTCAAAAGTAGCTAGGTTTAAATTAAAAAGCAAACAGAGCTCTTCATTCCCAAGGTGGTTTTGCCTATTACAAAGCAGTCCTGGGCAAAGTGGTGCATGCATTATCCCCTCACTTTTTAAACTATGTTTTTTAGAATCTGTTTTCACCTCTCCATGTGGTTGACAGGGGCATCAACACACAACGTTTTGGTACTGTTCAAACATTCTTCCATGAGTTCCTGAGCCCGCCTGTTTGCTCATCTCCAGGCACAAACTGGTCTCCATTTCTTCTTTCTTTAAGTGACCCAGTTCCAGGAGGAGCCTTAAGAGTGCAAACCTGGCTTTGATCAGCGTTCTTCCTCGTCGTTCTGCTTTAAGAAACTCCGATTTCTCTTTGGAGGTGGGATTTAGGTCCTTTGAGTTGCTCTGATACACTTGAAAACTGTATCCATCAACAGAGGGTGACAAATACTCACAGAGGAACGTGCGAGGCAGGAAAAGAGAAAGTAAAAGACCTACTTCTGTTGCTTGGCACTGATAAAAAATCCCTCCTCAGGGTTTGTCACGCTACTTGCTCCATTTGAGAACGTTTGAGGCCACGGAGAGTCAAGCTCACCTGTTCCTCACCAAAATAAATATACAAATCCTGGGGGAAACGAGCAGCCCGTCCTGCAGTGCGGCCACTGTCGCAACCTAAGAGAACTGTAGCAGGGAGAGCAACAGAAGTGTATTTGCATAACTATTCAAATCAGTATCAATCACCTCCCAGAGCCGGCTGTCAACTGCTGGTAAACATGTCCCCACCGTGACAGATTAGCTCTTAGAGAAGGGCTCAGCCTGCAGTCAGGGGCTGCCAGGGCTGGCTCCGGGACAGTGTGTCCTTCATGGGGTAGCTCAGAGAGTGGGGTGAGCAGGATTGGCCCGAGCTGTTCCTGAGCTCTGAACGTCGTGGTCTGAGGAGCTGGCTGTGCATTGCTGCTTTGTTTGCTTCCTTCGAGTTCACATTTTTTATCTAAAGGTGTTGGGTTGTTTTGGTTTTTTTTTTCCTTTCACTTGTAGTGTTTTTGAGAGCCCTCCCTAGTAACCAGGGAACATTTACTCCGTCAGCTCTAAATCCAACACCAAACTAGGTCCAGTTTACTTTGCGGCTTGCAAATCCAAAATGAAAACCAAAGCTGATCCAGCTGAAGCCACCCCTGGTAAGTGATATTACTTGAGCACTGTTGTCCTGCTGCTGGGTGAGCTCTCCGCCTCCGAGCCTGATCACAGTGAAAGTCACCATGAACATCTGGGAGCAGCTGCACCCCTGCTTACGAGATGCTAGCTGGAGCAGAGTAGGGGCACGGCTGTTGCAAACACCGTCGAGAAATAAGCAGCTTCTGCTCTTCACCAACAGAAGTTTGATGCTCCTGGTGTCTGGGTGTCAAGGCAATCACACTGGCAGAAACTGGGGAGGTATTTGGATCACCCCCAGCTGAGGACAGTGTCACGCTGGGCTGATGCTTGGAGTCAGCAGTCAGATTCAGTGCTCAGCGTCCGGGCTTCGTATTTTGTCATTTTCTGGGAGGTCCCTGTGACTGTAACAAGGACAGAAGCTCTGTGCAATGTCTGCCACTGTTCCTATGCAGATGCTGCAGGGAGGCCAGCAAAACTTTCTCTTGGTACACCTCATGGCCAAGCAGGCAGCAGCAGATTTGTCAGCCAGCTCAGCTCACCCACGGATCCAGCAGCCGGGAGCTCTGCAGTTATCTCAGGGCTGGGGGCCACTGCCAAGCTGACGAGAGCTTTCCTCTTCCCTGTGGAATAAGCATCACACCACATGCCTGCAGGATGCTCACGGGGCAGTACCTCGTCACTGCAGCTGCATTCATGGCAGGGTACTTGGGAGATGTGTGGCAAGACCTCGCCACTTCGCATTTGCTTGCACGAGGGTAATTTAATCAGAAGGAATATAAACAGAGAAGTCTCATGTACGTGAATTACCAATCGTTACTCAGCCGCCTGTAAAGCTTGTGAAATAAGTGATGAAATGTATTCAAATTGCCAGAAATTTGTTAGCCATTAAGGGCAGCATTCATTTTGCTGAACACATTTCATCTCCCCAGAAGTTAGGCATCTGTCTTGAGCTAATTATGCAAGTTACTTCCATCAGCAGTGGTGGGAGACCTGCACTTCCATAGGCATCTGATGGCACCTCGAGTCAGACGGGCCAGAGCCACACTTAGAGGCTGTGTAAGTGCTCAGCATGATGTATTTTCACTCACGGATGTCTCAGCTACGTATGGTTGCTCACAGGTCTGAGACTGAGTGCAGAACAAATCTATTATATGGAAAGGGCCAACGCCAGTCATCTGAGATATGGCCACAGGTGTGGGTAGCTCTTTCCTTTTCCCACGTTCTCTAGTCTTCATCCCACTAAGGAACTCTACGATGTGCACTCTGCAGTGCTCAGAAAATGGGGCGATCCACAATCAAAGCTTCACTTTGGTAAGAAGGAATCCTAAGCCTCGCCTGACACCCGGAGCTCCTCTCACTCATCATTAATACTGTTGCTGCATGGGATGGAGCCTTGCATTTGTTGGTAATAACTGTAAAAGCTGAACCCGAGGACCACATTTTGTGCGCATCCAGTTCTGCCTCCCCACTAATTGCTTGGCTTCACGATAGTGCTGCAGGCTGTCAGGTTCCACGCTTCAAAATTCAACCTGGGCAATTTGGCAGAGAACAGAACACAGTGTCGAGGAGCACGCAGCAATTGTTGGGAAAGCCCAGAGGGGCTTCAACTCAGCCTTGGAATAGTTTGTTCTGAGGGCTGGATTTTTTTTTCCAAGTTAATCACTGAGGAATATAACATTGAAGATTAGGTTTCTCTAAGCATCCCATTAATTTTTTCATTTAGTTTGAGCTACGCTAATATCTTCTCCTTTTGTGACAAGTAAAATGGAAACTGTAATGCAAAGTATGCAGGGTGATACTTCTGCCTATCGAATCCTTGAAATACATCAGCTTATTCATCTCCTTTGAAATGGGGAAGTAGCTCTTTCTGCTTTGTAAAATACATTCCATTTTGTTGATGTAGAGAGAAAGAGGGAGTGAGGTCTTAGTGAATATATAGTTGATACTCTTCCTTGCGTATCCAGCAACAGAGCTGCAGACTACACCAGTCCTCAGGACTGCCATTTGACTCGTGTTGTTTGAAGACCCAGGGGATTTTTGTAGCTTTGACCAGGGGCTAGCATATTATGTACTGAATTTTTCTATACAAAGATTTTAGAAATGGCCAGAGGACTTGGGAAAAAAAAAAAAAAAGTCTTACTGTTACAACAGTCTGCTTCGTTTTGGTACAGAGCATAGCTTCAAAGTATCAACACTTTCTATGCCTTCAGTATTAACATTGACCAAAATAACCCTTCTGCTTAAATCGGTGATCTCGAGGTGTCTGGCACCACAGATCTGTACTGTGTAGCATCCTCAGCCTGACTTGATGTGTTACAGCACCCATTAGCAGAACGTATTAACTTCAGATGTTCGCCTTTGAACATTAATAATGCAATCATGAATTTATACCAGACGTTTTCTGTTCTGAATTGTATGAGAAAGAGAGATCTGAGGAAATAGGAAAACACTTGCGTGCATCTACTGAATAAGAAATAGATTGCCTCATACCATTTTGTGTTAAGAGCCTGAAAACAAAATATTTGAGATTTGGAAACGACACGAAGACAAGCAAGCCAACTGAGCAGCAAAGTGTTGGTCAAGGTTAAGGCTCTTTCATCACAATGAGAGATGTGCTCCTCTGAGCTCGCCATGGGCAACGTGTTTGTTCATTATACGGGGAGTGCAAGAAGTCTGGTGTCGTTTCATTTGCTGGCTTTTAACTGCTTGTGCTTTTGAAAATGAGATGATAGGTAATTATAATATAATTGCCACTTAGCGATCTTTATTAGCCTTTGGCACGATGGCCTTTCTGTGTGATTTGGGAGGCTTTTAATTTGGTGGCCTGAGTGAATTCTTCATAGTTAAGACAGGAACTATTTGGCATACATTCCCTATTGCTTGTCTGGCTGCAGCTTCTCCATAGATTTGTTTTTCTGTGAAAGGAGAGAAAAGTAGGCAATAAGAACAAGCCGCGGTCGCCTGGTTCTGAGTATCCAGTATTTACATCAGGTATCTTTCTCAAAATCAGCTCCACACAGTGAGAAAAAGAAAAGCTCAAAATCACCAGGCAGTGTGTCGAATAATTTTTAACAGAAAGAAACCACAATTAGTTCATGCGTGTGCCAGTGAAGATTGAATTTGGCAAGTAAATCCTTCCTTGTAAATTATTCACTCTGTCTTACTCCAGGTACCAGCAAGGCAGGTTTTCCCCAGGAATCAGTAACCCGAGATGGGAATAAGGGAAGAATCCACTTATTGGGTAGCTCAGAAATGCAACTGCTTATTTCAGTAGGAGTAAGTTGAAGTGAAACATGAAGAATAATCTGAGGATGAGACAATAGTTCTGGCATCCTCCCATTGTTTCTAGAACCTTCTGGGTTATAGATTCTCCTTTAGTGATGAAGTTTCTGTATGGCAGAGGTGGCCACTCACGCTGCGGCTGTGTCCTGCCCCTTCCCAGAGGAAGATCCCTATTGGAGCTGCCCTGTGCCGTGCCCACACTGTGCCTGCTGATGGAGTTTTGTCCTCCTGTGGTCCTCCAGGCGCTGCCGTGGCATAAATAAATCATCATCAAGAGCAAAAGGAGCACGGAATGAAGATGCAGTGAATACACCCGCAGTCATTAGAGATACACAGCTGGCACCAATACATCTTTGCTGGTGTGGGACTAATTTGCATATGCAAATTAACAAGCTCCAGAAGCAATGATTGCCAGATAAGCTTTTTGCTATACCTGTGGGGTCCTTCGTGGTGGGCTATGGGCTCCCACAATTGCCCAGGACCAACTGGACCGTCCAGGACCTGTCCAACAGCCATTGCCTGTGGTTTATCAAATGATTAAATAGAGTGAAGAAAGCGATGGACTGGGATCCGCTTCTTGCTACTCAAGGTGAAAGATGTCCTCTTAAGGGTGAAGACTTCAAAGTCCATCCATGTCTGTGAACTGGGTTTCTCTTCATCCTCACTCACCATAGGATTTCATGCACAAAGTGTGGGTCTTTCCCATCCATTTGTGGGTGACCTTCTCACGCCTCTACCTGCAGGCTGCCTTGGGAACAGCAAGGATAAGGAGGAGAAGGATGGGGAGGATGACCTTCCCATGGGGCTGGAGATGGCTATCCACCTCCTTCATGATGGTTTGAGGGCTCCAGATATGCCCAGAGACATGCAGAAAGGATGCCCAGGAGCATCTGTGCTGCTGGATAGTCACACATTCTTCTATACCAAAATACAAAAGGAGAAAAAAAATATAGAGATGAGTCCCCTTCCTCTTGCACCACCAGTGCAGCATGGTCAGGTACCATTTGCACTTCAACGGGATGGCTGGAGTTAAAATCTCTGTTCCAAGCTCCATGGCCACTCCTCCCATGGCTCTCTATTTTTATTTATTGGGCTCGCCAGGCATAACCTCTCCAACAGCATCGAAAAAGCCTGAAAAATAATTGGACCAAGTGGGAAATGCAGCCGTCACCTTCCTAAACCTACCCAAGTCTTGTGGGAGCAGAGAGCAGGCAGGATCCCTGGCCAGGAGCTGCTGCAGGCTCAGGTTTGGGGATGCCAGCACCGGTGCGGCCACAGAGCCCACAGTTGCACCCAGGGCACTTGGAAAACGACTGCCACCATGCAACACCAGCTCCCTGACCTCAATTTTCTCAGCGGAGAAAAAAGCAGGTCAAGTGGAAAGTGCTTAAGGAGGAAATTTGTTTCCTTGCAGACAGGGAGTCAGGGAAGATAGGCGGCTATCGCATGTGCTGGAATAAAGCAAATTAATTTTGTACTGTGTGGTGAATTGAGGAGCTGGGGGCAAGAGGGAGAAGAAAAGAGAAAGCGTGGAGGATAATGGACTGTGATGTTTTACTTGAACTCAACAAAACACCTGGCAAGAAGCAGGGACATGAGACAACCCTGGCTCACTAGGCTCCTAACAGAGGCAACTGCCTCCCTTTTGTTTTCCTTCTTTGCAATCTAATCCCAGGCATTAGCCAGAGTGGCTTGTATTTCCAGTGTAATAAAAGGTGCATTGTGAAGGAGAGATGGAGACAAGAGACTTTATTAACTTCCCCTGCTCCTCTGAAGGCTTGTGCCATCTAGCTCTTGCCGTGCCATGCTCCCCAAGGAGACCCAGCAGGCAGATGAGGCTCTGCCAGGCTGCAGCCCTTCAAAATCAGGGTCAGCATGGGCAGGCTTCCTCCAAACAGCCGTGGGCTGTGTGGAGAGGTCTCAAGGGCCCCAGCACTCAGACCTGTTGGACACGTTGCCATCAGCATCACCTTCCCATGCAGCCACACTTTCTGCCTCTTTGTCATCTCTGCAAGATTTTCTGTGTCAGGTTTTTATCCCTCGAACCAGGCTCAGCCTGAGTCTTGTTTTGTTTTTGTCTGTAGCTACCTGCCATGCTTCTGGTTGCTCTTGTTGCACTGCTTTGGAATAAGATCAAGCACAATCTATTCCAAATCTTGCCCGTGGTAGCAACTTTTAGTCTGGAACAGAAGTGACGGATTTCTTTCAATGCAGACTGCTAAAAATATATTACGTGGTTGATAACTGCATGTGAGATGAAAGGCAAATTTTAAGCCTATTTCTGGCAAATTCCCATCCCACCCCCTCCCTCATGAAATGTCATTGCACATAGCTGTTGTTTGGTTGGAAAGTGGAAGTTCTGGTGAAGTGACGATCTCTGGATTGTCCCTGTCTCAAAGCCCTAGATGAATAGCTGCTGGGCCGAGGTGCTAGAAGAGGATATTATCCCTTGTCTCAACAAAACAGGGTGTTTTCACCAGAAAAGAGTGCTTCTTCCACTTGTCTCTGTGCAAGGCGTTTTGCTTCTTGCAGGCTCCGTGTGGACTAGCTGACTTCCCAAGCAAGGACGCACGACCTTTTTGTAACTACTGAACCTAAGCAACCTGGGATGCCCATACGTATTTGTGGTTATGCCATAGGGGTTTCAGGATGCCCCTTTGCGTTAATTTACGGATCTGAAAATTAATTAAGTCTGCTGCATTGATAAAAACAGCTTTAAACTACAAGAGGGTGGATTTAAGGTTGATATTAGAAAGGAATCCCTCACTGATGAGGTTGGTGAGTGCTGCCCAGAGAAGTGTGGCTGCCCCATCCCTAGATGGATGGGACCCTGGGCAGCCTGAGCTGGTGGAGGGGCAACCAGCCCATGGACCCTGGTTGGATACAGGTGGGCTTTGAGGCTCTCTCCAACCCAAGCCTATTTTATGAATTCCTGGCCAAAGAAAACTCTCCTCTCCTCCTCTGGTGTTCTGTAGCTTTGGGGATCCAGAGGCCAAAGTGTATAAATAAATAAGAAAGCAAAGTCTCACTGAAAACAAATGGCACTTCAGGCATATTTTGAATACAGATGTGTCCATATGGAGCAGAGCAGTACTCCATTCCCACTTTCTGAGCGAGTGCAGGTTTCTGGAGTGGCCGTAGCTCTGCCCACTGCCACATAAATCCTCAGCAGGAGTTCACCAGGCTGAACCTTAAAGATGATGACTCACTTTACGGAGATCTCTCCCATTTTTCATCGCCCTGCGTCAGACCGCGTTGGTGCCGCTCTCCTGCCAGAATGTGAAGAGCCGTGAAAAATCTGATCTCTCTGATGCTGACATTAAACTATGGCAAATAAATACATTGCTCCAATGCAGTTACAGCTGTCCGTGTGCTTCCAGCACCCTGTATGAAGTTGTCATCTGAATAAGTAACTGTTCACCTGATCTCCATTTTACCCATAGGCGTTTTCTTGGGGGAGAGAATGAAAATAAATGAAAAAGCAGTTATTCCCTGGGGGTTTCTTTCCCTTTTATTGCGGGGGTTTGATAGATCTTATCTCAGCTCAGTGCATCTCTCTGCTTAAATCCAATTCAGCATGTTAAAAGGCCAGCAGCAGACTCCTGTGACAATGCCTGGCAAGCCACGGGGTCATTAAGCAATCTGCTGTAATTAAAAGCCCCGCAGAGATGCTATCCTTTGTCCCTGTGGTCTGTCCCTTCTTCCTGCACTTGCCAACCCGCTTCCACCCTTAATCCCCACAGTCCTCCAAGGAATCTCTCTGCCCTTCTGCTGTGAATGCATAGTGTTGTGGTGGTCAACACCTGCTCGTGGCCCCTTCCACACGCTAGGAATGGAAACGGGTGCTGCTTGTAGGCGTGGAGCTGAGCATCCACACGCAGGGGCAGGTGATGAGAAAGGAAACATCTCCTGTCTGCAGGTAAAATGGCTCACAGAGTGCTCTCTGCAGCTTTCCGTGTGCAGTGTGTGTGCTTCTATCAGCCACAGAGCAAACACAGCAGCCTCTGCCAACCGCTGGGGACTGGAGAGTGATTTCCTGGGAGAGACTGGAGGCTTTATAATGATTTAATTAATAAAGGAGCAGAGACTTTGTGCTGTCAGCTCGCTCTCGGTGCTGTTGAAAGCAAAGCATTAGCATCGATGTGCTGAGGTTTGATTCTGCGCTCCCTGCACAAATGAAGGTGGGGGATAGCAAGGGAGCGTTGTTTGCTGTTTGGTTGAGGCAGGCTGGATGGAGCTGCAAGAAGCCAGGCAAATACTGCCAGGATGGAAAGAGCGGTCTCACAGAGACCACAGCAAGTGGAAGATTGGAGTCTGGCTTCAATATTTCATGCTTGGTTAATGGTGCATTCCCCTTTATCTGGGCATATGAGCACATCGGAGCGGACCCCTCATCTTGCTTACACTGCTCTGCAGAGACACAGCCTTTGCCTCCCCTCATCACCCCTGTCCAGCCCCAGAGGCTCTGTGGTCCTGGGCTCTGCTGTCACCCATCTGGACACAGTCCCCTGTGTAGGAGTGGCCCTTCTGCACCGCTCATCAACACCACGTGTGGATCGATGCCTCGCGCAGCGCCGCTGCATAGCAATGCGGTGCTATTGATTCTCTCTCCTTTACTTTTTCTTACAAACCCCGAAACATCTCCTTCTTGTCAGGTTCCCATGAGCCATTCTCCTGAGCCAACACTATTGGGAGGAATCTTGCTGCATTTCCCTCACAGAAAGAAATTATGCCTTTGTATTGCACACAAAGTGCCTAAGCTGTGCTGTTTTCTTGGTACCTCATTTACAACCAAATTTAAGAATTCTCCTCCAAGAAGTAATGCATCTCCTTTGCCAGCATCCTTCCCAAACAAGCATGAGAGAGTTCAGAGTAGAACCGGCAACCAGAAGTGTATGTGGAGGTACACTGAGATGTGCTGGGACAAAGGCAGTGGGAGAAACAAGCGTTGTGCTAGCGCCTAACAATTAGCATCATCTTCCTCTACATCTTCTGCACAATAACAGTTATTAAGAAATGCATCTTCTCGAGCTTTTTTTTTTTCCTTTCAAAGAAGGAAGCAAAGTGTTGTAATATTTCCTGATTGTGTTTTTTTCCTCCTCTGGTTGCTTGGAATAAGGGTTATTTTTCTGTATGCGTGCTGTGTGCCGGCGCAGGGCAGGAATTCAGGCTCGGTGCCAATGGGATGACCCAAAAGGGCAGGAAGAGGTTTTCAGCAGCAGTAAGCATCACTTCCAGTGGGATCCCACTGGGAACATAGGACTGAAGTGCTGGTCCTGCTGCCTTTTTGAGGCTACATGCTTTACGTAGTGCAGGGCTAGAGGTACCTGTTGCATTTCTGAAGACATGGCACCATAGCATCATAGAATCATTAGGTTGGAGAAGACCTCTAACATCATCCAACCTTCAACCCGCCCCACCATACCACTGACCACGTCCCTCTGTGCCACATCTCCAGGGTTAGTGACTCCCCCACCTCTGTGGGCAGTCTGTGCCAGTGCCTCCCCTCTCTTTTTGAGAAGAAATATTTCTTAATATCCAGCCTGAACCTCCCCATGTGCAAGTTGAGGTCATTACCTCTTGCACTCATCCTCCTGTGGACAGCGCTCTGCAGCAGGACAAAGCTATTGCTGACATCTCAGCGAGACACCTCCAGGTGCTGCAAAGCCTGGCTGGTATTCATCTGTTCTGTTCACTCACACTGAGATAACCACTGCTGTCAGCTTTGAGATGAGTGAAGGACACCAGACTTCTTGTATTTGCTCTTGGCTCCGCATTATACCCCACCTCCCTCTTGCCTCGTTAGGCTGCAGAGTCACCTGATGAGCACACAGCCCCTTACACCCTGCCACTCTGGGTCATTTTCAGCCACGAGCAATAAATAATGTACCCCCTTGGCTTTATTATTCACCCACCAAATAAGGAAGCTGCAAGGAGTCCAGGCTGCTGTGCACAGACAGGGAATGGCTCAGCATGGAGTGCAAGCAGTGTAATGCCCCCAGCTCTGCAGCTGACCCTCTTCTTTGCACCCTGCCTGTTTGCAGGAGCAACCTGGCTCTTGTTCTCATGCTGCATTCCATCCAAACACAGCTGTAGCACTGGGAAGCAAGCTAGGAGCACTGTCTTTGTTCTCAGGTGGGTGAGTGACGTACAGCACTCGTTTTGGAGGTATTTCCATAACCCACAAATACAGAAGCATCTGTGTGACAGATCCCACCACCTAACTAGCCACCGTGCTTGTGACTGGTGGAACGACAGAAGTTTGCTTCCCTGCAGACAGGTAGTACATTAATGTACAGATAAGGTGGCCAGGCAGGCAGGCAGGCTTGTGGATGATTTGCAGCTCCGGTTTGAAACCCCTACAGAGTGTAGTTCAGGCTTTATAAAATAAAAGCTAATAAGAATCATAACAATTTTGCTTTCTCTCTATCGCCCGCAGCAAGCCAGACGCAACATGGGAATTGAAGAATAAAGGCCATCAACTTCCCATGACTCCCCTTCTACTACCTTCCTCCTCTCGCTCCAAATTGTTTTGAAAACATTGCTTCTCCCTTGCCTATTTCATTTTTGCAATGAAGTCATCAAACAAGATGACAGGGACTTTCCAAGACCAAAATCAATCAGCAAGTTTCTCTTTGGTTTTTTTCTGCTCAGGCAGGAAATAGGGGAATAAATTTTAGGAGCGTCCAAGGGAAAGGAAGGGGGCAGGGGGTTGGGCTGGCAGCAGCATGGGGGGGTGCAGGTGAGCAGATGGAGCTCCTGGATGCTGTCCAGCCTATCAAAAGCAAACAAGGCCCTAGCACGCATTGGGAGAAGTTTCAGCAAGTCACCGTGGGCTTCTGCTCTCCGTCAGAAAATAAGAGATGTTCTCAGTGTGTCCTGCCCCCTGCTACCATGGTTTGGCAAAGAGGAAGCTGTGGTTTCCTCAGAGGACTCCCACTTCACACCCTACAGCACAGAATCAAAGAATCATATGAGTTGGAAGGGACCCTTAAAGGCCACCTAGTCCAACTCCCCAGCAATGAACAGGGACACTTACAGCACCACCTGCTCCCAGCACTGAAAACCACAGTGGGCTTATGCCAGGCTCAGGATGCCCTGCTCACATCGTACAGACCCTGCGTGCCATTCTACAGAGCTGATGAGACATCATCTTTTTTATGGTGACATTTCTGCTGGCTCCTTCCCTGCTGCTCTCCGCTGTTCAGCAGGACTGCGCGTGGGAAGCACCAAGTGCAGCAGCCCCAGCTGCCAGAAGCCATCGGAGAGCAATCAGGGAGCAGCAAATTGCTTGGACATTATGCAGGGAAAGTGCTGACCTGGTAACACAAAGAGATTGCTGTCACAAGCCAACAGGTTTTACTGGAAGAGCATTTGGTTTCAGCAAAAATGTTTGACATTCTGAGTGAAAAGTTGACAGTTTGCCCAAAAATAGCTTCTTCCTTTTTGCACTGTTCGCTGAGATCCTCCTCTCAGGGAGTTGCAGAGAGCGATGAGGTCTCCCCTGAGCCTTTTTTTTCCCCAGACTGACCCATCCCAGTTCCCTCAGCAGCTCCCCATAGGACTTGTGATCCAGACCCTTCACCACCAATCTCTTACTGGCAGCTTATTTTAGGGAAGATTGAGTTCAGCTTCACTTCTGTAATGAGCATTGTTCAAGCTGGTAACTAAACCAGATTTCTTGTGAGTCCTGTGAGTCTAACAAGAGAGTGTTTACTGAGGATAGTGTCTTCTCCTGAAAGGTTTTATTTCCTGCCTGTAGAGCTGCATACTCATGGCCAAGCCATTATCTCAAGTAGTACCGAATGTTGGCTTCATTTATTGTTATTTGCAACATATGCTCCTGCAGCCAGACCAAGCCAGAGCATGCTTAATAACAGAAAACTTCATCTCATCTTCCATCAGGGTGGGGAGAGCTTCCACCAGCAGCCCACACCCATAACCCTTTGGCTTGTGCTGGAGCCCAGAGTCCCACAGATGTAACCATGTACATTAACCGTGGAGTTTGAGACCTGCAGTAAAATCTGAACAGATGTGGGGGGAATCTGACTACTGGAGGCAGTGGGATGAGGTCTGCAGTGCTGCTGCCACCTGTACCTGCAGGCAGGAGCTGGCCCCAGCACGCAGCAGTAGGACCTGCTGACACCTTTTATGTGTAGCGGCACCAACAGAGAGAACAAGTTGGTGTTAATATGGAAATATGGATAAGGGGTTATGCTGTGACAATGATTTACTGCTTTGGTAACTACACCTGAAAACACAAATTTATCTTGGTCTCTCTGCTTCAATTAGATTTTTTTTTTCTAATATGTGTTTTGAAATACAGATTCTCTTGGTCACCTGAGTTTGTAGGAGCCACTGTGTGACTCAGGAAATTCAAATCAGTACATTTTGCATTTTGCTCCAGCATCTTCCT
The DNA here is from genome assembly GCF_038088225.1 of Cyrtonyx montezumae. Classification (NCBI taxonomy): domain Eukaryota; kingdom Metazoa; phylum Chordata; class Aves; order Galliformes; family Odontophoridae; genus Cyrtonyx; species Cyrtonyx montezumae. Next base: position 3,572,214 of record NW_027072056.1, on the reverse strand, counting down.
GTGTACGTTGCACCTTGCCATATAATGAATATTTTCACATACTCTGTTTAAAGAAGCAAAAAGCAGGCAGGTCAGGCAGCGCTGAGGACATTGTTCCTAACTGACCTGCTGTCCATTGCTGGCACGGTGTGGAGGGGACATGGCAAGGTGCTGTGCATCCCTGTGAAATGCACATCCTGCTTGCTTCCTTCCCTGTGCCTTACCTGCTGCTCCTGGGACGAAGCACTGAAAGTGCTGCTGTCTGAAGGTGGAGGTACAGCTGAAATCTGCACATCAGCACTCTACCAAAAAAGGCAAAGCCCCCGGCAGGCTCTTCGTGCCTTGCTAATGATGTGATGGGAAGCCAGGCTGGTCCCAAGCAGAGTTGTAGGTAGCAGTTAGTCTCTAATGAATACGTCAGGGGAGAAACCATACCAGGCAGCTGCAGCCACCAGAAATATGTTCCTGCCACACAGCAGTAACTGAGGTCACTTTTCAGCTTATGTGAAAACACAGTTTGTGGTGCTGGTTTGGATGCTGGACACGAGAAGGCAGCTCTGACCCTTGAGCGGGAGCTAATGCCAGCAACTGCATTTGGTCCATAAATAATAAGTGTTGGGTTTTGCTAGTACAAGTCATTAGTCCACCTGCTTGCATTTACCAGCTGATAGCAGCTATTACTCTTAGTCATTCTCCAAATTTCCTCAAAGGGAAACAGATCCATTATTTTTTTCCAGGCAGCCGCTGCTCTCACTGCCCTGCTTCTGGCAAACAGAGCTGAGGAAGGATCACACCCTGGCATAGTCCTGGAGGCTCAGGTTGAGTATTAGGAAGCGTTTCTTCTCAGGAAGAGCAGTGAGGCACTGCACAGCTGCCCAGGGAGGTGAGGCAGTCACTGTCCTTAGAGGGGTTCAAGAGCTGTGGAAATGTGGCACTGATGGGTGGGCACGGTAGGGTGGGTTGTGGTTGGACCTTAGAGATCTTTTCCATCACATGATTCTGTGATTTTATGATATTCTGTACAAAGGAGAGCGAATGGGCTGTGTCCCCCTGGAGGAGAGGGAATGTGGAGATCTTTCATATATCTAATAGTTATCTATATAGCAGTCAAAGTGGTTCCCATATAGCAAAATATCTGTTAAATGCATGGGTATGTATGGGTAGATAGGGTGGAAGACGATGAAGACATCGTCATCTTCATCATCATCATCATTATTGCTGCAGTTAGATACGTCAGTCATATATAGGTCATCCTGTAAAAATAACACTCTCTGCAAGAGTAAGGCAAGAGTTGAAGAAGCTGTAAATTCTCAGTGCTTGCTGATGTTTTTGCGACATGTGGCTGCACTCAGCTGAGCACTGTAAATGAAGTACTCAGAGGGCTGCCAGCTCCAGCTCAGGATTCAATCCAACCACGTCCATGCAAATATTTTTTATTTGTACTAATGTACAGAGAGGGACTTTTGTTCGTGCAGAGCATGGGAAGGCCAAGACAGACTTGTCCTCTTCCATCCTCTCATAAGTATCTTGACTTATCACTATATGATGACCATGTTATAATCCCTCTCTTCCCCAACATCTTCCTCCCAGCAGCATCAGTACTGGGGCATCCTCTGAAGCAGAGAACCATAGAGTCATAGAATCATTAAGGTTGGAAAAGACCACTAAGTTTTTCAGATCCAACTGCCAACCCATCCCCACCATAGCACTGTCTGTTTCTCATTGACACATGTCCAGAAACGGGGACTTTCACACCTCCCTGGGCAGCCCATGCCAGTGCCTCACTGTTCTTTCTGCTAAGAAGTGTTTCCTAACGTCCACCCTGAACTTCCCCAGCACAATTCGAGGCCACCATCTCTTGTCCTTTTGCTGTTACCAGGGAGAAGAAGCCGACCCCCACCGCACTGCAACCTCCCTTCTGTAGTGACAAGGTCTCCCCCTGAGCCTCCTCTTCTCCAGACTGACCCATCCCAGTTCCCTGAGCCACTCCCCATAAGACTTGTGATCCAGAGCCCTCACAGCGTTGTTTCCTATCTCTGCACATGCTTCAGGACCTCTGTCTTAAGAAGACACAGCTGGGTTGGAGGAGGGCCTTAAATCTGTATCTGTGCCTTCTTCATGCAGGAGGCAGAGATGGGACTTGTTGCTGCTCACTGTCATCAAGCCCTGAACAAGGGCAATGCAGAGAGATAAACAGGAGGTGCCATGGACTTGGCCAGCCCCAGTGTCCTTCTAGATGTGTTTGGGGTGATCCCAGTCACCGCGCTGTGCTTAAGTTGGGAAGAAGGAAGAAACAGTCCCTTCATTTGAACAAATCATTTAATTGGCTTGGAGTGGGGCATGGAAATGTCCCTTTGGCTGCAGGAGCTGCTGAGGTGTTGTGGAAGAGAATCACATAGGGACCCTCATTGTAGGGAGAGGGCTTATGGCACTCACCCATCACATGGGGGGTGATGGAACATGTTAAGGTTGGCGTGTGGTCCAGGCATGCAGACTCTGTGGGTACCACAGGTGAAAGAGCAGCTTGAATATACATCCCAGCCTACAAATCTAGCTTGTGTTCTTTCTTTCCTCTCTCACTCAGGAAAAGGACCTCAAATCACTACAACCAAATAGAAACATTTTTATAGATGAAAAAGAAAACTACAGGAAAAGGTTTAGGGTGAGATTTGGGGCAGAATTGGGAAAAAAAAAAAAACAGCAAAAATCCTTCAGAGGTCAAAGCTTGTAGGGTTAAGCATATTTTAAGGTTAAGATCTGCATCCTCCCAGCTCCAAGCCTCCCCTTGTGCTCAGCTCTTGAAAGGGAGTGAAGGGATGGGAGAGACAGCTTCACTAGCAACACGTGTCACTGTTTCAAGTGGATGTTTGTCCTTTGCTTCGTCTTTACGTCGATCCCTTAATAGCATTACAGGGGGAGAGGGGAGATGTGTTTGTTTGTGCCTGGCTAAATTCTGTCCTACAGGAACAAGGCTCCATTTATCCTTCAGCATAGTGATGGGAAAACAGAATTACTGGTTAATAAATCAGGTTAAATTATTTTCCTCCTAACACGTTAGGAGAGGAACTGTGCCCCCAATCAGCCTGCCTTAAAGCTGACTTGCAAACCCCATGTGAAGCATGGTGGTCTGTATTCCCTTCCTAAGTGCCACCAAACTTCTAACAGCTCACCTGTGCTTCTCTGCTGGATGCTGGTGGCCCTGCTTAAATCTCTGCTGCGATGGATCCGATTTTCTGTGCACGAATAAGCACAGGACGTTGTAGGGTTATGGGTTGTGAGCAACGGGAAGTTTCTGCAGCAGTAACATGGAGCCCAAAGCTGTTTTTTGGCAGGAAGCATTTGCCTGCTTGCATGCTTTGTTGTTACCCTTCCCGGTTGTTTTTCCTCCCTGACAAAAGCACTTGTCTCTTGCAACCAAACAGAAGTATTTGGAGTAAATGTTTTCACTGCAGCAGTAGTTTTTCTGTTAAATAAACAATTAGGGAATGAAAACTTCCTGCCACTTCACACGTCTGCGTTGTGAAAAATAAGATATTTTTTTAGGCAAGCTGAAAAACAGAATGGCAAACAACCCCTGAAGAGTTTTGCTCCGCTTCTCAAAACCAGCTAACTCAAAAGCGAAGACGAAATGCGGTGTGCCCCCATATTTCCCTTTATTCTGCACTTATGAGATGCTCCGCACGCCCCAGCCCCTTGTGCCTACTAGTGCTCCCAGTGCCCCCAGTGCTCCCAGTGTCCCCAGTGCCCCCAGTGACTCCTTCCAACCCCAAAGGCTAGGAGAAGCTTTGGGAATGACCATGGAGGAAAGCACCAAAGATGTGCCCATCACTTGCTGGCTGCTCCAGCCCTGACACATGCTCATCCACATCCCACCAAACTTCACATTTGACCTTGAAAACAAAAGGCATTAATCCACTGCACCTCACGGTCCGTGGTGCTCCTAATCCTCTTGCAGATGAAGGACAGCATTATCATGTTGGCAAAGTCAATGGTAATGGCTTACGACAGCCTCCCTCCCTGCGGCTGCTTCTGCATTATATTAACTTTATCTACAGCTTGCTGAGCCGCTGGTGGAAGGAGGGGGAAGGAGGGCTTTCTACCTGCCACGTTAGACAATAACCTGCTTAGAGGCAGCTCTACGAGGGGAATGTTAACGAGATGGGGAGAGGGAGGTCTGCGTTAAGGAGATGGGGAGAGGGAGGTCTGCATTCAAGGGGCCTCGTGCCCACTCCTGGTAGCAGAATCCTGATCCAACATCTCTGCCTCACTTCACCGTGCCAGTGAGTGATGGGATGCAGACACTGCCATCCATTTTTCCTCCTCCTGTGTGCTTCTTCTTCCCTCCAAAAAGACTCCATAACCTGGAATTCCAGCTGAGTGCCACCCTCCATCCCCTTCATCCCCTGGAGAAAGCTGGGGAACTGGAACTGCAGAATATCTCACAGCTTTGGCATTTGCTCTGTGTCAGATTAGTAGGCCTCACATAAAGCAAGGGGTGGAAAAGCACCTCGGGGAGCCTCCTGCCTGGAGAAGCCTTGAGGAGTTGCTGTGTTCGGTTTGGAATCAGGGCTGGCGTGTGAAGGAAGCCACGTCAATGCCTCAATCCCATCTCCAGGGCCATGAGCTTTCCTCATCCTTTCCCAACATGTCATCACGTGGAGAAGGCAGAAGAGCCCCTAAGAGGAGGTGGCTGTCTCCCATGCTCCAGGTGTGCTGCAGACAGGTTGGCTCTGGCTTTCCCGTTATCCCCACAGCATTCCTCAGTCTTCCTCTCCCTCGTCTTTGTCACCCACATTTCAGGAAACCTTCCCATCAAAACCAAGAGTTCCTGCTTCAAATCTACAGTCTCTGGCCAAGGCTAGAAAGTTAAACAGCTTCATCTCTGCCTGTGGGCCCCTCCTGTCCTGGGGCATCCTCAGCCCCCAGCATCCCACAGGCTGCCTGGGGCCAGCTCTGTGCTCTGGCTCTGAGAGCCAAGGGAAGGGTCTCCGTGTCTCCTCAGGGCTCCTGCTCTTGGCACAGGGGTTCAGGCTGGTTTTCCTGCAGCTCGGTGATTAACCACATGTCTAATTTGAAGCATGTGCAGCTCTCTTCCTGCAGCCAGCTGGGGTTTAGGCATATGCTTAACTTTAACTGCAGCTTTATGAGGCTACAGACTCGGGAGGCTCTCTCTGGTCCTGGATAGCACGGAGTTTGCCAAGAACATTTGCTTGCTTGCGTCAGGAATACCCCAGCACAGATAACCCTGAGCAACTGCTGTCCTTCCATCAAATGTCCTCCCGTTGTTGTCCCTGAGGACCTGCTTCTGCTGCACTTAACCTGATCCCTTCCTCTGGGTGCCATGTGTCCCACGCTGCTCCAGCATCAACATTTTCCTTCCTTGGCCAGAATTTCAGTGGGAACCTGCACTGTCTCCTGGCAGCATCCAGGCAGTGGGTGCATCCCTCCATCCTCGCCATCCAAAGGCCCTTCAAATGCCAGCAGAAGCGTTTCTACATTTCTTTCTGTACTTCCCTGGACCAGAAGGAGCAGCAAGTGAAGGGGACAAGATGAAGTTCCATGATGAGGCTTGGGCAGCACATAACACATGCTTAATAACAGAAAAAAAGCAGCTGCTTTGGGCTGATATCCTCAGCGTTTTTGGAGCCTGGCTTTGTCAAACAGATGCAGAGCTTAGTGGAAGGAACAAAAAGCACTTCCCCATCTCCCTCCACCTCTTCCTCTCCTTAAATCAGCCCCTGCCCTTCCCAGCAGGTTGGCTGTGCCACCCGTCCACCCCTCCCACCAGCAGTCATCATTCTCTTTTCATTTTCCTTGCAGCTTCTGGGTGCTCCACGTGCCCTGACCTTCAGAGGGATGAGCAAGGGGAGAGAACTGCGCCTGCTGTCCCCAGAATGGCAGCAAAGCTGGAGCTGAGGGCACTGGAAAAGCTGCTGGGACCCCCTCCAGGGATGATAGCGGCCATTAAGGGGCTGGATTGCTTCTAATTGCAAGCCCAACCAAGTGATAGGAGAAATAATGCTGCACGCTGCTGTGAAAGGGACAGAAATAGGCACAGCAGGCAGCAGTGGAGGGGAGGCCATTGGAGACAAGGCACCGAGCCCCACTTTGGGGCCAGATCTGACAGCTCTGTGAACGAGGGTTACTTTTTTTTTTTTCATGGCCTCCCTTCTGCAGCAGAGCGGTTGTTTCACTTGCACTGACTGTGGGATTTGCCATCCATATTCCTGGGTGTATTCGGTGCCTGCACCCAGCTGTATGTGCTGGGTGGAGAGCAGGAACCTTCTCTGGGCTCAGACAGATGGATGTGCAGCCGGGGATGGAGTTCAGGGTGAGGAGAGTGCGTATGGGTCATGCAAGCCCTGGTGAGGCTGGAGGGCACCTTTTGGAGTGGTTACAGGGGATGCCTCTCTGCCTGGTGTTAGGCTTCACGAAGTCCCCATTGCAGTGCGCTGCCATACACCCCAGCATCAAGGCCATCCTCAAGCCACCTCACTACTTGTGCTGCAGCAAGAGGAGAGCTGGGAAGCACTCCCACCCCTGCGTCCATCTGAAACAGGGGAAATCCAGTGCTGGAGAGCAGCCAGCACTGCCTTATCTGCCTCGCTCGCAGCCGCCACCGAGAATTAAATGTTTCTCACTGCAACATAGTTTTCCTTTCCCCTTTGCCTCCTTTTTCCCTGCTTTCATTTTTTTTTTCTTTCTTCTTCTTTTTTGCTTTGAGTTCTTTCAGCACATGCGAGGAGCAAGGAGGGGGAATCCACTTATCGCTGGCTGCACAGGGTCCCACCAGCCCTGCTGCAGCTCTGGGATTAGGAGATGGCAGCCTGCACACTGCTAATAAGAAAAAGAAGGGAGAGGATTATGGTGGTTTTCTTTTCCTGAAAGTAGCACGGATTATCCATGCCAGTGAGCATCGCTGTGGCATGCAGACGTTTTCCCATGACTCCGGGTGCAATTTGGAAGGAGAGGGCTCTGGGTGCCTGCTGCAGCGAGCAGCAGGTTTTGCACTGCCCTTCCTGGGCCCCACTGCACGTCTTTGCTGACCTGTCGACTTCTCTCATTTTATTAATGATCTGGAAAACCTTATTAATTAACTTTGTTAATCTGTCCTGGTGTGAAGCTGAATTTCAGCTGCTGACTTGCTCCCTCCCTGCAGCATCCAGTGGTGTGCCCAGCGTTCTTCTAATCTGGTTTATAGGAGGAAGAGGGAGGGATGCTCACCGAGGGCTGCTTTACAGGCTTCTAACCCAACGACCAGGTTCATGCAGTCCACTGTTAGCAATACATACAGAAGGAAAATGCTTTTGTCCCTTTCGCTTTTCCCTCTTGTGACTATTGAAAGAACTTTCCTTCTAAAGGGAGCTTCAGGATACTCAGGGGCAATTCCCTCAATCCATCAGCAAGTCACTGTTCCCTGAGAAGACACTGCACTGCAGTCCTGCAAGGTATCTTCAGGGCCAGAAGCTCTGACCTTGCTCAGGTCTCCCAAAATTAGATGTATAAAGAAGAGCCTTTTTAAAACAGATTTCTGGTGCATTTGGGGCTCATGTTTTCTCCTCCCAAGCCCCTGAAATGATGGAGCCCTGAGTCCCAAATGCCTTCAGAGACAGCATCTGGGATAACTATAGGCATCAGGATCCCTTGGAGAGGCATCTGTCCTCTGTAGTGTTGTAAATTCTGCTGATCTGGGCAGATCCAGGACTGCACAGTGTCTGGTAGCTGGATGATGAAGCTTTGTGTTTCTGGCAGTGTGGATTTTGGTAGCTCTGGCACTTGGAAGTGCATTCTCCATGTGTGGATGAGGCCAGCGGCATCACCCCAGATTTTCATCTGTGTAGCTGGCAGCAGAGTGCAGCTCATGCCTTCTAAATTCATAAATCACCACCAGAACATCCATTTTAATAGAGTTCAGGCGATGCACCCTTGAAGGAAATCGCTCTGCAATAACCAGCTCATGTGTAATAGTTATGCCCAAAGTGAAAGCTCCTCGCTGCGATCGAGGATCCGACTCCTCCCTCAGGTGCACTTCTTTGATGACTTACTATTATTATTTATTATTGCTACAGTACCATAAATGTGCATGGCACTTCACAGCAAGCAGAAGACAATATCCCCGCCTTGAAGAGGTCACAATGTCCCTGCCTTACTCCAGCCAAACCCACGGCATGATATTGATAAATAACTGGCATGCAGGGAAGGAGAAAGAGTTGTCTGCAGAAATAATTTAGCTTAGGTCCTCGCTGCCTGTTCATGGTTGAAATACCAGGCATTAACTCAAATGCAAAGAGGGAAGCAGCAGGGAGAACCAACTCAGGAAAAAGAGCTATGTAGCACTGGGGAATCCATAGCCACGTGGGTAAATAGATTTTCCCCACATTTGTGAGAACCCAACTCTCAGAAGGAGCTATCCCTCATTGACTGTGCATCTCCCATGGTGCATATGCGAGTGACAAGAGCATCATCCTGAAATGAAGGCTGGGGAACAAGTTCTCAGATGGGTTACGTGATAAAGGTGCTGTTTTCACAGCACTGTGGTACCCCAGAGCAGAATTCAGCAGCTTTTATTTGTCGTTACACCGGCACACATCTCACACATCTCACAGAACTCTGTACAAGTTGGAATGCAGCTCTGGAAACCACAGGTTTCCCCCAGTGATTTGCATCCTTGGGCACCACCACCTGCTCAACTTTCTTCCCCAGAACAGGCTTCTGAAGTCCATCTTCCACAATTCTAGGCATGCTGTTGTCACCCCAGTTTTATAAGATATCTGCAGGGCGACTCCAGAAGCTGTGGGCCAATCTGGGCACGCTTTGGGAACAAAGCCATCCCAAGAGGCTTTGCCATGCCTTGGGGTCAGGTTGTCCAGAGCTCTGCAGATTTCTGACTGTGCTGCTTTCCTGTAAGCACATTCCTCCTGTATTTTCTGTGGCAGCTAGGCTGAGCAGAGCAACATTGCTTTGACACAAATATTTTTGCCAGGGATTTAGCAATTGGCTGCCCTCCCTCACCTCTGAACTGGGACTTCTTGCCAAGAATGTGTTTCCCAGCAATGCCCTTCCAACCCTGTCACCTGCAAACACAATTACCCCTTGCTTTCCATCAGCTTCATTAGTGATGGGGATGGAGAAGGACTGAAATGGAGCATGCTGCATGCACGGGGGGGGGGGTATTGTTAGCAGGTGGAGGGGTAGGACATTTGCCAAACCAGCTCTGTAGAACTCAGTGCAGCTGTTGTTGGTGAAGCTCTTGCTGTCTGATGTAAGTCAGTGAGGCATGAAGATGGCTTCTGGGAGCTGGAGAAGGATCTTATTCATATCAGTGCATTAAGCATAAAGAGAACGTGGCTGCCATAGGTCCACTGGCTCTGCTGGCTTTGGCTCAATCTTTCCTTCTTTGGGATGGCAGAGGTGTTAGTCTGGAGTTCAGAAATGTGCACAGGGAGTCTTTGTTCACAGCCTGACACTGGAGTTTGTGACGAAAATCAGGCTGAGAGAGTAAGCGTGGCCACTGCACAGCCATCTGCGGTAAGCAGAGGAGAGGTGAATCAAACCCTCTTCCACTCACCACTTTGTGAAGTACATTTTCTTTTTCTGAGCATTTCCTAAACATACAAGCACCTCGAGGTGTCCCGTGACATTCCCTGCTTGGCCCCAGTGGGGTTAGGGCCCTTGGTCCCTCCTCATTCTGAGGTTCAGGGCTTCTTGGTCTCCTACTCACATTCCTAGGAGAGGCAGGTATTTTGGGAGAGGGGAAGGGAACAGGAATCGTGTCCTCTTCTGCACAACCATGGTCATGTCTGTAAGTGTGAGAACAGGGCATCCACACTCTCTCCTGATAAAACAGGGTGAGCTTAGCACCCTGCACAGCAGCTGCTTGAAGCACTGTCATGAAGCAGTGGTTGTGGCGGGGTTGTGCAATGGGTTTTGACTGACTTTAGTATGTCATAGCAGGCAGCTGCAGCCCGTTCCCACTCATCCCTAGGAGTGCAGTTTAGCTTTCCAGTTACTTGTCATATCCATCTTGGAGGCTGCTGATTCCTAGCCTCATGCGGAAAGGATTTCAGCTTCTGCTGGCTGGCACCGGTATCATTTCCCACAACATGAGTTAACAATGTGGATTCCCCATGACCCCATCTCATGGGGTACTGCAGCCCACCAAGCTCTGCCATGCTGCACAGTCATTGCTCAGGGTCCTCTCTCACACACCACTGCGTGACAGCAGTAATGAAAAATACATTTATTAGAATCTCATCTGGACTGGATTTTGTGATAACAGCAGATTCTATCGCAGAGAACTAAGTTAAGTTAATGTTGATTTTCAACCACATAGCACAGAAGCCTCGTGTTCTTCTGAAACAGGCAGCACATCCCTGGCACCTGTTGAAAATGCAGCGTCACCACTTTTGTTAATGTTATAACCACTAATCTGAGCCCAAAGCGTGGCCAGTTTTTTTTCCGTTGAGTCATTGCAGTTTGGCAGGCTGTGGGCAATGCCTCGTGGTCTGAGCAGCAGACAGTCCCCTGTTGCAGCCAGCAGCCTGTGTCATGCTGTGGCTTGAGCCACCCTGGCTGCAGGGGTTGAGGAGGAAGGGATGTGTTAAGAAAGGAGGAGGCACGGGTTTCAGGCTGGCCCTACTTGTCCTGCTCAAAGCTCCCATAGGACTGAAGGAACACCCCATGAGGCTGCACGCTGACTTTCTTGCTGGAGATGGGCACAGTGAGCTCGTATATCATTTCCCCAAGAGCTCTGAGCCGGGCAGGCTGCTTCTGAGCAAGTGATTTACCCAGTGGGTTTCGAATGGTGGCAGAATTCATTATGTTGCCAGTGCATTGCGTTATCCAGCTGTCTGCTCCTGTTCCTAACACCTTGCTACCTGAACAGCTTCTGGTAGTGCCTTGAGCAATTCAGCTGGTGTCTGCTTCGTATGATTTGTTTGCTCATCCAATTCCCCAGGAGAAGGGAATGCAGAAGAGTGTGGGAAGACTCCTGGTTTGTTTTCCGTTTATTTATTCACAGCTAAAGTCTACATATGTTTTGTGTTCCTGTTAGAAAAACACACCCAGGTAACGGCCCTGACCCCTAGAGCTGTTGTCTCGTTCCCGGGGCAGCATAAAATACTCATGTTCCTGAGGAGACTTTGTTTGGAGAGCTTGGATATGACTGAAGGCTCTTTCCAGCATTCCTCTCTGCCTACCAGCATCACGTTGAGTCAGCTTCACACAGATGTTGCTCTTGGCCACGTTGACAGCAGTCATATGGGAAGGCAGAAGGCCTCTTGCAGGCAGCTGATGCTTGGATCCATCCTATCTGACCAGCTTTCAGGCTGCTGCTGGTGATGCAGCAGGGCTGGAGAGGGAACTTTGTGTGAGTGCTGTGTGGGAAGCAAAGGCTCCTGCTGCGATGTGGGTGCGTCCCACCAGGAAGGCCTCCGAGTGATCCTCACGCCCACTGGATCCCTGCCACCGCGCCGGCAGGAGAGCAGTGCTGCACGCTCTTTCATTACCAGCCAGCAGTGTGGATGTGACACACTGCTTTCATTATCGTTATTTTTAGCCTCTGTCTCCCTCTAGCACATCTGTTCCTACACCAGGAATGGCCAGGGATGGAGGAGCGCTCTGCTGAGCACAGCCTTGTTGCTGAGCCCTTGTCTGGCCTGGTCCCGGTGTTAGCTCTGCCCGCCGACCTCTGCCCACCTTCTGCAGAGCACAGCTACCACGTAGGCGTCTCATTACAGCCAGAACATCTCCTTCAGCCCTTTTAATCTTCCTCTGTTATATTCCTAAACCTGCCACGTCCTCCACGTGCATAACGGATCTCTTCTGCATTCAGATTAGCGTCTTCCTCCCCATCCAGCACTCTCATTTCTGCAGCCCAGAGCTCGGGAAGGGACACTGCAGAGGTTACTCTGCAAGAGCAGCAGCTCCAGGGATTTGTATGCATCCCATACAAATCCCTCCAGGGATTTGTATGCATCCCTGCAGAGCAAGCTGCAGAAGACTTTTCCACAAGTCCTATGAGGAGCCACTCGAGAAGCTGAACTGTCAGCACCTCACCTTGCTTTAATCCTCCTTCTTGGGTCCCAGTGGATCTGATTAGCCTGACAGAGAAATGAAAGCTGCCAAAGCACTCTCTGTAAGCAGAGACTGGGCAAAATGAGGCTGAAGAGAAGAGAGCAAGCATTGCCTTTTATAAAGGTTTCTAAAATGCCCTCATCTGATAGGCAGAAGTGCCTTATTGGAGAGAAATTGACAGAAGCCCAGCAGTTGCTTGCTGACATTTCATTCATTTTCATTCCAAAACATCTGCAAAACCATTGCAATCTGAGTAGCCTCCATCAGACTGGACAGGGTGAGCTCTAAGGGGTACGGTGAGGACAGACTCGGGGAAAAGTGCATGGTTCACTGGCCAAGACCTGGGCTTTCAGAAGGGCCTTTGTGCCACAGCAACATGTCTGAGATCCGTGTGACAAAAATGCAGGCACCACTGAACCTCATCTCCTCTGGTGCAAGTCCTCTTGTGTGTACAGTGATCCTTGTTCAAGACTTGGAGTCAGTGTGGTCCCCATATGCTATATGAGTGGCAGATTATTAATGAGACTTACAGGTTGTGGTGACCCACAGCAGAGGAATGTCATTTGTTGGGCACGTAGCAGCTCTGTGGTGCATTGAGGAGTCCAGGATGTGTTTCCAGGACTTCATCCAGAGCAGCAGTTTTCGTTTTTGCTTTCAGCTGTAGACACTGCTCTGAAGAAGTGGAACGTAACCAGGGCCCATAGTCTCAGGCCTTGATTCAGTTCCAGGGGAGCAGAGGAGCAGTTGAGCAGATGACACACTGCAAATGGGGACCATCACAACAGAATAGATGCAGTCAGCAGAGCTCTCTCTGTGCTATTTCTGACAAAAAGTATTGTTAGGTCTCTCTGTGGGAATTACTGCCCTGAATGTCCCCTGACTCACACTACAAATGCTATAAGGGAGTCAAGTGTAGGATCAGTATAAAGCAATTCCCATACCGGATCCCCAGAGAAATCACTATGGGATCCAACTGACCCTGACATTGAAGATGAATCCATCTCACCTATTTTAGGCTTATCAAAGTCAGACTTCCAGGTGAACCTGCTTTTCTAGGCTCCTACAGTCAGAGGCATCTCCAGAAGATGATCCTGCCCTTCCAGAGGGTGCTGAGTCTGCTTTTTCCCTTTGACAACCGTGCTAGGTGAGCCTGCTCCAATGCCCCACCAACCATCACCACCCAAGTGGAAATTTATCCCAGTGTCCAACTCTGTTGCAACTTAAGGCCATTACCTCTAATCCATGGAACCACGCAGATCTCAGGTGCAAGTAATGCTATCGAAAGCGTCAAGTCAGCTTGGTTATCAATCCAAGGTCATGGATTTCCCAGCACAGAGCTCAGTCTGGGGTCCTAGGAAGCCAAAGATCTCTCCAGGTTTCCACAGTTTGCAAGTGGGAAGGTGAATGTCTGTGCTACGTGGCCTCATCTGTGTTCCACAGCCCATTGCATGCCAAGAGAGGCAGCATATCCCTTGATCATGTCCCACACAGACCCCTGTCCCTGAGCCACACAAGCCCTTGTGCTCCAGAGAAGGAGGTTGGGGTGTTTTATTACACCTTACTTGACAACTGAGGTTACAGTCACTTGTCCTACACCTAAATCGCGTCTGTAACACAAAGGCCCCTCACACATTGCTTCCTTGCCCACCCGGCCAGCATGAAATGCTCATCCCCAGTGTGAAACCTGCTCTTTTCAACCACTGGGCTCAGGGCTGGTAATTTCCCTGGCATGTAAAAGCTTTGGAAAATTAATGCAGAGCGCAGGTTCGCACCTTGTCACGAAGACGCAAAGTTTAATAAACTGTGGAGCCAAACTGTTGGCTCCTTCACGTCAATGCAGGCGAGCAGCTGGAAACAGCTCTGCAAAAGCAAGGCGCAGCAGGGAGCTGGGCCATGAGCACCCCGACATTCCCCAGCAGCTGCTGTGCTCAGCTGCTGCAGTGGCTGCCTCTGCAAGCAGCACTGGATGGAGCCAGCTGAAGAGGAACGGTGCCGCAGCCCAGAAGAGACACAAGTGCATAGGCAGAGAGCTAGGAAAGCAGCAGGGTTGGTTATGGGGCTGCGTAGGTTCCCAGGGACCAGGTCCCCAGGGAAGGAGAGCGGGACACAATTGGCTGAGCCCCTGTTCTTCTTCCCACTCTGGGATCCACCCACAGCCTTGAATGATTCATATCATTCACTCGTATCACTTCACCTCTACTTAAAGCATTTTCAGCCTATTTAAGGGTATTTTCTGGGTCTCCTTTCTGTTAATGCTCCAGCTGGAAAGACTGGGAAGGGCTTAAGAGCCAGGAAGGTCCATGTAATCCAAGTGTTTTGGCTGTGGGATGGGAATAAATATATGGACACCGGCATCATATCCTAGACTTCATGCACATCAGTGCTCAAGAAAAGAGTATTAGTGGCATTGTCTCTGAAATGCCTTCTCCAGCTCTGTTTTATGCCCAGCGCAGCAGTAATGGAAATACAAATTCATACGCCAGTGGGATGTAAATCTTCCGCAGAAAATCACTCAATATTGGAGTTCCTCTGGGTTTTGGTGGTGTCTGCATGCTACCCACAGCCCAAGTTCTGCAGAACAAGTCGATCTGGGTATTTCATCAAGTGCAGAAAGCACACAGAGCATAAGCTCCTTAGCAGAGGCCCCATGCTCTCTGAAGAGATCAGCTTCTCTACGCTTAGCTTTGCCGTGACGCTTCAGATGGTGGAAAAAATTGCCTCGAGTGTGCTGCAGTAGGGATGGAGGCATAAATGGCTCCATCAGAACAGCTTCAACAGAGGGAAGGGGAGACCTGTGATGAGTTACAGCCACCCAGCCAGGGCAGATTATAGCTGGCCTTACAGTGGGTTACCCTGCACGTCGTGAGGGTTGGATGCGAGAGCAGCCACGATCAGGTGACAAGGTGACAAGTCCCTGCAGCTCTGCAGGGTCTGCAGCACCAAGGGGGCTGCCTATGGCTTTGCCTTTCATCATGCGAGGGGCTGGACCACAGCCGTGCAACCCACTAGCAGCAATTCAGGGACCAGCATGGCACTGGTACTGCATCCATCTCCATCCTGCCCTGCAAGGCTGGCAGACCCATCCCTTCACCAGGAATCATGATGCCAGAAGCACGCTGCAGTGCTCAACAAGCACTTTTCAAGGTTCCAGCATGCGTCATTCGGCTCCGTGGGTCATTTCCCTTGCGCCAGGTTTCAGCTCTTCTTCTAGGCAAGGGGAGCTTTTCGCATTGAGAATCTTGGAAAGTGTTCCCCCAGCATCATTTCTATGAAAGTGGAAATGTGAGGAAAAAAAAATGCTGGAAAAAAAAAAACAGCACCAAAAACAACAGATCACTAGGAGGCACCCAGTAGCTCCAAAAGGCAGAATAAATTAGCATGGCGGCTTTAAATACAGAACCTGTAATGAGTAAACAATAAAAACATTACGTCCTAGTTAGGCACACAACATCTGGACAAAGTACAGGTGGAAGAGATCTGTCTTGTAAAGGAGGAGGAAACAAAGAAGACACAGTGGCATAATTCTTTTTAAACCATTTCTTTCTTGGATATGTGCAATGTGCTGGAAGGGCAGTGGGAGGCAAACACCCACCTCCCACCAACTGAATTCTTCTATCCCTGCTTTGTGGATGTGAGACCCTGCAGAGCAGCAGGGCTGTAAAACCCTGGCCATTTGTGGCATGATGGCAATGAGAAGCCTGAATCACCTCTGGAGCATCACGATGGGCTGGGATGCATGGGAGTGTGGTGAGACGTGCAGGCAGTCTGGGGGGGGGAGGGGGAGGGGAGGGGAATCGTGACATGGAGAGTCAAATGCAGCGCAGAGGGATTTATGGGGACATCAGAAAATGGGTTAGGAAATCCCTGTGCTCGTCAGAGAAACAGAGCCTTCCTCAGCAGGAGGACATTTCAGGAGGACGTGTGGTGTTAACTGCATTTGGAAAAGTGCTTTGTGCGAAGGGCTGGGCTGGTGCAGGCTGGAGTTTGTCTGCAGGTGCTTTAAAATCTCATTAGAGCTGCTCACCATTCTGTCCCATCACTCCTTCACCTCCTTTTTTCACAGCAGCCTTTCCCACCTGTGCAGCTCAGCACAAGCAAGCTGAGGGCTACGAGCAGCATCGGTGCCTCTGTGCACTGGGAAAGGGTTTGTCTGCAGGAGAGCGTGAAACAGAGATGAGTTTTGTACGTTTCTGTTGTTTTTTTTATTATTATTATTATTATTTTGTAATCATGAAAAGCCAATGCACCGTTTCTCCCTCCCCTTCTATCTCCCAGAACCAATATACAATTCTGACAAATCAGCCCTGAATGCAAATCCAATAAAGTTAGCATAATTGTCTTTGTTATGAGGAGCTGGAACAGGCTGCTCTGCATGAAAATCAAAATAATAAACCACTAAAACACAGCGCAATTGGGTAATGGCAGACCTGGCTGAGCAAACCCACGAAGATGATGCAGAGCAGGAGAGCAGTGCCAGGGGACATAGGGCCGAGCTGCGTGGCACCAGGTGCCCTATTAAGATTTTGGCCATTTCTAAAAGAGAATGTGCAATGGGGGTGGGTTGTTTTTTTTTTTTTTTAGTTTTATTTCTTAATGTTCAGCAGATGAAGAAGTAAAAGTGAAGCATTTCATGATCACGAGAAACAACTGTGAGACCTTGGTACTTTTTTTGTGTTAATTGCATCTGGTTTTATGTGACTGAGCAAACGAGTATTGCAAATAAAACCATCAACGTACTCAAAATATTTTGCTTAGGAAACGTTGACACAAAACCAATGGCTTTTGTTGAGGAATTGTTCTGAGGTAAGCAATGACAGTATTTAGGTAGTGGAAGCATTCACTGCTCCTATGCCCTAGCTCTGGAGCCCTGAGCACATGCAATGGCAGCAAGCAAGGAGCACACGCTCAAGGCCCACAGAAGAATTGCTTTTGAGATGCTCCCCCATGCATCGGGTCTGTGAGGGTGATGTGAGCCCTGCCCTGTCTCCTGCCTTGGCTAAGCAGGCAGTGGAGAAGACTCTGTGCCTCCATAGTGGACTTCCAGCAATTGCTTCAGGGACAAGTGGCTCCAGCACTTTGGAAGGAGGAGAGCAGGACTCAGGGCTCTGGAGGAGCCCAGGAGGAACAGTCTGTTTCCTTAGGAGAAATTGATTTTCAAAGCTATTGATGTTGCTTTTGAAACGCAGCCTGCTGTTCGTCGGCATTTAGATTCCCTTCCCTTCTGCGTGCTTGCCTTTGTTGTTGTAACATCAAAGGAACACTGCCCTGCTCCGCTAAGAAATCTCCTTTTCCCCATGATTGGGAGTGTTTGTGGTGCTTTGCTCCACTGAGCAGAGCTGGGCTGCAGCTCAGACCTGGGGCAAATGCAGCCCGTGGATTGGAGGGAATAGGATGGGATGGTTTTGTATGGGAATTGCTAAGTCATGGGTGATGGTACACAGCCAGCCCTGGGAGCACAGTGAAAGCCATTCACTTGGTGGAACCTGGTTCCACCCCTCCCTAAGCCTCATTTAAGGGCTGGCTGCCACAAGGGAAGGATCTCTGCCTGGAGATCCCTCCTTTTGGAATATTCAGCAAGCCCTGATTCTTGAGATGGGTAAGCAAATTTTTCTTTAACTGGATTGTGATCATCACTCTTTTTTTTGGTAATTTAGCTGGCCATCTGCTATTGCCTTTCCCTATAGGTAGCCCAACTGGGTGCCATGACCCCACAGGAGGATCACATTGTGATATTTGCTTGTGGAAAATGGGCTCCGTTCTGCCTGATACCAAGGAAGCTTGGCAAGCAAGTCACGTCTGGAAATGACAGCACCAGTCCCTTTGGCTTTGCTCGGTGCTTTCTCCCTCCTCCCCAATCTCCTGTGTCAACCTGAGCTCTCGAAGAAGGCTCTGGAGCTCATCTGCGCTATTGTGCAAAGGAAACGTAAGAAAGGTTAAACCCATCCAAATTGCTGAGCCTTTGAAATAAAATAAAAGTCCCTCCTAGCAGGAGACTCCGTGAACAAAGGCGCTGCCGCAGTCAGCTTGATTTCAGCAGCTCTTCCCAGCAGACTCAAAGGGATGACCCTATGCCTGCATTCCCACAGCGAGCAGGAATGCATTCCTTTAAAATGAAGTTCTCAGTCTGCTCCTCTCCTTTCCTCCTCAGGAGTAGGAGGATGCTCCGAGTGCTCCACACCCAGCTCGTGGCCCCACACAGGCAGAACAAACAGATCGGGAGTGGCTCTGGATCATTCTGGACTTTCATCCTCAGGGATATCTCGTATTTGTATGGATTTATGTTTTTTTTTTTTGCCTCCGTGCTACAAACGTATTTCATACCAGCAGCATACTGCACAAGCACTCACTGCTCCAGGTGGAAAACAGGCTCCCGTGCAGCTCCTTCTCTTTCCTATTTGTACAATTAAGGGCAGGGGGATTTCCCTTGCAATCATTTTTTTATCTTAGGGCCAGATGTAAGCACAGAGTGGTGATGGATGCCATCGGGGTCCTTTTCTACGAGGTGTATGTGATGGAGTGTCCTTTGGGGTGCAGGGGAAATGAGTGAGCCCCCCATCCTGGGGCTGGGCAGTAGTGGGAGCTGATGGCCTCATGTGACCCAACACTGCCATGTTGGAGACAAAGATACTGTGAGACCTTGGGACATCATGGTGTCACTCACATAAAAATATGCATGTATCAATTGCTGTTAATCCACTCAATTGGGTGTGCTACTGAGGCTCAGCAAGCAAGCCCCCTGCCCTCCCACCACTGGGAAACTGGTTCCATTAGACTCTGCCCTGCACTCAGGAGCTGCTTGCAAAGGGTCTGATCAGAGAGGAAGACTTTTTTTTTGGCTTGTTGAGGAGCCTAGTTTTCTTCTCTAAATCTTTGCCAATGACAGACGCTCTCGTAAAGTGTTTTTATTCCAAAGGCTTTAATTAGTGTCTCCATTGGTGGCGGCTGCGGTGTTGGTGCAGAGATGTCCTTGGGGATACCAGCACAGAGGTGCAGAGGTAGAGGGGTGACAGCTGCCTCAGGGGGTCTATGGAGTGGGTATGGGCCTGGAAGGAGCAGAGCTGGTTGGGTTCAGCCACATGTGAGCCCACAGGACAGACCTGGGGATATGATGGCACGGAGCGTGCCGTGTGCTGCCGACTGTGGGCCTGGCGGTGCTTTTATAAGTCATCTCTGGTTATTTTCAGGGGTAGTGATAAAGGGGAACTGGGGTGGCTGCACCACGCAGAGGCAACGTGTTTATGGGCTCCAATTCCAATTAATTCACTGGGGCTGTCTGGTTTATATCAGCACGCAGCATCCGTGCTCAGCTCCTCTTTTATAAGGATAAGGGACGTGCTGCAGGGCTTGTTTGGAGGCCACCAAGTAGTGCGGGTTCCTGTGTCCCCACCACAGCTGCAGCAACATCTGGAAGATTTGGTGCTCCTACTGCCAGTATGCCACGCCACACCGTGCTGTGCTATCCACCAGGTGACTGCTCCTTGAATCCAAAAAATCAGGAGATGGGAAGCAGGGCAGGAAAGAAAAAGAGAAAGCAGAAGGTGTAGTTGTGCCTTAGGGCAGGGCTGATGGAGAGCAGCCAAGAGGAGAGCTTGCAGCCAGTTTCCTGACACGGGATTTGGGGGAATTGGGCTGCTTTGCAGAAAAAATGGAGGGGTCTCTAAGCCTGGTGGCTGCTCTGCACAGCAAAGCTTTAACTCCTTTGAGAGATGGGCCCAAGAACTACACATAACCTTGAGCAATGTCCTTTTCTCAGCAAGAGTGAGAAAAAGATAGGTTGGGGCCAGTTTGGAGTGCAGGGAATGGTTTGCTTATGGAGGGAAATGTATTTCGCTTTTTCGTTTTTTCATACAAGCCCTAGATCACTCTCACCAACCTGGGTTTGTTCCACACAGGTTTTCCTGCTGTCTTTCAGGGATTTCAATCCAGGAAAGGTTTATTCCAAGCCAAGAGGCCCCACATTTTAGTTGCCATTCCTGCTTGCATTGGCTGGAGACCTTTCTGGGAGCAGAGAAAGGGGATTTTGCCCTGCACAGTGCATTTCTGCTAAAAGGGAGGGGGGAGGTCAGGGAAATAAGAATATAAACTAAAATAATAATAAAAAACAAAAAACAAGAAACTTTCATTATTCCTTGTAAAAAATAGTGGAAACGACTCTATAGCAGCAAATCTATCCCCGTGGGTATCCTCTTTGATGTGCAAAGGAAAGGAATGTTTTAGCTGATCTCAATATTTTTAATTCTCTTGCTGATTTAGTAACCCTCTTTAGCTCTAGCTACCAAAGGAAGGCAGATTACCCTGTAAAAGCAGTTCTGTTATTGTCTCTCTTAACCCCAGCTAGCCTTCAATTTCCTCCCATCATTTTTATTATGTCTTCTTCCAGCCAGGAATGAGCAATGAGCTTTATTAGAATAAGAGGTAAGAATTGCAATAAGAAACCCCCCCACGCCCCATGCCCGAGGCAGGAACCAGTTGGGGCAGTGATTCAGCACTTCTGAATCCCAAATGGATGGGGCTGCAGGACTCCATCCAGCACAACCTGCCCAGTTCAAAAGATCTGAATGAAAGTTTCCAGCACTGTTGTTATTAAATCTGTAAAGGGCTCCAGCACCTTTCTCGAAGTAGTCAGGTCATGGTTCCTTTTCAAAGCCAGGTCTTGCTCCTTTGTTTTCAGGAGGAAAACATTTTACTTGTGTTTGGTGCAGAGAAAAACAGGAAAAACATGGGAGAAGGCAAGCTTCTCCTGCTCTTCTTGCTTATGCTGGAAAACATACGTTTCTTTCATTTCCCTTGCATCAGTACGGAATACATTTGTTCAATGAGAAACACAAGAGAAGCTGCCAGGGGAAATTTCCCCCCTTCTCATACACACACACACACACACTCCTTTCTTTCTAAATTTTCCAGAAACGGAATGGGTGTCTCTCTTATTAAGTTCTTAGAATACATTTGGGCCTTTAAAAGCTTTCCTCTTCCACCCTTGTATTATTACAGCCTGTTGTGCTGCTTCTGCATTTCCCACACAAAGCACCGATGTAATCAGAATATCCTTGATACCAGGACCAGGCAAATGTCTCCTTACAGTCTCAGCATACTAAAGATTTTGTTTTCCAGTGCAAGTAGTAAGGTTTGCAATTAAAGCAGCTGAACGCTGCCTGTATTTCAGTAGATATCTGCTTCTGACATTCAATATATTGTTTGCGCACTGATTTTATGGTGCCACTAGTAAAGTAAAGAATCTTTATGCCTCATATTGAAGATTTCACTCCTTTACCCTCTTTATTTGCACCCAGATTGACTCCTGATGATACGGCTTGCTTATTCAGTGGCTGGCTGTTTCAGATAATTGTTTGATTGCTATTAACACAAGTTCAAATGTTGTTTAATTGTGGGAATATACAGCGCGTTGTTGCCGAGCAGGGTCATTTGGAAAGCGAGCTGAATGCTGATAGGGCTGTAAAGGCAGAGCTTATGCAGGAGCTTTGTTCATTCTCCTTAATGCTTTCTTTTTCATAGCGTTTTAAGCTCTTAAAATAGGAGCTGCTGAGGTGCACGGCGAGGGAGGATCGAGTGGCAGGTGTCAGGCACAAGCAGCCCCAGCAGCAGCAGCAAGCACCGCTTTAGAAGCTGTAATATATGGGAAAACTCCCATACGTTCAGAGATAAAAGATGTTCCTTGGTTGTGGGTGTTCAAATGGAATACAACATCTCTGCTCGTTGGGTGCACTGTTTAATTCACAGGTGGGATAGATCCGGGATAATTGTAACTTCATCCTGGTTGAAGACACCCCGATGATTTTCAGCAGATTTCTGTCACAGGAATGTTTGCGCTTTCAGATCTGTTCTCCTTCAACGTTTGGTTTGCTAAAATCCTCCAGCAACAATAAAAAGCCCTCAACCGCTGTAAAATGCATCTGGAACCTGACAAACAGAGTGGGGCTGGAGCCAAGGAAAAATCGACAGCCTCCATCAGGCTTCGTTTGCTGGAGGGCTTTGCAGAGAGGTGGCAAGTTCAGCACAGCAATCTGTGGTTCAGGGCTTGGTTTCCCAGCACATAAGTCAACACCAGCTCAGGAAATTTGACCAAAGGCAAAATAAACCTACTTTGGTTTACATTTTCAGCGGAATAATGATGCTTTTCCCTGCTCGTTTCTTCTCTCAGCACATTCCTGTTCCTCTGAAGGAAGCAGCCCAAGTTTGAAGCCCTTCAGATTTCCCCCAACGCCGTGATGGTGCCTATGGCATGCACATGGCCTGGCTCCAATGGGAGCACCCAATGGAGGGGATTTTGTTCCTCCTTCCATGTGATCTTTCCCTGCCTTCAAGTTGCTCACTGAAGCTCCTAAATGGGTCCTATTTGTTTTGAAGGAGTCCAAGCTAGAGCAGGGTGCGTTGGCCAGACCCACTGAGCTGGAAGCTGTGCTAGCCTCAGAGGTGGCATTGCAGTGCAACGGGGCTGGCCTCATCACATCATGTGAGCCCAAGGATCTCGCCCTCTCCCATACATTCCTGTCCTCTCAGGGCCCTTCTCATAGGCAGAATACTGCTTCATCTCTCTTCAAAACAGAGATTACTGTCTTCAGAGCACCACGGGCCCAGTCTGTAGGCTGACATCTCTCTGTGATCTCCTCTTTGTGCTGCACAAGGACTTCATCATCACTTTTCACCTCTGCCGTTGTGCAGTAGGTGAAGGAGCTGAACAGTCAAAGTGCTTTGCAAGAAACCCTGTGGCTAGAACAAGTTCTATACCAGCATGTCCCAAAAACACCCTGCACACCACTTACCCTGCAACACTACCAGGTCCTGCACACAAGAGCTAGGGTCCTATAGAAATCAGCTCCCCTTTTTGTCTCCCATGGGCCTTCTTCTGTGGGGCCAAGGAGTGCTCCCTGCTATGGGGCACACAGCCAATGAGGTGACAGCTGCTGTGGTCCCCAGGATCCTGGGTTCCCCACCACCAGTTCAAGAGCAGGGGGGCACAGCCAAGAGGAATCTTTTGTCTGAGGGGCGTGCAAACGAGATTAAATCCCTGCAAACTGTGGAATGCTGATTGGGTTTATCTGTGTGATGGAGGTGGGGACTTGCTTCACAGTGCTAAGTGATACAGGTAATATTTCCAAAACAAAATCTCCAATTTGAAATCCAATTAGGGTTGCTAAGTAACAACATAGTTAACCAGCCAATGTTTGCTAAACCCAGCCTTTTGCAAGCAAGGGAACAGCTTCAATAAATTGCACTAACAATATATAAATACTCTAATACAAAGCCAAAACAAAAATGTATAGTTTACTAAAACACAAAACCTTTTAACATTGACTGCTAGGATTTTCCTCCTTATCTGCACCATTTCAGAAGCTGTGTTAATGCTTTCAACTTCCCTGGCTGGCCTTCTGTGCTTAAACTGCAGCACTGGTGGGACAGGGATCTGTGTATTTACTTTGCAGAGTAATCCATAGTACGCAAGCTTATTGATGAGTGTATATCTTGCATGCCTGTACTGAGGGCCTGAAAAGCAATTCAGATGAAAAATAGCTGCTTGGGATTGCTCTTTAATTGTCAACGGCTTCAGTATAACTGATCTGCTGGGCACTGCCTCCAGTCACTGCTGCTGTCACAGCACGGTGCTCTGCTTTCTATCTTGCTTTCTATCTGGCCTCCAGTTTTTAAACCCTCTGTGGTCTTCCCTGTTGGGTAGGATTCCTGGTTGGCAAAAGGGTTTGCGTTGAAGTTTCAATCCCTAAATGCAGGATTTCTTCAGCAGAGCAGATCTGGGGCACAGAGCAACCCCTCTGCACGAGCATCGTCCTTTCTATAGCCTGCTGCCTTTGGACTCAAATTTTGGTCCTTGTTGAGGCAGTGCTCCACGGGGTCTGCTCCCTGCTGCAGGCTCTGCCAAGCACTGTCCCTCTTTACCACCCACAGTGAAAGGGGTTAGCTGTGTGCCATAGGTGGCATTAGTGGTTTGCTGCAGAAAGAAACGAGAGCAGGATTTTCGTGGCTGGAGCCTCATGTGTTTGCTGGGCTCCTTTGGGACCCCATGTGAGGGGAAGCCCCATGCAGTGTGTTTTGGTCGGTGCGTGGGGAGTGTAGATGGGCAAGGAAACCTTCTGCTTTGCTTTCCTGAATGCTCATCCCTGCAAATTGCTCTGTCTCTGCTCAAGGATCTGTGTAAATATATGGACTGGAGATGGCAGGAGCTGCACACCAGCATTTTTTACCAAGGCAAGATGATATTTCACAACTTCCTCCTTTTACATCAAAGGAAAGCAGAAAATCTTTCTTAGATCAACCTGTCTTGAAGCTGGTGTCAGGCTTCCTTACAAGCTTCCTCCTTATTTGCTCAGTGCTGTGTTCAAGCCCAACTTGACAGCAGAGCATAGCTGATGAGCTGTGAAGATACCTGCACTTCTGGCACATCGTTTCAATGAGTGCATTAGGAGAATGCTGTCACCCCAGGGTGACACCAGAACCCTGCATCCATCCCTCAGAGCCCCGTAAGGAGAATTCAGCTCCTGCTCTGCTAATCCAGCAATCAGCAACAGCCATACAAGGAGGGATGGAGCAGCATCCTAACAGACCTGGAGCATCTGAACCTACAAAAAACAGTGCTCACGTGGCAGTGTTGGTCAGGTTGCCCCATGGGCAGCGTGCAAACGGGGCCTCAGAGTCCGGAGCTTTTGTGCAAAGTCAGCTCGGGCTGAATGTGATGGAAGTAATGAACAGTGCAGCTTCAAATTAAAATAAAGCTAATGGAAAGGGCACAGACCTTAACTGTCACTCTGACGCTTCTAAGCGGAGTTGCTTACACTGTGCTGAGCTCACCAAGTCTGGGCAGTGTGACCCGCCAGCTCTGGGGCTGGTGTGCCATCCTAATGATGTGTACCCACCCTCCCATGGGGCACGGGGTGAAGGGCTCGAGGAGTGAGGGCTTGAGGGCAGGCACCTTTATTTAATGCACCATGACTATGCAGGGCTGCAGCTCTTCATCTCACTGGATTTTGCTGATAGGTGGCAGTTCTGGCACAGGTCTGATGCAGTCTGTCCCAGTCTTTCCAATGACATTGTTCTAGCTTTTGTCCCTTTGCTGCTGCTGCCATTCTCATTCAGAGGTGAGTAGGATGTCCCTTAAACTAGGGATAAAGCTGGGACACCCTACTAAAGCTGATTCTTTTGCCCTATCGGAAAGGACAACGTAGTCTTTCCTAGCTGTGTAGTAGCTACCTCCACAATACTTGTCAGCTTTTCACCACGGGAGGCAAAACAAATAGAGATTCCCCTTTAGTTTCCTTGAAGGCCTTCTCCAAGTAGAGCAGAGAAGTGGGGTAGAAGGCCAGCCTTCTCTGAGGCTTTGATTTGAAAAACGCACTCAGATAGCCAGGGAACGACCCTATGTTGGGAGAGCTCTGCTGAGGAGGAAGGTTCTGTGCCTTGGATATCATAAAACTACTTCTGGGAGCGCTTTATCTCATGCCTTAAGGGGTTCTGTATCTAACAGAGAGTCCAGCAGACATTCCTGTGGGCTGAGAAACTAGAGCTTGGACCTACCACACGTACTGGAGGATGACAGGGTAGGGAGAAATTCATTAAAGCCCCCACGTGTGTGAAAGTTGCTGGGTTGTGTCCCCCAGGTATTTTCCTTCTCAGAAATGCCTAGCACAGTCCTCCATGCTGCTCTCAAAGGGGAAAACTGCTGAATGTCCTTGCATTGTCATGTTTCCCATGCACTGATGGTGCCCCTGGTGCCCCTCCTGACTATCCTCACACAGTGGGCTGAGGAGGTCAGGTGCCTGGGTAGTATAGCAGCCCTTGCCTCTGTGCACCACCAACCACTGCCTGTTTTCACCTGCATATGCACAGCCACCTCCTTGCCTGACTCTGCAACTACTTGTAGAGCTCTGCATGCCCCTCTGGGCCTGCATCTGCCACTGCTTTCAGCCCTAAGCTCACTTTTTGCAACCCCCCAGCTGTGCAGAGCCCACGGGTCCTGTCCCTGCTCTGCAGCCCCTCGTAGTGTGCAGAGATGTTCTCATCTCTTGCTGTTCTCCTGGGCTCTGCCCTCCCCTTCCCTTGTCTCACCATGTCAGGAGGGGAATCGAAGCTCTGAGATCTCAGCACAGATCGATCCGTCAGTAACCTGAGCAGAGGGGCATCTGCTGACTTGGATGAAACAACTCAGTGATGAATTGGATTAGAGAAAACACAGGATGCCTGCACTCGGGGAGGTGGAGGCTGCAGGAAGGGGGATAATAAGTGGAGGCTTGAAACGCCAGCCTTGCAGCCCTTGGGGGCTTATGCTGTGGGATGCAGGGCTCCCAGTGCTTTCCAAGGGTACAACTGTTGTGTAGGAAGGCCGGGCTTTGTTTCAGGAACTGCTGATAGATTGGGCTGATCACTGCTAAGGGTGAGGTAGAGAAGTGACAGCGTGGCAATAGCAGGTTGTGGAATCAGCCCAGGAAATTGAGCAGCATGAAGCATTCTCTCCTCCTTGACTAGAGCAAGGGGGCTGAGAAAAGGCTCTCTGTCCATTGTCTGTTCCAAAAGCTGTCCTGCTGTCACTGTGTCTGTCTGGTTTCACTGGGCAGTCCCAGGGGACTGTGGGTGCCAGCAAGGGAACATCACATCAAGGACAGGCAGCATGAGATGCTTTTTGCTAGAGCCAAGCTTTGGCACTGCAGGACCATGCAATACACCTTGCTGGAGGCAGTGACAAGGCTCACACTTCCCCTGTTAAGAGCTAAGAGGGAGGACTGAGTCATGCACCAGAGCTTAAGCTGCTTCTCTAGCCCTCTGGAGCAGAGCTTAAAGCAGTGATGCAATCTCAAGAGAGATAAGGAAGGATTACTGAGATTCAGGCTCACTGGCTGGGGTGTGCTGGGCATCTACAGCATAGCAAAGGGATGGCCATGCATCTGTAGCAATGGAAAGTCAGGGTGTAAGTAGATGGAGTGGTCAGAACAGGTCAACGTACGCTCTGCAGTGAAAAAAAACCTCATCCATACATTTCTAGTGTTACACTAAGCACTGATAAGTGCACCAGTACAGCCTGTTCCCCAGGTGCTCCCACCTCCCCAAGTTACTGAGGATGAGGTGCTCACTAGGAGGCTCAATGGAGCATGATCACCTCCTGCACACATAGCACAGCACTGCAAAGTCCTCACTGCAGGAAGGTGCATCATCTGCTGCTCTCAGCTCTGAGTGGGTTCTCACGTTTGGTCCTCTTGCTCCCTCAGCACAGCCCCTTGCTGCATTCTGTGTTGGAATTGGCTTCCAGAGAAGGACAGGGACAAATGGCCTCACTGCCAGTGGTGTGACAGAGCACTGCCAGATGCATCTGGGAGGTGTGGATCTATAAAGGAGGAGTAATAATGTGAGAAGATGTTGAGAGCTCCCTACCCCACCCAAAGCAAGGGAGAGGAGGAAATGGCTTCAGCCCCTGCTCCTCTCAGAGGTGGGGAGGAAGTGAAACACTGAGCTAAGAAGTAAGGGCTCCCAGTTTCCATCAGCCTGCAGCAGCTCAGTCATAGGGGCTGGTTTGAAATGAAGGCTGGAACTGAAAGGGATACAGAAAATACAAAACCGTACTGAGACCATTAAATGCCTGGGGAAATCTGGAGGAAAAGCATAACATCCAAACGTGCAGGAAAGTTGATTAAAATGTCACTGACTCCTAGGATAAAACAGGAGTTCTTTGCAGGCCCCTAGTACTACAGGCTGAAAGATGTGGATTGCAGAAAGGTACCTCCTGGGGAGACAGTGATTCACTGGTGGTGAACCAGCCCCAACAAGGCTCAAAGGAGGAATAACCCAGTCCTTACCTATCAGCCCAGAACTAAGGGCTGCTGTGTGCAGGCTGGCTGGCTGTCACCCCCTGCTTGTCCCCTTGGGTTCTGCCCTATCTCCCAGCTCATGTGAACATCTGAACCCCTCCAGCAAGCTTTTTGCACGGCACTTGTCAAAAGAAGCTTTGTAAGCTTTTAAAAAGTGTTTTCACATCCAAACAAGCATCTCATAACTCTACACTCTATTCTGCACTTGGGGTTGTGTCCATGCAGTGGATTCCTCCCCTGCCCCGGATGGGGTCAGCTGGGTTGCAATCAACATCGCCAGTTTGGAGCTTACTGGCAAAAGTTCAAAGCAAGAGTCATTACGATGCCAGACAGCTTCCCCTCAAGCTTGAGTTTGCTAATTAAAAATGCCTTAATAAATGCAATGCTTCAGCCACAGCTGAAGTGAAGGGGCAGTCAGGAGCTGCGAACAGGCACCACTAGGCAAGGAAAGCCAAAGTGTCCCTGCAGATGCCTGCTAAAACCTATGGAGATGCTCCTCAGGACTGCACTGCCATCTGCAAGGCATCAGGCGTCTGCACTGCATTCCTCCCTGCCAGAGGAGATTTTGGCAGTGCATCTCCCCACGTCCATGAAAGGACTGCCCATACATCTCCAGCAGCTGCACAGAGCCGTGAAGGGTTAAGCGATGTCACAGTCTCCCGGGTTAATGATGTCCCAAGATGATGCAGGCAGAGCATTATTTACTGAGGACACCAAGCAGGCAATCGTTCTTCAGGAGCAAGTGATAAATCTTGCTACGTCTCAGTGATCCCATCACTGCTGCTTACAGCAGCAGCAGTGCAGGGCTCTGCCTGCTCCAGCCCCTGGAGTCCTGGTGCTGGCAGGGAGCCACGCTCCCTAAGGGCTCAGCAAAGGAATAGAAGAGGGGGTCTAGACCTCAAATAAACCCCAGTGCTTGGGCTGAGGTGTTCTCTTGTATGTATTGGTTGCTCTTCTAGTGAGAAGTTTGCTGGCTGTCTCCTTGGTGAAAGCAGAGGGAACAGCTGCTGTAGAGCAGTAAGGAGACTCCACGTCCTTCCTGACAGCTCCCAGAGAGGCCAACACTCTGGGCCCATAAATTACAAGACAATACCACATCTTTTCTACATAAACTTTGATCTGATAAAGGATTTGTCAAGTTGAATTGCTACTAGAGCAATTTGCCAGCAGTTAACTCTTCCCATTGGAACTGGGATGTACCAGGAGCAGAGCGTGGTTATTTATGGGAGCAGGCTGGCTCTGACCTCTGCACGCTGCTGCAGAGCTCTGCTGAGCATTGCTGGGAGCTAGAGACATGGTGTAACGTGCATCTCCCTCCGCATGGCTTTGGTCACCAGCTGTGACAGCCTTGTGGTCACATCTCTCAGACCATACGGAGCTGTGGAGTCTCAGACCTGACTCCAGGGGAGCCCAAGGCACACTAAAGGTGGCCCAGCCCAGAAGTCCAGCAGTAATGCAGCTTATTAAGAAACTGGAAAGGGAAGAGGCTGATTTTGCAAAGGCAAGACACAGAACCAGGGGAAGTAGCTTGCTGGAAGGCAGGAACACAGCAGAGAAACATGCTTGCACCGAGCAGCTCCTACCTGAGGCTTCTTAAGCTTGGTGACTATAATTGGATGGAAAGTGCTGCAATAATAGCAGGGTGGCAAAGTCTTTAGCTGTAGCAAATGAAAGCGAGCCCAAACACAGCAGCCACAGGTGTAGAAACAAAGGAAAAGAGCTACTTACCTTCAGAAGGCCTCAGATAGGGTTTCC
Source organism: Cyrtonyx montezumae (assembly GCF_038088225.1). NCBI lineage: Eukaryota > Metazoa > Chordata > Aves > Galliformes > Odontophoridae > Cyrtonyx > Cyrtonyx montezumae. Next base: position 3,542,581 of record NW_027072056.1, on the reverse strand, counting down.
CAGCAATACGTGCTCTCTCCTCCCCTACCAGCCCTTAAATGAGGTCTGGGAAGGGGTGGATCCTGGCTCCATGCCTTCCAGTCACTCAGGTACACTGCGTGCACCTGAGCTCCCCTGGGTTGGCCCTGTCTGCCCACCAGGTGCTCCATCACTGCTTCAAGCTGTGACTTAGTGTTTCTGCTACAGAGACACAAGTGTTCATGGAGTAGAGGCCAGGGATAAGAGGGAAATAAATGTACCATGGTCTGCAGCTGTACAGAAGAGTCACACTGACATAAGGGAGCAGTGGAGCTGTGCACAGCTATAAACTCTTATTAAAAAGTGCTGAGACTCTCCCTGGGTCTGGCCCTAACCTTCAGCTTCTCCCTTTCACCTTCTGCTGTAGGATGTGACCATACCCTCCTTGGGAAGACCAGCCATGGCTGGTCAGGAAGACACATTTCTGTCTTTGTCAACCTACTCAAGCACTTCAGAGGAGGAATGGACATCGATAAATGGATTTTCTGGGCTGAAGCTCTGCCCAGTTGAGTTCTTCAATAAATTAGCATGCCATTTCCTGATGTGCTGCTAGAATGTATAGCATACAGCTGGTGAGAGCGGAGCCAGCTCCTGTCTGCTGGGGAGATGGGGTCGTGTCCTGGTGGAGGAGGGGATGTAGTGGCATGTCACCAAGTGTAGTCTATATGGTGTCCAAAGAAGGCTGTTGCTAATTGGATTGAAGAAGACAAATGGCCATTAGCTCAGTCTCCAAAGGACCATAACTGTGCTAATAATGAAGCTGAACTCCCTAATACTGATCTTTAGTATCTGTGAAGTTATGTAATGGATGGAATATCGTTAAGCAAAAGGAAACTGTCCAAGTATGGGAGGGGGGGGGGGGGGGGGGGGAAGGAGTTTACAGAATTTGCTGAGATTTGGTGCTTGCAGCAAAACTTCAGAGCCAGCTTCTCTACAGCAAGGAGACCTTTGAGTCTAATTTGTTATCCTCCTTCCCCTCGTTCTACTTTTTTTTTTTTTTTAAGACAAAATTACATTCCAGACAATGATTGCGGTGACATTAAGCTCAAGTGATCAAAACCTGTTTTGCTGCACCAATGTCAGCTGTTGAAGGGACAAGCGCTTGTGATGAATGTTTGATATCTGCCCATCTTGCTTGATATGCATCCCAGGAGGAAGGCAGGGGACAATCTGATCAGCTCAGCAGTCTGCTGGCATTTCCATGGCCTCTGGAGCCGTATTTCTCAAAGAATGTAAGGCCGGCTCAACACTTGATGCTGCTTTGACAAGGAGCCTTTGGCCATGGCAGTGGGACAGAGGAGGTTTTCTGTCAGAAAACACCAATTTGTCATAATTGGACCTTTTTGCAGTGCTAAAGAAAACTCGGGTAGGAAATAAGCTTTCTATTAATAACACTGGGCTAGAATTAGAGCTGTGTGCAAACCGTGGCACCATCTTGCCTGCTCCTGTTTCACCACCAGTCCAAGGTCCTCTCTGGGCTGCAGACATGACACACAGGGACGGTACCCTTGTGATAAATGGCCAGGTGATGAAGAGATGCTTTGTGTTCATCCTCAGCTGCCGACAGCCCTGTGAGCCCTCTACCCAACACTCACAAGGTGTGGGGTGCTCCCATCCCCAGGGGCTCCCCCTGGCCACTCGGGGCTGCAGAAGCAGCTGTAGGTTGAATAAAGGCAGGTGGACTTGAGGAAAAAGACTCCCTCCGTTTTGGAGGAGTCACAGGTAAATTTGTTTTCCTTGAAGCAGAAGTGCTGCAGCCGTTCCAGAAGCCTTCTGCATAGTCTTCCATAACGATCACAGTCTCCTGACTGCATGATCTCCAATAACATCACCTAAGTGATTTCCCCCCAGGCAATAAGGTTAAGTCATGGGAAACAATTTCTATTTTTAATAACGTTTTTGCTAAATATCCTGTCCCTGACTTTCCCCAGAGGCTCAGAATCCATCTGCAATAAGGGGGCTTTAAAAGGGCTTTAATAATAAATATAATACCACCATTCTTTTATGCTTGTAACTATTCATGCTTGACTGAATTCCCTGATCTTTTTATGGGTCTGTTGAAATATATTGTCCAAGTCAAGGGCAGGCCTGTTTTTAAGCTGCTTGCGTTCCCCTGCTTTAATTCTTTTTATCTCTAGGTAACAGTCCAGATAATGCCATTCTGGCGCTGTATTTATCCACACACAGCAGCAGCAAAGCCCAGGGAGCAGCACACACAACCTTGTGCACCCCGAGGGGCTGTGTGACTACCCAGTGCTGGCTCTGCAGGACCATAATAACTTTCTTCTCTGTATCTTTTCAGCCCAGCCCTACGCACGTCTCGCAAAGGCAGAAGTTGCCCTCCCCAGTCTTTTTGTTCACTGATGGATTTCAGGCTGCCCAGGGATTCTGTGACTTTCTCCTCCTTTAGACACTCCTCAAGAAGCACACATCCTCTCCCTGAAGCTGCAGGCCCTGCAGCCCTAATTACTCAGAATGACCTCGCCTGGGACCCCCACCACCCACCTTCAGCCCTGCCAGCTCCACTTAACTCAACTCCGAGCCCTCAGCCCCGACCTGAGCTGTGCTGTAGGTGTGCCTATGCCATCCCCTGGCTGCTGCAGAGCCTCTGTAGCTTCTTTCCCTTGAGATTTTCTCAGCTGAACTGCTGGTTTCTCTGCCTGACCCCTTTCATCTCAGCCCTTTCTTCTGCAAGCAGCCAGCAGTGTTCCTGCCCTGGCTGTGCCTTTGCTCAGTGTTTTCTCGTGAATGAGCCCATGTCTGCTGCAGCCAGCCAAGTCCTCCAGGGCACAGCTGAGGGAGTTTGCCCTCTGAGCACGACAGGCTGAGGGATGGGGATTTCTGAACTAATTTGCTGTAAACAATGATCCATAGTAGGTCACTTCTCTCTTCAGCAGCTCGGCAATTAAATCCATCGGAGACATGAATGTAATCGGACTGCTGACAATTAGCACTCAGAAGCCCTGGAGCAGTCTGGAGGGTTCTACCAATGATTTCCATTGCACCAGTTTGGGTTTTATTTGTCTTCTGGCTGCGCTGTTCCAGCCCAGGAGCTTTTTGCTGAAGGATGGTGGAGGTCTTGAGGATGTGAAGCCTGTGAAAACGAAGGCTGCAGGGCAAGGAGAATGTACGAGGCATGCTTGCCATGCAGAGAGTGTCCAGGCAAGATCCTGCTCAGCCCTGCAGTCTGTCTGCCCATCTGTGTGGGAGATACCAGCTTGCAGTGGGGCAAAGCAGGCTGTGAAGGGCTCCTGGTAGCTCTGTGGGTCCTCAGTTTCACACCAGAGGAGAAAGGGACGAGTGGGAGTGAGGTGACCAAGCAGGTGACCTTTGCTAGTTTGCAAAAGGTGTCAGAGTGGAGCTGGGGACTGCAGGTGGGAAATGGCTGGGCCATCCCTGCCCCACAGTCAGAGCAAGCTGTTGGGGGTCCGAAACACAGAAATGACAGAAGTCACTGATAATTCTTCCAGGTCCAAGCCAACAATGGCAATCTGTGGCCACCACCAGAGCAACTGCACTGCAAGAGCAGCACCCTCCTGGCACATAGAAACGAGTTTGCTCATACCCAGGGCTTCAGGAGGCCCAGGAAAATAGGATTTATCTTGGGTTAAAAGGGGGAAAAGGAAAGAATACACCAGGTGCTCCCGAGCCAGGACTGAAATACAACAAATTTTGAACTCTTGAATGAAAATGTTTCTAATCCCAGTTCAGAAAGCGTGAAGGAGCAATTTGAATTCAGTCTATAGAGCAGAAACTTGGCCAAGATCTGCCTTTTTGCCCAAAGAGTTTGGGCTGGGGCCAGGTGTAGAGGCTGGCTGCCTTCCTGCCGAGCAGCTCCCTGGGACAGCTTTGGGATGGAGGCAGCTCACACTGGTCACCTTGTATGTCAGGGACTTTTGTTTCATTTCCAGTTGGGACCATTAAGTATCAAAGCCCATAAAATCATTCATCCTCTTCTGCTGTGGCCTCTTTGTGATGTCTCCCCTTCTCCTTCATGGTAAACTGTTTTCTCCAGTAGAGTTTGTCTGAGGCACTGTGGATTTCAGCCACACATACATTATTTTTATCTACCCTGCTATTTTGCTGGGCTTCTGCACATGCAGGATCACTGTTTTATTTGCAGTTTTAGCAGTGAGGATGTGAATTAGAGGATTTTTATTTCACTTGTGGCTTTCCATCCGCTGTTGTGTATTAAACCAAGCTTTGGTTGGAAACAATAATAATAAATATCCTTTGTGTGTTCCCTGTTATAACGTAGTGATCTGCTTGTCGGCATGAGAGAACAGTTCTGCAATATCATCACCCTAAGTCCACAACACATCCACCATATCCCAGTTAATTATACGGTGCTGCTGTTTCATATGGACCCCAGTAGGATCGTTTTGCTGCAGACATTATTCTGGGAGGAAAGCAGATGCTATTAACTTTAACAAACAATTTTTTAACGTGATCAAACCCACCCAAGTCTGGCTTTTCTACGAAAGTCTCATGAGAAATCTGTGCTGCAGATGTACACGCTGGCATTGTCAGCATGAGTGGAGCCGGCAGGATTCCTCCAGAGGAGGAGAAAACTTATTTTTTGATTGAAAAAAGCTTACTTTCAGGGTAACAAAGATGAGTATCATTAATGGTGGATTGTTTTAGGGACCTCTGTCTTCCCTGCTGTCCTGCCAAATGATTGATAACACCATGAGTTTCATGGGAAAATGCATTAAAATTTAGTCATTCAAGAGACAGGAGAATGCTGTTGGTTTATGTCATTTTCTTCTTTAGTAAACCAAAGCTTGGAGAGGCCTTTCATTTTTGACGTTGCACGAAGTAATCCTTCCATGGGGACGCAGATGGAAAATCAAATAGCTGCTTATTTGTGCAGCTTTCACCCTATCATAAAGCTGGGCACCTTTGGGGACCCTCTCCAGTGACAGCATCTCAGGGCAGGCCTGTGCTCCTTCACTGCAGGAACCCCAGGCACTGCATACCTGAGATCCAGATGACCGGTTTGTGCCATTTTTTAGCCTCCTGCTCCATCTTTCCCTCCTGTAACTACCTGCTCAGGGCAGTGCCTCGGCTGTCTGCTTTGTGTAGATGATGAAAGTCAGAGAGCAGCAGCCCTGGCTCACAACGGGGACACGTGAGAGTCTGTAGCAGAGGGAAAGGGAAGGGATTGGCATGGCTTAACCTCGGTGCCCTGCAAGCCTGCTGTTTGCTGAAGGGAGGAGAAGCCCTCCCACCTCTGTGGGAGGGGTGGTGAGCAGGGGTCACTGCTGGCTGCAGGTTATTTGGGGACATGGGATGCACTTCAGGCGTGTTTTGGAAAACCCTCTGCAAAGCAGCGGGGGTGAGGCTTGGTCTGACCCAAGATAAACGCCATCTGTCAGTTCTTGATCGGTCTGTCTTTAAAATTCGGTCCAGCTGAGAGCTAGAGATCATTATTAGTCTTTTCTGTAGCTTTCGCAAGGAGCGTTTCCATTGAAATGCACAGCCCGACCTTCCTCTCAGGCAGAATAAATAACCAATAAATTATTCAAAGAAGTGTTTAACATAGGTGAGAATTAACTCTTACGTCAGTGCAGGCAACCAGTTCCTGGCTGGGTTCGGCACTGTTCCAACTCGAGGTGGGATTGGGAGCAGCCTGAGGACCACGATCCAGGGTGGGATGAATCCATTTCACCAGGAGCTCTTTGTAGCCCTCCAGGTTCCCTCCTTGAATTGCAGGGGTTGCAGGAGGGTGTCCTGAGTGTGGCAGGAAGCTGGGATGCCTGGATGGAGCTGTGCAAGGGAGATGGAGAGGTAGGAGAGCCAGCCACGCTCCTCATGTTGAGAGAATATAAGAGCTAACCCCGGAGAAAACTTCTCTGACCATGGAAGAAAATAGACATCTTCCGGATCTGATGGCTCTTTTCCTGCTTAAAAAGGGGAATGGGTCTGTTTGTGAAAGAAAGGGCAAGTGAGAAAGCAGATCCTGCTGCGTGGAAACCTGGATGAGGCTGAGAAGATGAAGCCTGGCAGGGTACAGCTGCCATCTTGCATTTTGTCACTGAAAGTGACTTCTCTCCATCATGTCACCACAGCCAACTGTGGCTGTGGGGTGCAGAGGCCTCCAATGCTTTCTGGCAGCCCTAATGCCGTGCACCCGGGTGCTGCTTGGGACCTGGGGCTGGTTTGTCAGAGAGTGCACACAGGGATAAAAGAATGCTGATCTTCACACTCTCATCTGCGTCATTAGGGCGCTGCTTGGAGGTGGGTGTGCAGCCAGGCAATCCCTCCTGCTGCTGGCTCTTCTGGTTTGAGCAGTTTCTGCCCCGATGCTGGCTCCTCAGTGTCCTCAGCCTCCATCTTTTCATCAGAAGTTACTGCTGCTTTCATTCTGCTGACGTAACTTTTGACCTGGCTGCTCCGTAACTCGCTCCTGATGTGCTCCTGGAGTCAAATTGCACACAAGGGTCACTTGGCACGATGTCCTTTCTCATTTAATCACTGCAGATAATTTTTAAAATAATATTAAAAATATATATATCCACACTTAGCTATGACACACTGGAGGCAAAGTAAAGCAGGGAGGAGCAGGGGCAGGCCAGGGCAGTTCTCAGGTGGCCATACCCAAAGGATGTACTCCAGGTCAGTGTATGGTCCTTGATTCACCCTCCTGGGTGCCAGGAGCTTCATGCTTCCATAAGCAAGACAGGAGACATGCAAAGCGAAAATGGGCAGTGTTACTGTACCAATAGGACTGCAGCAGGGAAAGATGGGTGCTCCCACCCTCAGGAGCCACCTTTTCTCCAGTCCCTTGGCCTCTTATCCTTCAGAGGATGCAGCATTCCATTGTTATCCTAATATCTGTTTTGTTTTAAGCTTCCCTGTCAGCTTCCCTGATGTGACTGAAGATTCCTGAACTCCTGGGAGCCGCAATTCATCACTCGAAGGTGTCTGCTCATCTCTTTGCTCCAGTACACCAGTTTTGTTACTGGGTTGCTCTCCAGCATTTGGCTGCCTCTTGGAGGACGTGAGAGCCTTCTGTATTCTAAGGATAGCCCTGAAACCTCTGTTGAGAAAATCTGAGCTCCCTGCATAGGTATGGGTTGGTATCTAGGAAGCTAGAGGCTGTAGATGTGATGGCAATCTTGCTTTTCACCCTGTATCTGTCAGCCTTGATGTGTTTGATGGTGAACAGAGCATTTCTCCAAAAGCTTTAGGCACTTCATGTGGTACCACACTGATTCTTTAGGGGTGGGATCATCTGGGCTTTTATTACCTCTGGTCAGGAAAATCATACTTCTACACCAGTGCTTCTCCCAGACCCCATCCCAGCAATGCCAAGTAAGAAATTTCTCTTCTCCTCTGCCTCTGTTTCCCCATCAGCAGACTGGAAATAGTGGAAACCATCTTAACCTGCTGAAAACCACTGAGGCAAAGGATGCAGTATTTATTGTCGACCAGAAACTGAACAAGTTGCTTGTTTCCAGCTAATCAGTGTGTAATATAAAAGGTCACTCCAGTTGTAAAAGCAAGGTGCTATTTTAGTCCTAAAGATTATTATTAAAGTGGAAACGGAAAATAACCTGAAAAGAGGGATTGGAAACACAACACAAATGTTATCCGTATTTCACTGAAAATAAGAAATTACTCGAGTCTTGACAGCATCCTTCCTCCTACGAGGATGGATTTTTATAACAGTGCATTATTAATAGTCACATCAATGCGTGACTCAGAGGAGAGACTATCTGGTAAACAGAGGCTGGTTGGGATACTGCCATGTTACATTTACTTTATTTCCGTTGGGCCACCTATTTCCACCAGTTCAGTCTTTTTCTCTTCTTGTCGACAAGGATGTTTGAAGTCATTTCTGCAGAAAGCTCCATTTGTTCTCAGCACCAGTGCTTGCAATAAGTCTACGCTTTACACAGAAATAAGATCTTTTCTCCATCTCTACAAGAGACCACGGAAAGCCTTGCATGTCTCCTAGGAGATGGAGGGGCTGGGGGCATTCAGGAGGGTTTTGCTGTAGCTCCCTGTGTCACTGGTGTCCCTGGTGCTCTCGAATCTTCTCTGTATGTGCCAGAGAAGAAACCTTCACCCTAAGGAGAATCATTCCATTTGGAAGAGACCTCTAAGATTGTCCAACCCCACCATGTCCATTGACCATGTCCCTCAGCACCACATCCCCACAGCTCTTAAACACCTCCAGGAACAGTGGCTCCATCACTTCCCTTCATGAAATAGGGTGTTGGGGTGACCCTGGTGCAGAAGATGGCACAAGCCACTCTGCTGTTCCTGGCTCCGCTCTTCTCCTCAGCCACCAGCTTTGCCAAAACAAGCAACACCGTGCTTTCTTTTCAGCTTGGATGCTCAGCACTGCGAGCAACTCTTGCCATGTGGAATCGCTACTCTCGTGCCTCCTGTGCCCAGGGAGCCTTGCACTTACACGGGCAGGTGGAAACCCTCAGCAAACATGCCACCAGCTGCAGCGTGTCCCACTGGAGGTAAGGCTGCTGCCTCCTGACATGATTAATAGTGCTAAGCCCCGAGCTTGGGTAACAGCTGCTGCCACGATCAGACCTCCAAATGAGGTGCCAAATAGCAGCGAAGCAGGAAAGCCCTCAAATCCAGGGAGGCCAAAAAGCAGAGAAAATATCTCTTGTTTCTGTGGCCTGGGGTGTAAATCTAGAAAACCTCTGTGTGCCAGCCAAGTTGGGCTGATATCAGGGGTGTCTGGGTGAGTGCTCAGGACCCTGCTCCAAGCAAGGGGTGAACCACTGCCTGGCACAGGCTTCCATGCTGCAGCATCACCCAGGGATCTGAAAAGCTGAAAAAACAGGTGTCATTTGTGCTGCTGGATGTGAGTGCTGTGAGCTGTCATCTTGGCTTCCTTTTTTTTCTTTTTCGTTTTTTTTTTCCCCTGGTTATTTAGAAGACAGAGAACAAATACGAGAAAATGAACTGCAAATAATGACTAACAGCACTTCCAGTCCAAATATTTGCTCACATAATCATGTGGGAACTTTGAAGGCTTGCAAATGGCTCTAGTACTGTTTACTATCCAGCTGGGCCCAAAGACAGCCAGGATGCTCCTCTCTCAATGTCAGAAGAGCTCAGGACACTGAGAGCTGTACTCGCAGCTTCTCACTGCTCCCAGGTCCCCAGAGAAGAGGGGCGATGGCTCGGTTGAGCCCGAGGTGTGGTGAGGATTTGCTGTCAGGGAGCATCCTTAACGATTCTATGATCTGAAGATTGGAAAAGAGCACTAAGATTGTCCAGTCCAACCATCATTTCATTCTGCCTTGGGATGCACAGGATGCTACGGCCTCCCAGGACACACCACTCAGCATCTTTGCTTTCCAACAGGACTGTGCTGCCCATTGCTGCTTGCAGAGGGTGAATATGCACTTCTTGGGTTTGAGGCTGGGGCTGAAACCAACATTTCCCAATTCCTTCTTTAATTTTCTCCCTATCTGGTGTTTTAAGCAGCAACATACACAAAGTAAGCAAGTCCTTTTCTCTTCTGGCCATGCTGGCTGATCTAAAAGCTCCTGGCAAGACAGAAATCTTGTTTTCTCATTGTCACATTGGCCTGATGCAGTAGCACCCTTCTTGGCACTACGTTTTAACCAGAAATTTCTAGTTTTTCTCTCCCTAAACATGAAATGCAAAAGCTCAGAGCCACTTTCCCCAAATATAGATAAGGATTTGTACCCTTAAGGAGCTGCAATTATGAGTGATGCATTTGGCATTTATAGAGTAAGTCTACGCAGTTCAGGATGTATTGTCATTAGCTGCCAGGCACTTATTGGCCATTAAAATATGAGGAGATTCTATGTAGCACTGGGTGCTACTTATCTGTGATCAAACCCAGCACACAGGTAGCAGGTGGCATTTCTACAGTTCCTGCAGGGAATATATCCCAAAACGTCAGATGAGATTATTCTGCTCTTTCTATCAGCCAAAAAAAAAAAAAAAAAAAAAGGAACTGGGGAAGAGGAGGAAGGAGGGGGAGAATGTTTCCTCTAGTTCAATATTAATATTTTCGCTTACAAGTGGCTTGCCAAAATTAGGAGGCATTGAAAAAAAATAAAAAACAGTAATGGGCAAACGTTACCTCCTTGTTCTCCCTATGATCTTCTTGTAGATCCCCAAACTTGGGTTCATCCACATTCATTGACAAGAATACCCAGAAGACGGTGGAAAAGGTTGTTCCTTTTTCCAGGATGTGCTTTAGAAATGAAGTACTCCTGACCCTTAATGCATTACTCTCCACTTAGTGCTTCCTAACAGAATGTTCCCTGGGCAAGCAGCTCTGGGTGTCCCCGTTCGAGTGGGGATCAGACCAGGTGGATCCAGAGGTCCTTTGCCATTCTGTGACTCCGTGACTCCATCTATTCAGTTATCACTAACCCATGTTTCTTTCCCACTGGTGTTTTTCCCCCATATGACATCAAGCCACTCCCAGTCCTGGCCTTGCAGGAGCCACCATGCATGCCTTTGGATGCCTCCTCCATAGTCTTATTGCTAAAAGAAAGGGAAAAAAAGAGTAAACTCAGCTATTCCCACCTGCAAACAGGGCTAACTCTGCTAATTGACACCTTCTCTTCCATAATTATTAATGCTAATAATTACATTAAGTTGGGGAATGTAATGTAATTTTTTTTCTTCTCATCCTTAGCAAATTATCATTTATTGCCACTGGACTCATGGCCCCATCCCAGCAGCTCAATGCAAGCAAGATGTGGGTGTGCTGCTGGCATGCTCTTCCTCCAGCATCCCCGGAGATGCTGTTTATCTTCCTGCACCCAGCGTGTCGTGAAGCTGAGAATGGTTTATCTCCCATTTTAAAGAGCCTCGCTGCGTTATGGCCCTTGCGCAGCACCGTCGAAATCTATGGCAACCATTAATGAGATTTGTTCTTTTTCAGGAGCTGGGCTGACAGAAGGAGCAAGGACGATGTCCTGAGCTTTGGCTTGGCTGCTGTATGGGGAATAATTCTTGAGGGCCCCTTTCTGCTTGTGTGAGCATTTTTGAAGCATCTCCAGAAGCACCAGCCCTCTCCACTGTCGTATTATTTTTGTTTGTAAATCCTGGCTGAGGAAGGATCTCAGCTCCAACATAAAGCTCCATCTGACCTGAGCAGCATGGGGCAAATCTGGGATCAAGCCTGTGAAGAAAACAGGTTTATTACCCTTCTAAATTCAATCTTGGAGTTTTTGGTGCAAATAACCTCCTACCCTCCCAAATGATTCTGCTTTAATGTAGCATCCCCAAAGCCACAGGTCTCACAGATGTGATAAAGCCTGGACAACACCAGAGGTGGACAGAGGTTCCAGTGTGCTTCTGCCCAACCTGAAAGAGCTCCCTCAGCCACAGCTTATCTCCCTAAGGATGGAGGGAGGTTCCCAATGTATTCCCAGATTCCTCCAGTTAAAAGCTTCTCACCCCCAGACATCACAGCACATCCCTTCAGAGAACGAAGCGCAAGGGGAATCCAGAGATGATGTTTGGCTTTTTGCTGCTGAGACAAATAGTGAGGCTGTTAAACTCTACCGTTATCCCACAGCCTTTAGAGTGGAAGTTGTGTTCCTTGCTTCAAGGTAATATATATTTTATGCAACTTTTTTTCCTTTTTCCTAGGAGGAGGTGGGTTGCTGCCTCTGGGAAGATTGTATCAGCAGCCCCATCCTGCACATATCGTGGTGGTCTCTGCTCTGATCTCAGAAGCCCTCCAACCCCCGTGAGCATCACCCCTCTTCCAGCTTGCTGCAGTGGCCAAGCACCAGCTTGCCCCCAGTTTTGTCCGCTGTCACCTTTCCAGATCCTGTTGCCCTCTCCCTGCTCTTTTCCACTCCTCTCCTCTCAGTCTAATTCACGCTTTTCCAGGCGCTTTCATCACTGCCATGTTCTCCCTGCTCGCCCTTGATCTGCGGTGCAGTAGCAGGATGGGGGTGGCAGATGGCCGCGGGGCCGGGACTCATCCATCACCGCGGGCTGGGCTGTAGGGCCGAGCTGAGGCAGGGTAATTGCTGGCAGAGAGGAGGCATTTTTCACCGTTGACGAGGAGGAGAGGTGCGAGGTTGTGCTAATGCCACGGGGAAGGATTAATTCATCACCGTTTCTATTTTTTTTTCTCCTTTTTAATTCATCCTTTCTAGATTTACGCGGCAGCGCTCTTCAACGTCGGGCTGCAAAGTCTCCAGCTGAAACCTCTCCACACATCAATGGGGAGCAGCGAGACCCACACTGCCTTCATCATTGTCATCCTCATCAATGGAGCCAAAGGGTCGGAAAACTTCCATCCCCCCCTCCCCCCAACTCGTGGTCTCTATTTTGGGTTCTGGTGCCGCAGATGCATCCATCTTCGTTACCTCCATGGCACGCCATCAGCTCGCTGGTGATGAGGAAAGGCAGATGCAGGTTGTGGTCGAGCCAGTTGTTCTCCTGTTTGCACATCTCAAAATGAGCTTCAAGATTGCAAGCATGCTTCACGCTGCAGGGTTCTGTCCAAGGAACCCCTGGAGGCAGTGTGCAGTACGCAGGCTGGATACGACCTTAGGAGTGAATGCAGTGTGGGGAACATGCAGCAAAAAAAAGAGAAAATACGTTAATGGAGCGAAAAGAAAATCATCTAGTTCCCTCTATTCTTACTTGTATGCATCCAGCCAGCTCTGAAGCAACTGGAAAATGGAGAGTTTTAAAAGAACGTTGTGACTTCTAGCCGAGTTCAATATTCCTTTTAGCATTTTGAAAAGTGAAAGTCTTAGCCAGCCGAACAGAACTTTGCCCATTGGCAATTCCTGCTTAGAGAATAAACTTAGAATAAATAAAGGCGTTATAATGGGAATTGGTGGGACTATCCCATTCTATGCTGCAGTAAAATTTAATTCTAAGTGGTTTCAATTGTCATCGCCAAAACAAACCCTGAATGCTGCTGTCCTGCAAACACATCTCTATTGGGAAGCAGCCCTCAGCTGCATCCAGCAGGTATTCCCAAAAGCTTTTGTTCCCCATACGCCTGTGCTCAGCTGCAGGTCATTCATGCTGCACTGAGGAGGGTGGGCACCCACCACACTTCAGCCATTCAGACCTGAGATAATAAGCCTTAACCCACTGGTGTGGTTCCCTTGCTCTACAAAGGGAGGTTGGCACCTCAGCCTCCCACAGCTCGGCAGGCAGGGTGCTTGCTTCCAGCTGACCACGTTCAGGGGGAGGCTCTGAGCTGCCCAGTGCTTGCTATTCATCCTTTTACATTTTTCTTCTCTACTTGCCTTAGCAGCAGTCTGTTTATGCTACCTTGGGCCAAGGATCAAAGTGCTACTCCCCCTCTGCCAACGGTGATTTAGCAGTGCCTTCCTTTGACTTGCTTTGTTATATCCTTTGTTTTGCCCCGGTGCTAAGTTATTCATTATGTGCAGGCTGCAGAGACAATTGTATGCGTTCCTCTTCCTGCTTGTGCAATATTTTGACATTTCCCTGTGTCTACTGGAATTCAGTCCTCTCTTTAAATAAATATCTTGCTTTCCCATGGGAAGAGCTCCAGGAGCTCCTACCTAAGTGCTGCTTTCCAGCTGTCTGAGTTTTCCTCGTCTGTATCATGGGTGAAGGACTTAAGACATTTTGTTTGGAGTTGGGGACCAGCTGCCTGGCTGGAAAAGATGGTCCTGCCTTCCTATATTTCCAGTACTGTGGACAACCAGAGAATCAGCAGGAGAAATCAATTAGAAGTTGAATCACTTTCTAAACAATGAAATCGTTTTGACACTAAAAGCCAAATCAACATTAGACATCTCCTAAGATGGAATAAACCAGTCAACCTGCAGAAGGTAACAGGTGAGACTGTCTGCTATGGATGGCGGGGGAAAGTCCATGGACAGGGTCAAATTATATGTTCAATTATACTGTTTAGCAGTGCCCCAAAAATACTTATCAAGTATTACCCACCTCAGGTGTGTGTGGCAGCAGCTGTTGCCTGCTCAGCACACCAGGATGTTTCCTGTCTCTCTCTTTATGTTTACTTTCCTTTGTCCTCATCCCCAGTGCTCATCCTGCCCATACCATTCCCTCCTCCTTGTGGCATTTCACACCTCATTGTCACCTCATCAGGCAGGCATGGATCTCCAGCAGCGCTGATGGGATGTTCTGCAAGTGAGATATTATGGGCAGAGACTTTAACGCTGCTTTAGTCGTGCATGTACCCCATTGAGGAGCTGCCAATCTTACCCAATCCATAAGAGAAAAGAGGATTCAAGTGGCTTTTCAGCAGCCAAGAAGACTGATCATGGTGAGGAGCCCGATGATGCTATGTGTCATAGAATCCTGGAGCTGTTTTAAATCGGGGCCCTGAAAGATCATCTTGTCCAGCTCCTCTACAGCTCTGTCAGGTGCTCAGAGCCCCATCCAGCCTGACTTCAAATGTCTCCACTGATGGAGCATCTACCACCACTCTGAACAACCTGTGCCAGTATAAGGTAAATAACTCCCAATGATGGTACTCCACAAGGGGATAGTATAGAGGATGGTATATTTTAAGTAGTTCTATATAAACAGTATACAGATAATACAAAAGAGAAAATGGCTCACCTTTATGATGACGGCTCACCTTTATGATGACAACTCACCTTCAGGATGACAAGGCTTGCAGGGGACTCCACGTGGGAGGGATCTCCAAGAAGAGATCCTTTCCTGGTGGTGGTCAGCCCTTAAATGGGGTTTGAGAGAGGTGCAGCCAGGCTCCACCCCTTCCACTCACACAGGTGTATCACCTTCACCTGTGCCCCCATGGCTGACTCGGTGCTCACCTCAGGTGGCCAATCAGTGGTTCAGGCAGTGATTCAGCAGTTCCCATACAGCCAGTGCCTCACCAGTCTCATTGCACAAGGCTTTTTGTCCTTAAGTCCAACCTAAATCTCCCCTCTTTCAGTTTGAAACCTTAAATACTCGATTTCCAGCCTCGGTGTGGGCAGGCTGTCTCAGCTGCTGGCTCTAAAGGTCCTGTGCTCTGCTAGGACCTGCAGGAGGAGATGGGGCTGTGAGCTGGGTGGACCTTTGCAGCACCCATGGGGATCATGAGCTAGGGTAGGCACCAGAACACAAACAATTTGCTGCCAATTATGCTTATTGGCAAACCACCATGTCGGGAATTAATCTTGTTACTCCCCAAATGTCAACACTCCTTACGTTCAAAAGGACAAAAAACCATCCTTGCCCTGATTTTAAAACCTAGCCCATGTTGTTGTTTTAGCCCTGCTTGCTTCCAAACCTCTTAGTGAGGCAGGATCTGATGGTTTTCAGGGAGCCCATGTGGTTCTCAGCAGCCAGCCACGCTGACTGATGTGCGGAGCAGAGGGAGACGCTCACAGGAGCACGCCCAAAGTAAACCCTGGGGTGGCTGAGCCCGTGCCATTCCCACACCCGAGCAGCCCACACACAGCTCTCAGATCTCAGCTGTGCTCTTGTTCACATTTGCAGCTTGTGGTTGCTTGCCCAAGCTGTGCAGCAAGGCCACGATGTGAGCCCCTCCCCGGGGAAAGATGCTTTTCCCACCATTCCTATACTGGGAAGGACAGCAGTGCACATGAGGGAGGGAAAGGCTCTGCAGTGTGTGATGCAGGGTAGCTTTGTGCTACCACAGACATCACTCAGCACAAGGCCATAGGGCATGCAAGGCTTCATGCTCACGCCAACCTGCAGATCTGTAGCCCAAGACCCAGCCCTGTAAGCTCAGCAGCGGATGGGCACTCACAAAAAAAGCATTGCTAATTCAGGGTGAGCTTGAGCAATTGAGAATAACAGGTTCCCTCTTTTTTTTTTTCCCTTTCTTTCAAACTGGTAACTTACAAGCAACAGGTTCATGTTTCTCCTCACATATGCCTCACATATTTGCCTTTGTTGTTTTGGCTAAAGCTATCCTCCCAGGACCCCCCGAGCACACCGAGCAGCATATGGCCTTCTACTTGCTTCATTTCCAGCCCTCATTTTTTCCCACAGTAAACCAGACTTTTTCAGGCAACACTAATCCCTAGTGCCTGACACTGGTAGAGAAAAGCATTAATAACTGCAGTTATCCTGGAAATATCTGTCACCCACATTTGTTTTTTGTTTCCCTTTGGGTAATCATGCTCCAGATCTAATTACTGCAGAAATTTCTTTTGCTCCAACAAGCAGCATTTTGGGTTACCTCCCTGGCTGGTTGTAAGTCAGCTCCGCCGGCTGCAGGAGATCCATATTGATGCACATCAGCTGAGGACCTGCTGCTTGCTGTCTTTATTCCATGTGTGGCTTGAGGTTGTTGAGCAGAGGGTGTAATGGTTCACAAAGGCATGGGACCAGGCTTGCACTAAGGTAGGGCTGGACCTGGAGCCCAGCAGGTGTCCATTGGGATGAGTCCCTGGGAGAGCCAGGTAGACAGGTTGGGATGCTTCCACTCCCTTCACCTCCCAGCTTCATTTCAGGGAGCGAGAGCAGTTCTTGTGGCTCTCATGCCATCAGGAATGAAGGTGCTATGGGGAAGGTGCTACGGAGACATCCATTGCACTCATCATCCACGCTTGGGAATCCCATTGGGAAGCCACCATCTGATCTGGGTGAGTTTTCTCCCTCTTTTTGGCTGACTCACATCTGCGAGGCGAAATGTCAGGGATGCGGCTTGTGAATGCACAGCACGGCAGGCTGAGGGTACCTGGGGGATGCAAACAGCAGCTGACAGACGCTTTCCCCACATTTCCTCAAATCTTTTCTGGATCACTGCTGACACACGCATGAGGAAGCAACTCCTCCATCTATCAGGACCGAAGCGAGGCCCAGTGGGAACATCCTTGCTGCTCGCTGAAGGCTTCGTGCTGCCAGCAAGAGCAAGAAGCACGCCAGCGTCACCATTTCTCTATCATAACCATAGGTCGTGGCTTCTGATCAGCACAAATAGTGAACAAAAGTGCCCAATCGCCGTGGGGTGACCCAAATGTGAGCCCAGCAGCACAGCCAGAACGCGGGTGGTAAGCCTGAAACGTGCACTTACAGCAGCCATAAGTCAATGGATTTGGGATGTTTCCTGGCTTAGCGTTGGCAGCTGTGGCCATTTGGGAGGATTGATGCTCAGGACGAGGCTCACCAAAGCACTTCTACTTACAATGAGGCAAAAAAACCCTTTGATGTATTACCCACAAGAGGGAAAAGGGAACTATTGAATGTTGCATGTTTGCTCCCCAGAGGTGCTCAGGTCATGAGTGGAGATGAAGGGGGAAACCAAAGGAAGGCAAGATGTCCTGTCTTCTCCCCTTAATTAATCTTGGAAGCCGATGACAGCGTAGGATGAGAAATGGGAAGTAAATGCTCTACTAACAGCCCTTCATGAAGATCTCTGTGTTTGACAAATGAGCTCAAAGCCACAGGACCAGGAAGCAGAGCTCTGCCAGCGCATCAGAGCGAGCGTGGCGGTCAGAGGGAAGGGATGGGGGCAAGAAAAGCCTTCAATCCATCCCAGAATCCCCCCAGCCATTTTCCAGCCCTACCACCTGCATTCCTCAGGCTGCAGAGCCAGACCTGCCACCTGCCATGCACGTGCTTAAACCTTTGCCTTTGCTTGGTGGCCATACAGTTTTCCCTTCTGTGCTCAGAAATGCATTTTCTAATGGGTGGCTAAAAGCAAGACGAGAGGATCCAGCAGCAGTGTCAGCACTCCATGGCTAATGCTGGAGGGGGAGGATGCCGAAGCCCACTCTTGCTCCTGTCGTGGGTATTTGTTATTGCTTTGGACAAATCACTGATTGCACTGTGCTTTAGGAGCCTTCGGCAGGGAGGGGTTGTGAGAATAAGTGCAAGGAAGGTCACGGGTGCGTGAAGGGTCGACATCGGGAACGCCGACATTTCGTGGGATAAGCTAAGGAAGAAACAGAAGTCAGTAAAAGGATGGGATAGGACAAAGTAGACTAGATTAATGCAAAAGAACAATTTCTATAAGCAAAAAAGCCTACACCTTGACACAGAAGGGATTACTTTTTAATATCATCCTCGTCGCTCTTCCGGAATTCTTGATTTCTCCAGCTTCGATCTGGGACGTGAGGGAGGTGGCCTCTGCCATCACAGGAGTTCCTCCCCCAGACAACCCACACCGTAAACATTACTGCCCTATAAAGAGCACACCTCAGCTTGTCAGGGATCCCCAGAGCTGGCGTTAGGAAATCAGCAGCAGGCATCATCCCCTTCCCCCCAGCCTTCTCTGCCGTTCACTTCCAATTATGCTAAATCAGGACTCTGAATTTTGGGTGAGAGCCAAACTGCCAATCCCATAATCAGTTATGAACAACGTGGGCAACATCTATCTAATCTGCAAATGACCAGCTAGTCTGAGAGGCTCCTGTAACGATGCTGGAACAGCCGCTGCCTGGGAAATTATTCATGTCTGCAAAGGGGGAAAAATCCCCTCTGGGAAGCGCTGTCTTATAGGGCATCAAAACCTGGTGCAGCACATTTCCTCAAGGGTAAGAAAAATTGCAAGAAAATGAGGGGAAAATGAGGAAGATTTCAATACTGGAGTCGGTGTTTGGGACAAGCCCTGCGACCTGGGGGCCTGTGGGCATTGTCAGGTGTCACAGCAGTGCTGGTGCAGTGGTCGAGGGATGATGATCCTTCTTCCAGCCCCACGTGGGAGCACTGTCTGCAGAAAACCAGAGCAATGCCACTGCTTTGCTGGGTCTGAGCATCCCTTGCACAGGTCCAAATGTTCAGTGGGGAGGGGATGAGCTGTGGGGAAGCAGCAATCTTATTCCTGCTATCGGGGTGAGCTCTGACACTGTGTGATCCCTGCATGGGCACGCAGGAGGAACTTCCAGCCTTCATCGCTCACCCTTCAGCACAGAGCTGAGCCTCTGTCTGCTCTGACACCTTTCCCATCTCCTGCAGCCATCAGCAGCACAGGTAAGAATACCAGCGATAAAAAATTAAAAGCTACAATAAACATTATTGATGCCATTCCTAACGAGACAGAGAAAGAGGGGATGCTGCTGTGATAAATATCATCTGTCAGCAATAAATTACAGCCATCATTAGGTTTCTACAGCGGGACCTGACAAATTATTTTGTGGAAGTGCATGCTTTGCTGCGTCTCACACAGTCTCAGTCATTCAGAGGCTGCACCTCAAAAAAAGATCAATCAGATTGATTCTGTATCGAGCTGGGACACATGATGGTGTGCAGGAGGAGTGCTCAGTGCTGGTACTGCTTCCCACCAGGCTGCATCCAGCTGCTGCTGGCTGGGATATACAGCATCACTGGGATGTTCTGCCTGGGGCTGCAAACTGCCCTGACCCTGTGTTCTGCAGGACGTGAGAATTAATACACTTGTTTGAGAAAAAAAAGTGAAGGATTCCTTCCTTGGATATGATGCACTGTGAGCTCTGCCCTCCTTTGTCTGCTCTCCCATCTCACAGTGCACAAAGCTGCTGGGAATCCTTGTCCTGTGCCTGGGCCAAGGGCGACCCTGGGACTGCCTCCATTGCAAACCTCATAGACCTCAATTTGCAGAAGAATGGAGAAAAGGTGAACAAAAAAAAACCCAAAAAACCGTTGCGGCGCGGTCTTTACAAAAGCCATTCATCCCGGGGCTTTTACTAACAGGCATCAAATGAGATTCCTGCAGTAGATGATTTGTTTTGTCCTTCTCCTGCCGGCTCAGATTAATCACTGCTCCTGAAGTGGCGGTGTCATTTCGTGGAGACGTACGGCAGCAGGAATCGTGGAGCCCCATAAATTCACCTCAATTCAGGATCCATCTGTCTTCCTCCTCGCTCTCCATCCTTGCTCTCTGCAGGACAAGGGCAGCCCCACGGGTACCTCGTAAATAGCCCGACCTCATGGCAGGAGCAGCTGGAGCACTGGTGGGATGCTCGTGGTAGAGAGCAGTGCCTTCTGCTGCTTTCCTGCCCTTGGGATCTGCAGAAAGACAGGGCCATGGCTGAGGGAAAAGCAGAGAGGCTGGCTGGTGAAACAGATGTTTAAGCAGTGTAAGTACATATGTAGGTGTATTACACACAGGCATGTACATACACATGTACATAGGTGGGTATGTTATTCCTGGGTAATGAAATGAAAGCTTGGAGGCGGCAGCAGCACCGCTGTTAATTATTTATGGAGCCCACATCGTGACAAGCAGAAGAGCAAGCTCAGCTTGTCCTCTGAGGAGTGTACAAGCTCCATCAGACACTGACAAACTGATGTGGGAGCCCAGAGGGCTGGCAGGAGCCTGGCGAGGCTGTAGGGAGGTGATGAGGCCTTGGCTCTCCTGAAAATTTGGCTGTTTCTTAAGCAGACACTCACACAGTGCAGCATCGACCGCTGTGTTGCATCACCATCCCTGGAGCAGCAGAAGATAGAGGTGACACTGCGATAGTGACAGGGACCTGGCAGAGGACACATCCCTGCCCTAGGGACGTGCTCCCATCAAGAGCCATCGTCGGCCCCTGCTCACCCCCTCTCTCAAACCACGCAGCCACCACCTGGAAGCGGAGAGAAAGGCCAGCTGTTTATTTTGTATTAATTTTTAAAGATGACTTGTTTCAGCTGAGTGCCTGTCTGTCTCTGTCTATTTGCCACTGCTGAGAAGATTCATTACTTTGATGGATTCATGTAATTTTTCCAAGTGCTTCAGGTGACAAACAAGGCAGTGCACTTCTTGCAGGGCTCTGAGCTGTGCCAATTCTGGGGGCACGTGGTGGGGATTTATATTATTCGTGAGTTATTTGTGCCCAGCTCCCACAGCCAGCGCAGAGCACCTCTCTGGGTGCCAGTGCTTGGAAAGGAATTGGGGGTATTTGGTCACGTCCGTAGGGTGGGCAGACTGCTAGGGCTCCAAGACCCTGAGGTGGGGATGAAAGCTCTGATTGATGGACCCAAATATCAGGCTTTCCCACTCCTCTTCTGCTGTCTGAAACTGAACGCCTGCACAGGATCTGCAAGAAACCCCAAGGAGCTGTTCCATCATCAGCATCACTGCCATGATTTGCTGGATCACCATTGCAATCAGCTCCAGTGCCTAGCAAAGAACCTGAGCAGGAAGAGACGTTGGCAGAAATGAAGCAGAGAGAGAAAGATTTAAAGGAAAGGAGAGAAAGAGAGAGGTCAGGAAGGATGAGAGCACCGCAGAGAAGTGGCCGAGCAAAGATACTGCCTACAAGACACTGCCCTGTTTTTCCAGCAACACCCTAAACAGGAAAAGATTTTATCCCAATTTTTCCTCCTCAAGCAGGCAATCATCTCTGCCATAACTGTGTGGGCTCTGGAGGAATAAATTAACCCAGGCAGGCTCAATCACAGCTGTGGCAGAGGCAAAGGATTTACTGCTGCGAGGCTCGGGGATGCAGAATGCAGCATGAATCCACAAACCCTCCTGCTCAGTGTTACAGGAGATCACACTGGGTCCAGGTGGCAAACAGTGGTCCCATGGCACCCATACCAGACAAGAGGAGTGCCTGTGTCCAAAAATTAACATTTCTACTCCATCTGCTAGAATTAAGCAGCCCCGGGCATCTGCATCCAGACCATGGCATCCAAGGAGAAACATCACAGACACCAATGGTTCTCGGGTCCTGACTGTCAGCAGGAAATATTTAGCTGCTTTGTACAAACAGGAAAGGGCACAAGTAGAGGTATTTGTTTGTTCCTCACCCTTCATGTAATGAAAAGCAATAACAGAGGAGAGTGGGAAGGAGAGGCACTAACAGCCTGGATTTATCCAGCTGTTGGAGAAAAATCTCTACTGCTGACCTCTCGATGAAAGTGTAGATAACTGTTTTAGTTTTCAGAGAGGATAGCCTCAATTCTTGCAAAAAAAACCCATTTCTAGTCTTCAGGGGAATGAGCAGGGCCTTGATCTATAGCTCCGGTTTTCAAAGAGCAAATGAAATGCTTTCTCTTTTCATCCATATCCCACAAGGGCCAACCATCATGAAAAATGGGAGTGTCTCCCTCACAGGAGATTACCACTGCAATTTCCTGGCTGAAACCATGGGTTCTGCTCACTGCTGCTGTTGTGGATAAGAGTGTCCCAAGCCAGCTCTTTGCCTTTGAGAGCCTCCTGCACTCAGCATGCCATGCACAAGAAGGAAAGGGAAGGGAGGTCAAGGGGAGGTGGGGATTTAGGAGCTGGAGGAAGGAGGGAGGAAAGAGGGAGAGGGAAAGGGAGAGGGAGAGGGAGGAGGAGAAGGAGGAAAAGGAGGAGAAAGAGGAGAAGGAGGAGGAGGACAAACACAAAAAATACAAAGACAAGAATAAAGACAAAGAAGACGACAAAACAAAGACAAAGATGAAGACGGAGACCAAGACCAAGGCCAAGTTGAAGACAGGGAGCAGATATCTCCTCTGGAAGCAAGAACTGGACACTGGAATTGAGTTTTTTCAGCCTCTGAGGTTTAACCTGGGTTTTGCAACCGGCAGAAACATCTTCACTGCTCCCTGAAGAACTTCCAATCCATCCAGCAATAACTGAGAGAGCATGTTGGGAGATGTCTGATAGAGCATCTTTGGGATTTTTTTGAATCTGTAGATGAAGAGTTTCACTTTCCTCTAGGAAAATGTCAAGGCAAGAAGAGCCACGTTCCAGGTTGACCAAAACCAATAATTTTTTCAGTTTTCTTACTGGGGCACGGCTGTGGGTTGTCTCCACACTTTCTTATTCCGAGGAGTCAAGAAAAGCAGCAGCTCTATTGATCTGAAGAAGGCTCATCTGAAAACTAAACTCTGAAAGTTCCCAGTTTATCAGTGCAGCTGCAGAGCATGACATGATAAGACCTGAGGAAGGGCACAGGGGCTGCTCAGGAAAGGGGTGATTTCCTGCCTGGGGCTGAAACCATTTGCAGCTTCGAGGCTCAAGACACTTGAAGATTTCTGGGGCAGGAACGATGGATTTGCTAAGTATTATTATTTAAGTGACAAGAATGAAAATTGAAAAGAAAATCTGTTTACCAAAAATAACAATAGTAGATATTTGTCATCACTGTCAGACCCGTGCAATTTCATAGGTTTCATATGCTCTCATTAATTTTCTTGTTTGGGAGGATTTGCTGTTTTAATGAAACCTATTTACACTGGCAACTGCTGGAAAATCATTCATTAGTGGACAAGAACTATTGATTATTTTCATCCAACTACTCAACCATGTACTAGCCAATTACTGGAACCAAGGCATAAAGAAATATCAACTTTGTGTTCCTGCTCCTATTTCCAGCAGAACTTTGTTCCCCTGGATAACATGGTGTGCCAACCTTGGGACAATGTTGGAGAAACCTCTTCTACTGCTTATTTCCCACTGTCATCGCCTGAAGACCCCTGGAGAGCAAGCTGGCCTCGAAGTGAGGGCTACTAGTGAGTGCCCACATGTATTTCGTAAATTATTTACTGGATGCATGTACAGGAGTGAAAAAATAATGTTAGCTTTCAAGAATCACCTGGACATGTAGGATTTCAAACATTTTTATTTTATTATGCAACATTTGGTGTGATGTGCAGATGCCCTAAGCTCTGGAGGGGGCTTTCAGCTGCTGGCTGTGGGTTTGTCCCTGTGTTTTGGCTAGTGGCTTTGCTCCTGCTCAACCTGCTCAACAGAGAAACTTATTTAACTATTGTACTCTGGAAGGAGTCATGCCTTTAAACCTTGGCCGATCGCATGCACTTTAATGGGCTCGGGGAAAAAAAAATCTATCTTACCTCTTTTTGACAGACTTGTAATTAAAGAGGATTTTTCATAGAGAACATCTGTTTCTCTTGACAGATATATTCTTGTTGGGAGAAAAAGAAGTGCCTAAAAAAATAGTTTGTCAGTCTGAGCTTTTTATAGGTTTTCATCCAAGAATATTTATCTTCAGGCTTTTTTGACAAAAAGTTGATATTTCCTGTGAGAAGACCTATTCTGATCAAGGCTGATCTTCAGCAAGTGCTGCCAGGGAGCCCCAGGTATCTGCCTCTGCCTCCTCCGCAGCCCTCGGCACGGGGAAATGCAGCTTTCACCCTTCCAGATGCCCTGTCAACAACACCCATCATTAATGCAGCATGAAAACATCGGGGATAGAGACTAATGAAGGCTCACGTTCTCAGCTACGTATGTATTTAAGTGTATGTATGTGTATATATGTATGTATAAAGGATTTTCTTCCTGTTTCTTTCTGAGCTGAGAGCACTGGAAGTTCCTCCCGAGTGATTTCCCAGTAGTCCTCGTTAATTCCTTAAGATTTTACCCACCTCTTTTCAAAGCCTAAAGTTCAAAGACGCAGAAAGGAGCTGTCTCAGCACTTCCTCTTCCCTTTTTTTTTTTTCCTCTAGATTTTCAGCAAAGCCCAATCAAGCCAATTAACTCATTTCTTCCATTTTTTCCCCCTTTCTCAAAAGAAAAGCATCTGTGGGGCTCAACTAAGGCTGCCAGACACCAATCCCGTGGGAATTTCCTTCTCCATGTGGAGCTGCTCTGTTCCTTTATGGCTGTTGGGTTCCTTGGCTAAATACTGTCCCCAGCCCTCCCAGCACTGGCACTGGGGCGTTTCCTTGCTCAGAGGCAGCCTGTCATCCATCCTTGTCCTACAACACACAATTTTCCAGGGTTCCTTTTCCTTCTTCTTCCCACCAGCTCTCATAGCCCCTGATAGGCAGAACCCACTCAGTTGCTGTGATTGCACATTTAGCCATGAGGGTTTACATCTGATGCCACTGTGACAAAAAAATAAGGGTGGACTTGGTGAGGTTTCTTCTTTCTTTTTTGGCGTGGGTGATTTGACGTGGTTGATTTCCCCGCCATCAGCAACGTGTGTGTGATCCTGCAGTGCTCAAACACCCACCTCAGTAGCAAGGACAAACTGCAAATGAACAAGTCCTTTACTTCTCAGCCCATTTCTGGTGGTGGGCAGTGATACTGATATCAGTTTCACACACCCCATGAAGCTGTGACAGTTTAGTGCCCTGTGCAGCTCAGCCTGCAGCATCCCTGATGCTCTGATCCAGGTGCCCTCATGGATCTGGTGAACTTCATCAATAATTCAATAATTTCATTCAATTAAGTGATTAATTAAGTTTAACAGTAATAAACTGGAGCAGAGTGATCCCCCAGCATCCCCTGGCACACCCTCCTGGGTCCTGGGCCAGGTGATGCATGAGGGAAGCCTCCTGCAAGTGAGCATACATCACATTTTAAGATGCATCGACTCATGTTCTCCTTCTCATTCCTGCTGTTTTCCTCAATTTTCCCTTGCAACATTACAAGAATAAAATTGAGGACCTTTGCTTGCTTATAAAGCACAGCCCTGCCTGCAGGCTTTGCACAGCAGTGTCGTTCTTGCGTAGGCATTTCAATCAACCGTGGGTGCAAGAAGTGCTTGGGAAAATCTCAGCCTCTCCACGCGCGGCACAATAATTAATCGCAGGATCACAAGCAATGATTTTCCTTTGCCCCTCGGGATGTGCATCTCGCGGTGTCTGAGCGGCTTGCTTCACTATATCACCCTGAGCATTAATGCAAACTGCAGACAGTAATTATACCAGACATTAAAGTTCTGTAATTGTATGTACTGTGCACGTATTTATAATGCAGCAGCGATCTCGGAGCCGTTGCGGAGCTTCTTGCTCCGCGGCACCACGTGGCTGGGAAAAGGCAAAGGCAAGCCGCATAAAATTTAAAATAAAATCCAAATAGATAAAGGTCAGGGTAGTAAATATAAAGATAAGCACCCCTATAAATATTTATCATTAGTGACATTTTCATTATGGGAGGGCTGAGACTTGCTGGCGGTGTAGCAAATGTGGGCATGGCGGGCCCCAGGTCTCAGATCAAGGCCACAAAAAGGTTCTGAAATTGGGTCGGAAAATGTTGGAATTGGGTGTAGAATGTGGGCATAGAGTTCTGTGCCCCCTTTGGAGCAGCTTTAGAGGCTGTGCATTGAAGGTGCATGCTGCTCCTCAGGGCAAGCCACAGAGTTCCCAAAGGCAAATGGGATCTGGGGTTGGGGACTGGCAATGGCCCAGCCCGTGCCTCTGCCAGGCTAACTACCCCCTTCATGTAGCACAGATCTGGTGTGACAGTAGGAATAAAAAAGCGATTTTGCACTCTGTGGAACAAAGCCATGCCTAATAAAGACATGCCAAAAGGAAAGAAAAGCAAGAACAAGAACAGATGATGTCCAATTATAAGTACAATACACCAAACAAACCGAAAAAGGATTTGATTTTATGCGAAGGGAAACACCTAGAGAAGATCCCCCATGGAGCATGTCACCACCCCCCTGGAACACCAGCAGAAAAACCTAAGCAAATCCCACTACCACTGCAAACACCACTGCATACCCTTAACATGAATGATGGATAGCCACCAGTCTGCACTGAGAAATTGCCCCTCAGCAGAGAACACTCCCTTCTGGGATGGTTTTTGCGAGGGTTTCGTATTTTTAAACCCCTTGACAAAGTGCCAATTCATCAATGCATTAGAAACAGAACATTAATCTGTTCCTCCCGCCCGTGCCTTAATTGTAACATTTTCCTTTTAATGAGGTGGAGCAGGAAAATGGGCAGGTAATTGTGTCACCACTGATGGAAGGTTTCCATTATAATTTTAAAACTATCAGTGACATGGGGCTTGTATTATTTCTTTTCAGCACAGCGCCTTTTACCCTGGAGGATGTGGATGAGTGGAAGAGGAAGCACTAACCCCACAGATGAGGTGGGTCTCTATCACACTTGGCCCCTTGGGAGTGACACCACTGATACGATGGTGGGAGCACATCCCAAAGTGGCTTCGCTTCTTGCTTCGAGATCTGAGAACCTTCCTCAGTACACCTCCAAGCACTTCAAGGGTCTCTGGAGGAAATCACAGGGATAGGATTGAGCAGCATTGCTCTGGCTGTGGTGCTGGAAGCCATCGGCACGGTTTGAGCTCCCACCCAAATGGTCTGAGCACAAGGTCAGCAGCCCAGTGGCATCCCTTCAGTGCCTCCTGCTCAAATTTCTCCTTCATTTCCATACACAGAATCACAGAATCATGATTTTACGATTTCTGCACATGCTATGGTGTCCTAGACATGGACCCGGCCTTTCCAGCAGTCCACACACAAGGCCCAGGTGATATGAGCAGGGCTGATCCCTTGAAACCCATGCAGCACTTTGCCATTGCACCTTCTGTTCACTCTCACAAAGCAACCTACTGTGTGCCCATTCTGCACCTCGGCTTTCTGCCAGGACCTCCACCAAGCTGAGTCAGACTCCTTCACAAAAGTCCTGCAGGTTCACGGACTCCTGGGCCTCAAATGCACTCAAGGAAGGGGCTTGCTTGGCTGCAGAACATGATTTTTTCTTCCTTTCTCATCCTCTGCCCCATTCAGCCCTTCTCAGTGCTTTTGTCCTCCTCTGTGGGAGGCCAGTGTGGAAGTCACAGACTAATTGGGCTTCTGAACATTCACATTCACTCATTCAGCAGAAGCTATTAATGTCTGTTGCTGCCATTCTCTGGCCCAGGAGGGAGCTCTGACTCTACACAGCCTGTTCTGTACCCACAGGGGTGCATTCACGAGTGCAACAATTTCAGAGAAGTCCCCAGCATGTGTAAGTTTCATCCAGATCAGCTTCCCGAATTGCCATCCCACATGGAAAGAGGATTTTGCTGTGTCACCAAATCTAGGGACATCTGTGTGATGGAAAGAGGTGGGTAGAATAACTCAAAAGTGGGACCTGATGGGCCATCTCCATCACTGGTGCCCAGGGCTGGGAGGAATGAGGATGTGTCTGAGATGCACCCCACAGTGTGCACATTGCAGCCACATCTTTGATCCCTTAAATAAAGGCATAGGAGAAAGGGACAGACAAGGAGACAACTGAATTGAAAAGAAAGACCTACAGGCTGGAATGTCATCCAAGTCCCATCATGTCATCTTCTGCAGAAGCTTCTGTCTGCCGCAACGAGGGCAGTGGAGATGACTTCAACAAGTGCTGGCCAACCTAGGCTTGCAAAATACCACTAATTAAAATTGGCTTTGTGCCTTATCCTGGCCCAAAGGCCCATGGTGCATGTAAAACTGCAGGTTGGCAGGGCCCATGACCAGAGAAATCACTGCTGCCTTCATAGATGTTGCTGAGAGGTTGTCATGTTCCTGGGAATCTGTGTGGGAACCGATACAGAAAGAGTTCACTCCGCACTGAAGTGTGGTGGCATGCACATTTCTTGGGTGCTCTTCAAGACCTATTTTTTACCTAATTCCAAATAATCACTTCTATGCCACCTCTACAGGATGGTCCTGCTTCCACCTCCCACAAGGTTTCTCCACGTTAGCAGGTGAGCCAGGTTAATCAGGCCTGGAAATTTGCTTCACACTTGTTTGGAACTTTATTCCTCTATAATAAAAGTAAAACATTTTGGCCTAGAAACTTCAAATGTGATTTAGTACCTTGCCTGTAGCAAAGATTGTTGCCCCTGGAGAGATTGGGGCATCTTCCATTATTAACGACAGGATCCGCACATGCAATGAAGCCCGCGTGGCAGATGTGTGCGTCAGAAAGCACAGCTCAGGGCCTGACTCTGTAATTGTTATAATTATGCTGGGGCCCTGAGTAATGTTTCAAGCACTGTTGGTCTTCCTGTGTTGACTGCACTGGTGTGGCATCTGCAGCGGTGACCTCAGGGAGTCAACACGAGTGGAATAGTTGAAGGCGTGGGGGAAGTGTGCTGGAAACCCACTATGGGCAAAATATCTGAGGATATTTTGTCTTGAGAAGGGGTGAGAATTCTAAACAGCAGAAAGTCACCACAAATTATGAGGACAGAAACTCATTTAGAAGATTTATTTCAGATCCCTGCATATTCACAGGTCTGACAGGGTGGTGACCAGAAGACCTGATGGATCAGGACGAGAGGGAATGGCCACAAGTTGCGCCGGGGAAGATTTAGATTAGACCTGAGGAAGCATTTCTTTTCTGAAAGAGTGGTCAGGCACTGGAATGGCCTGCCTAGGGAGGTGGTTGAGGCACCATCCCTAGCGCTGTTCAAGAAGCGTTTAGATGAGGTGCTAAAGGATTTAATTTAGTAGTTGGGTAGAGATAGTGATAGGAGGATGGTTGGACTAGATGATCTTATAGGTCCTTTCCAACCTTATGAACTTATGACACACCAAAAACTTGAGTTATCAAGGAATCCTCTGACAGAGGAGGGTGTCCCAGATTCAGCAGGACTCTTGGGGATGCATTGACATATCCACAAAGTCCTATAAAATTCTGCAGGGAGGTAGGCCACCATCCCTGCAAGGCCTCCATGGCCCTCCTCTGTTATGCTAAGGAGGTTCTTATCCAAAATCCACACAATGCTGCCCAGTGGGAGGGACACCATGCCCTCCCAGGGCAGTCCTAGACCACCACCCTTGCAACCAGCCCAACATTTCCTGAAGGCCCAGTATCAAGGCCTCCATCCCCTTCTCTCTGTAGTTTAGTTCTCTGGCCTTATTTTCAGCTCCAGCTTCTCCTTCCTCCCACTCAGTAAAATGTATTAGCAAGCTCAAACCTTACTTTGTATTAAATCAAAGTCTGAGCAGTATGCAAGAGCTCAGAAAAACATGATTTAACTGGTGCCTTGCTCATTCACATCAGGTTAAGTCTATAGAGGTAATTTACTGCATATAGAAACTGGAAGACAGAGGGCAGCTCATTAATGTCTAGGATTATTACTATTATTGTACTAAAACAGAAGATCTTTTTCGTTTTATTTCTATTCCCAGCCAATGCAAATTTGTGATACAAATAAGAAAACCCGCCCCTACCAGTTCTTCTGGGTCACTATTGATTGCAGGAGGGAAAAAAAATAGGGAAGAAAAACAGCAGAACAAGAACACGCAGAGTCTAAAACCTCGCAGAGGCAGCAATTTAAAGGATTTCAAAGGCTGTTTCCATAAGCCTTTTGGGACTCAAATGTAGCATATTGATTAAACTTCGGAAGCAGCTAAAAGCAGCTTCAACATGGCTAATTAATACGGTGATGCCCTGATGCAACTTCTACTTGTTTTACCAGGCTTCTGCCTGTCAAATCAATTAATATTCACTACGCTGATGAAAGTAGAATCTCTGTTTATCATTTGATAAATTGATCCACCTATGGACTTGCTCAACATAATTAACTGACCTGTCCAGTGGGGTTGAATGCAGTGTCCTGTAGATGATTTTGGGTTGAAATAAGACAAGCAAGCTCATAAAGATGCTTGCTTTGACTCTACAACCAAAACCATGTGCAATGTTTGATGTCCAGTCAGTACAACTGGTTCTCCACAGATCCTTGGATGGGTGCTCCAGGGAAACAGGTCTGTGATCAGTTTCTGTTTGAACAGTGCTGCCTGTGCTTGTAGGGCACACCGTGTCCTAGGGCTAAAACTTCCAAAATGGATCTTTCAGTCTCTCGAGCCTCCTAGAACTGAAAAGATCACACCTGGATTCAGGTTCCTGTCTTGAAAATTACCTCACCTGAAGCCATCCTGAAGCGGTCAGGTACCTCCAGAAGACCTGCCATCAAGACATCTCTGCTAGTTTTCTTTTTGGACCAAGGGGCCTGATTATCAGCTTTCTGGCTCAACAAAGGTTACTAGGCAAAAGAGTGATACAAGGTAGATCCCATATCAAACCCATGTCGTCTAGATGCCATACTTACCAGGATGACATCAGATCCAATGGAGAAATATGGGCTGGCTATGCTATGAGAGATTTTGGGTAGTCTGACAACTCTTAGCTGAAGAATTTGGGTAATCTGTGGCTTTCAGAAGTAAGGCAGAGGGATCCTGGGGTGAGCGCACACACTCTGCATTGGATGAGGCACTAACTCTAATCTAGAGCAAGTTTTTTGTACTCCCCAATAAATAGCCTTGAGCTGTTCATTGAATATCAATTCGATGCACCACGTAAAAAAACATGGTAAGAAAACGGGGAAAACAGATGAAAAATAATTTCAGCAACATCTGCTGCTTTTCTCAGATATTTCACCAAAAGCCTATGGAGATCAAATATTTTCCCCCTAATTAGTGAGCTTTCTTGCAAACAGCTCCCCTGTACACAAAAATGAATGGGCAGCTCTCTCACTACCCAGCAAGCCTCCTGGGACCCATAGCATCACCAGCATCAGCAGAGAAACACGCATCTCTGTTGATTTTGTATTTTTGGTGAAAAGAAAATGTGATTTGCAATAGCCATTTGTGAGAATATAAGAAGGCAGATAAAGTATCCTGGGTGCCAATGTGTATGGGAACTGCTGAATTACGGCCTGAACCACTGCTTGATCACCTGAGGTGAGCACTAAGTCAGCCATGGAGCACAGGTGAAGGCAATGCACCTGTGTGACCAGAAGGGGTGGAGTCTGGCTTCACCTCTCCCAGACCCCATCTAAGGGTTGACCACCACTGGGGAAGGATCTGTCGTTGGAGATTCCTCCTTTGTAGAGTTTTCCCCTGTGAGCCTCAATTCTTGGAAACAGATGAGCATTTCCTTTTTATCAGTTGGGTCTTTTCCATCTTGATAATCTTTCTAAATTACACCATCTATGAAATATCTGTTAACAATACCATTTAGTATCGTTCATTTTGTTACCTTCACCTCTTACACAAGGGATGAACTCTTCCATTTTCTTACCTGCCAAGTATGACCATTCTCTTCAGACGCCTGAGGATGCTTACGGATTCATAAGGCTTAGCAAGGTGCACATCAAATTAGTCCATCTGTTATAAAGTCTTTAAGAAATAAAAAGGTGAGGCTGAGAACATCAGTACTAAGTTTATGCCATTACACTAAGGGATGCCCTGAGGGAGAGTTGAGTGGGAAGCAGCATCGTGTTTTATGAACAATTGCGGATGTTGGGAAAAAAAAGAGTGCAAAAATCTATTTGATTTCTCTTAGCATTCTCCCAGCTGACCCTGCATGCATCCTTCGGTGAGCAGGAGTTCTCCAAAACCCAACCCCTGCTGATGCTGAGGAGGTATTGGGCTCAACGATCCTTATGGTTCCCTTCCAACTTGGGATGTTCTGTGGTTCTATGATTTTACAAAAAAAAAAAAAGTGGAGAGGAGAAGAAGACAGTGCACTGTAAAAGGCAATGCCATTTTTAGCCTTTGTGAAACAAGCAAGTTGCAGGAGAGAGAGAGAAGTTGCTGTTTCTTTAATCTCTGGTTTCAGACAGCCAATTCAGACCCAATCCACACGAAAACGTGCAGCCCATTCCAGTAGACAGGACGATGGGGAAGAGCAGCTGAAGCGATCCCAGCAGTCAGCAGTGATTTATGAGGCACTCTGTAAAGAGTAGAGGAAACTCAGGCTGTTAGCTCTGATATTTAGAGATGATAAACAACATGAAAAGGAGACTTTTTTTTAATGCCTCTACACAAATGCAAAACGAGTAATATAGGTTTAAATTAAGAATAGGATAATATTGGCTTCCTAATAGGGGGAAACTCCCTGGCAGAGGCATCTGCTGCGAACAGATCTAGGCTACAAATCGACTCCCCAAAGGAGGTGCTGCAAATCCCGTGCCCCAATCCACTGAAGGTGGAACACAGACCTGAGCAGCTCTGCTCCAGCAGCAGATGGTGCCCGTTGGTTCTCCATATTTTCCCAACTGTCCCATCTAGCAGGTGACCTGCTGTCTTCCCTCTTCCACCTGGAGACATGGGGGGGGAAAGGGTGCTTTCCTATTCCCTATGATGCTTCCTGCCCGCAGGCAGTGATGCTTTACTGATGTCCCCACGAGCTGCATTTTGTCCTTCGCCTGCAACCACTACAATTAATTCCTAAAACACAGCAATTCTTTAAAAAGCACAGCAGAACCAACACAAACCACCACATCTCACAGCAGGCTCTCAGACCCCGGGTGTGCAAGAGGACCCTGGATCCAGGCAGCATGCAAACACCAGTGACAGCCCCAAACCCGTGCAAACACAAAGCCTCCTTAATTACTGCTCCTGCTGCAGCCTGCTAATTTGTGGATACCAATGTCTTCCAGCAGAGCCCCTGTGATCTGCTCGGTAATTGGGATGCTTACAACAAGCTGGGAGGATGAAACCAAAAGGAGTGGCTTTATTTTTTTGTTGTTGTTGTTGTTTCTCCCACATTCTCCAGTAATCTTTAATCACGGCATCTGCAAAGGTCAAGTGTGTTCCTCATTAACCTCCAGACCAGCTTCTTCAGGAGGCTGTGAAGTCCTCGAGATCTAAGGGAAAGGGGAGGTATTACACAAAGTGTGTGGAAGATGGAGTAACAACCCAGACACTGTTGGATCTTCCTCCAGGAGATTGCAGGACAGCACTGTGGGTTCTTCGCAGTGTGCAGGGACCAACCTGGAAGGACACATCAGCCCTAGAGAACAGCTGGGAGGTTCACAACGAGGCAAACAGCTCCTGGGGAAGCCAGAAGGTATCCTGTCATTGGGGTGGCTTAAAAAAGTTCACTTAAGAAATGGTTTCCAGGGGGAGAAATAGCCTTTCCCAGAAGGCTTGGTGCAAAATCCTGCTTCTCCCTCTGCATTTTAAAGATTAGCATCAACATCAGCGTTGCAGAGAGAAAGAGTAGCTGGTAAAAAGAAAAAGTGTGAGCCAGTAAGCGAGATGTCTCAAAACACATTTGAGAATTTATCCTAACAGAGAGGGATTAATCATTTGGCAGTTAAAATAGAAAAAAAAAAAGGAAAAAAATAGAAAAATGGTCTTCCTTTTAAATGTGTTTTCGTGGAAGCAGTTCCCTCTTTAATTCAACCTCTGATCAGAGAAGTTTACAGCAATTCCTTGAAACTGTCATTTGCTGAACCTTTCCTGGTGCAGTTTGTCTCCTTCCTTTGATGAAAGCAGAGTTTGTTGTGCCAGGCGAGGTTCAGATTGGTATTAGGAAAGACTTCTTAGCAGTGGTGGCTTCACCATCCCTGGAGGTGCTTGAGAAACATTTAGATGTCATACTAAGGAACATGATTTTGTGGGCAACACTGGTGCTAGGTGGGCAGTTGGACTGGGTGATCTTAGAGGTCTTTTCCAAGCTTTATGGTTCTGTGATTCTTTTGAGGGAGAAAACTGTTTCCTTCATTTATAATCTGCAGTGACTGCAGCGTACTTATAGACCACAACCCTGTCTCCATTGACTGCTGCACTGGCTGTGTTTGCAAGACCAGCAGTAAAAGCACACAAACAACCTGTGATTATTAAACCTTATTCTCACAAACGTGGAACAAAGACAAGGTGGGGCCATGCTACTGGGATCAGCAAGCGTGGAGTAAGATCTCCAGTGTGGGTACCCTATGCCTGTGCAGGGTTTCTCTGCGTGGCAGGGGTCTCTCCAGGGCCCCATCCCTAATTAACATGCACAGGGTTTGATTCTCCACTTGCCTGCTGTGACTTGCAAATCCCATCCATAAGAACTTGCCTAGATTTTCAAATAAATGCAGAGCCCACTTTTAAGCTTGAAGCCGTACATTAGTCAGACTCATTTGCCTACGAACATAAAAGTCCTTTCCTATTTATCTCCTCATTTGAACTACATAAATAGCCCACAGCAAAAATCCCCATCTTGCCACTATTCCAACAAATAGCAGCCTTTGAAAAAGAAAAATTAGTGGTGGGTAATTATTTTTGAGGCAGATACGAAAATGATAATTTCTTAAACAATTACTTTGAAATATTAACAATTGTTCTCTAAATTCCAATTTAATTCCTGATATGAATTATAGTTTGTCAGATCTGTGCTTCTGAAACATTTGTTCCTCGAAAAGAACATAAAAATTGCCAGCATAACCTTTTGCCTCCTCGCTCTCCACACAGAGCAAAACGCCTTCGCTCTTGTTTTATCAACACAAATAATTAAAACACAAGAGAATGTTTGGGATTTGTACAGTTGTTCCTGGCATCTTATTCATATTTATTTGATCTGTAAGATATCATTTTAATTAAAAGCTCACTCTCTCTTTTTTTTCCCATCCTCCTCCCCCTGCCCAGAGAATAAATTATTTATAATGCCCTCACTGCTTCGCGCTGCAGTCAGGCAGGGCTGGGGAAGTTGGATGCTGGCAGGGAGAATTTCCCCTTGCATAAAAAACAAAAATCTTTTTTTTTTCTGTGTGAGGTTATATTTGTTCCAAAACACCTCCCTGTTGGCAGCCCAGGGGCTGGGATTATTCCCTCCCTCTGCCAGAAACAGGTTGACCACGGTTCAAAACCACCAGCAGCCAGCATCTGGAGCACAGGCTCTACAATGATCCAGTGCTCTCACAGAATCATTGAGGTTGGGAAAAGACCTCTGAGATCCCCAAGTCCAACCACAACTCATCCCATCATGCCCACTGACCACGTCCCTCAGTGCCACATCCCCATGGCTCTGGAACACCTCCAGGGATGGTGACTGCTCTCACCTCCCTGTGCAACTGTGCAGTGCCTCACTGCTCTTCCTGAGAAGAAGTTCTCTCTAATATCCAACTTGATCCAACCTGCACAACTGAAAGCCATTACCTCTTGTCCTATCACTCCATGTTCTCATTGCCTCGAACCTCAGCCATTCTGCAGTTTACCCCATGTTAGGGTCAGAGTCTTTGCAAGCATGTTATTTGGAGGCAATGGGATCCTCTAGTTTGCAGAGAAGAGTGGAAAGTGTCTCCAGTATGAGCCACATACCTCAGCATTACTGGAAAAAGCAGTCCTGTTCCTATGTGGTCTTCTCTGAGCTGATGGCTAAAACTCATCTCCCCGTATCAGCTATGGGTCTTAGTTAAGCTAAACTATCCTCAATTAGTGCTAGTATTGATAAAAATTTGAGCCGGGTCCCCATCACTTTCTTCTTTATACAGAAACATGATGTGCACATAATCCCCGGTTTCCACTCAGCACGTCTCCAATTTCCATAAATGACGTAAAAACGTTGCCATAATATAGGTCAGATAATTAAATACTAGTACCTCAAATTATTTATGAGACATTATAGCTATGTAAATTGAGCACTTGTAGCATTTTCATAAGCATTTATGAGATAACCACAAGGAAATCTCAACCAAAGCTGCCAACTGAATGCAAGGGTTGGGCTTTATCTAAAATTAGCCATGACGTGTGCTGGAGAAAGGGACTTTTCTCCAGGTCAGTGGCTGTCCTTGCCCCCTGGGAAGGCCTGCTTTTCAGTCTTTGTTTTTTAAACAGGAGGAGTTAAAGGTTAAACATCACCAGTTTAGTGCAAAGGGAAAGGCTGTAAATGTGGTTGTGTGGATGTATGTGATTTTCCATCTCTGCAACTCAAGGATTAAGTCCAGTTGCAGAGCTGGTGGCAGAGGTGGGCCTGGCCTGGGGGCTATGGGTGCTGCAGGCAGTATGAGGGTCGTAAGGGTCATGGTGCACCTGGCAGTGGCTTTGTGGAGCTCTCCACATCCCTAAAGCACCACAGTGGTCACGAGCAGAGATGGACTATAAAACAAACAGCCCCAGGCTGAGGAGCACTGCATACCTGTAACGCACCACAGGCATTTGCATTCTCTACACAACAGCCATATCCTTGCCCAGATCACACATGTGCACATATACATGCACATGCGTGTGCAATCTCAGTGTCTCCAATGTGCCCCATCCAAAACCACAGCAGCCATCCTCCCCTCCAGCACCAACAGATCTCCCCACATATGGTACTTGGTCTCAGTCCAGCCCCAGACTGGTGTTTCTCCTTGGTGAAATCCTTCCAGATCCGTTCACATTTATCTTCTTTATTTTCTGTGCTGCTTCTCTTTGCCCAGAACATTTTTTCCCTTTCTTGCCGGCCTCAATCTCCAGCTATCTCCCAAATTTCACAAGAAAGAAACCGCTTTCAAGTCAGAATAAAACAAACAAGGTCATTGGAAAAGATAAAAAAAAATAATGGGATCCTTTCTGTAGGACTCCTTGCTCGCCTCTCCCCTCGACTTCCCCTTTTCATCTCGCTCCAGAAAAAGAAAAATAAATCTTTACTAATCCCTTTGGAGTTCTTCCTCCAGACCCGCCTGTGATGTGAGATGCAGCCATGTGAAAATGTGGCCCCAGACTCCAGGAAAACCAAATTATCACTCAGGCCCCAAATTCTTCCCTTCCTTTTCTGCCCCACTTCTACCCACTTCTCCAGGCAGGAGCACTACTAACCACAGATATCTTCTCTTTATTTTTTCATTTCCAAGATACAGGGAGATAGAGAGCGATGGGATTCCCTGAGTTGGGTTTTAAAGAGTTGCTGAAAGAGGAACAAGTAGGGAAGAACAATGGAGCACATGGGGAAAGCAGGTGATTTTGGACAGCCTGTGCTCAGTCCCTGGGGCTTGGTCATATCCTGAGGGTCTCCAAATAGCAAATTTCATGTACCCATCAGAGAGGAAAAGTTTTCTACAAGTTGTACTTCTTTATTTTGCTTTTTCATTATGCTACTTTATAAAAAGGAATATTCTTCTAGATAATATACCAAAGTGACATTTCAGGCTGAAATTGAATAAAACATTTCATTTGATCTAAAATTAATCAGGGTGGGAAGAGAAGGGTTTATTTTGGTAGGGGAAAAAATAAAATAAAAATCAAAGGGTCTGTACTTTGCATGGATCCAAACCACTCCTTAGCTGCATTTTTTTGGGCAGCGAGCTGGGAAGTTTCTCATTTATCCAACTCTAATTGGAAGCCCTGAACCGGTGAGTACTTTCCATTTGCAAAATGCAAAGCATGAACAGTCCTGGTGGGAAGAGGTCAGCCTTGCTCTTGCTTCCCATTTCTTGGCTTGCCTGCTCATGCTAATCTGGAGCTGCTGGGCAGGGAGGGGGCTGCATCAAAGAGACACCGCAGCATTTTCTCACCCTCTTCACAGAGCTACAGGGGCTCCTCCTTCTCATCACACTGTAGGGCAGCATGCCTGCTTTATTCGCTAACCTCAAATTGTGCATTAACTTCAAAACATGTGCCAGAGTGAGCAAGGATGTCCGAAGCCTACAGGGGCTGGAGGCGCCTCCTCCTGCACCTATCCCCTTGGAAGGCACAGGGCAGGATCTAGTCTGCCCCGTTAGACCCTTAGGCAGGGCTGGAGTAGCATCCAGACCCCATGCCCATGCCTTGGACAAAGCACATCCCAGCCCTCAGCCACCCTTCTGGCCATCAGACCTCCAGGGGCTCTGAAGGGGGAGGTCTGCATTCAGGGAATGCAGGGAGGAGAGGAGGAATATGCCCTGCAGCTGGCACCACTGCTTTCTGCCAACCCATAGCCAATGGCAGTGTGTGCCCATCACAGCCAGGTGTGTGTGTGACTAGAGCGAGTTCTTTTGCATGGTAAAATCTGCCCTGAAACTATTGCCTGCAAAGAAATGCTCAGCTTTAATCCCAACCAGCCTGAATTTCCTGCAGGTTTGTAAAATAAACGATCCCTCCGTGCTTAGACAACGCAGTTACTAATGTTTTCATTTCAGAATAGAAGCATGGTGCAATTTCAGTACCTGCTAGTTTTGAATAATGCACACAAAGAGGAAATAATCAACACTGATTCACACAACATAGGTGACGCAAAGACATGGCTACATACAACCTGAGCTTGGATGAGAACCACCAAAAAGCTTCACCGTGAGCTGGAAACCCTCTCCAAGCCCCACATTTCTACCTGTGGTCCAGGCACGGTGCTCAGTGAGGGTGAAGGACCCTGGTGCTGGTGAGCAGCTAGATGAGCAGCTCCACACCACGCTCATCACGGTTCATTATAAAGGGACACGAATACCCTGGAAGAATCCTAACCTAATGAAAGTCTTATTTTCCAGAGTAACAGTTCATTACTGGCCTTGCTGTGCAGTCAAAACCCCTAAGGTGGAAAAAAAAAAAAAAAAAGAAAGTGCAGGGCTGCTGGATGTGTAGCAAAATCCTCACGGGGTTGGACATTTACAATTCTGCTGTATCTCTGCAGGAGGGAGGATGCTACTGCTCCAATTTTTTTTTTTTTAACTCTACGGGTGCTTTAGGATATGGATGCTGTCCTCATGAGGTTCTTCATGCTCACCTGGGGACAGACAATGCCTCCTGCCAGAGCAGACAGCAGTGTCCGTATGCAGGTATCTGTCCTGGCACAGGAGAAGGCATCAGCAGCTTGGGAGCCCAGACTAAACCACATAGACAACACGGCAGGATGAGCTGGGTGAGCTCCAGGGTGCAAGCACCTGAGCATCCTTTCTTTGCAGCTCCTCCAGGGATGCTGCGCTCTGCCCTCAGGAAGCAGGAGGGGGTCCTGACTACAAAGGGCACTGCCCAGAACTGTATGGGTAAGAAGAGGGGAGTACCAGCCTCCCCCAGAGCACACAGAGCCCCAGCCCCCACACTTCCCAGGTCTGCCACCACAAGCTGTGGTCCGTGGACCACCTGCCAGCAGCCTGCAGAGACATGTCTGGTAAAGCAAATCTGTTCATCCTTGCTTCCAGCAGTAAAAGAAGGCAGAATATTGTCAGCCGCGATTTTTTTTTCCTCTCCCCATGTGTTCACAAAGAAATGGAAAACAGAGCAAGAGAGCCAACTGAGAGCCTCTCCCCACCACGGAAAAGAGCCGCACCTCCCAGGGTCGCGATGCTTCTGTCCCAGCCCAGCAGGACACAGCACGGCACCGGGAGCAGAGCATCAGCCAGCTTGAAACAAGGGCTGCCCGCACACGCACCCGCCTCCAGGCACTCTGATGTTAATCCCAGTTTCCCCAAGAGCAGAGATAAAATAAATGCATCTGCACTCCCCTCCGGAAAGGAAGAAGGAAAAAACAAGACGGTGGTGCAAAGCCGCACAAGTCATTGGGCAAATGGGCAAGAGAACACTCTGTTTCTTTCTGTTATGCAAAAAAAACTCGCCCTCCACTCTGCAGCCGCTTAAAGACCATGGCTTTTTCCTCGGTTGATGGGCAGACGGCTCCTGACCCACCTGGACCTGCAGAACCCAGTAGAGCAGCCCGTGGAGAGTCTGGATTTTGGCTCCGAAGTGGAAGCAGGAGATCTGAATTGCAGCCAGAAAGCAGCAGCACCTTTGCTCAGCTTTACAACCGTGACCGACCTTCCTCACACACATCAGCTGTTCCCGACAGCTAGGGCCGTTTAAGAAATGAGTACTAACCGACATGGAATTTTGCAGAATTACAGTTATTTGCACCTCCTCCAGGAGGGAAGAGGGCTTGTTTCTGCTAACAGCACCGACTGAAAGTCATGGCTCGGGTCTCAAAGTTCCCTTTGTTCTCCCCATTATCAGCAGGAGGAGAACTGTCCAGAGAGCAGCTGAACCCATCTGCCACAGACACCTCTTTGGGCCAGGACTTCTGCCAGAAACTTGCTTCCACATGGGCTGCAGAGAGCAGCAAAATGAGCACCTAACCCGTGTACAGCTGGTGAGAAGTATCCCCATCCGTATATTTAAATACATCATTTCTTCCTGATATCCCTCCCAATTATGAGTAGCACTCCCTCCCAGCTTCTCTACCCAGGAGATCACTGGACATGTCCATTGCTGCACTGGAGAGAGTACTGGGGTAGATATGGCACACCCTCATCCCATCTCACCCTTCCCCAGCGAGCAGCTATTTTGTCTCTTTCCCAGTGTGGCCTTTGGGCTAAGCCCAAATAAAATACAGTACCCCCCCTTCTTCTCTCCCCTGGTGGCTTCAAAATGCCCAAAGAAACGCATAATGTAGAGAAACAAGAAGTCAAGATTCTCATCTCCACCTTCACTGTAGGCTCAAAGGGTGAACACTGCTCCCAGAAACCCCCCAATCCACTCCCAGCCATCACACAAAGTTCTCGGGAGAGAAAGGAATGTAAAGCCAGTCACTCTATTTATAATATTTGCAGGTAATGGCATGCTAATACAATTCATTAACGCTCAGACACCGCTCATTAGTGTCTTTTCACTTTCCTGTTGCAGGGCCCATATTTCTCTTTTACACATAATCTGTTTTATTAAGCAGTTTCTTAATAGAAAGGAAAGTGTTATCTTCCATGCAGATTTTGCTTAAATCCCCTTGAATTTAATTAGGCCCCAGAAGATTCAAGAAAGTCCAAGTACATATCCGAACTGCAGAAAACTCAGGTGTACTCCACCTGCAAAGCATTTAATTTTTACTGATCACTGCTACATGCTCCACGTTCTTTCGCCATGTGACGCCAGGCAATATAATTATTCCACATTTCAATTGCAGCTACCCTGGGAAAGCATTTTTTCCTATCATTTTTTTGTAATATCTCCCCATTGGCAAAACCCAATCATCAACTTCTGCTGGGGGCTCTGCTCACAGATCCCTTGGGAAATGAGAACAACCAAGCATAACTCTGAAGTTCTTTCCCAGCTGTTTTTCTGCACAAAGCATTGAGCCCTCCAGGGCAATGGATGATCCTTACAGTGGGATGAATCTCAACCGGGTTTCAGGATCCAAGTAGGGAACTGAATAATCCTGGTAAAGCTCAGCACAGCAACACCTCACCTGGAGTTAAGCTGACACAACCCAGGGTGTCCCAGGGTGGTGGGAGGAAAACACAGCGTGGGTCCAACCTCACCACCCCTGTGTGATGCTGGCTTATACCTTGCCCTGCCCAGATCAGTTCTGAAAGCTGAGAGGCATCTCCAGTTCAGGATTTGCTATGCTACTCACTGGTTCCAGGAGCAAGAACTTGTTGAAGAGGTGACGGCAGGGAAAAGTATGACACAAACCTGAAGCCTCCTAGAAGCTGTACTGTTGCCCCATGAAATTAGCAAATAGGAAATTTAAAATGAATCAGAAGGTGGTTGACTTCCTCTCTGTACGTTTAACAGAATGAGTAATGCCAAATAGTGTTGTAGCCTAGATATTTTACAGATGGTATAGTTAGAAAGATCATTGCAATGGAAAGAGACAATCAAAACAAAGGAAAATGCTCACCCATATCCTAGGCTCACAGAAAGGAACTCCAAAGGAGCAAACTCCAGAAAGAGATCCTTCCCCAGTCGTGGTCAGCCCTTAAATGGGGTTTAGGAGAGGTGGAGTCAGACTCCTTCTGGTCACACAGGTGCATTGCCTTCACCTGTGCTCCTGTGGCTGACTCAGTGCTCGCCTCAGGTGATCTGGATCAGACCATGATTCAACTGTTCCCATACACTCTCCTTAGCAGCAGTACTTCTCAAGAAACACGTCAACGTGTTCGAGAAACATGGAGATGTGGCACTCAGGGGCATGGATTAGTGGCACGATGGTGGTGAGTTGACAACTGGACTTCACCTGGAGTTCTTTTCCACCTTTAACAATTCTATGATTCTATCATTCCCCAAATCCTTGGGCTGCTGCAGGGCTGCTGCCCTGCTCAGTGCAGCACACACACGGGTCTCACACAGAGCACTCACTGCCCCTGGGCTTCGCACCTCCTTTGTCCATCACACGGCCTCTCCCGTGAGCAGGAATCGCGTTCCCCCTCAACCTCACATCCTCTCGCTGCTGAGCTTCCCCTCCTGCCCCAGTGAAGGGCTCTGGAGCTGCCATTCCTCCTCATTACCATCAAGCAGTTAGCTGTGGATTGTTCTACATAATGCTGCGACCGCAATTTCATCTGTAGCTTTAAACAAATGGGGAGAATGTTCTAAAATGTGAGCTTTTATTGAATTAAATATTAACATAAACACAAGGCTGAATGCAGTGCTGGATTATTAATTTTAATATTTAATCCAGCAAGAAAGCTTATGGTTGTATTAGGGTGGTTTGTTTTCTTTCACCCAATTCATTTCCCCGTCAGCACTGAAATGAAGTTTTCTTAATGAAGGAAAGCGATGGGGAAGGTGTGCTCTCATGTTACAGAATATTAAGGGCTGGTGGCAGAGCGCATGCAAATAAAAAGAGAAAGTGACAGCACTAGCAGTACCCTTGGGCTGGTACAGACAAGAATAGAAGGAATGCCATGAATAGGGTGCACAGCTCAGTGGAGGCTCAGGGTTTATAGGGCAACATGGTACTTTTGCTTGGGTTAACATCAAGAAAAGTGCAGCAGGCAGGAGGAGAAGGACATCCTGATGAGCCAGCACGTCCTTATGTTTCGTTCTTTAAGCTCTTAAGATGCTGTTTGAATGTTAGCTGTAAAACATCGTACCGATTCACAGAATGATAAAGAACCCTCTTTAATCCGGAGTGGAGGGCTGGATGGACATCTCAGCCTGATGTGTTGCTGCTACTTTTTTGTATAAACTCTGCCGTTCCCCGGGGCAATGGGAAGAGGATCAATTTCGGTCAGATCCTGTGAGACTCAATGCTGCTGAATGAAAGGATAGAAAAGGTAGAAATGCTTCAGAAATGAAAAAAAAGAAATGCTTCAGTGCTACCCACTACTTGTGGGAGAGTGATCCTTAGAGACGCTGCCTGCTTCAGATTATTACCTGTCACCAGCAACCCAACGAACACACCGACCTGCCAGCATCAGCGTGCCAGGGAGCTGGAGATGAAAGGGTGCCAAAGCCTGCCTCAGCAGCAGTGACATGGTGATTGTTGTTACTGCTTATAATCACACATAATGACAGCGCAGGACAGCACTGTGGCCATCGGGAATCAATTCACAATAAGCCCCTCCTGGCCCAAGAGAAAGAAGCCATGACAAATGTCCAGAAACTTTGAGGGAAGTCAACATTGAGCAGTTCATACCTTGATTGCATGCTGGATACTCGTGCTGATAATGGCATCTCTTGGCTCGCTGCGGGATCTCACGTAGTGGTGGAACGTAACTTAGGTAAGGGTGGTTGGCATGGGTTCAGATTTGCATTTTGTTCCGATTTGCCAGGCACACCCCTGAGCCGTGTAGTGCTGAGTTGTGAGCCACAATCACCAGTTCATCCCAAGCCAACTCCACAGCTCTGCACCTTCTTGCCATGGAAAGGCAGCCCACAGCTAGGACAGCAGGGCTGTGGCAGTGGGACTGCATGGGGGGACAGCTAAGCTCACACAGCTGCCTGAATCAGGAGAAAGTTCAGGAAGAAAAGGGAGCTGGCTCAGGCCAAAGTGGATGGATGGACACCCCACAAGCTACGTGGGCATGGTGTGTGGGTGTGAGAGGGTTAAGCCCTTGCCATGCTGAGCAGTATGTCTGCTCTTTAATAGGGCTGGGAAGGCTGCACAGCCAGCTCAGCTCCTGCAGGAGTGGCCACTGCCCACTGCTGGGTTTGTCAGGCTGAGCTGTCAGAGTGTGCTCTGCAAATGAGCAGTGCAGTGAGCTCTTGTCCTCCTCACAGCCCTTCGCTGAGGATAAGGCAGAGCTGCGGTGGTGTACAGGTGGAGCAGCCAGTGCTGGGCACTGGGAGCACTGGGAGTGCCTCCTCTCCATCCTGCTCCTCGTGGCATCACTCCATGACGGGCTGAGCATTGCCAAAGACCACCTTCAGCCTACTCTTCCTCATCCTCAACCCCCCTCCCACACTAACAGCAAGTGCAGGCAGCGCTGGTACTCACGATTACAAGCTCTGAGACGTCCTCCACCAATCCACAGCAGCTCAGTAGCTCTCTAGAGATGCACACTTCCGTGGGATACACTTCCTCTGCTCTGAAAACCTGGTAC
The DNA here is from genome assembly GCF_038088225.1 of Cyrtonyx montezumae. Classification (NCBI taxonomy): domain Eukaryota; kingdom Metazoa; phylum Chordata; class Aves; order Galliformes; family Odontophoridae; genus Cyrtonyx; species Cyrtonyx montezumae. The sequence continues at coordinate 3,498,075 of NW_027072056.1, read as the reverse complement.
CCACCACTCCTTTCCCAAGGGTTCTTCTATCTTCCTTTAACTTCTTTAGCGTGGGGAAAAGCAAGAGCAAGCAGCGGCCTCCAGCCTGCTGTGTGGAGCAGAAGCAGGAGGCTCCTTGTCTTTGCGTGCACTAGGGGAGGTGGAAGCTCTGGTCCAAGAGTTTTGTCCCTGAAACACCCATGGAGAGCCCGGTCTCAGCTCTCTCTTGGCACTGCCGCCGTCAGGCTGCAGAGATGCTGACTGCCACGAGAGGACACCATCCTACCTCCGACTTCCTCAGCGCTCAGCCCTCGGTAAAAATATCCATAATGACATTACAGGGATCGAGTGGAACACACACGTCGGAGAGGAGAGCAGGAAAGAAACAATATGTTGAGCATCCTGCTCTCGCCAGCGAGAGCGCTGCCCTGCCATTTATTTCTGCAGCAAGTATCCCTTTAAATATACAAATCACAAGGACATTAGGCTGTAATAGGCAGCCCAGGGATTAGTTTGAATATACTTCATCTGGTGGCTTGTGTGTGCGTGCGGGTGTGTGTTGGTTGACTTTAAAATGGAATAAACCACATTTAGCAGCTAGGTAGCTATGGAAACATAACCAAAATTGTTCTACCACCTTTCTGCTGCACTGCTTCCCGCAGCCCTGCAAATACTGCCAAGGGAGGGCTGAATATTGTTTCTTATAAATAATAGAATGTAAAGAGCTACAGAAAGAATCATTGAATTAGGATGGCGAAGTGGAGATGGTTCAGGGAAAGAGAAAAAAACTGCCCAGTAGATGTAATATTAGTTTCTGATGACTTGGCAACGATAAGAGACTTAATTTTATTCTTTTGTATTTTTGCAGCTTGCAGAAAGACGCAGGGTGAGGAAATATATGTATTTTGGTCATGTACTCATGTGGAGGTGAGTATGTGTCTGTATGTGTATAAACACATGCACACAAACACTGCTGGCTGCATGCACACCAGCAGAAATACACCAACAGCAGTCAGCATTTGAAAAGCACTCACCTGCCACCCCAGCCCCCAGCTGGGCTCTGCCCCAGCCCCACTTTCTTTTCCAAGCAAGGGGCCTCCCATGGTGCTGCTGAAATTGGGCAAGGGAGGCTGGGAACAGGGGTAACCAGGATGAGGACAGGGGACAAAGCAGGCTGCTCTGTCACAGAAGGGAATGGCAATGTGGTTTTGGTCAGACGTGCCACCTCTTACTGATGGTCCCCCGTGGATGGGGTTTTCTGGGTGCTGTTCCAGTTCAGCATTCCCAAACGTCAAGCAGAGCCAAGGCTGGGGTTTCTAAATAGCATCAGCACAGATGCAGAGCAGATGCTTGTCCAGCTCCACATCCAACTCCTCCAAGCCACCCAGGGCTTTCTTCCTCACATTTGCTCCTTCGTTTCTGTCCACTTCAGCTCAAAAGTCCTCGAGGTCCCGCTATGAAGTCCCTGTAACTCTTTTCCATCTTCCCTCATGCCCGGCCCCGAGGCACAGCCTCCAGAAGCACGGGCAGCACCTGGGATGGGGATGCACTGCAGATGCACCCAGCAGCACAATGGCAGGTTGTTTTACTCTCCATTTCTTTCTCCGTAACCCCTAGGATGGCCACCGCCTTGTTGATCACTGCAGACGTTTCCAGAAGCATCCAGCCTTGCCTCCACAGCCTCCTTCCAGAGAGGTAATAGCTCATTGAGATGGTGCTGCTGTATAGGTACAGCGCTGTTGATTTTTCTCCATGTACAGTTACCAACAATGAATTTCCTCTGCTATTTCATCACCTGCACGCTGCAATCCTTTGGCATTTCTTTGCAGTCAGCTTTTGTTGGCGCCGTCCTGAATAATGCTGTCGCCTTGTAAATTCTCTTTCCATCTGCTCCCTTTGCCAGTGTTTGTGGGTACGCTGAACAACAAGAGCCCTACCACCAGGTCCAGAAGGATCGAGCGCATTACTCCTGCCCACAGAGCAACGGGGTTGCCCCTTCTCAAAGTTAAAGTCATAGAATCACAGAATGGTTGGGTTGGAAGGGACCTAAAGCCCATCCAGTCCTAACCCCTGCCATGGGCTGGCTGTCCCCCATCAGTTCAGGCTGCCCAGGGCCCCATCCAGCCTGGCCCTGGGCACCAACAGGGATGGGGCATGCACCCCGTACCCTACATCAGATTTCCATCTTTGGATATGGGACTCCCCAGAATGCCAGCTGCTCTGTCCTGCCTACTGGAGGAGCCTCACGGCCCCCATACCCTCATTCTGAGGTTAGCAGCAGGCCCCTCTCCAGCCCTACGTGTTGTTGCTTTAACAATCAGAGGGATGAAAAAACAAAACCCTTTACTGTCTATTGTTAAACTTTACTGTCTAATGTTTTAATAAACAGTCAAGTTCTTCCTCTGATCGTTAAATCAGCAGTAAAGCAGTATGGAGACGGGTTTATGAGATCCTATCTGCATCACTAACATACAAATGTGAGGTCTTGGCAGCTGCGAGCAGCTACGCCCCATCACATGGCTTCCTGCCCGCTTCGAAGGCTGGATCTGCTGCGGGTTTGGAAGAGGTACAGCTCCTCCTGCCTGGTGGGAGAAGGGCAGAGAGAGACCTCACAAGGACCCTGCTCACCCTTCCCCACCGAGCTCCACACCAGTAGGAAGAAATGAGTGCTGACAGGACGATCGCCCCCATCCTCCTTTAGAAATCACACTGGGGGACATCACCCCAGAATGGGACTGGGTGTAACCCAGTGTACGCCCTGCAGCAGCCATCCTGGCTCCACGCTCTGCGGCAGCAAAGCCGTGCTTCTGCTCAGCGCACTTGAGTGCCGTGCAGTTAGTGTCTAAAGAAACTTAAACCCTTTGTTATCTCTGGGATGATTCGTGTTTGCTTGATGGCACTAACCCCCCTCAATCTTTGTTTTTCCACGAATCCCCAGCCTCCAGCCCTGCAGCTGTGTGCCTCGTGGCTCCGAGCGCAAGCAGCCGTGGTGGTCCGCCGCATTCATCCCGTGTAGGACTAAACTTTTAAACACTTCCCAAAAAGCATATCTGCCACTTCTCTTCCAGGAGGAATAATGATTGCCTTACCCATCTCCAAAGTAATTTTTAATAGATCACAGTTGTTGCATCAGCTCTGATTAGCAGAAGTGAGGTTTTATCTCCTTGGGGGTGGCTCTGTCAGCAATAGACACCAGGTTTCCTGCCTACTGCCATTTGTGGGGCTGTTGCAACCATTTGTCCAGCCATAAAATTATTAGCACATTATCCCTGGGCAACGACGTACAATTTTCTCCTTTTTATTACTCAATAAACAGTTTGGAACCCAAACCCCCAGAGTGAGAATAGAGAGTGACCTACAGCTTACACATCCATAAATGATGTAGCAAAGAGAGAAGGTGTAGGAACACGGCAATGCTACAAAAAATAAAATAAAATAGATGAATGTCTTGCATGGCTTTTGTCATAACGAAAACAAAATGTGGCTTAGGACATCTGCAGAGGAATGAGGGAAAAGAGACAAAGCTTTGAGAAGACCCGCAGGAGAGGGCTGCTGGCACAGCTTCTCCTAGATAAAAGTTCCAGCAGCACACACCCTGGTTTTCCATATGGAGCCCCAAGTGCCAGCACTTCCTATTGAAAATGCCTGGGCGCCCAGAGAGCATTGGGAAAGAAAAATACAGCACTTTTTTGACTCAGTGCAGCTATATTAATTCCAGCTATATTATAGCTATCTATTTCCAGCAATAGCTAGGGGAAGGGGCTTTTGTGGGGGAAGGGGATTTTCTAAATGAAAAAGAAATGCAGTTTATGGAGAGTGAAAACTAGTCCCAAATCCAAGTCTAATTGAATAAGAAATAACCTGGATGCTTTCTTTCCACACATAAGCTTGTTAAAATTCTGAAAGTATGTATACATAATCTTACATTTACTAAACAAATCTATTCCATTTTTTGTTTCAGCGTGACATTTTCTATTTCAAAGCTGACCTATTTTGAGGAGTAAGAAAATTAGCTGAATTCCTCAAAATCAAAACACTTTATTCTGGCTGAATAAAATATCAGGAGGTTTCTTTTTACCCTTACTCCAAAGAAGTACACTCCTCGTGGGGGGGAGAGGGGAGGGGGTACCAGAATGGATCTTATTTATTCCTTTGAAGTCCAGTTCGGCCATAGAACAGGGGGAAAGAAAAAAGGCCTCTAGACAATTTGCACAGCAATGATTTCCAGCCTATGCTCATGTTCAAAATCGTTCCCATGGATTTGGGATACAGGAATTGGAAGCGTAGGTAGGGACTGATGCACTGAGTAACGGATTTTGCCTGGAACAAAGGTTCTTTGGGAGGCAGTATCTCACAGAAAAGAAATGACCGCAGCCTACACTGTCCTACTGGCTCTCAGCATCACCACTTCAGTTTGATGGCAGCTTTGGAAATCAAGGTGAGTGGAGGCTTTGTATCTCACGCCAGCCTGCCAGGCCAATGTCTGGATGAAGTCACTCAGTGAAGGGGAAGCACGTCTAAGTCATTCTTCCAGTGTTTTGGACACTTCCCCTGCCAGTATTTGATTAAAGAGATTTTTAATCAGCTCAAGACATCTCACGCTATGGCTGACATTGGTGTGAGAGGGAGTAAATAGCTCTCAACTGCATCGAAACCCAAAGATACTTGTTAGAGGATCCATGCAAGGCTGCACGTTTCATTCTGTTGGTTTTGGATAGGCTAATTAATAAGGATCACTCACCCTTTGGCAAGGCTTCCAGTCTGCGAGAAGCAGTCCTCAACTGAGTTGGGAAAGGTTGCCTCACCGGAAGATCTGGGCAAGATGGCATGGCAGAAGGTTTTCTTTCTGATGCAGACCTCTTTGGAGCCATCCTACGCCACTCTCCTACTCTGCAACAACACCGGGCTGGAGAAAAAAATAAATCCATTTGCGTTATTATTTGCACATCTCCGAGCCTTTGCTCCAGGCTGCCCGCAGGCACAGTTGGCCAGCTCTGTGCCTTCTCCTGGTTTCCTTGACAATGTCTAAAATATTTTCTTTCTAAAGCTGGACTCTGAAGCGCAGATCCTGTCTGCACATCAGCCCCTGTATAGCCGGTCTCGTTTGAAGTCAGTCACCAGAATTTGGGATGGAGTGAGAACTGTGTAGCTTTCTGATAGCGGAGCACAAAGCTCAACTTCCAGAAACTTTTCACAAAAGGTTGTGTTGGGACTGTGCAGTGCAATCAGTGCATGAGCTGTTAACGTGGAACTCATGATTGCTCGTAGCAATCACGGGGTCTGAAAACACAGCAGGATTCAAAGGAAGATCAGCCACTCACACAAGGTAACAAGGACATCTTAAAATGAGCAGCTATTGAATTGGGATTCAGAGCTAATTTATCCCAAAGGAAGGTTATTTGTTAACTGCCTCTTGAAGAGTTGCTGATAGAGCTGGAGGAAGGGTGACAATTCCTCTTCACAGCCACCCCCAAGGATTATTCTTCCTCATCTGGAATGAAAAATAAAGCTTCTTGAAGGAGGGGGACAGGGACTACAGACAGCAGTTCAGATGCTGCAGGATCAAGTCTCTGTTGCCTGAGTGAGACAGATTCTCCAGCCCCAGAAACCAGGGCTGACCATCTCCTGAATTTGCTCTCGTTGCCCAGCTCATGATTCTTGCTAGCTCACTCTCTGCTCCATTTTCAACTCTATTCCTTCTGCATTGTGCTCTGAATTCAAAAGCCCTCTTTAGAAACAGATGGGTGGTATTCGGTTGCCAAAACACGAGGACCTCATTCAGTTTGGGCTGTCCAAGGGTATTCCTCCCAGCTTGCTGCCACTCCAGATGGGCACCAGCATCCCGAGGATGCTAATTTGTATTTGCATCTACTGTAGAGATGATCAGTATCCATGGTTGGTACTAACCACCACGGGTAGGTGTCTGCACTCCTAACCCAGCCCTTGGGGGTGGCTTTAAAGAGGAATTGCCACCCCTCCTTCAGCTCTATCAGAAACTCTTCAAGAGGTGGTTAACAAATGACCCTCACTTGGGATGAATTAGCCAAATAACAGGCACTTGAAAGATAGAAGAGCCTCTTATTTAGGCAAGAAAGTGTTTATTCTCTTGCTAACTACTCCTACTGACACCATGAGCTGATGGTGATCAAGACTAAAGTGAAAGCACTGGACTGACAGTGCCTGTGTTCCTCACTAAGGCATGATCCTGAGGAGGAAGGCTAGGCTGTCCAGCACACTCATCTCTGCACCTGATGAGCCATGCACATGACACCAGGCTCCAGACACCAGAAGCAACGCTGTGTCCTACTCCAGCCAGTCCCAAATGCTCGAGAAAACCTTTGAAGCCAAACTGTCAGACTTGGTGAGAGCAGTCCCATCAAATCCAAAGGGAGATTTACCAACCCGTGCACGACATTGCTCATTCACTGCCATTCCCACTCCCTCGCTTTGATAAGAAGTCAGACCATTGATCACTTGCTAGGCCCTTCCCTGGCTAGTTCCAGAAGTCAGAAATGTCACAAATACATCAGTCTTTACTTCTTTCCTTCAAATTCCTTGCAGTATTTTCCACTGCCTCTCTTAATATCTCAGTGAGACACACCTGGGCCCTGCATACCTCCAGGCACATGCACAGACAGAACGTTTCCACATGGGCACTATTTCAGCATTTTGTAGAGGAAAGTTTCTTCTTGAGGGATGTGACAGAGCTGCTCAAATGAAGTAAGTTCCCTACAAGATCAATGATGTAACGGTGAGATGGAGAGGTTCAATTTGAACAGCCAGTTCTGGGCGGCTGCAAAAGAGTCAGGAATCAGTGACTGAGAAGCAGACCTGTAATCTCCTTGCCAGGTGGGTCACGTTCCTCAGCCAAACTACCAGCCCCATCCAGACAGAGCTGAGCATCCATTTTGACCATTCATTTTAACCATTCATTCTAACCATACAAGTGCCCTACCAGATGGAAATAATCTAACACCCTCAAACCTCAGGTGAGGGGATCACGGTGCAGACCTGGCACAGCCACGGGAGGCACAGAGCCCCAGAGCTCTACTCCAGAGGCAGCAAGACAACTCTGAAAGGGAGCAGAGACAAAAATGAGGCTGAGAGCAGCAAAATAAATCAGTGACAGAGTTTCACAGAAAGACAAATGAAGTTGAAACCCGTCCTTGTTTATTTTAATGTTTGGAATGTTTCCGAGGTGATTTATGCCCCCACTTGAATGTATTTTTCTCCCTCTGTCTTTCTCTCTCCCCTCTTCTGTTAAAGAAAAAAAAATACATACATATATATATATATATATTTGGGAGTTAATTGGATTTCCAGGCTTCGCAGCCAGACAGTGTAATTGATCTCTGAAGAGATGGATTTGTCAGTTGGCTGGGCACGCATTTGACAACATGAGAGGAAAGGAATGAAGAACACCCCCCTGCATGCAGAGCCAGGGTGGGTCCCCATGGCATGTTGCTGGCTGAGCCCCTCAGCACTGCTCCAACCTGTGCCACCAATGCCCCTTTCTCTTAAATTTGCCCCAGATTTCCCAGTTAACTTGTGACTTTGGGCCCCTTCAGGTAAGACAGCTGTGAGAGCTGAACAAGACAATTCCCTTTCTTAGAGCTGTGTCTCAGAGGTTGTATTTTTCTGTACCATCCCAGCTACTTGAAGCTCCAGCAAAAGCATACCTTCGCCTTTGCCCAAGACACGGGATGTTCCCTGCTTTCCCATTCTCTCACTCTTTTTGTTCTGCCTTGCAAGCCCATTATTTCCAAAGCACGGATGCATCAAGCAAGAGTTCGCACAACTGCAGTACCTGCCAGCACCTGGAATTGCTCCTCACCTGAGCTTGATGAGTTCAACCCATCTCTGCTCCCACCAGGACACACCTTCAGTTGATCCCCTGGAGCATCTTGACATGGCACACTGGTTCAGAGGAGCACCGAGTTGGAGGACAGGAGCAAAGTGTGCCCAACTGCTTCTAGCCACATTTCCCATTTCACCCAAGCAGTTTCCAAGCATCCCCACCAAGTCAAACTCACACTGATTGGCAACACAACAAATCTTTGGCTGTGCCTGGTCTGTTCAGGTCATAAGGACCATGAAATCCCCCAAGTCTGGGCTTGAAAATGTGCTCCAAATAGCCGAGCCCACTCTATACACAGAATCATACTGATGTCTCCCACTTCCCACCAAGCCTCTGTGAGCAAAGGTGGGTTTCTTCTCTGTTGTATGTAGCAGATCAATTTAAATTCTGGTCTCATCTTATCTGCTGCAAGAGGCCTGATCCTGCAGCTCTGAACAGAGCTCTACTGGAGGCTGCTGCTTTTTAAGGTTTCTCACTCAAACCTGTCACGGCCACATGCTCTCTGCTGCCCATCTCTGCAGCAGATGGCAAGCAGCCGTTCCCGACAGACTGCAGCAAGCTCCAGCACTCCCGTGGGGAATTCAAGTTTGCACAGATCTCTGCAGGTGATTCCACATGGGAACTCGGCACAAAATGAGCACTGGAAAAAACTCCAAGGGTTGTTGCAGAGCGGGCGAGAAAGGCATTTCTAGGAGCATTCTTGGCAGGGTGAGTTCTGGTTTCCCCTGAAGAGCATCCTTCACCCATCACAAAAGTGTGCAATCGAGCCCCAGTTGACTTAGGTTATCTAGGAGAGTGCCACATGCCAGGGAGAAAGCTCTGTGTAAAATCTCTCTTCTCAATGTGAGACTCATCTTGTGCGTTTGTCCCAAATCCCAAGCCACGGTACAGCTCCCAAGGAGACAGGAAAAATCATCAGTCTTCCTGAGCCAGAGACCCTTTGCTGTTTGCAAGTGAGCCAAAGGAAGGTGCCACATTCCCATTCACCTGCCAGCTTACCCAGGAGATGAGGAATTGCTGTCTTTTTATCTGCTACGGCCCTGTCTGAAAAGCCCAGCTTTGCCTGCTTCTGTGAAAGTTAGCTGCACTGTGCTGTTTTGCTGCTAGAAGCAGCCCTATAATAATTGACCCAGCTTTTCTGTGCTGCTGACACCACCTGACACGGCCTGGCAGAAGGAAACACTGCGTTTGCACAATGCATAATTAAATACAGAGCTAACTTCCACGGGAAGCTGCCATGGCCAAGAATTTGTGACATTTCAGAGGGGAAGCAGGCATGTGTGTGGATAACAAGAATAGCCAGAGTAACAACAGCTAAATACCAACATGCCTGTTGACAGAGCTATTGATATGGGAGGCAGCCTCCCGTTATTGGAGATGATAAGCATGTCTACCATGTGATGGATCTGCCTTCTGCTGCACCTCCCATTGCAATGTCTGCTGTGGCATCACTTGGAGAGGTCAGAGCTGTGCAGGCACTGCAGTTCCCCCCTTCTAGTGTCTTTTCTAGCGCACATGTCAAAAACATTACACAGCTTTATTTTGCTGTTGCTTGCACTGGATATAAAACTCTGCACAATGGGAGCATTCCAGAACGGCAAAGCTTCTTTATAGGCAGGAATATTGTTCTGGGCAGGTGTAAGGTATCACTCACAGCAGCATTACAGCTCCTACACACTGTGACAAGGAAGCAGCTCGCAAACGGTCACGCAAAGGAAAACATCTGTTAGAAGCTAGCAGGTACACAGATCATCAGCAAATTGCACAGCTTGCGCCTGATTTTCCCCTTGCTTTGTTTCACAGCTCGCAGCAGCACAACGCAGGAGCAGAGGGGAGGTGGTGAGCTCTTCTGGGGACACACAGTCCCAGGGCCAGCACCCGCAGATGTGCATTGTGCCACTTCTCTTTAACTCGGGTGCACTTCTTTTTGCCTCCACCTCGTGCACAACAGATTTCCTGATTGCAGCTGGACCTTCCCATCTGCTCTGTGTTATGGAGCTTAGATCAGGAAACAGCAGGATTCTGTTTCCATCAGACAGGATCTCTGGTTGATCCCCAGCCAGCCTCAGCCCCTCAGCCGTGCTCCCCAGCATCGTGTGTGATGGTTGGAAAGGAGGATCCCCCCATGTCCTCCTGATTGTCCACTGCCCACACTCCCACCCATGTAGAGGGAATCAGACAGCTCAGACACATCCCCCAGCACTGGCTGTGACCCTCTGCCTGCTCAGCCTTCACAGCCCTGCCCGCGATCTGCTTCCATCCATGGAAATCCTCCCTTCCTCCATCAGAGTGCCAAGGGATTAACTTCATGTCTTTCCCTCTTTAAAAAGAAATGATTTCTGTGTTTGTACATGATCTTTTCCCCTTGAGCAAAGCAAAGTGGGGGAGCAGAAGGAGAGAAGTCATCCCTGGTTCCTTGCTTCCATCACCTGCTCTGAATAGCACGATCCTGGAGCTTCCGCTCCCATCGGCTCTCCATCAGACACATCAGTGCCTTTGGCACGTGATTTGTCATGTCAGAGAAGTTCACCACTTCTGGCACTGAGCAACACAACTTATTAAGTCCCGGACACACACCTTAGCAATCGATGAGAGTTTCAACTGCGACTTCATTGTGAAAAGGATCAAACCGTTTAAAATCTCATCCCTCAAACAGAGCGGTCTCGCACTCCAAAGGAGCTCCACGTAAACACTGGGGCTTCCTGAGCATCTGCTTCATGAGGAGGGCAGGGGTCACTGCACACAGTCTGACGAGACCCTGTGCGAGGCACCACGCAATCCTTGTCACCCAAAATTGGGGTCACGGATGGTGAGCTCGGGCTGGAAGTGGCTCAGAGGAAGGCTATCTGGAGCAGCAGAGCAAAGGTGGCCTTTTCACGAGAGTCATCTGCTGGGAGAGCCCAACTTGTTAGTCTAAGAGAATGAAGGTGGAGAGGCGATAAAATTATTCTCTCTGTGTGTACCAGGGGGTTTAACATGAAGGAAGAGAAAGTGCTGTTTAAGGTGAAAGTGCAACATCAGCAAAAGGTCACAAACCATCCATGAATAAATTCAGGTGAGAAACTAGAATGAGGCATTTTACTGTCCAAACAATTAGGAGGAAACCAATGCAGTAAGAAAGGGTTTTTCAGCCTAGGGAAGGGGTGAGGAAGCATCACGGTCTGAAATAGCAGGGAGAAGGACTTGATGGCCTGGGGGTTCTGCAAGAGCAATGCTTCTGTTTTTAAAACAGCATTGCTGTAGCCATGCAGACCGAGGAGGGCAGAGAGACAAGGTGTGCTAAGAGCGACAATCCATTTGTACAAGGTCAGCCAATTTAATTGGAAAAACGTGTTGAGTTTGAGACTTGGGTCTGAAACAGAGCAGTAAAAATCAAGGCAAATATAAATCAAAAGGCTGTGATAATTCACAGGAGCCTAAGGGCTGGATTCCACCCCTCCAACAAGCGCTAGGGCAGGAGAGGGCAGCTTAGAGCAAACACTAGCAGGAAGTGCCCACTGCCAAATCAGCACCAGCTGTCCTGTTGCAGCCCGTGGAAATCCATACAGAAAATCATTAAACAATTACAACCTCTATCGGAATATCGTCATCCTTGGAAGACGCTTCTCCCAAAGCCACCACTCACCCTGACTCATTGGAATCACGGTCAGAAGGCCATGTCGTAGATCAACAAACACTAAATGGTGGGACCAAAGCAAACTGGGGGAGCAAAATGAGCCAATACCATGCCACCAACCCCAGCTCCGTGCAAGCTTAGAGACAGGGACTGTGTCACGTTGCCTTCCAAGGGCACATGTCCCATAAAGCAACCACTCGGCATCAGCTCAGCGGCCTGGGGGCGAAAACAAAGCACCTGAAAGACTCACCCAGCCAAGAAGGTAGGGTCCAACACGCGGGTTGATTTAACACACGGTTTTATCACTTCCTACTGACAGAAGTCTCTCCGGTTTGGGAGGTGTTTAAGCACCTTATTTTGGTTAGGCTTAAGAATCCTTCCAAAGCTGGCCCTTCGTGCAGAACCAGGATAATCCGTGAAGACACAGCAGCTCACTCGCCTGTGCTCAATCAATCTCGCTGTTATTTTATTCAGCATGAAATAAAGTTCCCAGGGATCACGTTTCTACCAGAACTTGTTAACAATTTATAACTATCACCTTAATCATTAAAAACAAACAATGGGAAAGAAAAATCATTAAATTAATCCCTGATCTAGAATCCCGGAAGAGAAAATGAATTCTTTTTCAAGACTACAAGAATTAGAGGCCAACCCTCCAGATCGTGCAGAAACATGAAGAGCAAGCATACGCATCCTCTGCCAGGCAGCATCCAAGGCTGCTGAAGGAAGGGGTTTTTTTTTGTATTGCTTTGAAGCTCTTTGCTGTCATTCTCCAAGGAGCCTGGAAACCACACTGTGATAGAGCAAGGCTGAGCCTTTCAAGCTTCCAGAGTTATTTCCAAAGGAGCATGGGCTGAGTAGAGCATTGAAGCTGGCGTACTGAGCTCCTGGCTGTAGCACAGTGAGTTCAGCCCAAGCACAGTGAGCAGAAGCTTTGTCCCAGAAACTGCATCCAGGACCACTACCTGCACCCAGCACCCCCACTTGCTGCTCCTGGACTTCCGGTGCAAGCAAGAAACCAAGCTTATCAGGTGTGTTTTTTTTCCTTGTGTGCCCACAAGTAATTGCAGGTGAAAACAGGTCTGAGGCACGTATGAAAGATGGGGGGAAAAAGACATGCTCCCCAGCTAACTGCGTGCATCCACAGTGCTGGACCTGGATGCTGTTGGGTGAGGCATGGAAAATTCAGGACGTTTTCCCTACCTGGCTGAAGGAAACATCCTTCTCCTTCATCATCTGAGATCACTGACTCCCTGACCACACCACCAACCCCTCCTGGCCATCCCCACCAGCGCCAGCTTCTCCTCCCTCAGCACCAGTGCTGACCTTCCCAACATCAAGCCCTCCATTGCGGTACAGCTCGGGCTGCTGTGTCTCAGCCCAACACAAATCAACAGGGCTGTCACCTTGCTGGGGCGAGGACGGGAAGCAAGCATCCCAGTGGGCTGCCAAAGCCACTTCCTCGGCCATGCTGCCTCAATCCGGGTGGGCAGGCATGGGGAAAGCTGGTGGAAAATTTGGGCAGGGGGGCGGGAAATGGGGGCCTTCTCTTTTCAGGCTGTTAACTGTAATTAGCCTGGTTTCTCAGATGTAATTATCTCGCAATCTCAAAGCAAACACCCCGGAGGAAATTGCACAGTTAAAGACAGCGTGGCATTAAAAATAAATTATGAAGAGTCCTGCCCGCTATTGCTACGGATCTGTCAGCATTTTCTCTCCAAAAGTCCCTGCTTGGGGGAGCTGGAACCATCCAGCTGTGACTTTCCATGCCAAACTGTCTGCCTAGACATAGGATAATGCAGCAACCCTGTTATGATTCAGAAATTAAAAACAATAGCCCCCCCCTCCCCCCACGATCAGGCAGCATTCAGCTTTGTCACAGTCCAATTACAAAATCGCTGTGCTTTGGGGGTGGGGAGGTTGTTTTGTTTTGGGTTTTTACCCAGGGGAATTAAATTCTAACAGGCTATTTAATACAGCGCATGAACAAAATGTGCTAGGTGTTTGGAAACAAGTCAGCTGCTAACAGACCACAGTACTCCTTTCTCCTCGCAGAGAAGAGCTCCCCAAACCCACTCTCGCTGCTGTTTTTGTTGCTGCTGGAGTGCTTTCCAGAATGAGGACAGTGCCTCATGCCCAAACTGCCACGCCAGGACTAATCTCTGGAGGTGGAGGAACCTGGTTAGTTCAGTGGGAGCTGGATCTCCCTCACTGCTCAGGGCTCATCCTACACTTGGAAGACTCCTCGTGAGGCTCCAGCCTACAAGAACCTGGTCTCCAGCTCCATGCGAGCCACCATTCTGCAATGTCTGACTGGAGAAGAGATGCTGGAAGGAGGGGAGAACTGGCTTTAAAAGCAGTAAGGGGAATGCCATGACGCCTCCTCAACAACTGCAGGGACGTGAAATTAGATGGACTGAACTTCCTTCAGAGGTCCCTTCCAGCTCCAAGGATTCCATGAAACACATAACCATCGTCTCCAAACCATCGTGCTCATTACAGTTCATTCATTATGCCAGAGCTCAGGTCAAGGGATTCCCAGCCACGTGTAGAGCCACAGTACAGTGTCCGATATCACAGAATGGTTTGGATTGGAAGGAACCTCAAGGGTCATCTAGTTTCAACCCACCTTCCACGGGCAGTGCTGCCAAGCACTAGATCAAGCTACCCAGGGTCCCTGATGGAGAAGATCCCAAAAGACCACAGCCTTCCCTTTCAGCAGAAATACGCTTTCCCTGTGGACTCCTGCAAATGGGCTTCTCCAGAGCACTGCCTGGTGTTGTGGATAATTAACAGCTTCTTCTGGAGCACAAGATACAACTGCCACAGGGCTTCCTGCAGCACCGAGCCCCACTTAGTTAAATCTCTCATACTTCTCACGTTACGAATCAGTCCCACCATCTCTCCTCTCCACATATCTCGCCGCTCACAGGATGCAAAGAAGAATTCCAGAGAGCCCATTAAAAGCCACTCGACTGGAAAATAGTTTCTGGCCTAATTCTAGCACCAGGGTCTTAGGTGGGGAGAGAAATCTGACAGCAAGAGTGCATCTGTGGGGAGGAGGAGGCATAGCTGTTAACTACTTCAACGATCTAATGTATTGCGCTCTCCAAGAGCAATTAATAATTAATATTCGTAGCCTGCTCAAATCTGTTGACTCCGTAAACCGCAGCCTCTCACATAAAGGACTCTCGGAATGCTGAGACAAACTGAAGAACATCCCCCACAGAGAGACTCTGCATAAACAAGAGCAACAGCAACTCCCAGCTCCTCAGCCCTAGTTCTTCTCTTGCCCTCTTTATCTTGTTTAATTAAGCATAATTTCTTAGGAACAGCTCTTACAGAGGTGGATGGAAAGTCCAATGCGACAGCAGCTGGGTCTCTGGTCCCTGCGATGCTACACCAGTGCTATAACGGGAGCAGCAAGGCATTGGGTTGGCACAGGATGCTGAAGTCACTAAGTCCAATGCCCCTCAAAGGATATGTTCAGATGCTCCTGGGCCACACAGACATGCCAGAGTGGAGCTTTGCAGGACAGCCAGGGAGGCTCTGTAGCACAGGCTGCCCTACAGATGGACAAATGCTGCTGACAGATGGTAGTCTTGTCTCCTTTCAGGCACTTGGGATTATCAACCAAGGCAGATTATCAGATTTAAGGGCTTGCAAATAGATTTATCAGATTCTGGAGTTCGGTTTATTGCCTCAGAGATGAGTGAGCACTTTCTGAAGACCAAAATGAATCACTAGAACGTAGCAGCTCAGCTTGCAGGAGCTCCAAGCCTGCCAAAGCTCCAGCTGCTGCCCTCATATACGATGGCCAAGCAACTCCAATGGAGAACACTGAAGCCCTGCCCGCTTCCCTCAGTAACTGCTGACCATATTAAGATGATAAAAAGGCCACTAGCCCTCCCTTATTATTCCACAGTAAATGTACAGCACAGCTCCAAATGTACTGCCAGCACCCAGACTCACTGCAAACCCTGTATCATGATGGAAGATCACAGACATGCAAAGTAAATGCAGAGAACTGGAAAGATTTAAGGCAGCAAACCTCCAGTTCACTGCCATCATTCCAACCAATCCTACCTCCTATGGTGCTGCCCCTAATCCAGTTTGTCCTCATTCATATCTGCAAATGTAAAGCAGTTTTCCCAGCTCCCAGTATTGTCACCATCTTAATCTGAGTTTCAGCCACCAAAAGACGCCTGAAGTCTAGGCACAAGGTCACGGTATCTGTGAGGTCAGGGTCATATCAGCTGATAGCATAGGGCTGCATATCAGTAGCATGCTGATGAAATCTTGCTATGTGGATTGCTAACCTGCTACGGGTAACACACCGAAAGGTAGAGAGGAGGAATGGAGTAGAACAGGTTTTCTTGATGGGAACCCTAACTACTGAGGAATCTGATTGTCTTCTACAGATGTCCCAGACCAGAAGAGCTCTAAGGTTTGGGCCAAAAATTAGGCACCTTTCTGAATCTGGGCAACCTGAAGACCCATTTTGCTCTAATTTTGTCTCAGGGACTAAGGTGAAAGCAACATCCACCTTTTCTTCTGACTTTAAACAAGATTTGAAGATCCTTCTATCTTTTACATACCACATGTCAGGGTAATTGAATATACAGACATACAACTTGCTCTGTCACAGGTGTGGGTCTTTCACTGTATGTTATTTGCTCCCTTGTAACCCGAGTTTGGTAGAACATGAAAAGCTCTTCTTACATTACAAGTAACATCATGCTCTTATCCGTGTTACGAATTATATTTAATCACAGCTATGGTTTAATTCAGTGATATTTTTCTAAGATACGCAGAAGTTTAAATCAGCAAGTCACACACGTAATTTTTCACCTTTTTTTTTCCACATAAACTCCACTATTTAGTTTAATCTGTATTCAACAAATACAGTTCTACTGAAAATTATTTTTTTTTCAGAAGTGCAACAGAAAAAGGCCTGCTAGCTTGCATTTAGGTGAGAGCACACCTAAAAATACCTAGTATCAGGAAACAATTATACCACTCTCTTTGAATTAATTATTTGTATTTAGATAAGAGGAAAAACGCCTGTAGATATCTTTCCCTTCCTTGCCATATAGGCTAAGGACGACCAGCGTGATTCTGTGGTTAACCTAGCAGTGTGGAATCAAGCCACGAGAGGATGAACCATGGAAGAATGTCATAACAGAGGCCCCAAAGATCAGCATTTGGGGGAAAACAAACAAAACTTCCTTGCTATTTGCCTCTCTGTGTTTGTGCATATTGTCTTTACACTCTAAGCAAATAAGATCTTTCCTCTGGAGTCTCATAGCGAGCTAGATAAGCAACAGTTTGTGTTCCCCCAAGTATTTTAATTTTTATTTTTTTTCCTTTTTACCACAGTGAGAAAAACAATAATCTGACTGTGTATGAAACGTATTGCTCAAAATCAAAATGCTTCATTTGGTCACCAAGTATCTGTAAATATTTTTGGCAGATTTCAAGGAAAGGATACATGAAACTTGAAATCTGAAGTTCTCCATTTTCGTTGGAACACAAAATGAAGGCTTTCGGATTACAAATCCACTTCTCTCTTCCGAAACAGGCAACATCTAGTAGAATTTCTGAACGTTTCAGGGTTTTCAGGGTAGCTAGATTTTGGGAGGGAGCCCGCAGCAGTACTCTCACAGAAGGCAACCCACCCAACCTGCCTATTTTCAGTTTATGAAAGGAAAGCCAGCAGGTTCGTAATATCTGCTGGGGCTTCCAGCTGCTAATGGGAGAGGTGCCAGGAGCTCTCTTGAGCAGGCAGTGGAATTGCAGATTGCTGGACTCACAGCAGCTGAGTGCTGTCGGCTTAATTCCAGTCTTTTCTCCTTCATCTGCAACCTCCATTGTCAGATCAATAGCAGCTCTTCACGTCCAAGCAACACATTCTTACACGAAGACGTACTGGATCCTGGGGCCAAGAGCAGATCTAAGCTACACCAAACACATAAGGAACACAGGGAAATGGCTGCCTTTACTCTTGTTCCCACTGATATTGCCATTAACAGCTTCCCAGTGCTCAACGCTATGAATCTTGACACCCACCAGCACTCCCTCCAAGCAATTCTTCTTCATGAAATCTCTGCTTCCCCTCCGCCTCCTCAGGTTCAAACCTACTGAGAACAAGAATATTCCCCTGGAAGAAAGATGGAGTAGGCAAGGCTGGAGAGCATGAGACTCCTTCTGAAAGCAGGCCCACAGCCGGCAACTCCGGACAACAACATCCATTTTGCTAATGACTGGAATAATGATGGCATTCTTGTTAGTAACTGTGGAGATAACAAGGCAAACACTAGTCGTAATTATTGTAAAATGTGCAGAAGGCAGTTTAGAATAATAAATGTTTTGAATGCAGAGAGCACACGCGCGCACAAAAAAGCCCGTCGTTAGCTGGAGCTCTCCGTCTGTGCCATACAAGGACCCTCTTGATTGCATTGTTTGGAGGAACATGTCATGCAGTTGGCTTGAATTCAAGAACTCTGTGTCCTTCTGCCCCAACAAGGTCAGGTCCCCCTGCCCCAGCAAGACTGCATCCCCCTGCCCCAACAAGGCCAAATCCCACCACCCCAACACAACCACGTCTCACTGACACAGAAAGATTGCATCCTCCCACCCCAACAAGGCCATGTTCTACTACCCCAGTAAGGCTGTGTCCCACTGCCCCAACAAGGCTATGTTTCTCTGTGTCAACAAGGCTCTGTCCCACTTCCCCAACAAGGCCCCATCCCACTGCTGCATCAGGGTAAGTAATACATGCGTGCTCCTCTGCTTACTGAACCACGAGGGCTCCTTCTGGATTCCTGGCTGAAACAAGAAAAAATCAAAGCTGACTCAGAGGCCCTTGGGAGGGGAGGAAGAAATTAATACCCACAGCAGCAACAAGCACGGGGTTGAAGTGCTCCAGCATTTCTACAGGGCTGTGCTGGCAGTGGTCCTTGGCAGCTTGCATGCCCTCGAAGTCTGCATGAGGACATTTCTCTGCACTGGTCTCCCCTCACTGTAACACAAGCTGGCATTTGAAGTGCAACATGACTCGAGGGCAGCAGTGAGAGAGGAGAGGCAGGAAAAAGACCCAGAGGAGAAGAAGGGTGGGGTGAGAAGAGGAATCCAAAGGATGAGCAAAGGGGAAAAGGAAAGCCAAGGAGAGGAAAAGGGCGCCTGGGAGACTCTTGTTCAAAAAGCTGAAGAATCTCTGCCAAAGCAAACAGTTGGACATGTAGGGCTCTACACGTCTCTGGTTAATTTTGACCATCTGGCACTTATTGAAATTGTCTCCCTTTGTGTTTTCCACGATGAAGTGGTTTTGTATTCCTGCTTTCTTTCCCTCAATCCAACATGTAGCTTCTGTCCTGCCTTCCAGCTCTCTCCTCCCTGCAGTAACTTCTGAGCAAAGAACACAAGTGTGGGAATGGCTCCAAGGAGGGTACCAGCGGTGGAAAGCAAGCACGTGCGCACAGACAGCCATGATCCATGGACTCTGCCCTCCCTCCTGCTCACATCTGATGTACTTTGCTGTCCCTGACTCCCAGTCTTGGATATCAACAGACTGAGGAGAAAGATGGACAGAAGTTAGAAAGGGGAACTCAGCCACAGAAAAGCAAGGGAGAAAAATCTTTTAAAAGGTGCAACTGCAAAGTGATGACAGGCTGGTGGAATGGAATTAGCAGAGAGGAGGTCTCTGCTCACGTCCTCCTCTCCTTGAACTGCCACGTGATTAGAAATAAGCCAAAAGAGCCATTTTGCAGGGAACTTTGGCACAAGCTACTCTCCTGCAACAAGGGCGAGAGACTGAAATAATCAACATTTTCTGCAGAGCAGAAATGCAAACATTCGAATTCACATTTTAACTGACAGTTCCAGTCAAAATACATCAGCCTGACGCTCTTCAATTAGAAGAGATTCACAGATTCCTTTTTCTGCGTTGCCCGCAATCCCAGACCAGATTATACAGCCACGCTTCCATAGCTTGCATTCCCTGAAAGTCAGCAAGGCTCCTGCTGCACTCCCCAGTCGATTTGCAAGGACTGGCTTTGCAGCAAGCTTATCCCAAAGAAAAGAATGAAGGCAACACAACTGCAAGGCTGGGGGAACACCTCCTTTACTCCGTGGAGGCTCTGAACTCTTCAGAGCCGGAGTGTTACTCATTGCAAAACCTTCCCAAGTGAGCATACTCTGATGCTTCATGTGCTGCTGCGATGTTCCCAGTAGCCACAATGCTTGCGGGCTGCAGGCAGAAGCTCAGTGGCTCTGCTGGCACAAATTAGCAGAGCTGAAACTTTAGATCAGTGGCAGAGAGTCTACCTCCTGGGAGCAGTAAATTGCGGTGCTGGTCCCCAAAGACCCTCCTTGCCATTAAGTGATTAATGAATTCATTAACACCTCTAAGAACACAGGAAATATGACACAGACAGCCTGCCTAGGCTTTGCAAAGGTTTTTTTCATCCTTTTTAGGAACAGCAGAGAATAGCAACTAATTAAGCTACAGGGCCCATAGCATTTATACACCGGGGGCAAGTGGAGTGGTGAGATTCTTTGCCTCATGCTCTGATCTGCTTTCATTTGACCCATGATGAAATGCTAAGGAAAGAGGTTACTGCTAAAAGAAGGGGTTATTTTTATTATAAACCTTCCCTTTGAAAGATGAGGGGGGAGAAAAGACATTTACTGTAATGGTTTTAAATGGGCTGCCCTGGAAGGTGGTTGAGTCACCATCCCTGGAGATGATCAAGAAATGTTTAGATGCTGTACTAAGGGACATGGCTTAGTGGGGAAATACTGGTGGTATATAGACAGTTTGAGTGGATGACCTTGGAGCTCTTTTACAACCTTGATGATTCTGTGATTTTATGCAATGACTTTCCCAGCATTCCCAGTTCAAGAGTGGAATGATCCCAGGAGAAAGCTGGAGGTGACTGTCAAGGCAAGGATAGGGAAAAGAATTGTACAATGCCCTCTTCAATCCCTATAAGGGATTCCTTAATTCTTGCCCTAAAGACTACATACTTGAGACCACACCAATGATAGTCTTATTTACTAAACATAATGTATCCAGCAGACTGGACACATGGGTTATGGAGTGTGCTGGATGGTGTCTGAGACTTGCATCAGAGCAAGGCACAAGGTTACCTCCAAGGGCTCTTGGCACTGCCAAGCAGCTGACATTCCCCACACAGAGATGATGTGCACCTTGGATGGGCTTCCCAGGTCTGGTTTTCTGCTGAGCCCATAGTCCACCCCCATCAAGAGGTCCCACCTGCAGCCAGGCAGGGTGAGCAGCCCTGTGCAGGAAGGGACAACTACTTTAACCACTCCGAGGGGACAAGTCTTTGCTTATCTTGGTCTTGCATGAATCTATGGGCTCTACTGCTATGGAGAAGATGAGATTCATCTCTACAGTCAGAACTGCTGAAGTTCCTCTCCGTATATCAACCAGGACAACTTTCCTTCAACCCCAAGTGGCACTCCATGGCTTGTGCCATGGCCTTCAGCATCCTGCGAGACCTACCTTAGGGACATGGGCTTGTGTTGCATGACTTCTCAGTTCTGGTGTGGGGAGCCACACCGGTCTAAGGGGGCATAAGACGCTTTGCATGCCAGTGTTTGCATTACTTCAGCATGAACAGAACGACGGAAAGCCAGAGTGTGCACCTGCTGTGGGCAGCTATTGAGGCTTCAGGAGGTTTGAAATTGTAGAGAATCAAGCCCAAAAGACAACTCACTTTCAAACATAGATAATAAATTGAAGGGAGTTCAGAGAAAGCCACTAGGAAGATTAAAGGGCAGGAGGTATTGATTTACGTAGGAAGATCAAAAGAGCTATATTTGTATATGGCAGTTTAGCTAAGTGATGACTAAGTGTTTAAAGGGAAGAGTTTGAAGGACATAAACCAAATGAGGGACCATTAGGGTGAGTGCAGTGAAGAGAATTTAGCAGGAGCAAGAGAATGAAAGGAAGGGGAAAAGGGGAAATCTCAGCTGCTTGCCTGCTGATGCTTCTTGGCATGAAGATGTTGACAGCACCACTGACACAGAGATTTGGCAAACCAATGTCCCAGGGCATTCCAGGACTTCGTTGCTTGCCCATTGCATCTTCTCTGCCAGCGCAGCCTGCACCATGCCACAGCATGTGGGGATGCTCTTGGGTTGGCTCCAACTATCCCAGCACATGCATTATCCTTCAGTACAGGGACACAGAGAAACCTTGGACAAATTCTGAACCACCAGAGACCTGTGACTGCTTTACCTCACAATCACAGAATCATTCAGGTTGGAAAAGACATCTAAGATCCCCAAGTCCAACCCCAACCCATCCCACCACACCTACCAACCACAACCCTAAATGTCACACCTCCTCTGTTCTTTAACATTTCCAGGGATGGTGATTCCACCACATCCTTGGGCGGCCTGTTTCAATAAAGCCCAAAACAAAGCAGCTACATGTCTTAAATCCACTTCTGAGTGCTTCACTGTCCTTCTCTTCGCACAAGGCCTAGAGATCTCATCTCCAGATTTTAAGCTTGTTTAAACATTACTGGAGTTACTGCTTCTTGTCTGGAACTAGTGTTTGCAAAGCATTAGCCTGAGCATGGCACAAAACCACTCTCACACTACCCTCTCTTAACTGACTGATGCCAAATTCGCACAGATAGGGCCAGGACCACATCCAGAACACCCCAGCTACCATGTTCCTTGAGATAATTTAAATCCACTGGAAAAAGTTAGCTGAAATGACTACGAAGTGACCTATCTCAACTTCCCTCTGTGGGCTTACACTGACAGATGTCTCACCGTTGCTTCCAAGAAGAGCAGAGCCAGGAGCATTCTGGAGACCAGCACCTTGGAAAGAGTCCACAGAGAGGAATATTGTGTGCACAGGACAAGCAGGAATCACGTCCTTCCCTTCTTGGGGGAGTCTGAGCCTCATGCTGAAAAGGAACAAGAGTATGCAAGACGTGAGCTGGGAAGGACCCAGAGGCCAGATGTGTCACTGGACATACACACAGCTGGATTTTTAAGCTACCTCCTACTTTTGTATCTGCTTACTCTGCTAAAAGCTACAGCTGCCCATTGTAGCAGCACACAACTAACCCTTACAGCATTTATTATCCCGCCAGCAAAGAAGGGAGAAAGATAAGAGACAAATCGGATCTGATAAGAGCCTGACTGAATTGCCCTGCCATTGCCTAGGATATCCCAAAAACTTGATGGCCTGATTTCACAGTCCAAAAACACCAACAACATTTTCTGCACTTGGGTCAACATGGATCTCCAGATGGCTTACATCAGTGCCAATGCTCTGGTCTCTGCCCACACTGCTTGGTACTTTACCCACCATTTGCCAAAGTGATGCTCCTGGCTGGGAACATCTGAAGGCAGCAGAAAGCGAGGTCATGAAATGAGGACAAAGCAGGTTACAGAGGAGGGTCAATGAGATCAGCAGATACAACAGGCAGAATTCATGGCCTGTACTTCTAAAACACCCTGATCTACCAAGGGTCAGTGGAGCCTACCCGCAAGTGGTGGCCCCTTGATCTGTGACCAAGCATGGATCCATACTTGAATGAAGCATATGATGTGGTAGAAAGGCGATTTTGTTCAACAGTATGTGGGCCCTCAGCCACAAGACGGTCACCTCCAAAATACACTGCCTACTTACATGACTGCCACATAGAGAAATATGTTCTGACGCAACCAAATGCAAGAGAAAGCTTCTGGGAACAAAGAATGCAAATTACAGCCACTTACAATGAGAGAGATTACCTCAAAAAGCATCAGCTCCATGAGGACTGAAGATGCGTTCTGTGGAATAAGTGAATATTCATCTGAGTTTTCTTGGTCGTTTGCATCTGCCCCCTCTTTACCCTCCATTTTGCTCCTCCTTTACTAGATTTCTTATGGAAAAAACACAACACTCCGGACTTTCACAAGGTCATAGCATAGCTCTGCATTTGCAGAGCTGTTGTGGGAAATGCCAGATGTGTTAGGCAGAAAAACAACTGTCCCTCCTTCAGCAACCTCACAAGCCACCCTGAGGCAGGGGACACAAGCACATCCCCTTCCACGAGAGCTGTAGGGCCATGGGAAAGCATACTGCCAGACCACACTAACTTAGAATGCTGTGGGCTCAGTGCTGGTTGCTTGATCCTGCAATGGTACTGAATGACTTGGGAACTGGCTGAGCAGGATGCACGGGTGACAACGGTTATTTGGGTTTGCTGAAGGATAAACCACGTGCAAGCAGCCAGTTTTACCTGGCTGCCTGCTCTCTCACAGCCTGTACCCAGCCATCATCCTCAGAGGGAAGGCAGACACCAGGGAGCATTCAACTGGAGGCCAAACAAACGGCTGCGAGATGGGAAACCTAAGAACTCAGCTCAGTTTGTTCAGCTCATCAAAGAGATGCTTGGGAGATCACAAGATGCCTAGGCATCTTGAACATGGAAATTTCCTAGGTCGCAGAGGACTCCCCAGGCCTTTGACAAAGCCATAGTGAGATTCAATGCCTGGAAATTCAGGTCAGATAAATCCCAAAATACAGTGCCGTTTCCCATCAGGGAGGGAAACCTAACACTAGAAGACCTTGCAAGGGCGTGGGCCCTCATCATTTGACATCATTAGCATAGCAGTAGATAACTTCTGAACAGCTAGGCTTTAATCCAGCTCCTTTGGAGAAAGCCCAAGCCACAGGGTTGGAGGGAGTGGGGCTTGATGGTGCAGGGCACACCTCCGGCCCGGGAACCAGTGCGTGCCCCAGCTCGCTTCCTCCTTCCTCCAGTCATGACAAGAACAGGAAATTCAGCATTATCTGCTGCTAAGCTCTGAAGCTCCTCATTAGGCTGGGAGCTATAATCAAACCTCATTCTCCAAGAGCTCAGCTGGTTGCCTGCAGACATAAGGAAGGAATTCACTTATGTATTTTCTTCCTCCAGGCTCATTTGGCCAGACAGATGTTGCTAGCTATTTCATTTTCTCACCTTCCTTTGAGATCAGCTGCTCCTGGAGGCACTACCCTGGAGACAGCTGTACCAGGTGTGGGCATTGGGCCACCTTTTATTCTGCAGCATGAGGCCATGGCTCCCCCTTAGGGCTTTGCTGGTGCTATCTCACCCGGTCAGCTACCTGGACAGCATCTGCTCTAACGAGGGTCATAAACATGGAGGTTCAATAAAGTTTTGTTATTGCAGTTGACATGAGTGCAGAGTTCTTAACCTGCAGAGCAGACACTCTGGTCTCTCAACTGATATCACCATTCAGGGCCTCGCAGGGCTGCCTAAATAAACATATGTAAGAGTTTGCATTCAATCTCTCCCTTGCCCTGTCCCCTGAAAAAATCTCTTTGATGACTAAGCCCATCAGGGGAGGAGCAAACCTCTCCGAAATGTCACAGCTGATCTCCGCTGACCTTATCAAAGTGCAGGATCAATACACTGACCCATCAGAGCAGGGAACCTTAAGCAAAAGCTGAAGAGAAGCAATCAAAGCAGAATTTCAAGATTGGGAGTGGGGGTGTTGAAATATTATGTCTCTGGAAACAGAAAAACAAATGAGCCAAGAGTAACGACGATGCTTGAAATTATCATACACGTAATTAGTATTTGATAAAGCAGGAAATACAACATAACATCCATTCATCATGCTGACAGCTGCAAAACCACGTTGCACAGCTCTTGAGTGTTAGTGCTGTTTGTACACACCTTCAGCACCACAGGTACAAATCCACGTTGCCAGTGCAGGAGCTGAACGTGCCATGAGCTCCACGGGATCCTGGGGAATAGCTCTGAGGATGGATGTTGGTAGCCCTAGGAGAGGATCACATGCTCTTGAAGGATGAAGAGCCACCAGGAGAAGCTGGGGAACAGCTGACAAGCTTCCAGTGAGTCTGTGACTTAGAAAGCCCTAGAGAATTAAACCAAGAGTCCTGACATCTGGAACTTCTCCGCCTACACCACCACATTACTGCAACAGTCCCTGTTGTGGTTTTGAACTGGGTTAATTATC
This sequence comes from Cyrtonyx montezumae, assembly GCF_038088225.1. NCBI lineage: Eukaryota > Metazoa > Chordata > Aves > Galliformes > Odontophoridae > Cyrtonyx > Cyrtonyx montezumae. The sequence goes on along the minus strand of NW_027072056.1, from coordinate 3,472,600 downwards.
GCCATCTCAAACAACTCCTCCTTGTACTACACAGGGTGATGGAAAGGCTCTTTCAAGTAGACATCCTGCTTTGGAGGATGAGCATGGACAGGGATCAAGGAATGAAACTGGGTACTCAGAGTCACCCAAAGGGTTTGTGACCAGGAAGGTCCAGATCCTCAGCTCCTACAAACCTTAAGGCAGCACCTTTACCGTGTGAAGCCTGGGCACTATTATTCCCCATAAGATGGGAAAGTATTTTCAGATAAACTTGTTACTCGCCTTCCCATGAAGGGGCTGCTAGCAAGGCAGAGGAGCTGGGCTGCAAAGTGGAGCTGTGGGTCCGTGGAGGAGGGTTTAAAGGAGTAGCTAACTGAGGAAAGCTAAACAAAATAAAATAGAAGGGTGTTAAAATGCGAATAACTTGTAGGTCAGATGGCTCTGTCCACAGCAGCTCTCTTCACAGTGCTTCACCAAAATGAGAGATGTTTTTTTCTTCCCTTCACAGACATTTGAAAGATTTACCTCCCCTCACAAGGGTGCACACAAGCCATTTGCAACTAACTCAGCAACAAAACAGGAAGAAATCAGCTTCTGCCTCGCCTGACAAAAATAGCCAAGTGCCTGATGGCGAAACCACACACCCATCATTGCTCTGCCTGGCTGGAACGGAGCTGTGCCTGAGCCTCCCTCTGCGCGCGTTGATCGCCAGATTGTTAACTTGGGAAAGGGCCCTGTCCATCTGTCGAGGCAGAATTTTTCCACTTGAAAAACACTGAAAATTCCCTGGAGTGCAGCAGCCATCCCAATTCCCATGTGAGCTGTCTCACCACAAGCTGCTTGGAGGAACAGGAAGGGCGCTGGTCCCAGCCCTTCCTCCTCCCTTCCCTTTTTGTTTGCGGATAAAACCACCACCTCTAATCTAACATCACCAACCTCCTTGTCTGGCCAGCTCTTCATAAATTCACCTCATTAACCCAACGTAAGGCAGGATCCTTAGTTCTCCCACTGCTGACCTTTTTCCAGGACAGAAAGAGCACTGTGAACAATCTCTTTCAGTGGGAATCAAAAAAGCAATCAAAGAAAGTCTCTGCCGTTCTGGGAAATTTTCTATGCACTGAGAGTCTCATCAAACCAGGGGAAAGAAAGCAATAGCAAATTTAACAGTGCCATCCATAGCAGACACAGATGGCTGCTGTTCCTAAATAAGCATTGCATTAGTGCAAAGGAGAGAGAAAAGAAAAATAAAGGAACAAAGGGAAAAAAAAAATACAACAGCTGTATCTTAAGCCTGGAGGCTGATGCTAAATCTATGTTCGTAGATGGTACCAGGACCTGCAATAAAAGTCAAGTTGCTCCTGCACTGAGGAGGTGCTGTTGAGTGTGCCACATCCAGCCCCCTCCATTGGTTGTCTGTCCTGCACCCTGGGGATCCACAGGGGGACATGGGGACGCAGAGGGAAATTGTGAGTTTTGATTTAAAAATATCAATAGCATACAATGGCTTTCACAACACTGATAGAAAGATTTCTTGCCCTCTGATCACTGCTGCCAAGCTAAGACCACAGTGAAATGACTTCCCCAGCCCACAAGCTGAGCCCTTGTCTGCTGGACAAACAAAAAGGAGGTAGAAGAACTGGGCAACCTGACCAGAAACTGTGACTTTTCCCAAGCTTAGGAGCTTCCAGTGCTACGGGAGCTCTGTTGTCAGCCCGGTGCTGAGATGTTTGCAGTGTTAGGAGATTTCTCTCTGCTGTCTGGAAGGCAAAACACAAGCTTGCTGCCAGAAAAGATCACAGTTGACACAAATATTGGAGGAGCGGTAAATGATGACATGAACACGTTGGTTACAGTAGGCAAGCTGTGTTGGCAGATGCACGAGCTGACTAAAAGTGGCCCTTAAAATATCAGAGCCTCCTTGGTTGCTGTGGACATGGGGCCCCGTGGTCTCTGTGCTGCTGCACGTGTCTGAGCCACGCTGAATTCAGCCAAGTGCTTGAGAAGAGCAATTTCCCAAGTGAGCACCTCTGTTTGTCAAGAAATAGCCACGAAAGCAGCACATGGAGTTGCATTGGCTCTTCATATCTGGAGGCAGCCTAATTGACTGCGATGACCGAGACACTGAGCTCAAATGACACAGGTACCAGATTTCAGGCAAGGATGCTTTTTTGCCATTTCATGCATCATTTTCTTTCCTCTGCTTTTTAAAAGCAACCAGTGAGCCTTCATTCATGCTATTGTTTCCATTAGTCTAAGACAAAGTGCAAAATTTCTCATCCCAGCCATATCAGAGCTGCCTTACCTCTGTCCCTGGATTTCTTCCAGCCATTCCTGAGCAGGGCTCACACTGGACAAAGCCTGCAAAAGCTGAGCCACTGGGACCAGCTGCAACCTCTGCTCCTGGATTCAGTGCTCAAATGAGTGCCTACAAACACAAAAGCACATCAGAGGGCCCAAAGGCCACGTGCATGCCTGGACCTGGTCTACGTGTTTTATCACATTCATTTCCTCTTCATTACACTGCAATATAGCATCCATGTTCTCTAATATCCTTGGGTGCTTCTGCAAACCACGTTCCTCTCCATGGCTGCACCATCACTCGCTAACATTATTTTTGTACTATCATCTTCCCTCTTTCTCTGTGGAGTCACTTTGCTGATTAATTATCAGCCTTGAGGACGGCTCACAGAGCACAAGCTTTGAGGCTGGGGAGTTGAAAGGATGGCACTGCAGCAGTGGGACAGGTTTGGCTGCTGCCAGAGCTGCCTGGGGATCTCTCATCCAGAGAGCACTGATTTCTGGCAAAAAAAAATGCTTCACCTGAACATGTCGGTATCAATGTGCTCCAGCTTCCAAATGAATCAGTGACCCAGGTGTTTTGATAACATCAAAACATCATGTTTCATTATTTTGAGGGCATGCGATACTCTGATTCTCATTTAAAAACAACTTTCCACTTAGAAGTTTCTTTTATATTCCAATTGCTTTCAAATGCCAAAATCGACTCAAAATATGTAAACAACTTTTAATGGTTTCACAGGGACATTTCAGAGCAAGGGAAAAAAAAAGCATTTAAATTAAACTCCGCAATTTTGCCAGGAAATGGAAAATATGTTTCTTGCTCAGCTCTAGCCATTAACACAGCACCTTGACAGGATTTCATGCGATTGAGAGAACCCACCCAGGTGCAACAGAGACCTGAGCTGACTGAGAAAAGGGATGTAAAGGCATGGGCTGAGTGGGGGGAGCCAAGAGGGAACAGCTGAGAACAACCCACAGGTCAGGGCAGTGTGGATTTGGAGTGCCAGCTGGGGTATCTGCACCTGGGCCAGCTTTCAGAGCTCAGGGATGGAAGCAGAGAAGCCACCAGAGGAGGAAACTTCAGAGCATTTGTACCAAGGGCATTCCGAAACCAAACCAAAACACACCAACAGAAATTTCCTTTCCTTCCCCCCAAAGCAGACTCCCTGCTGTGCCAAGGCAGTGGCACGGAGGTCTGCGAGCATCATCTCCATCAGCCCAAGCTGCTGTGCACTCTGACGGTGCTCAGTGGATGGCTGGGATAAAAGGTAGAGCCATGCTCTAAAGCACATTAATTGCTTATTAATTACCCCATTAATCACAGTGACACCTTTGTCTGCATTCCCAGTAGCATCGTTGCTGTTAGGTGGGACTGTCACGCTGCTTTGTCTAAACCAAGCAAGCTTCACTGCCTCGTTCCAGACCCTCTCAGCTCCTGATGGATGGAAACAGAACCAAGAAAACAATTAAAATAACAATAAAAATAAATAATAATAAAAACAGGGTGTCCCAGCAGCAGCATGGCAGGCCCAGACAGTGCAGCAGATAGGAAACGTGCCCCTCAGTGGCAACGGGCAGGACAAGGAAACGCACAGCACAGAAGAATTGCATTGAGGTGATCTCCTGAAGTTCTCCAAGCTCAGGGTTTAGGCTGCTGCTTGCAAAGCCAGCGGGCAGAGCTGCTGACCAGGCAGCGAGCAGAGGAGCTGGGATGCTGAGAAGACTCACCCACACTGCATCCCAAGCATTGCCATGGCCAGGGAAGGGTCTCCATGGAGGCAGCGGGGCTGCAGGCACACCGCAGGCAACTGCAAGTTTCCATTAAATCACAGAAAGCTGTAAACCAATCACCAGGGAAAATTTCTGTTCCATCACCAGTGCTTTTTCTTTATTTCATTATTTATGGCACTCTCTGCTCCCTGGCAACTTTTTTTTTTTTATTACAAAAAAATTATTTTCTTTGTCTGAAAATTGATATAAAAAGAAATCCATCTCTCAGCCGTCATTTCTCTTAATGATGTTTACATCAGCAGATGGGGAAAAAATCACTTTTTAAACAGAATTTATTACCCGCTGACCCAAAGCTTTACCATACATCACTGTGATTTCAGAAAGTTAGTTTCCACAGCAACATGATGTAACTCTCCAGTGTGTCTGTGAGCTGCCAGCGTTAACTCTTCCAGCCCAGGAGGTATCTGTTGTAAGAGGGCATCCTGGCCACACGGTGGTCAGTAGGATGATGCAAATTTGAGGCTAGATGGGGAAGCTCTGGGGCAGGAACGCTGGGCACACAGAGCCCTCCAGCAGGAACCCAAGCCTTGCATGAGGTCCTCATCCATCCCATCTCTTCCAGGCTAAGCCAAGCTGACAATAAAGCCAGGGAGGGGAAAATAAGATGGGCACAGGGGCATATCAGTCCTTGGGGCCTTCGTGAGACGAGTGAGTTGGTATTGCTCCACTTAAGACTGCACTTTGAGAGCCTCCAAGATCTGTCCTTTGGTCCTACAGAAATGGTTTAACTGTTTTAATTGGAGCCATGACTGGCTTTAGCCAAAACTCTGCCAACTTAACAAGCTCTGATAGAGACAGTTGCACCTAACAGTATTGATTGCCAGGACGTTGATAAACAATTGATTTCTTTCTGCAAATGTCACCTGGTAGGAGTTTTATACTTCTCTCTAGAGGGAGCAAGCAATTGCTAGAGCCTAGCAAACAGACAGAAATCAAACTATCTTCTGCTAGGACAGAAAAATCCTGATGGCAAGAGGCCCAAAATAGGTAGCTTCTATTGGGATTCCAGAGTATAGCATGGTAGGAGATGGGAAAAGCATCCAGTGTTTTGGCTCAGACACCAGAAAGTCACTTTGGTACCTTGTAAAAGAAATCCAGCATCTATAATGCCCTTGGCTTGAGGCAGAGAGGTGCAGACACAGGGGATAAAGGCTATGGGAACTGCAGGATGTGTATAGCGATGCACAGAGACACCAAAATCATGCAGTGGAGAAAGCAGACCCACACAAGCCACGTTCTAATGCTGGACAATAAGCCCTTGAGAAAAAAAAAACAACAAAAAACAACACCCAAGCCAATGTCAAACTGAAGAGAGGACAACTGTAACACTCCAAAATAAAGGAGGGAGACAAGGCTCTTTGATTATGTGTATACCCGATGGTGAGATTAAGACACAACGGGTCAAATGTTAGCCCAACCAGTTTATTACAAATACTAGTTGCTTAGAGATATGGGGAAGGGAAGGTGGGAGATAGAAAAGAGATGAAAAGCAAGGAGACTTGGCAGAGAGCAAGAGGGATATAATCACCACCATGGATCCAGCGAGGTTTGTAGTAGGTCCGTTGATCTCAGGAACTCGTCAGGTCACCGCGGGGGATGGGAGATGGCAGCAAGCAGGCCAAGGGGTCTGTCCTAAGAGTTTCTCCCCTCAGGGAATTCTGTTTTCTCTTCGGCAGTGCTCCTCAAAGATTTTTTCCTTGGGAGTTCTTCTCCAAAGTTCTTTTCTGAAAGTTCTCCAAAATCCTTGGTTCAGTGAAGGCCTTTTATCCCCCATTTCTCAGGTGTTTTTTCCTTTTCTCTTTGTTTGTGTGACATGTCTGGCCCAACAGGTAAGCCAGCAGCAGATGTCGCCTTCATTGCCATGCAGAAGCATTGTTGTCTTTTTTGTGGTGGTCAGCTTCTCCAAGCCGTACCACCCTGGAAAAGACTATTTGCCCCTATTTCTGCTTATCTTTACAACCATAAGCTGAGACAATGGCACCCATAACACCCATCTAGATAACCAGCAGTTATCAGTCAAGAGTCTTGTCACCAGAAAAGGCCTTACGAAGCAAGCTTTGAGACAAAAGAAAGGAAAACAGTTTTTGTCTTTCACATCACCCGGTGGCTCAAAGACTGCTTGAAACTGATGCGCAAACATCCATCCACGGTGGTGAGGGAAAGGAAAGAAAAAAAAAATACAAGGGAAAAGAGGGGTAGGAAGAAAGGGGGAGTTAAAAGTTATACAATCGCTATAAAGGATTTCTTGGGCTTGGTTACAAATGTTGCTCTGACCTGTTGGACTTGACCATCGTCAGTTGATGCAGTTACAACGTGCACTGAAGATACAACATGTTGAATAAATTGAATAAAACAAGGAATCATGTAAGGTATAAACAGTAGGGTTGCAAGAGCACACAATAGATAAAATAGCACCCATGGGCCACCCGGGGGCCAGGGAAAAATAAAAAAGATCAGAGTCCAGGCTTTTCCAAGTTTGGACAGGAACATGGGCAGTTTTCCGTATACCCTGGGCAATGTGTTTAACAACTTTACCATTACCATCAATCTTCAGACAACAACCAGAGCCATTCAACTTGACACAAACAACCCACTCCTCAACAACACACCAAGTACCAACTGGCTCCACAGTGCCACCACCAGCACTTGCAACTTCAATTCTCAGAAAGCTTATCCAGTCCAATTCAACAACACGTGGACTTGCCAGGCAACGCTCCCGAAGATGACCATGCTACAACACTGCATGTTGTTTCAAGGTTAAATATGAATAGAATTGCCCATTTGAGCATCTCAAAAGTGACTGAAATGCTGAGAGAGATAATATACTAGTTTGGCAAGTTCAAGTATCGTTATAATCTATAGAACTTTCACGGGACAGTGTGTTTAGGATATCCCATAATATAAAGCATTAGAGAAACATACACAGAAACATACACTTTACTTAACAAAACATAGACACTTTCCAACAACCATGTTTTGGATGGAACTCCTGGACAGGCGTTACAATAAACATCTCTCTGACATTAAAAAGCATCAATAACGCAATGGGTTAAAATAAACCCATTTACGGTCACGACAACACAGGCAGCATGTTTCTCCACGCATTGGTGGCCAAGAAAGCACAATTACAAATGAACAACTCAAGCCAATTAGGCAATTAACTGAGGAGACAATCCCAAGGGTGTAGACAAGGGTAACATAAACTCTGCATTCTCAGAAGATAGCTCGAGAAGGTCTAAACCCACATCTCCACATCCCAGGCACTGTAACCACTGGGACTGAGGGAGAGACAAAACTCCCCAGTCCTAACAGCTCATTTTACTGTCCCCTAGCACAAACCTTCTCTGACATATAAGGCAAGGAAGGTGTTTCAAGATTGTTGCCCAGGATGATGCGGGACAGCTCTATGCTGGACTGCTCCTCATGTTCTCTAATTGCTAATTAATTCTTCTTAATTAATTAGCAGGCTTGTAACAGGTTTGGGAGAGCTGACTCGGAAGGTTGTAACCACGTTTAGACAGAAACACTTGCTCTGATTGAAGTTGTTCTGAAAACTATTCAAGCTTCCTCATGTGCATCTCGTACAGCAGCCAACACACGAGGAAAAGGCTGCAGTAAAGATAATGCACACTAATAGGTATCGGTTCTGCCAGAACAGATACCAACCACATTTCCAGAGATATGAGCAGTGCACTGAGGGGTTAGCATCATTATCAAAGATCAGATGTGAGATTAGTATCATTATCAAAATCAGCCTGCCAATGCCATTTCCTCCACTTATCTTAAAATCCTGGAGTCTATCAGAGGATGTTGACCTTTCTATCAAAAGATGTCGAACAGCCTATTTATCAGAAAGCTCCTAATGAGATGACCTAGAAGAAGAAGGCAAATCCCAACCACTCCAGCAGGGAGGTGGTCTACGTGCCGTGAAGCGCGCTGCCAGGTAGGAGCCCACGGCTCGTGGAGCCAGCTCGAGGCTCGTGCGAAATAGTTGGCTTGATTGAAGGAGATGTACTAATCGATCGGGCAGCGCAGTCATGAGGTGTTGTACAATTCCTGCCGAGGACTGAGAGATACATCCATCATCACAGCTGGCTGCAGCAGGCGGGAGCCACGCATGCAGCAGAGCTTTAATACCTCGGGCTCTTAGCAGGACGAGGCTGGCGGCTGAGTGGTGGGAGAACACCACTGCACATTTCCAGCCCTCTGAAACAACGCATGCATTCGGTGCACTAAGATGAGAACACGGTGAGTGTCTGCACCATACCTGCCAGCCATCACCTCCCCATCCTCAGGACTCATCTGCTTCCAGCCTTCCTGAGGCCCACACCGTTAACCCATGCAGCAGCAGCTGGAGCCACTCTAGAGCTCGGCACCAACGCACACGTCCTGTGCTGACAGCAGGCTGCTCCTCCACGGCCTCTCCTCGGGTGTTTCCACCAGCAGGCTGTCACTGAACTCAGGCCCAGAAGTCCTGCACTGCTCACGCAAAACTCCCACTGAAGTCAAAAGGAACATAAAATAAAACCAGCCGCTCTTCGCTGTCACAGCCTAAGTGCATTAATGTCTTTTTATCTCCACGAGGGCAGCACGGCTGACCTCTGTTTCCATGCAATCGGTGTTAATAAAATCTCTCTCTGCAAAAGCGACGCTGGAAGATACACTTCAATTGGCATATTTTATCTGAATTGAAATTTGAGTGCGAGTCTCATGTTCGTAAAAACCTCTGCTAATAACTCTCATCTGTGACCCTCCTCGGAGACCAGCCTTTGGGATGATTATTGCACAAGAAAATGCTTCGGAAACATCCATCCAAGGCAGCCCCCAGTTTTGGCTTACAATCAAGATGTCATCTCCGAAACACTTCTTTCAGTCGGCTTAGGTTATTTTCACAGCAGAATTAAATGCAATCAGCCCAGCGTCCCTGGACGGCCCTGGCTGCAGGCAGGCAGCTCCGTGGCACTCCACTGTGCTAAGGAACAGCAGCAGCTGCTGGAGCATCTTAAGAAAAACAGAACTTTGATGGACTCCGGGCACATACGCCCAAGAGATGAGCAGCAGCTCGTGAGCACCCCAGTTGTCACACCTGCTCTGAGTTCTGCAAGGGAAAGATTGTGTGACCGCTCCCACCCCAGCATCCATGGCATCCACAGACCTGGCAGTGCACGCTTGAAGGGGCTGAAATGAGAAAAGCTCCTCTCAAAATCACTGCAGGTGCAGAAATCCTGCATTAGTTGCCCTCACAGACTGCAGGGATGTAATTGTCTGTTCCCTGCCTCCCTCTCCCCCAGAGCTGTCAGGAAAGCCACCAAGCAGTCCCTGCATGCTGGCGACAGGCTCAGTGTCACCAGACAGCTTTCTTCAGTTTCACACTACTTCTGCCTTCTCCTTGTAAATCTCTTACTCTGTTTCACTGTTTTACCATTTTAGCAGATGCTCCTTTTCTAAGCAAGCTGCTATTAAGAGCTACTGTATTTGTCCACAGCAAATGAAAAGAAATGATGAATGTGCTTCATCAGCCAAGGCAGAAAAAGTGATAGTGATGCAAAGAGACAGTAAACAGGCAACACAGCCACAGAGTATTTCAAAAGTAAATCAAGTTATGGGAAGAATTAGGGGAAATACTGATTTTGTCTGCAATTTCTAGTCACATTGCTTCTCCCATCCGTACAGTCTATTATGCAGTAGCAGGGTGAAGGACTAACACTTTTAAAGTTTCAGTGTTTAAACAATAACAGCAGATACCGTTCCAATTGGGATAACAGGCATAAGTCTCTCTCTCTTCGGTGCAGCTCCTCGAGAGGGAATGTGGCTGTAACTTGAACATCACATTCAAAAATGGGACGGAGCTGAAGCTATGAGGGGTGAAACTGAGCCAGCCCAAGTGAGGTGTGTGAGGGGTTTTAACCAGCGAGTGAGTATTCACACCCCCTCAGCTCAGAGGGTTGCAAACCACTGCTGAAATCATTACAGCAATGCATGATTTATTTCTCTTGCATTTTTCATAGGAACCCCACTCTTCCCACCCTATACTAAGGCAAGGGCGGTAATGATTTCTTGGTCTGTACATAGCAGCTCAATGCATGAACAATAGCACTACCCTCTTGGTATTGAAATGGCTGAAATATTGGCAGGCTGCAGCTAATTGATTTCAGAAGGTGAGCGGGTATAAATGGAGAAAGAAGGGAGCGATTCTCACCTAAGTTTTACAATTGGTCTAATTAAAAATCCTCAGTATATCACCATCTCTCACTAGGTACAAAGAGAGATGTGAGGGTTCACCTCCCTACCCCTCTGGTGAGCAACAAGCAGCCTGGCTCAGGGCTGTGTCCAGCCAGGAGCATGCTGGATGTTCTGACACAGACACAGAGGGACAGAAGGACACATCCCTCTGCTGGGTGCTGGAGCGTGGCAGCCCAGCAGGTCTTGCCATCAGCTCAGAGAATGAATGCCCTTGCAGTGCTCTCCTGCTTGTTCAAACCGTGGATATATTCAGCTGCATGCAGCCCTTACTGTCCTTTATTACTCCTTGGAAAAGTCAAATCTTGAAGACTTTGCCCCGAACGTGGAGGCTTTAGGACTCAATTAGCCTCTATCTGTCTCTCTTTCTTCATGAAACCTTTAAGGAAGTGTTTGGTGCAGAACCAGGATGGAGATTCCCTCCCTACCACCTCTAGCAGAAGCTCAGTCCCCCACTTGGTGGGAGGCATGGGGATGGCAAACAGTGCTGCACCTTAAACCTGCTGCTCCCACGGCTCCATCCCACCAGTGGACAGACCCTGCTTTGAGCCTGAGGCTTGAAGGAGCAAGAATAAGCTGTTCTGCTGCAGCCAGGATGAAAGCAGGAGCTCTCCTCTTCATCCCCACTAAAAGAAACATGACACATTAAAGTAGGGAAGGGTACACTGCCACAGTCCTGCAAGAGTGGGGGAGATGCTTGATGCATTTCCCTCCCTCAAATCAGGCAAAACTTGATCAACTCCTAAAATTTGCCCCCAAAGAAGAAATCTAATCCAAACACTATAGCAGTCAGTCTCAAACAGAGACAACTTTAGCTCATCTGGAAGTCCTACAGAGCAGCTGGAAGTTTTAATTTAAAAGAGAATATTTCAAACATCCCAGATATTTTTCTTTTTTTTTTTTAATCGAATGAGAAAATTAATTTTTAACAGTACTCCCTGGAAAAAGCAAGGTTTCACTGAAAACCTTGTGAAATTGAGAACTCTTCAGCAGGCTTCATCTAAAGAAGCAAAGGCTTCCTAATTTTTGCTTCAAATGGATTGCATCTATCTTCTTCCCTGCTAAAAAAGAGCAGTGCTTCTGAACAAGCCCTGGGCTGGCCTGGAGGTAGGCTGCAACCCAGCAGCACAGCCAGCAACTGATGGAGTTTCCCCCAAAGTGAGCTTCATAACAAGAAAAAGAAAAGCTTGGTTTTACCTTCATTCAGACGGTGCGAGGTTATTTCAGAGCTAGATGTGAATAGCACACGCTTCTACAAAGCTGTGTTTTCCATGATGGGTGAGGGTAGGACAGCAGAGTGCAGTGAAGATGAGCTCAGCCCTAATAGGACGGCTCATGCCAGGGAACAGAGCATCTCAATTACAGTTCCCCCAAATCAGTTCTGGCAGAAGCTCTCTAGCGTTGCATTTGCTCCGAGCTGCAGGCTTTGGTTCACTGAAAGCAAACAATTTGACTCAACTCAAAACAAAGCTCTTCAATCTGGATTTGCCCCAGATGGCTTTTTTTTCCTTTTTTTTTTTTTTTCTTTTTGAAGTATAAGATAGAAATCAGGAATTACAGCAATCGCTGTGCCCATGGAACCAGCACAGGGGTGGAAAATTCCCATCCAGCTCTGGAAACCAAAGTGAGAGCAGGTCCTGCACACGGCATTCGCTTATAAGTAATGAATGAATTTTCCTCTGAGTTATCAGGAAGTGCTCATGAAAAATCCTCTCTGGGAGTAAAAGCATCCTGCTAGCTTCCTGCAAAAACCCCAGCATTAAAAGGGTTATTAATACAAGGCAGGATTTGACCTACCAGACAAGAGCAGTGGTGCCCTACCAGTGCAGAACATCGTCTCTGGAAGTGCTTAATTCCATATGATTCAGAGGAGAGAAGAAAAAAAATAATAATTAAAAGCTTCTTAATGCATCTGGCCAATTAAATAAAACTAAATGGTGAGGAAATAATTCCTTCCTGACCCCTGCAGCAATCAGCAGCTGACCTGAAGCACGAGAATTGATTAGCTTTATCTTACTCTAGCATGTATAACTACAAACGTTATTATTGGCCGTAAAAATCATCCATGCCTTTATGGAACCTACTGGTGGCATTTGGCTCCATGACCTCCCAAAGCATGAATTTTGCTAGCTGGATGGTGGGAGAAGCAGTGCTGTTTCCCCAAGAACCTCCCACCCTGCAGAACTGGGGTTTGGGGAGATGCTTCCAGCAGTGCCCCAGCCCAGACAGTGTGGTGACACATAGGGCAAAGCAGTCTCTAGGGTAAGGTAACTTTTACAGGTCTGAGCCACTGGTGCCATCCCTCACTTCCCATCAGCTGGTGCAGGGTCAGCAGGAGAGCCCCAGCCTCGCTCTGTCTCCTCTCACTCAATTAATTACACATCTTTCAGCACAGGACTAAGTGAAACTAGTCCCATATTCACCAAGGTGTGATCCTTGTCTTTCTTGACTTTCTTCCTCAGGTCAATCCCAGCCCTGAAGAGCTAGAGCATCACCCTCAGAGCAGATTGATAGCTAATTGCTGGAAACAAAGGTGGCCTGAATTTCTTAAAGGCACAACACAGAAGGGCTCATCACGCTTCCACTCTTACTGTAGCTGTGAAAGAAGGAGGCAAGAGTGATAAGAAAGCTCTTAAAACTGGGAATGCTCTGAGGACAAAAATTACATTTGCACTGCTCTGAGAAGGGAGTCTGAAAGAGGAATAATCCGTCCTGGTCACTCCAGGCAGCAGCAGAGCGCAGCCATTAATGCCTAACAGTATAAGATGAAATGGGGGAAAAAATCCATCCTGAGCCCGGTTCCATTAGCGGTGCAACCCATGCAGCAAGGGAACGTGACATGTTTGACCAGAATGGTACAAAAGATCAATGCCCAGGTCTGATGCTTTGACAAGCAACTAAGAGGCCAAAGAGAAGCCCACTCCTGACAGAAGGGTCGAACTGCCCGGTAAGGGGCACAGCATCCTCGAGTGAGCAGTCAGAGATTACCCAGAGGGATTCAGAGACTCAAAGTGGAAGGGAATTCCTATGGCATAAGGATGCATCCTCACCTGGGTGTGGTTGTGGCGCAGTTAGCAGCTCCATGGCCCTCTAAGAACACTCTAAGTGTGAGGTCTTTGTGCCCAAAATCCCAACCCCAGCCCCAGTCCTACCCCCTCACCCTGGTTGGCAGAGCCCTCTGCAAGCCCAGCTCCGCTGCTTCTGCTCGGGGAGCACATTTAGATGAGTAACCTCAACGTAAAAAATAAACAGTAAAAAAAGTAAATAAATCAAAAGGAAACAGAGGAGAGGGAAGAAAAAGACAGAAGGGGAAGGGAGACAAAAGGGAATGGGCAGCTGCACACTTCAGATCCAGACCTGCTTGAACTCAGCTCGCCTGAAAACTCATTTCTTTTGATGACAGCCCCAATTAGCGTGTGGCTGGCTGTGGGGAGCTGGTCTCTATGGAGAGCTGGGGAAGGAGGGAAGCCTTCATTCACCTGCATGGCTGGCAAGAGGTGATGTGCTTAAATCTTTCAGCAAGCTGCCTGCGGTCGTATTTAACTCTGGCCTGACTCGAGGCAGTGTGAATGTGCAGCATGGCAGCACGGGCTCGCCCTGTGTTGGCTCGTGTCACTGGGCAGCCCTGCTCACAGAGGGGCACGTGCCACCAGAGGCTAGAACGTGAAACAGAAGACAGCACTAGCGTGAGCCATGCGCTTTTACACGGGGATGAGCTTAAGTCCAGCCAGATTGCTCTGAGGAGTTCCCTGCAATGGAGTGGCTGAAGGACTGCCCCTGGGGGAGGCTGGCACAAGAGCCAGGCAAGCTGAGGCTGACCCCCAGAGCCTCACTCTTCCCCTTCACTAAATGAAGACAGTGAGTGGAAATAGGATTTGCCACCCATTTTGACTTCAAAAGCCTGAAATAAAAAAGGGAAGGGTATTTGGGTGGCTGCATCTGTCCTACCTTGCACCAAGGCTGTCCAGCTTTGGGCAGGCACGTCTCGTTGGGGTCTGTTATCACAACAGGGAACCCTGCGGTCCGGGAAGCAGGACCCTGGAACAGAGAGGTGACAAGGAAGTGGAACGAGGAGCACCAAGAGACAGCAATGCAAAGAAAGGGGTGAAATTAAGAGGCGAGCAGGGACAAGAGCAGAAGCCCTCAGAGGAGCATGCTGCCAGCTGAGCCCTGCCTTCACCCCGAGCTTTGCAAGAGCTTTACCGCTAAGTCCAACAACAAATACCCATTGTACCAAGGAGATTATCAATGTTTAAACAAGCAAGAGGGAAGGAAGGCCTGAACACAGAAATGAATTGCAACCCCCAGGGTCAAGCAAGCATTCCAGCTCCGAGATGCCAGGTTGCAGCACACTCCATGGCTCAGTCCATCATGAGAAAAGGCTCTTCTTCCCACACTGGGCTCCCTTATTCTTGGCCTAAGCAAGTGCATCACTTCCTGCATCCCACCCCATCCCTGATCCCCACTGCTGCTGGGCAGCCCAAACCAGGGGCTCTCATCTCTCAGGTTCAGATGTCAGCACTAGGATGATGTAACATAATGCAGTGTCTGATTAAATCTTTTTAATCACCTCCACGAGCTGCAGATTTCAGCTCGTTTTAACCACACACGGATGCACTCGTAAAAGCTTTAAGTGATCGGTCACTCTGGAGTGAAAATGGACATCATTTTGGTTCATGCATATATTCCCAAATGAACGCTTTACTGCTACAGTCAGAGTTAAATATCATAAATAATCATCTCTCTGCCCTCCGTTTTCAAGCAAAATCAAAACACCAGACAAGCCTACAAGCACGCTGAGATGCTTTCAGAAAGCACACAGGCTTTGAAAAGTGGCATATGGATAACAGCACCATTGAACAAAACGTAACGAATCCCCCTTATTAAATCTCTGCCTGCAAAATCCATTGTACATAACACATGGCTTTCTTACTCAGTTTAAAAACATCAACCAAATCAAGGCAGAGGTCCAGCACATACAGTTAAGAATGGAGTTTCCCAGTCAAGAAGCTCTGGGGATTCTGAGCTGCTAACAAGGTTAGGAATAGTTCCCAGATATTAAATATGTGTTTTACTTTGTTCCTTAATGATATGCATCTTGAATTTAAAAAATAAAGCTACTTCTGCTGCGTGATCAGGTAGAAGTGGATGAGCAAGTTCAATTATGGTTAATTATTTACAGTTTTGCTTACATTTCAGTGTCTTCTTATCCTCGCTGATGCCACGTGAGTGCAGGATGAGTGTCAAACCACATGCAGACCCATCTCTCACACCCTGCTGAGCCAGCCTGCACCTACCACCTCTCCCCATGTACACAGGAGGAAAGCTGTGCAATGGAGTGTTTTCTTTCAGCAGGATTTTGATTGAGAGGATTTTCCTTTTTCTTTCTTTACTTCTAAACTGGCACTTGACTCGAAAGGGGGCCAAGTATCACACTTGTGTTCCCCAAAAAGCCAAAATGTAGCACACTCATTCTCAACACAACATTTTTGCATGATGCCACCTTGAGATATTTTCTTCTTGTTCTTTCAGTAAATACCCTAAAGGGAATAAAAACATCTAAAGCTGAACAAAAGGGCTCCAGACTAACATATAACAACCTGCTTTTTAGTAGAGTTTGGTGAACCCTTGAGAAAAGCCAACGGTCACTTGAGGAAATGCTGGAAGCCACTAAGTTGCTTTTTTAAACTACTTGTGCATATTTCCACATAGGAAGGAGTAAATACAAACGCAGGCACAAGAAAGCACTCGCAGGCATTGTTTGGTGGTATTGTGAGTTCTGTTCCTCATGTGGAAACACAGTGCTGACCCAGTTCAGACTCTCGTGGTGGCCTAAACTTGCTTAAGCCATAGAATCACGGAATATTAAGGTCAGAAAAGACTTCCCCGATGCCCAGGTCCAACCCCAGCCCACCCCACCGTGCCCGCTGCCCACGTCTCTCAGTGCCACATCTCCACGGCTCTCAAACACCTCCAGGGACAGTGACTGCATCAGCTCTGCGGGCAGCTGCGCAGTGCCTCACTGCTCTGAGAAGGAATTCTTCCCAATATCCAACCTGACCCCCCCCAGCACAACTTAAGTTCACTATTTTTTGTCTCGTGTCACAGCAGGTTTTGCGTCAGATCAGCTCCTTCCCCCTCAGCCAATATAAACCCATCCACTGAGAAATCTGGATAATCTAAGAAAGGTGAAACAACACGGCAACATCTGCTCTGAATCGAATGCATGTGGCTGGATTAACCAGAAGTTCCCTGATCCTACCACCGCAGCACCCAAAGCAAAGTCTCTTGAACCATCACCCCTTAGATTTTGCTGAATTTCTGACAGGTGAAGTCAGAAAACAGCACATGATGTCGTCGGCCCATCTGAACTCAGTTATCTGCTGACCCATCTGCTGGCAGCTAGCGGCCGTTTTTAGGTGGCTCCTCACTTCAGACCCAGTTTGGTTTAGCAGTAAGTGCTCACGTCTCCTGTTTCAAAAGCCAACAGGGATTTACCAGGCAGCTGTGGGTGCAGCTGAACTTGCAAAGCAGCACAGGCACAATCCTGCCACTGCTGCTTTGATTTCTTCTCTCTACAGAGAGAAGATGCCATGTGGCCACCGTACAGCAACCATTTTTTTTTTTTCATTAAAACTAATTGACTCTAAGCAGGAAGTACTTTTTAATTTCCTTTAGCATTAGAAGTAATGTTAGCCTCTATAAATGAAATGAAAGACACCTCCTAAAATGCATTTTCAGATGTTCCCTAAATAGCAAATGACATTCAAATCGGATGCAGCCAGAATTGTAATTGGAAGCTGCAGAGTCCTCTTTCAGGATTCATAATAATTGCAGTTTCACTGAAAAGGTTCACATAATAAAGGTTTTGCAAATAAGGGCCAGCTTCTCCAAAACATGCAGCTAATTCTGTCTGCACCAGCAACACAACGTGCCCATAAAATTCCTTTAAGCAGCCGGGTATCTACACGTGTTGTGTCACCACACAGCTGCAGAGGTGCAAAGCAGCAGGACCACTGATGGGAAAGGTTCACAGAAGGGCAACAAGTGTGGTGTGAGGTCTGGAACACCTTCCACACGAGGAACAGCCAGTGGGTTGGGGTGTTTCAGCACAGCAAAGTGAGGAGCCACAGCAAAGAAGCACATCCAGGAAGATTAAACAGAGGTCTGAAGAATCCCAGATCAGCTGGAGGGATGGGTGGGGATTTCCTGTTAACCAGCTTATCCAGCCCACAAACTAGGAGTATCAGAGGAAAGTAATCAGAAACAGGTCCCCAGCAAGTGAAAGGAGACGGTTGTTTGGGTGACAGGCAGCAGACACTTGCAAGATGATGTGGGTGCAGAAAGCTTAGGGGGGTTTGGGGCAAGACTGGCAAGCACTTGGAAGGGAGAGCCAACAAGAATTATGAAAGAGACAAGTCTTATCTGTCACAGAAAACACCCAGAGCTGGAAATAATTGGAACCCAAGAGAGTACTCAAGGAAAGCATCAAAACTGTTTGTTTCTTCTTCCCGACCTCTAGGAAAGCAATTATGGCCAGTGGGTTTCTGCTGAGTTGATTTAAAAATAAAATCATTTCTAAAAGCAAACTGCCTTTACTGGGTCCTCCGTGCAGTGCTAGGCATCACCCTGACCGAGCTAAACCTACCACTCTCCTGGAGAAGGGGGGAACCATGCAGAAGGAAAAGCTTGCAGAGAAGCCAACTGATGGCAGGAAAGTGAGGTACAGTGAGAGGAAACCAGGGAAACGTGGTGGTACAGGTGGTCCTTATGATTCTAACCCAGGGCTAATAGACTTCCAGTGAGAGTGAAGAGAGGGCTGCAGTAATGCTGCTGTAGCTGTGGTGGTGTTAGGAGAGCAGGGTAAAGTCCACAGGGAAAGGGAGCGTATCCATGTGCAGCACCTGCTCTGGTGAGGAAGGCAGTCGTGCTCCTGGATATAAAAAACCCTACGTCAAGTCTGTGACAAAGTCTAAAGTGGGCCTTGTGTATCCCAAAGCTCATCTCCTCCCCTTGCCCCAGTGATGTGACACTTGTCCTAATAACAAATGTTACTCCTCCCTCCAAATCTCATCTCCTTGAGTCTCAGGAAGGCCAGCAATACCCAAATAGGAAACAATAATCAGGTGGAATAAGGAAAGATGTGTCACATAGGAGACAGATCCTGAAAAGGGAAAATTCCAGGGAGGACAAAGGGATGAGAGGGGGAATTTCCAATGGAGCAGAGCAAGCCCTGCTGCCCAGCATCCTAGGTTCTCAGGAAGGAGCTCTGTGTCCAGAGATGACACCACAAGGAATCCAGGTGCCCACTGGTCCTCCCATCTCAGTGATCTGGAGCTCAGACAGGGGGCACATACCCAGGAACCCAGGACAGAGCTCATAAGTGACAGAAACAGGGCCAGGGTGTAACATGAGGCAGAGGCTTGTGCTAGACAGCAAGGCAGACAGCTCGAGGAGGGATGGGAAAACAAAACAAATCTGTTCATTTCACAGTCCCTATTTCATTCCCTCGGCAGAATCCAGCCTCTGGTTTCTTCCGTTTTCATCTCCTTTTGGGCAATAATCCCATGACCAGCAGGGCTGCCATCCCATTACAACGCCTAGCTCTTCAGCCTTACTTCTCTGTCGGGATGTGGGGAGGGACAATAAACACACCTTCTCCAGCAGCAGCAGCACAGCTTGCACTAAACACACAGTGCCTGGAGTAACATTACCTCTGAGAAAATTATTAAAAGAAACGGCTAATTTTGTAATTCACACCTGGGCTACAAATGCGAAAGAGTTTGCAATAATCTCTGATGAAATATTACATTGTTTAAAGAGTTCCCGGTGAAATTCACCTTTAATTGATTTTTGATCTGTGAAAAAACTCTGCAGAGAGAGAGAGAGAGAGAGAAGATATTAGTCATACTCCTGTTTTATCACTCCTGCAAGCGCTTTCTCTCCTTTGTTTCCTTTGTCCCCAGAGAATCAACATGACACCGAAGAAAGCAGCATGGAAGATACTGCAGAAGTAATAAATAACACTCACACAGGAATCGTGTTCTGAACAGCACTGTACCCCGCACGTCCTACTAAATCATTCTGAAAAAGGTGAAGTGTTCCCCTAGGAATGCTCAGAAGTTAAGAGGACATGGGTACATAGCTAGCACTGTCCCACGTGGGCCCTGTGGTGTGAGGTCTTCTCCATGCCTATCCTCTGCTGGGAGGAAGGCAGAGCTGTGCCACACATCTTGTCTCTATGGCCGAGTCACAGGCATCTCCCAGTAGGACTCAAGCCAACCACTGGGGTGGATGCTCACAGAGCAGCTTATGCCAGAAACGTGTGACGTATGGCCAAGAGTATTGACTGCAAAAGGTTGACAGAAAAGTCATTACAGTGTTAGTTTCCAAATCGGGATGAGCCAGGGTACAAACAGCTGCTGAAGCCAAGGAAACAGGTCAGTACTAAAGCCCGAGTCACTCCGCTGAAAATCACTTCCAAAAACCAGGAGGAAACTGTCAGAGAGCAAATGGCCAAAGAGTAAAATATAGCTAGAGGAGACGAGAGGAAACTCATCCACAAGCATCACTGGAGACCAAAAAGTGCTGATAGAGATGACTGTAAAACATTATCCACTCAGGAAAGACTTCAACTACGAGCAGAGCACTTGTTACGGATAAACTAAAGTTAATGATAGAAAAGGAGGAAAAAAAACCCACAGCTGTTCTTAAGAACTGCTGTACAGAGCCACATCACAGAGCGAGCAGACGTTGTAACATCACATAGCAAACAAGCTGTACTGATGCAAAATCACTTTTAAATCTAGAAAGCGAGGAAAATAGAGAAAAAATCTTTGGGCACGGTGAAGTTTTCAAAAAGCCTTTAAGAAAAATCACTGAGTACTTATTTGATAATGAAGGGGAGAAGAAGAATACTCCAGAACGGTGGAAAAATCAAGTTGGGTCAAGCTAGCGAAAGAATGGTGAGTTTCCCACTTCAGGGTCTTCTCCACTCTCTTCTTGGTGCAGCAAAAAACAAACAGGGACCTCCTGGAACTCTGAGGCACTAAGATGCTGAGCACCTTGGATTTCCCCTGGTCTCTCACCCCTTTACGTGCAAAGGTTTTCATCTCATTCCTCCCCATGCAAATTGTTCCCCAAGCAAAAACCATTTTTGTTCTAAATCTCTGTATCACCAGCTTCCAATCTGCAATGTAAGAGACACAGAAAAATTGTTTGGCAGGAAAAAATCAAGACTCACTCAACCTTGTTGCACTCTTTCTTTAATACTGGTGTTCACTAATTTAATTCACCTTCTCACTGATGTCAATAATTATATTTAATTTTAGTGGGGGGGTTTTTAATGATTAAAAAAGTACCCTTGTTCCCATTTTACTGGGGATGGTGTAAGAAATTTAACTTAGCAAATTTTAGATGTGGTTATATGGCTATACCACTTAATCTTGAGTTCAGCCAAGCTCCAATATAAGAGGATGGTTCACCTACATAACAAGTTACTATGGCCCAGCTAAATTATGGTAACCATCTACGTGTGCTTAATCTTAGCCAACAACAAATGCCAGATACGTTGATTAAAAAGACATGCCTCCTGATTTCCACGCCCTGGTCAGTTGTTGCTCATTTGTGTCCAAATCTGGAATAACACATTTCCTTCAAATTCCATATCAACAACCTAAGAGTCATAATATTGTTCTTACAGGAGCTATCAAATCAATTTCACCTTTACAAAGCATGTGCTAGCTTATATTCCCATCAAGAGGTTGTGCATTTCACCTACCTCTTGGAGAATATTTCTTTACAATGCAGGTAAAGAAAAATTCAGCCAAGAGTGGTCTATAACACTGCTGCTGAAACATCTGGGCTAAAATTGCTGTAAGGGTTCTCCCTCTGTCAGAGCTAATGACATTTCAACCTCAGATGTAGGGTGAGTGATAACACCCCAAAAAAGATTTGAACCAGGTGTATCACCTGTGACCATGAGCTTGATTCATAGGTAGAACTCAACCAGGATCAGTCTCTTCTTACAGGTATGGGAAGGTAGAAGCACTGAAGGGAAGCTCTGCCTGAACGTCGCCCATTTCAAGGGCTTTCCATTCTGTGTCAATCAGAGGTTTTGCATCTCTCCCTTGGCAGCCTTGTCTAGATGATCATGCTGAGTATCTGGGGCATTTCGTAATCATCTCAAGAAGTGTGACCTTAAGTTATGAGTTAAGGAGTTACCTGCGAGATCATCCAAGAAAAACACGGGTGTGACTTCAAAAATGCACTAATCCCTCCAGCTCAGATTTTCCTACGCAGATCCAAAACCACACAATATTTTCTCACAACTGCAAAGTGCTCCTGCACGGGAAGAGTATTTCTTCAACCTCGGCTTTTTTGGGTATTATCGTGAGCAGACAGTTTATAAAACTGCAACATCAACTGAAAACAACTTTTCACATCTCGTACAGCTGTTTGCCTTCTGGAGAACATAAGTGAAAGAATCAGATCCCAACAATAGATATCAACAATATCCCTGGGAGATGACAAGTGCCGAGGCAGTCTGTACAGAAAGGAATTTCAGGTAGTTCTTTTGGAGCTAGGCTTGTTTATGGAACTTACAAACCATTCTCTGTATCAGATGTCTGCCCCGGGTTACAAGCAACACAGAAGGAGGCACGGTGATCTGAACAAGGTCCTGAAGCCCAGTGGGATGAACACAAGTGGTAGCCAGGTCTCTCTGTCTCCCTCTGGAAGTGGGTGCACCTGCTTTGTAAAGGTACAATGCTGTGTACTTGTTACTGGATTCCTCTGAATATAATGGTTTACATCCTCAGTTTGGTTTTCCTGCTTTGAAAGTCTGCTCCTCACTAATTCACATTCATCTGCCTGTTTTTTCTTGTTCCTTGTACACTGTCATTTTTCTAACTGCAATATATTCGACTACATCGTCCTAGGCATTTTATTTGTGTGGTTCTGCTCTAACAGCTAGCTTTGCTGCTTCAAATTATGCCTTGCTTTCAGTTTTGCTTGAGCGTAAAAACGTCGTGTAAAAATGAATTACCTTCTGATGAAGGCTTTCAGACTTTCCATTTGAGGAACAGCATGCAGCTTTTTGGGGGAGCAATGGGAGAAGGATCAATCCAGCTTTTGTTTTACAGATTGCTACAATAG
Source organism: Cyrtonyx montezumae (assembly GCF_038088225.1). NCBI lineage: Eukaryota > Metazoa > Chordata > Aves > Galliformes > Odontophoridae > Cyrtonyx > Cyrtonyx montezumae. Next base: position 3,450,133 of record NW_027072056.1, on the reverse strand, counting down.
ATAGCTTCCCCATAGGGAGTGTTACAGTACTATATTATGCTTATATAAAGGGTAATGACTAGGAACTTGGAGAACTCTACCCTTAGGAAGTGCTTGACGAGTGAGAACAGCAGGTGTGGAGGAAGGAAGAAAGGCTGAATGTCTTTCTGTCCTGACTTTCTCTTCTTTTATCTTTGGAGACTGAACTCGGAGTCAAAAGCGAGTTGGCTCCTGTAGGTACGCCGAAGCAGAAAGATGAATGTGGCAAGACAGAACACCCAAACAAAGAGAGGAAACCACGATCACGGCAGTAGCCCTGAACCCCATCCCTAAGCAGGTGGCTTTGAAAGGGGCTGTGTTCAGCAACAGGGCACTCTTAACTCACTACAGTAAAATAGGCAATTACAAGAGGGGCTGGATAAAGGAGAGAAAGCAACAGCAGTGGGGAAAGGCTGTTTCGTGCTGCAAGAGCCTATGTTTATGTCAGCAGCAAGCTGAGGAGGAAAAAAAAAAGAAGCAAAATCCTGTCGGCTCCACAAAGCCATTTTTGACCCATAGAAACCTTAAAAGGTGTCATCACAGCCCTTGTAGACAGAATGTGATATTTGTCTTTCTGTTGCTGAACAGCATTAAAAGCCCACCACAGGAAGAAAACCTCAAAAAGAGGTATTGATCTGCTTGGCGTACAATAGGAACAAAAGACAAAAAAGCCTAAAGGGAAGACCCCCAAAATGCTACCAAGGTACATGAATTGCTGCAGTCTGAGCTGCACAGGCCTGTGTGTCTCCATGGATCTCCACCCTCTTGCCCAGAGCCTTTTATCATCCCTAGGGTTTAGCCAGAACTGTTATGGGACTTTCCCCAATCAGGGGCAAGCCTATATGACCCCCCATCCACACCCTACTCCAGGGTGATCACAGCTTCTCAATGCTTGATGCCTACATGATCCTTGAGAACTACAGACAAACACAATCAGTGAACAAGCATCAGGAAATCTCCTGAGAGTAACTGGGGTGCAAAAGGATCCTATGTGTTACACCAGATATCGCAAACGAAACCAGCAGTTCACAAACAAGCAGGCAAAGAGAATGGTGAAGAATAACATCTGTAACCATGCCTGACAGCAGCGATCTCCCTGGTGCTCTGTGAGGAAGGAGACAAAGATGAAATGAAACGGAGCCAAGTTAAAATGACGCTACCAGTGCCAATGCCATGAAGACTGTAAGCTGAATGCCAAGGGAATCCACCTACAGAGACTGAGCCAGTAAGGGGTACAGGCCACGCAGAAGCTACCACGTGAGCCTAAACCACCACTTCATCCACAAAGATGTGATGCAAAAGCTGCAGCAAATGAACATACAACAGATGCACGAGCAACGTGAAGCAAAGAGAGAACAGCCAACCTAATGGCATTTGAAGGATAAGGCTGTCTCTCCAGCACTCTACAACCAGAACTTGGTGAGAGAAGAGCAATACAGCAGAATCTTACAACAGCAGTACAGAAGGGGGATGTGCTACATTAAAAAGGAAATAAAAACACAAACAAACAAAAAAAAACCACATTCTGAGCACAAAAGACATCTGTGGTCTAGAAAAGTCTCCTGCACAGGGTAAGCTGCAAGGCAATGGAGCCTAGCAAATAGTAGATTCGTATGCCACAGAGCAAATCCACCACTGGTCAGGGAGCCCGCATTCAAACGCAACTGCCCGTGGAAATACGAGCAAAAGGGTTCAACAGAGTCTAGCTCCAACAGCACGTCATGCACAGAACAGATTGCAGAGCCAGGGAAACTGCAGTCTTACCACCATCTGGGCACTGTGGTTGGAGGCGTGGGGATGGGAACTCTGTCCAGGATCCAGCCTGCAGGGGAAGGTCTTCAGTGCCACCAGTGAGTCAGTCAAGCGGGGCTCCAAGTGATTCGAATCCACTCTGATGAAGCAGCTCTGCTCCATGCACGAGCTCCCAACACGTGGTTTAAGATCTTGCATACAGGGACTAACTCCTCTTTGACTGCTGAAACAGCCAGGAGGGGAGAGCTAAAACCAAGATGAAACTGATTTGGGATCATACACAAGCAATTTCCCATCCTCAGGTTACAACCCTGTGCCACACAGAGAAAGCAGCACAGCTGACATCCAGAGATATTACAGAGACTCAGAGATTATTAGGACTTGTGAATGATCTAATAAAACATCTTCCTAGTCCTGCTGTCCCCCAAAGGCAATGCCTGGACAAACACACATTACAGCTGCATTAAGACAACACAGCTGCTCTATAAAACAAGAAGCTCTCTCCGAGCTGCCATAACACAAACGAAGGTGAAATCAAATCGTGCAGCAGCAGCAGAGAGCGGGGGCCTAAGTCATTCCTCATTCAAAGGAGCAGCTAATACCTGCAGTCAGAACAATCAGCAGAACAAGTCCGTCTTGCCTTAAACCCGCAAATAAAGAAGGACACAGTGAATATATTCAGTCCGTCAGGCTTCGGGAAGGAAACCTTCAACCAGCACCGAGTGCTTTTTTAAAGCTGCAGCTGCTGTACATAATATCCCCTGTGTTACCTCTGTCCCCAAGACACCAGTGCTCTGCCATGTGTTGCAGAGCAGGGAATGCCTACACGGCCACACATCTCCCAAAGCACTCACCCCACCTCTGCATGGAGTGCTGAGGTCTTTAACCTACACAAGTTCACAAAACTGCCCACAGCCACCAGGTGACAGAGCTGGAGCTCAGTGCAGGCAATGCAGGAGCACCCGCTGCAGAACAGAGGGGTCTCTGGGTTGGGAGCCTTAAAGTGGGGCATTGAGAACAACACTTCATCACTAACCACTTCCCTCAGCCTTTGGAGACCTGTCAGACTGGCAGCTGCAGGAAGCACTACGAAAATACAGAGAGCTGTTGGGCAGTGGGTTAATCCCAGCACACGCTCATTCAGACAGCAGGCTCCAATGCATTGCTGTGCTTTAGTACCTGGGAAGGAAATAGAGCCAGATCATTAGCACTGGGCCACAGTAACAGCGAGAGCAAAATCAGCAATTAAAATCACTATGAGTTAGCTGAAGAAAATCTACAGAAAAAGAAGAGGGAAGCCAGACAGAGGAAAGACTCCTGCAGAGAAGACCCAAGTGATGCTGGGTGCCCGCACCTGGTCTTGCACCTCTCACTGCTGGATCACACGAGTTGCTAGCTCAGGAAAGAGCACATAGGTGATCACCAGTGATACTGTGAGGAGCTCCTGGACAGACCCTGGGAAGCGCAGCCCCTTCCTGCAGGACCCATGGCACGCGGGAAAGAAGCTTGCATTGAACACACCAATCCCCACTGCTGGAAAACCCCTGTGTCAGCAGTGTATTCCCCTGCAAACCAGAGATAAAAGCAGCAAGCAGAGGAGCTGGAACACGAGCAGTGAACTCAATCAGCAGGAAGAATGAGGGAGCACGGGCTGACAGCGCAGGTGCTGGCAGAGGCTCTCACACTCATCGTAGCAGAGAGGTCCCACACGAGGCAATTTCCTGCCATCACAAGAAAGAGGATCCCACCCCAATACTGCACACCTGCCAGAGACGTGCTCTGCTTGCATTTTCAGACACAGGCTTCAGATCGCAAGAAACACACTGCTGAGCACAGCCAGAGCACCTGACACAGATGGAGCGTGTGGGATTCGGGCTCCGGCCTGCCACGCCATGGGAAAGCAACAGTGCTGTAACAGATGGCAGAGGGCACTGGGATAAACTGGGACTGCAGGGGACCAGGGGGCAACAGAGCGCCCATATTTGAGGATCCTGAGAACAAAAGGACACCCATCTGCCAAGAACAGCAAAGCAGTGTTGCACTGATTGGGGTGGGAGACTTCGAGACACCCAGCTCTGCACGGCCAAGCCTCTCCTGAGACACCCAGGCTCTTCAGAGCTGCAGCATGATACAGGGTTCAGACACAGAGTTTCCTCTGCCAGCACTGGGGCAGTGGCAGGGACGATTATCACGATTCACAGTTTGCCCAGAGAAGCGTGGGTGCCCCATCCCTGGAGGTGCCAAGGCCAGGCTGGACGGAGCCCTGGGCAGCCCGATGTCACGGGTGGCCAGCAGCCCACAGCAGGGGCTGGGACTGGCTGATCTTTGAGGCCCCTTTCAACACAAATCATTCTCTGATTCAGTCCCACACAGCCAGTGAGAGGTGCTGCCGGCACGGGCTGCAGTGGTTATTGATTTCCTACGTGACCTTGGGTAAGTCACTTAACCTCAGTTTCCTCATCTGTATATTGGGAATTATGAGACTTGCAGAGTGCCACAAATTCATCATAGGGAACTACTTAAGAGCCCTATTATGAGTTAATGGGATTTCCCACTTCAGAATTACTCCTCTGAGGATCGAAGCAGTTGGACTAGGATATTCATAACCCTGATTCCTACTGCATGTGCAAAGCTTTTTCTTTTGCAGTTTTTCCTCCTAAAATCAACCATGTAGATCATCTAGCTCAGAGCACGCAGCCTAAGCGTGTCCAGGTTCAAGGCTCTTGACAAATACTTGGTTAAATGACTTTGGCCTTGTCAGTCATCCAAGCTAACAAGTCCCTCTCCTTGTCCAGTGCACGTGGTTTCCAACATAAGGAGTTTCACACCGTGTGCTGTTATGGTAAGAAGCTCAGAGCATGAAGTCTGTTCAAACTAAGCTGCAAACTGTCACAGAACGGCTCCTTGGAAGAAGTGAAAAACCAAAGGATGGTCTTAAAAACTAAATGCAGTTACAGAACCTTGGTATCTCGAGAAGGTTAGTTGTAAGGGCCAACTACATCTGCAGCTCAAGTGCAATCCCACAGCCACAGCACAGTTGCAGCCCCTTTATTCCTTCCAAGCTGCACTGTGTGCTGCTGCCCGGCATAGAACAGGCATTCAAGTTTCCCAAGAACAAGCAGCACATTGATTTGCAGAGCAATTCAAGATATCTAGAGGATGAAACGGGCTAATGCAGTGAGAAACTTAAAACAAAAGGCTTCTCTACGGTGGGTATTTTTCCAAGGAAGCTGAGATAAAAACATACAGCACTGGTGTCTCAGTACAACCAACGCTTTATAAGCGTGCTCACACCCCAGTGCACACAGACAGACACATCCCTTCAAGACCACAGGAAGAAATCTAAAGAGCGTTCCTATGCTAACTTGTTCTTCCATGGGGAATTAAAGCACTTCCGAGACCGAGGGATACCTCTGCCCCGTCACACTCCCTTGCTCCTTCCTCACCCTTCCCTTCATCCTCCGCACAGTTATTCGCCATTTATTCTCTCCTATTTTATTTGGATTTTCTCTGAGCAGAGTCATTAATCTTCCGCACAGATGCACAGCTCTGACAGCTAGGGTCCTGACACCTCCAGTGCCAGAGAAGGACATTCTCATACTCTTCTGTTTTTGCTGGGTTGTTTTTTTTCCCTTTCTCCTTTTAAAGAAGCCCTTCAACCCTCCCCAGCCACAGGGTTTTGATGAGAAGGCCAAGCAGACCGAGGTCATGCGAACTGGAGGCAAGGGGCTGTGGGGGAGGAAGGTGAGGGAAGAGGATACAGCTCCCACAAGGAACTCCCAGGTCCCACTGAAAAGGTCAGCATGCTTTTGAGTCCTCTGCACTGCTCCCTGACACAAAAAAATATAGTCAGCCCAGAGCAGAGATACTTGATAAAGAGTCTAATGAAGTGGAAAGAGTGTTGCACGAAAAGAATAGGCCTCTCTCATCCTGACATCCCATGATGCTCCATCTAGTTGCTATGGAGACTTGAAAGAGAAGGGGGTTTTGTTGCCTTGAAGTGCCTTCTCCCTTCCCAGTAACCTTGACCTTTTCCAGGTTTGTGTGTGCATGTATTTTAAGAAAGAAGAAAAAACAAAAACAACAACAAAAAAGAGAGATAAGGAATTCCATTTCTTCTTATCTGGTCATGGCTCACTGGCTGGCACTGATGCATGTGGGGGGCCATCAGCCTGTCTTGGTGTGTAGAGTTGGAGAGGATAAGAGCAAGAAAATGCAGAGGGGAACAGTTAATTAAGGCTGATATTGCAAAGGACCTTGCTTGCTGAATAATGAATTCCATATGCTTCAGAAACACAAGTGCAATTAAAGGTGTGAGAGACGAAGGGCAGGAGAGGAGTGATGGGTCATATATTACCATACAAAACAGCCCCACTGGCCCTGCAAAGCTCGGGGTTCAAATGGGAAAAAAAAAAAAAGCACCGTGTATCTCAACCAGAGATAATTTCTCATAAACGAGCCCGAGGTGTTGCTGCCAGTTTCCACGGGTGAAGAAGGGTTACCTGCAGTTGACAGCCATTAGACAGTGATGGGAGAGTCATTTAGACAGGTTGAAAGCAGTTCTCTTTATACGATACCCAGATCAAGAAGAATACGGGGCTGAGCAGACAGGCTAATGCTGAATATTGCTGCGGGTGAGATGTTCATGTTCTTTCTCTACCCACTATGCAAAGAAGCTGCCTACCTCCAGCTGTACAGTTAGGCAGGGATGTTCAGAGGTGGGCTTGTCACCAGGAGGCCACAGTTTGCCCATCCGTTGCACCTCGCCATGCCTGGCCCTCATCTACGTCCCCAGAAAGGCACGTTGCTCGCCCCACATGATCATGTGGGATAAAAGCACTCTGCTTGGCTTAAGAGAGCTGATGTATCTTAAGAGGAACGGAGACATTAATCGCAACAGAAGAATAAAATAGTCAATGAAATCTATCTATCCAAGAACGCAGCCACCTCCAGGAGTAAGACCTGGGTTTGGATGGAGTGTTGCACAATTCGGCCCTACCTTTAACAATCGAGGATCACTCATGTCAACTAAGAAAATCAGAATTTGATACCACTGCGCACCTGGTTTGCTCACGCTGTGGACTAATGAGAATCTGATGTCTTGGAGATCTTTGGACACCTTTGTCCATGAGGGATTTAGCCTCCCTGACCCTAAGGAGATCTAGGCTAAGGTTTATAGTCACCACTAACCCCTAAATTGATTCCTTACCTTGCAGAAGCTTGGGCCAGCGTTGTGCTAATCTAAAGGAAACCCCCTGATAAGCGATCTTGCCAGCTGTCTGACCTCCAGCCCCTAAGCCTGGGTAAGCTTTCTCAGCTTTTGACTCACTCCAAGCAACTCTATGGCATTTGCTGGTCCTGCGAACTTGCCACAGCGAAGAGTACTGAAGAAAAAAAATCATAACTAAATTATTGGAAAATGTTTCTCTTTCAGCTGAGAGTGCCGTTGATACAATTGTCTTTTCATTTTCTGTGAGAATAAGTGCGCTCCTATGCGTGCTTCCCCCCCCATCCCATCTCCCAAGCTTATGATGTGAGCAATCACGCGGGCTTGCTTGTCCATTCCCAGCCCGACACACCATTTCCAATAAGATCCATCTCCTCCAGCTCAAGGCTGTATTGTCTTCATATCCTTGGAGATCAGATGTCTGTTCTCCTTTTTATCACTTGAGCTGCACGTGTTTTGATTGTAAACACTCTGATAACACTCACGTTAGCCCCTCACAAGTGAAATAATAAAGGATAGATAACATTTCTAGACGTGATACTTATACTGTCATCCTACACTGAGATAACAAGGAGCAGACAGCCTGTGAGTCTGTCTTACTCCGATAAGCATCTTGTCACCATAGATACAAAAGAGATAAACTTTCTAAAATAATACCCTTGTTCATGTCACTTTGCTCAAGTTGGATAACGGATAGTGCAATTCCTCTCCCTCCCTGCTCTAACTGCATTTATGGTTTCTACCATTCACACCACCGGTGCTCCACGCTGTGCACAGGGCCAGCAGAGCACACAGTGGCTCTCATTTCTCACCCAGCTGAGAGCAGCTGACGGGTACTATCTCGTAGGACCACATTTTGTAGACATCCTGAGGAAACAGTTGAGATCCCAAGCACACTGCCTGGCAGGCTGCAGAGCACGCCTCTGCTTGTAAAGGGATGCTACTCTTCACCATGGCCCAGGCAAACTCAGCCTATCTGCTACGTCTCACTGCAGACAGAACCAGAGGGGCTCGTTACAGCAGCAAAACCAGGCTGGGATGCCCCTCACTGTAATCAGTGCTCTTCTTGCTCTTATCTCCAAGGGGAGAGGTGAAGGATTGCATTACTCAGCCAGGCTGCAGCTCTCTGGAGCCAGTTTACACCGTTGAATGCATGCTATCTCCTGGAAAAACAGCTGCGTGAAATGGTACAGATCTTGAAGGCAGGAACAGGAGCAAACCACGATGCCTTCCCCCAAGGCAGGTGCTGTGAGAGCCTTCCCTCACCGTGCAGCACCAGTGAGAACAGGACTGAGCAGGGTGTGAAGGTCAAAGCCCACATCCTGCAGCCTTGTTTTGATAGCCCTGGGGAAAAAAAAAAAGAGAGAAAACCTATGTGAACGTATTGTCCCTCCAGGACACAACAAAGCTCTCTTGCCAGGAGGTTCCTCACGCTGCTCAATCTGTCCAACGTTTCTCAACAGCATGAACTCTTCCAGTATCTCCCCAAGGGATGATTTAGGGGCCTTGATGTGGTGACGACAACATTGCTATACCCTTTCCCCTTGATTTTGATGTCTGAAAAAGATAATCCTGCTCAGGGAACAGAGCACTGAAGCAGGTGCCAACATTCAGTGCCTGTCTTTATCCACGGTAACTACAAGAGATGCTTGACATTTCTATGTTGAAGCATTTCTTAAATGAAAAATAGCTTTGCAATCAAAATGAATACGTGTACAGAAAGTCTCCAATTTGGTTGCAAGTTGCCAGGCTTATAAATTGGAAGCTGAATGTTTCTCTAATAAAATAAAACACAATAAAATTACAACAGTCATCCAAGAAATATAGCTAGCCATTGAAAACCACTATAACCCTTGAGAGTTTTGTTTTGTCTGGATACCTTCAGGAAGGTATTTTTGTTCTTAATAATGCTAAACATATATATATATATACACACACGCACACACACACAAAAAAAGGGGGATATTGAGAAGTATCAGAAGAGAATGTTTTCAAATTGATTTTCATCTGAAAAGTGAAGCACCTGGCAGTCGTCTACCAGACTTAGCTGTCCCCTTGCAAATGGCGATGGTCACCACAAAAGCAGATGACATTTTAGTGGTGACCAGCCTGTATGGTTTCCATACCATGGGAAAAACGTAAGAATTTATTCTCCTCATGATAAGTATTGACCCTGCCTTGCTTCACTGAATATTTACCTCTCGGGTCAATAAATCATCGTGTTAATCTCAATAGAAGTCAGTATCTGCTTATTATTACATTAACCTTTACGAGGCAGATAACAGTTGTTTTTCCCTATAATAGGATATAGCACAAATTGGATAACTAAGAAAGATTTATTTGCAATATAATTTTTGGACTACAAACCTTTTTGCTCAATTTGAGGTGCACAAAAACAATGTGTTCGATGCACCACGCGGAGCAGCCTTTCCCTTCTGATTGGCTTTTGAAGAGCATATGAAGAGTCCTGGGACCTATGGACACCCACAGTTCTTATCTCCTGGCCAATGAGACAGAGCTGCTGCATCCCTTGGCTCTTGCAGGGAGCTGCACGTGGTCAGACTTTCGTCCTGGCCAGGTGTCAGCATTAAGCCTAAGGAAAGAACATAACACAAGGGACAGGGAAACCCAGCCAAGATCGAGGAAGAAAGCAGATACGTGAGTTTCATAGAATGCTTTAGGTCAGAAGGGATCTGCAAGATCATCTAGTTCAAACCCCCCTGTTATTGGCAGGGACACCTCACTCCAGACCAGGCTGTTCACAGCCCCATCCAGCCTGGCCTTGAAGTTTGTGAGGCTCAGCAGAAGAAAGGATGGACAGAAGGCAAGAAGCCTGACAGGAAAAAGTGAATCTTCATTCACACACGTGCTGATGCTGAGCCTGGCCTCCATTCACCAACATGCAGCAACAGTTTGGAAAGAGGAGATAGCCAATGAGGCAGGCCCTCCTGTCACCAGCCTGTGTAGATTAAAGAGAACGTGGCACTTCTTCAAAAGTGCAGAAGACAGCCTTGACGTTCTGGCAAATTCATCCCCTCAATAAAAAATAAATTATTTCCAAGACTGCGTGTAAGATATGGCTACGCATATGGATGGCACGTTTTCCTACACACTGCTTGAACTATCACTATCTGCCTCATTCCTCCGTAAAGCACTTTGAGATACAGCTCCTCTACTATTTAAGTTACGATATAAAATACAATTCTCCTTCAAACTGTAAGCTCCAAATCTCCTTTAAATATGATATATACTCCTTGGAATCTAGATTTCAACTGTGCTTCCTTCACACAAAAGCGTTGCCCACAGATTCCATCCAGACTTGCTGTACAGGGGAACCTAAAAGCTCCCTAAATATTTAATTAACCTGGTGCCACAAGCACATCTGCCCAGTGAGGGGTGAGGAGTGTCAGCAGCAAGACATCACTAAAAGGGAAGTCTGAGCTTTTTACAAGGGAACAGATCAAATGAGAAGGATTTGGGGACAGAGGGCAAAGTGGAAAAGAAACAGTACAAAGTCATATCCATAATCTGTGTAAAACAACACTGCCATTTGCTGATTTACTGAGGATCCAAATGTGGTCCCAAACATCCCTCTGTTTATAAACACTAATTTCCAAAGGCTTCTGAGCTGCTGTACAAAAACAAACTCCAGCCATGATATGTGATAAACAGGAAACAAGCCAGAGTAAATATTTCAGTGGGAACAAAGCCTGGGCTAGCAAATACAGAACCACAAGGGACAGACACCACACAAAACACGAGGGAAGCACAGCCTCGTGCATGCTCTAAATACCTCCTGTCAAGAAAAGGAGGAAGAACTCCTCAGCTGTAGCCTCAAGGGCTTCAACACTTGGCTTTTCAGCACGGAGAGCCAAGTTTTCCAAGCCAAGTTTTCCAGCAATATAGGAATCCAGTGGAAAGGCTCTGGGCTTTGCCAAAGGGGGTTGTCACTTTCAGCAGTAGAACTGCAATGCCAGGCACTTGGGCTAGATGGCTTCTGCCCATCCTAAAATCCAGGCAGATGCTGAAGCTCTGGCAGCAAACGGCAGCTCTGGAGAAGAGTCAGACAAGAAGAAACTGTTCCCCCTCTCACATATTGGGCAAATGCCTGGCTTTGGAGAAAGCCCACTCCACCCAAGGAAGCCAGGTTATCCAGCCAGGAAAAAGAGGAAAACTCTTCCAGGGTGGGTCCAAAAAGTAAAGTGTGTCCACTTCCCTCCACTAGGAAAAGGCTGGCTAGCTCAGCAAATCCGATAACAGCTCAAACACCACCAACATCCAGGGAATTATCATAGAATGGTTTTGGTTGGAGGTGATCTTAAAGATCATCTAGTCCCAACCTCCCTGCTATGGGCTGGGTTGCCAACCACTAGATCAGGCTGCACAGAATCCCATCCAGCCTGGCTCTGAATGCCTCCAGAGACAGGGCACCCATGTCTTCTCTTGGCAGCCTGTGCCTGGGCCTCACCACCTTCACAGTAAAGCATTTCTTCCTAACATCTAACACAAATCTCCCCTCTTTTAGTTTAAAACTGTCCACACTTGTCCTGTCACTATCAGGTCATGTAAGAAGTCAGTCCTTCTCCTGCATGTAAGCTCCCCTCAATACTGGAAGGCCACAGTGAGGCATCCCCAGAGCCTTCTCTTCCCCAAGCTGAACAAACCCAGCTCCCTCAGCCTATCTTCACAGGAGAGGTACTCCAGCCTCCAATCATCCTTCTGTACCAGAAAGGCAGCAGCAGAGCAGCACATGCTCTGCAGTACAAACACAGCATGGGAGGGGTCTACAACCAGTCCAAAAACTTCTGGCTTTTTTTGTTTTTCATGTGATGGAACTGCAGATTTTCCTGCTGCACTTTTAAAAAGGGCAGAAACAATAACCTTTGCAATTAGCACTTGGCAGAACAAGCTCCTGTCCACAATAAATTAATGGAACCAATTAGGGAAGAGGGAGAAAGACTCAGATGCCATAAGGTAAATCCTCCTGCCTGCGCCAGCCTATGAGCAAGGGGAGTATGGTCACATTGGGATATCCTGATGGGTCTGAGGAGGGCCAAGCCAAGGACTTGCAGTGCCCAAGCCTCATCCCAGCCAAGAGAGGACAGGAAAGTCAGGGCATGCTTCTTTCTGAGGCCAGTTGTAGGAAATATATGGCCTTTCTCACACCTCACTCATGACAACCACACCCTGAGAGGTCCCAGCAAGACACGAGATGGTCAGAGAGCAGTTCCCTCATGAAAGGAAGCTTTCTGTTGGGATGAAATGGGCGGAAAGCACTGCATTATAACCTCTGCTCCTTGCTTTGCTTGCTCAACGACCTTCAGTTTCTCCATATTGCATCTCCTGCGCGTGTCCTCAGCTATCACCCCAACTGCACAGCCTGTTCTCTGTGATTGGGATATAGCAGAGAAATGCTGTTTGCCCCCGCCAATCCCCCCTGCTGCCCATGGACACCCCGCCTCAGATCCAAACTGAGTAGAAAACAATATTTCAAGTTTAGAAAGACATTTGATGCAGCAACCCATGAAAGACCACTCTGAGGCGCCGTTCAAATCTGCTTGGACATGAGAGATGTTGTGTGCTTCAGAAAGGGGGTAAGGAACCATAAACCAAGCTAGATGATAAACAGCAGCTTGTCAGTTTGGGGAGATGAACCTGGTGGGGTTCGGCAGAGATCACTGGTAGACCCATCTTTTGTCACCTCTACATTAACGAGCTGGAAAAAGAAGTAAAGAGCAAATAATAGAATTGGCAGACCAAGCTATATTAGGAGGTGTTGCCATCACCAGGGAAGGACAGGAACATAAAACAAATTAGGAGACAGGTTAGAAATCAGGGTGGAAAATAAAGAACAGGGGAGAAAAAAAAATGACTGTCCAGACAGATTTACAAAGGGGATCAAAAGCATTCAAGCAAACAGAAATTCTGCTCTGCAAAGGATTTTGGTATTTTGTTAAGTAAAGCTATGCCTGGAAAAAAAAAAAGTGCTTCGGAAACAACATTCCTTTTGACTTTGACAATCAAAGCATTTTTAAAAGCAGTCGCTTTATAAAGATAAATGTAACCTCTTCCGCTCCAAATTGCATCAAAACTGAATATTTCAATGATGCTGAAGGAAATACTTTGGCAACAAGTTTTAGCCACCTTCCCATCCTGAAGGAAATGCATTTTCCAAAAGGAGCCTGACAAAAATGTCACTGACCATTTCATGTCAAATCTAACTTTCAAAGAGCCGTGTACAGATCCCTTTATTTATTCTCTAGACCACTATATTGCCAGAAAACAAAGGAAAAGAGGAACAACATGACGACACTCAGCAGGAAGGTCCTGCACACAGCTTCAGCATTTACCCCGCCTAATTTACCCATAGGTGAATCACCCAGGGGGAATGAAGTCCCACTGCTCAGCATCCAAGAAGTCTGGGGAGGGAGCATTGGCCTGATTTCCCAGCCTCAGAGTACATCCAACTTTCACCTCCCAGCCTTTTTTCTCAGAAGCTCTTTTTTTCCTTTAATGCGAGCTATATAAACAGTCGATTCCCAGAAACAGTGCTGTAAGAAAATACAGATTCTCGTAAGAGCCCCAGCATGCCTATGCAGTCAGCAGCACAGGAAACCTCAAAAGAGCACTTGCAGTATGTTCACGCACCCAGAAAAATTCTTCAGCACAACCTTTCCTAAAAAACGTTTAAGCAAACTCTGCAACAGCATGAAAAACAGCATCGCAGGAACAGGTCAATGAAGGAAGCGAGCAGATTGCAGAATGGCTTGGGCTGGAAGGGATCTCAAGAGCAATCAATCCGCCCCCGTGCCACAGCAGGGCCACCAACCTCCACATCTGGCACTGGATGGGCAACCTGGTCTAATGATTGGATGATCCAAATGATTGGAAGTGTTGCTGTTAAAGTCATCCTTACACCGCAGTGTCACGGAGTGCATTGATAGCTCACCCACCGTTGCATCTCCTCCATTCACCTGGATGTGGATGCAATAGAAAGAACAAGATTTAAGCAAGATGAATAAAACACACACGCAGGTGTGGCCAGCAGGAGTAGGATGGCTGAAGAAATACACAGCTCCAGGATTTCAGTATTTTAAGTACATACTCAGTATTAGAGGGACATAGAGGCGCTCAGAAATCTTCGAAGATGACGTGATAATCTCCCAGTGTGAAAGATCACTCTACCCAGCAATTTTCCCGTTCTTGCTTGCTTTTTGCTAGTGGATTACAGAGCAAGCATGTTAGACCATAAATGAATACCCAGCCAGTTGCTGGCTTCCTCCCAAAGCCTTAAATTGTTTATAGCCCATTCGATCTCCGCTTTTAGCCTTGGTTCTGCTAATCAAATCACATCTTATTTCAATAGTTGGACTTTTTTTTTCTCCTTTTAAACACCATCTTACCTAATCTGCACGATTTGCATTTTGTCGAGTCTGTACGTGGTATAGGAACCAAGTAAATTGGATTTGATAGAGTGAGGAGTTCTTATCTAAACTGCAGCAATTTTTTTACTTAATTGTATTTGCATGTGCTTAAGGTTGGGATTCGTGATAATTGTTGCAGATCACTTATTTTTTTTGCTCAAAATTTAGGGGAAAAAAAGGGTGGTGCTAAGTTGTGGCTGTGAGAGAGTTTAAATTTCTATGTTTTAGTGTCCGTGCCTTCTCCATTCCACAAGCCATGGAGTGCAGATAGGCACGGTTTACCTGATAGACCTATGCAGAGTGCCTCACTGCTTCTTGCTTCTCAGCTGCCTCCCACAGTGTTCAGCCACTGAGGTTTCTCATGAGGCCAACGACTGACACATCGTCCCTTAGGTCTCTGGAAGGCTTTGCAAGCTTCAGCAGCTCTCTGCTACCTGATTTATAAACACCTTTTCTGCTTTTAATGCTTATTCATGCAATAAAGGAGACCTCTTTTTCCCCTCTCTGTCCAATTACACTAGCTATTTTTAAGGTTTTTAGCTGCAAATTTGAAGAACCTACTAAAAATAATTAAAAATGTCTTAGAGACATGCTAACACAATTTTTTTTTTATGAGGGGCCCATGATCACACTTGCAAAGGGCAACCAGATAAATCCTTTTAACTCAGTGTATCAAACTGGACGCACATTTGCTTTCATCCCATGGAGATTTGTTCCTCCATGGCTGCAGTTTTTGAGAATTTGACTTCTCGTTCCCCTAAAGCACAGCCACTGGTGTGCAGATGTAGGAGAGGTTTGCGTGTTGTTCCCCGAGGCCAAAGAATTGCCCATCTCTGCAACCTGCTGAAAAGCATCCTGCCCACTTCCAGCTATGGGATGCATCACCTGTGAGACAGAGGTGTCTTACTGTCCCATTCTCAATCAGGAGTCTATGGATCACCCGAAGTGTCTTCAGAAAACAGATTTCTGCCTTTTGTTAGCAGCACACCTAGGCTGAGGCCAGTTTTTGTCATAGGTCTCAGCCTATAGGATTTGAATTAAGCACAGTGACCCCAAAGCTTTTGTGTCCTAGGTCTATACTGAACAGAAAATCCCAGCCAGTCCCACCACGTGTACCTACGCAGTGAGCAACAATAGACATGACAAGGCCAAACTGCTGCTCCAGGTCTGCCAGGTACCATCACCCAAATCAACCAGTGCAAAAAGAGAAAGAAAAAAAAAAACCAACACACACAGTTTATACAGATTCATTCACCCTTCCTCTACCACTACAGAAGTGCTCACATCCCGAAGAAGGCACGACCTTTTCCCACTAGACCAGCTGAGTCTTGTGATGGTAATGGACAGGTGTCCTTTTTCTCCTGGGTGAGCCGATTCTGAGCCTCAATTAAAGCAGATTTCAATAGACTTGGAGGCAATAGGCTTTGCAATTATTCCCTTCCCTTTCTATGTGCGTTTGGTCACCGAGCCTTGTTTCTCTCCACAGGGGAGTCTGCTCACTAAACCTGCTTGCTTATTTAAAACTCAGCAGCCTCAACCCACTCCCATTTCACCACCTGAGACCAAAAACTGAGAGTCCTTGAGTCATTAAAAGCAGGATGCAATTAGTGCCAACACTGACTGGCTCGCTCCCTCCTATTCCGTGCCCATGTCTGAAGCTCCTTCTTTTGTGAGCTCTAATGCGTGTTTAATGTGCAACTTAATTATTTGATTACAATGGCGTAATTATGTAATTGTAATGTATTGTGCAAGTTGGCTGGAAGGAGACGGGAGACATTTGCTGAGTGATGTGGGATAAACAGAAGAACAACAGCATCAAGGAAACAGAATAAATCCAACAAGATGATAATTTGGAGGGATAGTTAAGAAAATGGGCACTTTGGAAAATGAAAAGTAGCTGGATTTATTTTTTTTTAATTTTTTTTTAAATTAATTTATTCTCCCCTCCTGCCTGTTTGTGATCAGCGACAAATTTCCTTCTGATTGCTGATTGCTGCTAACACATCCATGCTTGCCTGGGTTACAGGCATGCAGGTACAGCTCAGCCACGAGCAACCCAACAGGGCTGAAAAAGCTCTTTTTGCCATGGAAATACAAGTGGGCGCGTTGAGTGCTTCATGATAAATTAGGACAGAGCAGTAATCCAAGTCCCAGGACGACTCCTCCAGGCTGTGTCTGCGTGCTCTCCCCACTACGGACTTTGGATCAGAACACACATCATAGAATCATACAATCCTTGGAGTTGGAAGGGACCTCTGAAGGTCAGCTAGTCCAACTCCCCTGCACTGAACATGGACATCCACAGCTCGATCAGGTTTGCCCAGAGGCTGATCTTGAATATCTCCAGGGACCCAAAAATAAGGGGGAAATGTGAGAGGAGTGTGATCCGGGTAGGCAACAGCCACAAGGAAGCTCATTGCAAGAACCACAGACCACATCTTGGAGACAGATTTCAGGCCCTGCTTTGTAAAAAGCTTTCTAAGCTCTCTGGTTTCTCCTGCTCTCCCTCGGAAGACTTCAGCAACTCCCTGTCTCCCAGCAGCAGCACATTCTCAAGGAGACCACATCAGTAAATATGACAGCCAGCAGCCTACTCACCACAGTTCTGCTGAGACACAGCCCACCTGCAGCACCCCAGGTTCCTGTGGGAGACACGAGCCCACTGCAAGTATTCTATGGAGACCTCTGAACCTGCTTCTCATCGTATGTTAGCTGAGAGCTGGCAGAAGGCTTGCACCAGCGAAGCTTTCCATTGCACAGGTTTCTGCAGTCAGAGCTCCAGCAGGTAGACAGCAGCCAACACTGGAGCAGAGTTCTGTGCCCACAGCACGTGGCAGCACACACATATACAACTGGGGTTATATTATGGCTATTACAGCCAAGTGCCTTTTTTCTTTTTGTTTTTCCTCCTCCAAAACAGTCTTCCCAAGCCAGTCTTCAGGAGACGTAGGAATCTGACCCATTTCAACAGCAAGCTGCACTCTGATCTTGTCAAAATAAATTTCAGAGTAAGTACTAGTGAAACTCTTCTGATATTAGTAAAGCAAACAGCAGCAACGACAACCTACAGCACATCCATCTGCCAGCTATCCAAATAAGATTAGCCAGGGAGCAAACTCTGTGGTATGGAAGTGGGCTGTCAGTCAGTCAACTCCAGCAAACAACAAGCTGCCAGGCAGAGATGATGGATGCAACCAAATAACTGCAGGTATATGCAAACCCAATTTGCCAGAAGTCATATCGCTCACTCCTACTGATTTCAGTCCAAGGGGTCTAACTCTCTCTGAGGTCTTCAGTGTGTTCTAACATCAGGGTTATCTGCGTGCTATATACAGTTACACAAGGTACAGATTCTCACCCCAATTTGCCTTGAAAAGAGCTGCAGGAGCTATTGGGAAAAGAGCATTGGCTCCATCAGGCTCCGTCCCTTCCCATAAACTCCTTTCTGAATCAATCACCATAACCCTGAAAAATTCTGCCATCTCTTAACTCGCAGTGAAAACAACAAAGTATTTTCCACCAAAAGTCAGCGCCCCGAGCAATGCTTTGGGATACAGCGCTGTTTGGTGAGGCTCAGCTAAGTTTTTAAAGAACAGATGTCATCTGAAGCCCAAGTAAAACCATTTGTGTTTTAAAGCTCAAAAATAAAAGTCCGTACGCGCTGCCAGCTTTAAAACGATGAACTCTTAATGGAATCCTAACAAATCAGATCTGGCATGCTCCACACATTCCATTACGTTACTTTCAAAATAAAACTGACAAGGAAACTTTCTGTGACAAAGATTTCTTACTGTTTGCCTGATTACGAGGTAAAAGAGTCTGCAGACTGGCTGGTGCCATCAAGAGTTTCCAGAGCATCACTCTCAGAAGAGATCGGCTCTAAAACTCACCACTGATTCCTCTGCCACTCCTGGAGATAGCATCAACAATTTGCTCCTGGACAGTCAGAGATGTCTTCAGTGGACCCAAGCAGCTGCTGCCCCCCAGCAGCATCCATCACCCAGCATGTGAGGTCTGAATTCCTGTCATTGCACCAGGGTATTTGTATGCATTTCTAAGGGGTTGAGAATTATTATGTTGTGCAAAGGCTTGTCTAACTCTTCAGGGAGGTCGCACAGACGTGTTATATATTCAACAGACGTGCAATAAACACAATTTAACACCAACTACCCACCTCCAAATACTGCCTTTCTCGCTTGCAGGGAAAGAAAAACAAAACAGAATTTTAATAATGCATCAGCGATGGCTTTGATTGTTATTAGATTTGCAGATTTGATTGGGGTGGTGTGACAGTTACTGCGTACACACACACGTACCCCAAGCAAGCCACCACCCTGTCAGCAACGAGCAGAATGATGAGAAAGAGAAGAGCCCAGCACTCAACAAGGGACTGGGCTGAATGTGACCTCCCCGCACGAAGGACTGCAGACTGAGGGCTGGAACAGTGCCCACAGCCTTCCCATATGACCTTGGCCCACCTCCCATCTGCCATCACAGCTGCCACCATTGCTGGCCAGCACAAAGCCAGGGCTGAGGGTGTGTGGGGACTCGGGGACTTGCTGCTGCAGAGGAGCAAGCCTCGTGCTCGTACACCAGCACGGTCACTTACCATTTCTCTGCATTGAGGGCTATAGTTAGGGGAGAAAATCTGGATTAATGCTGCTAATTAAAAGGGACAGGACACAGTGGCTGCGACTCAACCGTTTCTCTTTCCTGGAGAAAATGCATAGAGGAGGTCCCAGTAATCTGAGTTAGATCCTATAACACTTTACAAACTGCGGTCTGAAAGCCTGTATGCAAACACTTGGCATAGTTCTGTATCTCCATCATACACCTACATCCTTCATGCCTGCCCAGAAGAGCTGAAGTTGGCACAGAAATTGGCACAGGTTTTGTATCAGGCCTTCCCCACTCTGGGCATGAGCACCACTGAAGGATCTGCGAGGTACAAGATCCAACACATCAGCTTTAGATGAAAAATTAATAGATACCAAGGCCAGGGAAGAAGACTGATATCATGGACTTGAAAGCCCTGGGAACAGAGGCTGAGTGGTCTGGAGCAGATCCCTCAGAAACAGCATCCAAAGCACAGCAAAGATCACATTGCTTCTCAGGAGCTGGTCGAAAAATGTACGGACAAAGTCTGTAAAGGAAGTTCCCCCAGGACAGTTAAAACACAAGGGCTGAGGAAGCTTCTCCAGCATCAGTGCCAGAGCTGGAACAGGACACAGGAAGCAGCACCATGGCCTTCTTACCACGTTTCCTCCAACTTTTCACTTATCTGCTACCATGCACACCTTTCTAGTGTCCGAGAGATGGAATCAGCTGAGTAACCCCCAGGAGCAGAGCAGGCAGAGCCCTACCTGTACCATCTTCTGGTAGCAGCTGTTTTGCATCCCATCTTCTCCTGTTTTCCCCACCACTGGAGGAGTAGGTCAGCCTCCTCTGCCTGACCCACAGGTGAATTGCTGGAATTAAAAAAAAAATAAAAAATCTGTTTCTTATAGACAAACAGCTTTCCATGTAAGCATTAAATATCAATTACAAGTGAAGCCATGCAGTGCTTTAATTATAGTCATGAAAAATCATCCCATTAATCAACTTTCTAATCAGCTAGTTTCTCGTAATAAGGTGGCAACTGCTATTTCATCGATTAACTCTTAACAGGCCACTGAGATAAATCAATTCTGCAATTTTTTTTTTTGCATATACACAGTTTTATAACAGGAAAAATTCTCCCTTTATCGGGGAACTTGCCTGAGTGTGAGCTCCTTGCTGCCTGGTTTTTGGCAGAGATGCTGCCTCCCTCTGGGGCTCGTTGTGGCTAGAAAGTGGGCTCTTTGCTCTCTCTTGCTCAGGCTCCATGGAAGGAGTTGTGATTTAGGTGGCTGGGTCCAGTTCAGATTGGAAAGAGCTGTAGAAAAAAAGGGCAATATAGGAAACAGAGAGCTTTGTGTTCTGAGAGGAGATGAAAGGAGCTGAGTAAACTTAGTCTAGCAAAAGAAAAGCCAAGAAGAGATGTGGCCTAGAAATATACGGAGAATCAGAGAGAAAAAAAAGAGGGAGGAGGAAGCAAGGGTGAAAAGGAGCCAATTCAGTCAAAGAACAAATGAGAACAAAGCAGCAGTGAATTAATATAGGCTGGAATTTAGAAATACACACTAAGAGGCTCAGAGCAGAAAGACTTTCTGACAGCCTTCCCTTGGGAACCTCTGGGCAAAACCTAAAAGAATTTTTCACCTTGTGCATGGGGGAGATGCCATTGCCAGGACTTTGCAGTGGTTAGGCACGAACACAGGGCTCCAAGGAGCACGTCCTGTCTTCAGAGAAGGGTTTCTAGGATCTACATCCAAGCTAGACGTGAAGCCACTTGATTAATTATTGCCTCTGCTGACTTCTCCCACCTACTGCTCAGTTCAACACCAATTATTCAGGATCAGCTCATAATAACCTATTGAAGAGGTACAGCTTTTCATTTGCATAAGCAGTTTCAGCCAACACAGTCTGCTGAGACAGAAACTACACACTGAATATTTAGCAAGTCTGACGGCATTTTAAAAGCATGTGATAGTACACAACTGATGACATCACGTGTTTGTCATGGCTCCTGAAGCTTAAGACTAAGGCAGCAAAGAGCTTAACCCAAAATTGATTGGAGCAGTGTTAAAAAAAAAAACAAAAAAAAACCAAAAACAAAAACAGATTGCTTCTAGATTTAGACACAGCTCCCTGAGAACCCATCGTGTGATATGAAAGTTTAAACAGAACTGCAAAAATAGGTCTAAACTCCTTCAGCAGTGATTGAGATTCGAGATGAGACTCTCATTCCTCTGCATAGAATCATGCAACAAGCTGGAACTTTAAGGCTCAAATATGGTGTGACCCACAAAGCCAGGGTGGGACTAAGCCCCATATAACCTGCAGCAAGGGCTCCTGCCTCGCAGCTAGCTGTGCTACAGCTTTAGGAGCTTGCCCAGGCTCAAGAGAGACCCTGTTCTTGTTGGGGTCAGCTACAGGGTGCACAGAGCCTGTGACAAGTGTCAGTGGCATGGAGCAGCACCAGACACCCAGTGAGATGAGAAGGGCGACCAGGGGAAAGGCTACGAGACACAAAATGCACAGCAAATTCCTGCCCAAGCCTCTGGCATCCTGAGCTGCTCCCAGCCTCTTCTGACCCATCCACTCATCTCTGGGGGCATGCAGCCAGGTCAGGAGAAGTTTGCTGCTTGTCATTTGGGCACCGATATAATAATCTCCATGCTGGCACACACCCAGCACAACTCCTCTTCTGTTCTATCTGCTTTTACAGCAGGGAGGAGGCTGCCAGGCTTTGCCCCGAGCTGGGTGCAGGCAGAGGTAACAATCACCCAGAGCGCTGGAGCAGCAAGAGCTGTCTGATTTATTCTCCACCAAAGCAATTATTTATTCATAAATAAAACAAAAAAAGGAAAAGGACCGGACGCCTGCTCCAAGGTGGCATTCTGGGAGGAAGGAAGGTGCAGTGACCCCACCCTGGGAGGACTGTCTGACACTTCTCCTTCCCCTGCTTGCAATCAGAACCCCTGATTTAATCATCTTCATGGGAATGGGAGGCATGCAGTGCAGATCTGCCCTGAGCTGCAGAGCAGGAACCAGTCCCCATCGCACAGCTGTGGTGTGCTCCAAGCATGCCAGCAAGGAGGATCCCAGACACAGGGCTACTGGTTCAGATATTCAACCAGCAAGGACAGACTTGCATTCCAAAGAACGAGTAAGGACGCCCAAGGAAACAAAGAAAGAGCAATTAAATAAAACAGCTCACTGCCACTCGGATCAATTTTATCGAATTATACATTTTCAGACCAGGCCTTGTGGGTCTCGGCGACGGCCTGAACAAGCCAGGGAGAATTTGGACAGATGTTCGCTATTGATGAACCCAAGCATACAAAAGCACGCCTCTACCCTGCAAGGTTCTGTGACAGGATGCGAGGACAGCACGCTTCAGGGAGCGGGTGTTTGCCTGCTGGCTCTTTCACGTTCAAGTATCGTATTTTCCAGCACGTCAAGAAGGCCAGGAGGGCTAGAAGTGTACATTTGCTTTTTAGTGACAGCTGAACTGCATGAAATCTGGCTCTGGGGCTCTTGGAAAGCACAGAAAATAGCATTAAGGCTTGCAATAAAACTACTCCACTTGGCAGCAGAAGGCTTTTCTTACCCACTGCTCCTCTGGGCTCTGTCACTGTAACTTGCTCATGCACGGCAGCTTCATCCCTGCTACCAGGAGCCTCCAGGGCACAGGAGCAGATCCCTTGCACACAGAACACCGTCCATACAGGCTGGACAGGAGCTTCTCAGCACGGCACAGGGCAAAGTTCCTCATGCAAAGCCTGCCAGGCCCTGAACACTCCCCACTGTGCATTAGCCTAGCTCCATGCTTCCGTACAAATAGGTCTCTCAAGCATATGTGAATTTTGCCCTCTCAGAGGAGGTAAATGAGAAGGTGGGGGGGGGGTGTCCTCCTGGGATAGCAATCCCAGATCCCATTGCAGCAAGCGACTCGATATGACAGTTGCATGACGCCAAGAAATGCCGACCCAATGGCTGCGCCAAGCCCTCAGCACCTTGGGCTGAGCTGCAATGAGGCCCCAGGAAGAGCCATCAGGACAGGATCTGGCCCATCTTAGGGGAACACAAGAGGTAGTCCCACCCCAGAAGCAACAAGGCAGCCAAACCCACCCCCACCAGGCTCTTCCACACCCTCTAGTTGTGTTTTATCACCACCACCTCCAGCTCTCTAGCTTCCCTAGCTCCTGCCCTGACAGAACACGAGATTCAAAGATGAAGCACATTTAAATATTATATGATGGAAATGAATAATAAATAGAAGGAAAAACATCATTTGTCACTAAACGGAGAAATTACTTGCAGAAAGAAAAGAGGCAAGAGAAGCCCATCCCTGAGATTGTAAAATGCCATGGCACAAGGTAGAGCCTCACCTCTGCCCCCAGACCACGTGCTGGCCACCCCAGGCTCCTCCACCCTGTAATGCCCCACAGAACCTGTCAGCACTTGAAACAAGGAGCACAGCACAGGATGAAAGAAGGACTTCCACCACCAAGAACATCAAGGTGCCCCATATCCACCTTCCAGAGTGATTTACTACCTCCCTCCTGGGTCTGGAAACTCCACTCCCTGAGGTGGGCACATGAGTTCTCAGCATCCTTTATTCTGCAGCCATTGGTGGTCCCCGAAGCCCCAGACACAGCTCCTCTCACGCTGTCACCACTGAAGGATGGTGACAAGAGCTTGCTCCCAAACACCAACCGCTCTCCTGAACACGTGCAGCCAAATGCAGTTCTCAGTTCAAGGCATCATAGAGAGATGAGGAAGACTGGAGCACACAGCCCCTCTGTACCTAGAAGGATATCTCTCAAAAGCTTCTATAAATGGCTTCACAAACTTTAGTGACAGCATAATTGCACGTTATCTCCTACAGTTTCACTTTGACAATTTAGGGGACAATACAAAGAGCAAAGAGGCTGTAATATTCATATTGACATTTCCCCCAAATGCCTCTCTTTCCTGATAAAGCCATTGTCTTATGAATATTGAAAGCTTGCCTGAAGGCTTTGCTTAAACGCAGTGTGTTCATATTTAATCAGAAGAGGTGGAGCGGTAGTGACCCCTGTACAACAAGGGCCCAGTGCTTTTCAGGATGTGCAAGACATATCCCATCTCTATGGACGGTTCTGTTTACAACCCTTCATCCAAAAGGGTCTATAGAAGATTCACCTGGCCTCAGTATTTGGAGTTATTCAAGGATTTCAGCCACAACCCAACAGATTGTGAATTCAGATGATGGCCAGAGTGCCCGAGCAGAACCACAATGGGAGCTGCAGAGCAGGGAAGCCACCAGAAGTTAGGCAGAGCACAGCCTTGGCTGGGGAACCAGATTCTGTGTGCTCCTGCAAGGCCAAGAATTCCTACAGCTGACTGTGCCTTTGGGTGCCCGTCTCAGGAGAAAAAGAAAGCTGGGTTACCCAGCTGACAGCCACAAGGAGGACATTCCCCCATCTCACTCACTCAGCTCTTCGAACGCAGCCACCAGCAATCCATTGGTCTCCACTAATGCTGCTGCAGAGAAGAGTCTGGTTTTGACAGATTTATATTTAGACTCCCTTTCTTTTTTTGGTTAAGGATTTCTGTTTACCTTCTGGATAGAGCTCCAAGTTCACCCGCAGAGGTAACCATCGAACCATGGAAAACAACAAGAAGTATAGGATGTGCTAAAAAAAAAAATCCATAGTATCTGTAATACTTCAATTAAGGGAGCATAACTATTGAAGCCTGAAGTATCTTGAGAATCTAAGCCATCCATTCTGATAGCAGAAGATGCCACTGCTAGAGGTAGGAAAAATACTCTGCCTCCCAGCTCTTAAGAGAGGAATCTCCTTCCCCTTAAAAAAGAGGAAAAAAAAAACAACACCTGAAACAGTATTATCCTAAGTTCTGCTGAAATCCACAGTTTTATTTTTATGACCTACCTTTCAAGTTTAACACTGGCAAAGCTGTTTTTTTCCTGATCCTGTAAAACATATTCTGGTTTTGGTGGTACGATTGGAAAGGTTTAAGAGAAAAGTTTGTTCCACACTCGTGAGCTGGCTGATTAACCAGGATTCGAGCACCTCGAGTCTAAAAGGGATAAGCAAATTTCTGGTCATAGTCCAAATTTCAGAGTAGGGCAAGTGAATCTATTCAAGGATGACACCGCTGAACTAGAAAACACCTTCAAAGATGGTCAAACACTTACTCAAAGAGCCTGGGAATGGGAACTGTGTGAAATAGATCAGAGAGCATTTTGTTGAAGGTGCTCTTTCTTCCTCTGAGAAACAGCAGAATGGGCAGCGTTGGAACTGGAAAGCTTTTTGTTTCTCCACCCACGAGTTCAGCCCCCAGGACAAGCCCCTTCCAGAAGCTAAATCCTTCCATTTGATGTTCTTCCAGGTCACCAGCCAATCTGCCACCTCCCCGATGTGATCTGGCTTCTGAGGGCGTCAGGAAGTGATGGGGAAGCGCTGCTTTAATCACTGGGACTGCAGCGAAGCAAACTGTGATCCCCAAGGCAGCATCTCTGCAAGGAGGCAACTCAAGGCACAGCTGTTTCCTCATCCACCAGGGATTTGTCCCTGGGATTTCACACGTGAGGATGTGGGTTTTATCTTTTTCCCATGGGCGAGAAGCGGTCCAACAGGATGCTGTGGGCGGCTACGCCACGGGGTGGGATGGAAAGCCCACGCTCGCCAGCTCCAAAGAGGACAAAAGCAGCTCCTCTTGAGAAAGGGCAGCACATGTCACTGAGACAGCGGGAATGCTGTCAGCCTCCCAGCACTGCTGGTGCTTGGCAAGAGCCCCCAGAGCAGGCTCAGCCCTGCCAGGCCTCCCGCTGTCCTCACCTCCTGCTCTGGGCCATGGTTCCAGCAGGACAAGCAGCTCTCCTTTCTCAGGGCCACGCCAGACCCAGAGCATCCTTCCCAGGTCACACTGCACTATTGCTCATCCCAATGCAGAGCCACATCCTCACTGCAGGGATGGGATTTGTCTCTTCTCATGCTATGCTGGTATCAGGACCACCCAGCCGAACATGAGACCATATGGCAGAATAAGGGCAGGCCAGTATCTCACCGTGGAAGTCATTGCAACCTGTCTCTCAGGCACTAATCCGACACGCATCCGGCCCAGCCCCAGGGCTCCCTGCAGATGCTGGCCTGCCTGCCAAGGACTCCTGCCAGGATTGCCTCATTTCAAGACTTTCCATCCAGGCCAACACAAAGGGGCAACTCAGGTTGCGACCAAACAACCAGAAGGCGCTTCCACCAGTGGGTGTTTCTCCTGTGAACCAGTCTTGATGTAACTCTGGGCCCTGTGCCTTGCTCTCTGCTAGGAAGGAATAATGCCCACCAGTCCCTCAGCATCCCAAGGGATTTTACCCAGGCTGCTTGTGCTGTCCCCAGCACAGTGGGGCAGACCCCTCCTGCTGCCAGCACAGCCCCGCACTGGGGTGCTGAGCCCTCTCTGTTCCTGATGCACCCCTTTGCCCCTCTCTCCAGGAGCAGCCCCACTGTTAGCAGCCAGTTTTGCCCAGCGAGTCTCCTTCTGGCAGAGAGCAGCAGGGTGAGTGCTCCGTGGTGGAGGATGAACTCGGCAGCGCCAAGCACAGCTTCATTTTATTGCAATCAAGCAGAGTCCCACCCTGACAAGCCAAGGGGTGAGCGATGGGATAACGGGCAAAGTGCCACAGAGTGCTGCAAAGGAAGGCCCTCCTCTCCCGCCCGGTGCCCTCTGCCTTTCCCCAGCCGTCTGCAATCACTCGTGGAAGTGCCAGACCACACCGAGGGATGCTGTCAGAGGACTAATTCATAGGCACTTCACGATTTATGCTCGGCCTTTCAGCCGCTCGCTTCCTCCAGCTGCAGCAATTAATGACAGCGAGTCCTCCCAGCTCCGCCTGCCCAGCACCGCTGCTCTGAGCCCCTCACATGATCAATGCCACATTAACAGCAGACATCCCTTTAACATCACTATAACGATAAGCAATATGGCCAAGAGCAGCAAATGCCAATGGAAAAGCAGCTTGCACCAGCACTGCTCTGCTCCGTTGGCCGAGCTGACTTGGTCTCACAGTTCCTTGGACAAGCTCATTTTCACGGTACAGCAACACCCCAGGTGAGCTCAGTTGACCACTTCCCTTAAATCCAAGTTGCCTTCTCCCTCCCTGGGCATCAGGGCTCTTTTCCCAGAGCAACAAATACACCAGGGTGTCACAAAGTACCAAGCGCACAAACACTGTAGCACCAGATTTCAGGGATTAAAAACAGTCCCGCTCCCCCTGGGGTTATTTCAGGTGGGATGCTTCTTGATACAGAGACCACAGAAATAATTTGCCCAATTGAAAACCTTCAGGTGCACTCAGGGTATCCATCCAAACTCAATTTCTCTGAAGAAGCAGTGTACCAGGACAATCAGAAAAGCAATATACAGTCCCATTGGATGCTTCACACAGGTCCAGCACCAGAACTACACGAGAATAGAGCCCTCACTAAATCAAAAGGAGCTTTGAGCAAGGTCCTCCTCACCAGTGCAGACTAATCAATTCTCAGCTGGCTCATTACAAAATCCCCAGGCCCACATTCCCTCTGACACGTAGAGGATGGGATGAAATCCCACATAGTTGTGATGCATGCAAGCCTCTACAAATAGCCAAGCCAAGTGCACCAAAATGGTTTTGACCCTCTCTGTTCCCTGCTGTCTGTGTGTGCTTTGAAATTCTCTTATGTTGGGGCATCCAGGGCACCCAGCTGGATGAACAGGATGCATTTGAGCTCAGATTCATTTACCATGATGACAGTGCAGTGTAGACACCCAACATTACTAAGTCCTCCGTCTAAGGGAATTATTTTCTCTGCAAGGCAAAAGGTGTGTTTCTAAAGGTACCCATACCTTCCCCAGCACAGGAAATCATCTCTTCTGTGTCAGTTGCTTGTTCAGAACCCAGGCCTCAGCCCCAGTGGAGAAGCAGGGTCGACCAAAGAGCAGAAACACAGGGAGCCAGGCACCTCTGCCACTGCCCCTAACCCCAGGTCTGGGCTCTGCTGTGAGAGATTCATCTCTTCTGTTTTGCATCCAGTGTTTGCCTAAAAACAGGAGACAACGGCACTGCCCACCCCCATGGGGAGCCTGGGAGGAGGGGAAACCTGCTCAAGCCAGGGAGGTGCTCCAGCCCTGAGACAAATGGAGCTAGATAGACCTACAAGAGAGGGAGAACTCTAGTCCAAGAAGCACATAAAATATAAAAGAGAAGTCATCATGGATGTTAATATATAGCATCAGGATTTATTCTCCCCTCCTGTTCTCAGTATCATGTGACAACATTAATTAAATGTGTTTCTGACCCTGCTGGGCTTCTTTAAATATTTGCCATTCTCCACAAGCACTGTTTGGTTAATGAAATGAAATTAATGAGCTCATTAGATTGTGCCGTAATCTTTCAGATGCGAGCCTGGCACTCAGATTCACTGCCTCCTTTCTCTGTTCTCGCAGTTTAACTCAACGCATTCAGCTCCAGAAGCAACAGCAGAGCAATGAAGTAATCAATTAAGCGGGCAGCCAGACAAGGAGGGGAAGGAGGAAAGACCACGGCCAACGAGGCACAGCTTGGTAACTTTCCCACGGGAGCCGGTCCCGCAGAGCGCATGGCTCAAGTGCGGGCGCCGGCACATTGCTCAGTGCCATGGAAGCTTCACCAAGGAGAAGATCAAACCAAAGGAGTTTCATGTGGCAGGAGCCGGATCCACGGCTACAAGCACTCTGGTTTGTCTGTGAAAGCCAAGAGCTCTTCCTTCTCACCCTGCTCTTGCACACAGACCTGGGAAAAGTGCTCAGCATCTCTTTGTTACCCACTCTCTCCATTCCCTCCACGCTGGCACAAACTGTGACAAGTCTTTCCCACCTCTCCCCCCGCCCGGAGCACACTCACAGCCTGGTGCCACCAGCAGCATCACACTGCACCAGCGGGCTGCACCACTGCCACTCCGATTCTGCATCATTTGAGAAGGAAGCCTTCGCCCCAGAGCGTGCTCAGCATCTCTATTGTCTTCTGAAGCTTCAAACAAAGAATTAACTCAGATCAAAGAGTCTCTACAGCAGCACAAACCCCTCTGATGGGAGGGAAGGCGGGGGACAATAACATGAAAAACGCTTCAGTAAATCTCTTTCCAAGAAAGCAAATAGGTATACTTCGGTGTGCATCTAAGCCCTGCAGTTCAGAGACTGCTAGCTATGGTGACTCCTAATAGCACCAGAGGAATTCAGGGTAGGAAATGTATGCAAATCAAATTCTCTCCGTGGCTATATTCGCTAACAGATTGGATCACAAGGCTTTATCAAGCTCTCGGTCCCTGGGCTTTTGTAATTTACCTCGTAGCCCAGAAGTCACACATGACAGTGAACCAGGCCTGCTGGGGAAAAACAAAGGAATGATGAGCACAGACTGGGAAAAGTGAGAAGAATGCATTCACACAGCAAGACACTGAAAAACCTTCAGGTCAAAAGAGAAGCAGTTCTCCGATTCTCTACAAAGGCCTCAGGGAAAGCAATGCCATAGTTGCTACTACAGAGCACGTGACAATCATTTTTCCACTTGCAGGTGGCAAGGCCGAGGATGGAGTACCCACGCTCGCTGCATTCCCACACTTATTCATTATGCAGCCCTCCTGCATGCGAGGGGTGATCTCAGAGGAGTGTTGAACTACATCCCCTCCGTGCCTCAAAGGATTATCACAGCCTAGCTTAAAAACCCTCTACCACCTCTATCCATTTCCTAACTCTGACGCCTGGTGTCACAGCAATGCAAATGCCAGGCTCTGAGCTGGACTACCACTGGGTTCCCCAGGTCTCTTCCAACCCCCGCCACGTGTGGGGCTCAGGCACACAATAGCCAGTTCCAGGAAGAACTGGACTTACCTCTCACTTAAAGGATTTGAATGTCTCCACCTTTAGGGACTGAGCAGAGGGGAAAAGCACAGCTATCATTTACCTGCGACCTCACGGGGGCTGCAGATAATACAGGCTTATTGCCAGCAGGGATCATCCCCAGAAAGTGGAGGAGCGTACACTGAGGGCTGCAATAAGAATAAATAAGGAAACCAGACTGACCTCCTGCCATCCACTCCTCTCTGTTGGCACCTTCTGTAAGCATCTGGCAGGACTGGATTTTAGGGGAGGCTTCAGGCATCACGTTAGGCAGCCTGCCACATAACACAGGGACATGGGAGAAGGCATGGAGGAGAGTGAGCATGTACTTGGGGATGGCAGAGGAGCAGAGTGGGGTTACCAGAGCTGTCAGACAATCCTTAAAGCCCTGGCAGCGTGCTGGATTGCCAGCAGGTTTTCCATCAACAGGTGCAGCAAATTCAGCAGCAGCACAGCGTGGCAGACACCATAGGCAGCACAGAGCCAGCTGTTAATTCAGCTGGAGCAACCAGTGCTTGCAGAGGAGTGACTTCACAAGGGAAGAGGGCTCACCATTCCACACTCAAGGCACCGCAGACAGTACTAGTCCCCATATTCATGTACATAACCCCACACTTGAGGACTGAATCCTGCCTTCCATTTCCCTCCAGAGGCAGTCACTGTGCTCCAGCTAAATACTAAGTACCCAGAGCTAATCCAGCGTGGCCAAGTACCCCAGCAAACTGCTTTATGCTCATGAAAGGGCTCAACGACAGAAACCCATTCATCACAGGGCAGCACGAGCCCTTAACCTTTATTTCCCAGTGCTACCCTGGGGGTCCCTGAACACGCACCCTGAGCCACCAGATGCTTATTCAGTTGTTCCAGCTGCATCAGTCACGTACCTGGGTGGAGGTGCACTTCACACCACTTCATCCCTCACAAGACCAGCTCGAGCAGCGAGAGCAATCAAACGCCTGTGGGAGCATCTCTTGGCAGGTGACTTTGCACTCGTTCCCTATCCTTGGCTTTCTCCTGTTGCAAATGGGCACGTGCATGCAGCTGGGGCCCTGCAGAAGCACACAGCAGCCCAGGAGATGCCTTTGTGGTGGCTGCAAAGAGAACTGAAAGCCATGGGGCTGATTTGGTATACATTCTTACAAATGCAACTGCATTCCCGAAGTGTATTTATACCTTATCTGTGGTGTTTACCCGTATGTTCAATAAATCATTATTCATTATCTGATAAGGTGCTCGCACTGAATTTCCAAGCCAGGCTCACAGTCCGCACAGAACAGGACACGCTGGGAATACAAATCAAAAAATAAATAGAGCAGCTGTCTCCAGTGAGGCTGCTCTGCTACCAGGGGGTTCTGGTGACATCGCCAGCTATGAGACCAAAGCCTGGGTCACCGGTCCTGCTGAGCTGGATACAACAGGCTTGTGTTATGCAGAGCAGCCTCCTTTTTAGTTAATTACACGTCTCAGATCCCTTCCAGTGATAGAAACGACATTACAAAACAAGCCATGTTTCTTCTCTTCTGCACTGCATTCATCTCTGCCCTGCCCAGACCCTTGCAACAGCTTACAGTAACAGCCACAGCTATTCTATATCCACAGGGCTCCCACTTAAGCCTGGAAGGAAAAACAGGTCTGAGCTCTGAATTTTGAACAGACAAGGAAACTTCCTTGTGCTGGTTTGTGGCCCAGACATCAAATGAGAGGAGTTAAGTAGAGCACTAATCCAAAGCCTTCCATACAGCCATAGCAATAAAAGAGCCAAAGAAAGAGTAAAGCCACTGCAAACCTGAGACCAGGTATGGGGAGAGTGACCCCTGGGAAACGCACAGCAGCCGTGGAGGAGCGCACAGGGCTGGCCAGCACTGTACAGAGCAGGCATGGAAATGGGGCATGGCTGAGGGCCCTCCAGCCTCTCACCAAGACCTGCAGAGCAAAACCTTCGTAAGCTGTAACCAGGACTGCTGAACTCCTTTCCACAGGTAGCATTAGTCAGATATAATTTTAAGCCATTGCAAGCCACAGTCCTGTCATTTCACATCTCGAGGTACACAGAGTAACGATGACTATTCACAAAACTGTGCTCCAGCATAGAGTCGTTAAGGTTGGGAAAGACCTCAAAGATCCCAAAGTGCAATCCCAGCCCACCCCACCTTGCACCCTGACCATGTCCCTGACGATCTCCACAGCTCTGGAACACCTCCAGGGATGGTGACTTCCCCACCTCCTTAGGCAGCATCATTGCTCTCTCTGAGAAGAAATGTTCATATTCAACCTGAACCTCCCCTGGTGAGGCCATCACCTCTCATCCCATTGCTGTTATCTGGGAGCAGAGGCTGACCCTCACCTCACAACAACCTCCTTTCAGGTAGTTCTAAGGAACAATGAGGTCTCCCCTGAGCCTCCTCTTCTCCAGACTGAGCTATCCCAGTTCCCACAGCCACTCCCCATAAAACCTGAGCTCCAGACCCTTCAGAGCTCTGTTGCCCTCCGGACACACTCCAGGGCCTCAATATCTTCCTTGTAGCGAGGGATCCAAAACTGAACACAGTTGAACACACTACTGGAAGTGTAGCTCCACCAAAGCTGAGCACAGGGAACAATAACCTCCTTGGTCCTGTTGACTGCACGTACTGCTACAGGCCAGGAAGTCATCAGCCTTCTTAACCAGCAGGGCATAAAACAGAGAGGTGAGAAGCACCAACAGATGATGCTCCATGGAGCACAGAGGCCCAGCGTCTCCTCTCCGCCCTTTGTCTCTCCTTCCAGCTCCAGGCACGAAGACTGGCTCCAGCTGAGGCTGAGCTTTAGCACGGCTGTCAACAGAGCTTCAGGACCACAGATTAGCTGCATTGGATGGGTATTCCCATGGGGAACAGCAAGAAGAAAGGGAGGGAAAAGGGTAGGGAGTCAGGTTGAAGCCATGTGAAAATCAGCCATAGTGCATCTTAAAACCAAGCTACAAGGAAGTGTGACATCCAATTTCTTGGGAAGGGGAGGCAGAACAGTAATTAAATTTTCTGATCTTGTTAGCCAATTTCTCCAATCACTGCCCCTGAACTGGAGAATGGGAAGGGAGAGGGGAGATGCTTGCGTCAGCGACGCTGGTGAGGGAAATTAGGTTTTCACGGATTATTGGGTTAGTTCCACTTCTCCCACTTTTTAATTTATTTGTCTGTATGTGCTGCCGAGCTGAAAGGCCGAGAAATATCCCTCTCTTTTTTTTCTTTTTTTTTTTTTTTTTTTTAATTAAAATCTGTAGTTTTGGAAGATGAAAACTTAAGAAGGGGAAGAAGACTGCAACAATAAAACCACATCAACCAAACTCTGCTTCTCACCTAAACTTCTTCGTTAATCCCTCTTCAAAACAAGAGCTTAATAAGATCCCCTGCCTGAACTCTTAATAGCCTTTGGATACTTCTGCAGGGAAAAAAAATATTAATTAACTTTGTTCTACGTAAAAAAAAAAAAAATGAGTTTATCTGGTTACTGCTACTTGAATTTTATTTTTAATTTTCCCTTAATGCCGCAGAAGAAATCCAAGAATTGCTGCCTGTGTAACCCTGCACCTCCATTATTTCTCAAAAGACAGTAACACTGCCCTTTTTTCCAGTGCCTTTTCAAATAGGAAGAGAAGACTAAAATGTCCATATCAGCAGCATTCAAGTAAATTATCTGTATGATTATTTCAGACTGCCTGGTGAGTGGTTTCCTAGGAACAATGCCAAGGGGCTATTTTGTTTAAGCTTTCTGAATTTTTGGATGAAAGAGAAACTGAGTGTAGGTCACACGGTGACTGGACTTCCCCTTTCATGACAGCTTTCAGAAGTACATGTGCACAGATCATCATTAGCTGGAGGTTGCTAGCAAAGGGTTCTGGGAATCCAGCAAAGAGCTGGAGACAATGGCTTGCAGAAACAAAAGGCAGCATAGCAGCTGAATTAAAGAGCAGAGGAGTGCAGGTCACCACAGTCAGCAGCATCCTGAGATAACCAAGAGCCAGGTATTGGCAGCGTGGGGCTGGGATCAGACTGCACAACCAGTTTAGACACAAGGGCAGTAGCACCAGTGCCCAGAATCCTGACCTGCCCCATCATGCAGTCAGATGCTCTCAGGGTTAATACAGATGCATCATCCACTTCCTGGGGGTGGAAGTCCTGAATATCCTTTTAATTGTCTGCTCCAGCCCTCTCCAAAGCTACCAGCACTGATGCAGGAATCACTGCCTGGGTCAGCTATGTGGGATTTATTAATGCGTGTGGTGTGCAGTCAGCAAAGCCTATGCAAGTTTTAGTTGCTGCTGAGCAGCGCTGCACTGGTGGGAGGGAGCCGGGGGGAGGGCAGGGACAGAAGTGAGACAGCTGACCCAAACTAGCCAAAGGGATATTCCACACCATACGACATCATACAGAACTATAGAACTGAGGGGATGGGAGTTGGACAGAGGGAAAGCTGCTGCTCAAGGACTGGCTGAGCATCAGCAGGCAGGTGGTGAGCAATTGCATTGCACATCACTCATTTTGTAAGCATACGATTATCGTTACTATTACTCCCCTAGACACAAGAAACATGATGAGTTTCATCGCACCGAACACAAGGAAGGAACAAACCTACAAGAGAACCAAGTAGGGAACAAAGAAGCATCAGCAGAGTTCAACTTGGCAGGAGCTGTGCAATCACTCAGCATCACTGCTCACTACTCTTAGCCATTTTTGATCTACAGTGACAGTAGCTTACTGCTCATCCTCTCCTTGTCACCTTAAATCTCCCCTTGGGGAGGCACCATGCCAGAGAAATTTGGAAAGCAGGGCTGGGTTCCTTCATTCTCCTTCAGGCACTCACACACCGCATATCGTGTCCATCCATTGCGCTGCCCACCTGGGATACCAGACCCCATCTCAAACTTACTGCTTCCTAGGCAAACCACAGCCATACCTGTGAGCTTTA
Organism: Cyrtonyx montezumae; assembly: GCF_038088225.1. Lineage (NCBI taxonomy): Eukaryota > Metazoa > Chordata > Aves > Galliformes > Odontophoridae > Cyrtonyx > Cyrtonyx montezumae. The sequence continues at coordinate 3,415,261 of NW_027072056.1, read as the reverse complement.
ATAGGGATGTGCTCGTGGATGAGAATCCTCAGCTGGGACAACAAGACCAAGCCACGAACACATCAGCCTTCTAACCAGTAAGTAAAGGCGCAGATTCATCCCACCATCATCTACATCCACAGCAAGCCTGATCCTTCTTCGTTTGTGCTGTCCCACACTACAGCTTCCCAGTGAGCAGAGATACCCCTCCCTGAGCATGGGACTGCTCCTAGAACATAGCAGCTCACACAACACAGCACAAAGCAGGTCACAGACAGCAGATCCTACGACTAGGGAGTCACAGAGCAGCTCAAGGTGTTTGAGCCATCATGCTTAAATCCGAGGAAATGAAATGTATACAGGAGATCCTTTATGCAAACCTTAGATCCATTGGACAGAAGGGGACCCACCAATGGAAACGACCCACCTCAACACAGAGGCAGAGTATTTCCACCTGAGGAGCTTGCCAAAGATCATTTCTTGAAAATCTTTAAACAAAGCAAAAAGCACCAAAAAAAAAAAAAAAAAAGCTCCTTGTTCTTCCTTCCCAATCAACACGAGCACATCAGCTGGGGCCTGGTGATTAAGATCCTCATCATGGCTGAGCTTCGAGCTGACCCTCATCAGGCTTTGTAGTTGGGGAAAGCTAATTCTGACGGCTGCGGAGAGGAGGGGAATTTGCTCTGATCTGCTGTGACCCAGACTTCACAGCCATTCAAAAGGAACAGCAACAGCCATTAAAAACTTCACTTCATACACTGAAGAGGCTCATAAAGAGAGTGTGAATTCACAGAGCACTGGCTCAGAAAACCTATTCCCTGGGTGTCCCGCAGGCTGCTATCATCTGAAATATGGAATAAAAGGGAGGTTCATATTTTACTTCAGACTTATTTCACTCTTCCCTTGTTTTCTCTGTGGACTGGCTAAAGAGGAAGTGATTTATAAGGGGAAAACAAGGGGAAGCAGTTCTAATTAATTGGCCATAACGGTTACAGCTGCACAGGCATCCAGCAAAACACAGGGCAGCAGTTCTTAGGCTGAGATGCAGTACCACAGGAAGTTTCCCTGATAACCCTGCCTCAAGCCAGAACAAAACTAACCTATTGCCCTCAGTACTGATAGAGATGCAGCCCACAAGCGCATCGACTTCTGGATGTTAACCCCACGTATATATCCCTCTTCCCCAAAGAAAGGTCTGAGCTACCTGTTGTGAATGTTTTTTAGCTCATCAGACACTTTCAGTGTAGCTTGATCTGGGGGGGAAAGTCCTACAGGCGAACGTAAAGGGAATCCATGGGAAATCACCACCACTAATTCCCACAACTTCTTAAGAAACTGAATGCTCACACACCAGAATACCTTACGGGCTCTCTGGCATAGGAGCACCTTCCTTACTCCTCCTGCTACTACACAGATGACCGGTGCTGTGAGCCATTGTGCTCCGCACAGCACGGCAAAGAGTGGACATTTCAGCCCTGTAGTGCTGTACCTGGCCCCAGTTCCCAATACTAGGGCACAGCCAGTCTTCTTTCCTCATCCATTCACACCTTTTCCAAGGCTCTGAACACCTCAGCTGCCTTTTTACACCTAGGGCCACAGATGGGTTTGCCCAGACTCGGCACAAGCAGAGGGTCTCTTCCATCCAGGCTGAATCCCTGCTTGCAGATCCTCCAGTCCCTCTCCACAGAAGGCTCCAATCTTTCCTTTGTTTTCATTCACATCAGCTGATGTTCAGGATGAAGGGAGCAAGTTCAATTTATGAAATCTCAGTTCCAAGCCCAGGAGAGGGATGCTCGACCAAGCAGGCTAGGGCCTCTTGCTTCATCAGTGCCTCCAATCCCACAGCTGGGAGAAGAACAGGGGGCTCCTGGTGTGCTACAGAGCCAGAGAGAAAAGAAAGGCTTTTTCGTGTCCAGAAATAATTGTGTTTGTTCTGCTTTCAGCAATATTATAGCCAGGAGAATGGGCCTCTGGGGAACAATAGATCACGCATTGCAGGTGTCTAGTTTTAGGAGGGGGAAACTCTCCAGTTTTCCTAACTGTGTGCCAGAAGTTCTCTCACTGAAGTTCATCGTGACCTCGGTGGGCTGGTCTGCTCCATGGGAGGAAACAGAAAGCCTGGGCATAATCGGAAACAAGCCCATAATTAAAAGCACTTTAGCCTTTATGAGTTCCCAGATCACATAGCTGCAGTGAGAGAACTTGTTTTCATTTTATCTCATTACGTATGGAGCAGAGCAAAGGTAATGAGCAGCCTGGCATTTGCCAGAGCCTGTCACTTGCAGGAAGAGGGCAGCCAACACTGGAGCAGATGCAAACACACTGTGTAGCACGCTGGTGTACCTCCCAGTACTAGCACACTCCCTGGTGTGCCTCTGCAGGGGATTTTTATGGGTAGATGGTGTGGGGAGCAACTAACCAGGACAGCCTTTAAAATTGGAGTCAAGCAAGAGAGGAAAAAAAGAGCAACGTGAAAATAAAATGGGCTTTCCCAGCTATCCCCTGAAACATCCTGTCTCCAGACTCACAGAGGTGGTTGGGGAAGAAAGCCAGGTTCTGGCCAGCTCTCCCTACAGCACCAGACACTGCAGCTTACTGACTGTGATCAGTTTCAGTTCCTGCAACGTGTAAAACAAGACACTAATATTTGCCCAGCACTTAGCCAGCGCTGAGCACTATTATTATGTGCCATCCAAGATTAGCACAAACAGATTGCTTTGTGGACTCACTACTTACTGCCTTCCCTAGGCAGATATTCTTCTACACATTTTGAAAAAAGGTCTCAGGACATGAAGTTGCATTTAGCAGGCAACACAAGCCCAGTTTCCTCTTCATATGGGATCCACGAGAGCCACACTCTTTCTCAGGGAGCCCATCTGATCATCCGCTCAGTTTGGGACCAGGGCTTCATTTCAGCCTCAATGTTCTGCCTGACATCTCCAAGAGGAGGTGGACCCCTTGGTAATTCCCCAACCCCTCCTTCAGCCAAGGGAGTCTGGTAGGCAGGAATACCGGGGGGGATTTATTTCCTGCTATGTGGAAGAGAAAACAATTCTGTGCCTTCCTGGCAGCTGCAGTTATGCCAGGTGGAAAAGCAATAAACACCCAGAAGAAGCAAGAGCTCTGTACCTGACTGGTTGGGGTGGAACATTGTGGGGCAATGCTGGGAGGAGAGGAGCATCCTCCTCCAAATAGAAGAACCACAGGCAACCCTGGCACAACAGCCAGAGCTTACATCACATCACCTTCAGAATGGGAAGCTGAACACAGACGGAAAAATAAAAGGTCAAAAAAGGGAGAACAAAGTCCCACTGTCACCCTCCAGTGCCAGCCCACAGCAGCCCATGTCCCATACACAGCTCGGTAGGGACAACTGAAAAGCCCTCAGCATGGCACACAGAGCTGGGGCACAAAGGGACACATGGGGGTAGATACCTGAGGGGCTGCTCCAGGAAGCAGCAGAAACAGGTTCTGTGCCAGCCTGATGAAAGCAGGGATTTATTCAAGGCCAAGAACGGCATAAAATAAACGGAAGGACAAGCATTCCTCTCCCTTCTCTTTCCTGTGGGGCTGAAGCAGTGTTGTGCAGTGTTGCTAGCTCAGGAGCAAATAGGCAGACCTTTGACAAAGCCCACTGCTCTCAGATGTGGCAAGCGGGTCACCTTACAGACAGGTGCAGGGAGGAAAGGATGTAATCCTGCTGCAGAAAACTCCAGCACAGTGCTCTGCTGACCAGATCGGAGCAGAGCAGCTGGCCTGCTACCAAACCCCAGGTTGCATATCAAGTCCTCTAAAGCAATTCACGGGGACGAGGCTCAAATAGATGTCAGGAACACCGCGTTTGGCAGCTTCTCATCCCACAGCAGGACGGGGACAGTCCCACCAGCTGCTCACCCCTGGCTGAGGAGATTGGAGGAGGAGGAGATGTCCACTTGTGGGCTGAGGTCAGCGCTGGCACGGCCTTGCAGAGGGCCCACAGTGGGGAGGGGGCTGCTCTGTTTGCACAGCTGGTTCCAACGTGCTGCTCAACCACCACCGCCACGGGGGAGGGCGGGACATTTTTCCACGGGATATTCATTCCTCATCTGTCTCGCCTCAAGAAGGGGTTTTAAATGCTCGAGTGTACACTTGAGACAGCACCTGGGGAGGCCTCATCCCATGCGTGGGGGAGAGAAGATGAATTCCGCCAAGATGTAACTCCTGCTCCTCATAAAGCACAATGCAATTGTGTCACATTGGGATGATGGCTAGTAAAGATGGATGAGTGGGCTATGGCCAGTAAAACCCTGCTCCCCCAGGCTAAGAGTAGGCTTGGAATCCTTGACCTTCACTCAGCAGGGCCATCCATTACCCAGCAAGTCACCACCACAGGTTGGGGTTGAGGCTCCTGTCACATAAGCCCTTTTGCAGCTGGAATTTCCAACAGGTAAACCACAAATCAAGCCAGCAAGCCCCTTACAGAGAGCAGGAAGAGTTGGGTTCAGGAGCTAGGCAGCAGGACCCCTGTCTTGCATCCCACTCATTTCTACTGAGTTCTACTCCAGCAGCTTCGACAGACCACCAAACAGGCAAAAGACCTCTGGGACCTTGCACCGAAAGGACTCATCCTTTGCACCTCATCATCAGCTCCTCCTGACTGGTCCTCCCGACTGAGCTGTTCAGAGAAACCTGAAAGAGTCGCACAATCAAATCTCACCGACAACATTTAATTTGAAAGGGGCTGGACGTTTAATCAGCTGTTTGACCCCCTCACTTATCACATATTCTGAAATTCCTGGAGGCTTTCACTTCACACTACCTCAGCAGGCGGGGAATCATTCACCTCCCCCAGCCCAACCACAGCCCTGAACAGTTCTTTGTACTGGATTTCATAGGGAGCAATTGGAGCAGGGGTGGATTACCCAGTCTGATACACAGCCATAATTTTCTAAAACACCGTTTCAAGACCTGCTTAAACCAACTCTGCCATGGTTATCAAAATACACAAGCCATAGGGAAAAAAAAAAAGGAGAAATGCACCTAACTTTTAAAGAACTAGGCAGCCAGCGAGCACAGAAATCAGACTCGTGTGATGCAGCTTTCTCTGCAGAACTGCATATCACAAGTGGCAGAGATTAGATTCCCAAAACGTGAGTCCCAGAACCCGCAGGCAGCAAAGTGGATCCCACCCTGTGCTCCATGCTCTCCTCCATGCAATAAGGGCAGCAACAATAATGCCTGCTAATAGTGTTATCCTCCAGCCCATCATCATTCCTTATCAAATTGCTCCGTATGTGACCACTGATAGGGGGTTTCTGTTATGGCATTGACAGAAAGGGGACTCCAGGGATTAGCGTCACATGTGAGAAGTAAAATCACAGATCTGGAACAGACAAGCCCAGAATTTATAAACCAAAGAGGCAGAATGGGGCTGGGGACAGGCACAGGCTGCAGAGGAAAGAGTCCCAGTGGTAACATCGAACACCACGATCCGTGGAACAGCAGTTCACGTTGTAACCGCTTCCCAGTTAAGCTGACATCAATCACACAGCAGAGTAATAGCCCTAATCAGTGGTTTAGAGCATCAATAGACCTGTTTAAAAAAAAATGAATAAATAAAACAATACCATGTTCAATAGCAAAGTTCATCCCAGGGAAAATTCCACGGACTACACTGGCCCCAGCAAGGTAGAGCCAGAACCTTCTGACCCCACCTGCCCACTATGGAGGCAAACATTTCACTTGTGGGAAAGAAAAGTCCTGATTCTGCAATGTGTCCTAAGGGCCCTATTATCTGTGATTAATAAGGCGTGATGCAAACACTTAGTTAAATCTGATTAGATCAATAGTACACCATGAATCACTTCAATAGGTTTCCTATAATATTTATATATACTGCAGTTATCAGCAACATTCTAATGTAAAATGGTCTGCCTTGAAATTTATTTGAAAAAGTACCTTCTATACTCCATTAAAAAGCGAAATTCACTTTTTTATCCTCTCTTAGGGCTGAGTTAATTGGACAAAATCATGTAGAACTGCATATAGTTTTGCAAAACATACACTTTTGAGACAGCGTGGCCTCCTTCACCTCCATCCCTGCCTGTAGTACCTCCATCCACGTTCCAGATCCAGCCTCCCAGCCACGTGCCCTGCAAAGAAACACTTCTGCTATCTGTACAGAGTACTGGAAGGACAGAAGCAGAAAGGAGTGCAAGATAGCAAGGAGAGGGGAGGGGGAAGGCAGCACGCTTGCATGCTGGTTCTGTGATGACAAAAAAAAAAGATACCACAGCATAGATTTCAATCGGGTTTCAGGAACTCCTCCTGCACTAAATCAAAGCAGAGGAATTACTACAAATTAGTGAAACTAATTTTTCTGACTGGAATTATCATCTGTGAATTATCATGTCTTTACTCATTAAATAAATTATCTGTGTCTTCCAAGGCATTAAGAACGCATCATAAATTATAGCCCTTCATAAATAACTTGTTTCTGCCTGGGTTTAAATATAGAGAGCAAGGGGAAGAAAGAACACAAGAGATAAGGAAAGCAAAGAGAGGGAAAAAAAAGTACAAGGAGAAGGGAAAAGGATGAAACAGAGAACGAGCAGAAAGGGAAAATTAAAAAAAGAGGCAAAAACAGATATGCAATATGGCCAGCTTAGAAAGGAAGGAAATGAGGAAGGAAAAAGGAAGTGAGGGACTGAGGAGAGACAGGATAAGTAACACCATGTAATCTTGCAGGCCCGTGTTAATTGCAGCTTAGTGAGCATGGTAGGAAGTGAACTACAATATCCAAATCCTCCTCTGACTTATACAAATGATCTCATTTCACTTGAGCTTGTTCCATGTCAGTGAGCACGAACAGTCCAACACATCTATGAAAGGGGATGCCAACAAGAGAAGTACACTTTGTCATGAAATCATGACTGCATTTGCTGGAAGGGACCCTGAAATTTGTGAATGAGAACAGAAAGGTAATGGCAAGAGCTAAGGGCCAGGGTGGCACAGCTCCCCCACAGCTTACCTGCCAAACACAGGTGAACCCACATTTGCTCAGGCTCCTGCTTGGGAATCCCTGCAGCAGACTGGCCTGCAGACCTTGACAAAGCAGAGCACACGTGCAAAGACTACAGTATCCCTGGTCAAAGGGAGGAAGCACAAGCATTGTCTTTAACCTCGTAAACTCAAGTGCACACCGAGATGAGACTCAGTGCACCAACCCCAGTGCAGGCTGCACCCCATCCCCTGGCACAGTTTCTGACTAGATATCATCCAGAATACCAGAACTCAACTCTTAACATTAACATCCTGCTAGGAAAAGCACAAGTAGTCTTTAGCACTTAGAAAGAGCACGTTGTTCTGGGCAGAGGCTGCAGAAACAACACCACCCAGATGTCTGAACACAGTGTGGCTGGAGCAGGTCCTTTCTCAGCCAGACCACGACCATGGGTTTCCACCTCCATTCCATTGCCAAGAGGACAGATGTGCCAGCTTCACCAGCTGCACCCCAGACTTTCTGCACAGCGCAAGACGTGAACTAAATTCAGGAAGGAAAAGGGTTTGAGCTCGCTTGACTGCAGCTGGTGAGAGCAGCTTCGCATGGAGAGCATTCCCAGTGAACAAGAGCTCTGGAGAGAAGGGGAAGAGGTTTATGAATAGGGAGATTCCTAGCTGGGAAGCGTCAAGCAGCCATTCTGGTGGCAAAGAATAAGTGTTGGCCTTTCCCATGACACAGGACAGCCACGTGACATTTCACCCAAAGGCACAAGCTCACTGAGACAGCCAAAAGCCACACAGTCATACTAGAGTAGTGCCAAGCCCAAGCCAACTATTTCACCTCTCAGTGAAACTCATTAGCTCAGCACCACAGAGCTGCAGCCACGTGATTTCTTTCTGGTCAGCTCAGAGCACAGGCACACATCTGCATCTCCAGCCATTCCCCTTCCCAAGTCTCAAGCCAGCAGAGGTTTGCATCCTTGCTCAAAATCCTGGAGTGCCTCATCCTCGCTGTTCTCTACATCCAGGATTAGGCTGTGTCAGCGAATGTACAGGCTGGCCCAGATGTCAGTATGGCAGCAGCTGGCCCACCTGTACACCCAGCTTGCCAAGGGGTTTTTCTAAGGGGAGCTGGAGGGTGGCCAGGTCTAGAAGCATTTGGAGAACGAGCAAAATGGCAGCTGTTTCCTATCTGGAAGCAGAAGGGCTCTGATCTCAGCCTGTGCGAGTCAGGACAAAAGGAATGTGTTCCTTGTTCTCTCGAGTCAATGTGATGAGCAGCAGATGTAGGCCCAGGAAGTCTGCTCTGCAACTATCAAAAACCACCATTTCACAGGCAACAGTGGATACAAAGGCACTGCAGGGCAGGCCCCAGAAAGCAGCCCAAGCAGACATCTCTGTCTCTAAGAAGCCCTGGCTAGGTGATGGCCTGGCCCCCAAGTCACACACTGCACACTCTCCCAGCCTGAAACACTGCAGCACAGCTCTTGCCACTCCTAAAGCTCACCCAGCTCAATGCTGCAATAGCTTTACCAGCTAATTTCATCATTAGCACGACAGCCTGCCAAGGCTCACACTGCAGTAGCAGGGGCTGGTGCCAGGTTCACTGCCTCGAGTCCCCACTCAGAGACCCTAAATGCTAAATCAAGCCATTTGGGTGTACAGTGAGATCTTGAATCCTGAGGAATACATCCAATAAACATGGCACAGGAAAGGAGGGGGGGGGGGGAAACAAACAAAACAGAAACAGCCTCTAGCAGGAAAATAAAGAGAAAACTCAGCTTCATCTCTTCCTGGGGAAGAGTTTAGCTGGGCAAATGATTTCCAGTGGTTCCCCACAGTCCTCCTGCCTGGCTGCTGCCATGTCTCTGTCTGTCACCCTGCCTGCCCACTAGCCAGATGATGCTCCCCAGAGCACCCATCTCTTCCCCAGCCTCCAGACAGCCTCTCCCAGCAGAACAATGCTTGTGCAGCACCACAGAGGCTGCTCTCAGAAAAACCTCTTCTTTCTCTGCCCAGAACATCTGTGCCTAAGCCTGCTCCCTGCATGCATTGTTGCATCACTCAGGCTTTTCACACCTCTCTGAAAGTGCACAGCTTCCTCACACTTCTGATCCTAAAATAAAGTCCCAAACCCAAAACTATGCAAGTTGCAGCATAACCTCAGCATACCCTTTGCTCCTCTCCATTCAACCACCTCTCCTGACCCCAGAGCACCTCCATGCAGAGTTCCAGTGAGGGACTGCTCTTCTCCTGCAGCTCTCCAACCTGGCTGTGAGGTCCTCACTCTGTCCTGGAGATACTGCTGCCTGACAGCCCTCATGGGAGGTTTTCACTAACTCCAGTAGCTCAGGATGGAGGCCAGTGCTGACTGGTAACAGAAATGCTTTTCCAAGAATGGTCCCCAGTTGATTTTAGGAAGGGTCAAAGCACCAACCCAGATCTCTCCACCTACACACATGCAGCACCATCCCTGGGAAGATTCGCCTCCCTTCTCTTTGGTTCACTCAGTCCTGCTCTCTGCATACTGCCCAAGAACTCTGCCAAGCGTTTTGTCCCACCCTGAACTCAAGACAGTTTTGATGCCCAATTCAGAATGGGGATCTCTATTGGGTTTTTGAAGTAACAAGTGAATCCAGCCAAGTGTGAAGCAGGTCACTCCTCTCCTTCACAGCTTTTCACGCCATGTGTTTCATGTCAAGACCGTGACAAGAGCTGGCCCCTGGGGACGGCAGAGGAGCCAGCTGCAGCAGCCTTTGTTTGCATGCAGCCTCGCTGCACACGCCTCTGTGCAGTCCCTGGTCCTTTCCCAAGCCTCCAACCAGCACACATCTGCCCCGCAGCAGGCGCACGGTTCCTTCCTCACCATCCACGAGGACAGAGAGCCAGAGATTTATGTACTCCGCGATTTTATGCGCTCTTGAGAAAGCTGCAGAGGGAAAAACTTCGCCACTCACAAAAGCCTCCATCTGTGAGTTTATTTATCCATGCTGGGAAGGCTGTTTATTCTGTTTCTGTGTGGAAACTACACTGGGATCATGGCTTAATTGTATTGTTTGTTGAATTAATTGCTCTGTTTGATCAGTCTCTCTCCCATAATGCCTGGGAATTAGACATTTCTGCTGAAATGTGGGAATGGAGAAGCCTGAAGCTGTTTCTCCTCAGTAAATGAGAGCAGACTAGCATCCAGTTGCAAAAAGGGCCATTGTGGGGACAGGACAAGTTGCCCAATGCAAATATTGTTGGAAAAGAATGTGCTCCATAAGGTTCAGCATCCTGGGGAGAGGGTACAGGCCAAAGGCAGAGAAGTGCATGGATGAGAAGTGTACTGGTTTGGCCTTTTGTTTCTTTTTCCAGCTGACAACTGCATTTTTATAAAGTCCCCTGGGTTCTCTTTGTGGCTGTGATCATTAACCTGGCACTCAAATATGATTGGAGCCTCTCCCCTGCTGCACCTCAGCAGACCAGTCGCATAGCAGAGCATCAGTCCTGCCCCTGAACCCCCTTCTCTGTCTTCCCACATGCTCCAAAGGTCAACACCCACACGATGACCCCAAACCACAGCAAGAAAAAAAAAGAAAAAACAACACAAATGGATCCCAGGGGAGCAGCACAATCCACTTTGCAAACTCCTCTTTCCCATTGTGAGGAAACGCAGCAGGGACAGGGCACTCCATCTTGGTGCATTGTGCTGTTGCAGCTGGAACAGAGGAGCCCAGAGACCATCCTGTGAGGTCCTGTGCCTGGCCAGCCCTTCTGGGACCAGCATGGCCAAGGGGATCTGCTGTTAAGTCTTACTCTCACCGCTCAGTACCCCCAATTCCAGTGGATTTTCTGTGTCACCTGATAGGATCATAGAATCATGGAATCCTTAGAGTTGGAAGGGATCTTTAAAGATCATCTAAGCCCAACTCCCCTGCAAAGAACAGAGACATGCAGAGCTTGATCGTGATACCCAGGGCCTGATCCAGCCTACAGTCAAAAGCCTCAGGGATGACACATCCACCACATCCCTAGGCGACCTCACCACTCTCACTGATAAAAATCAGTGAACTCAGATCAGACAAGAGCTGTCATTTCCAGATTGGAATATTTTCCCTCTCAGTTTCATTCTTAACATTCTATTTTTTTGTGTTTTCCCTTTTACATTTCACCAGCAAATACCCAGCTCAGCTGAACTCCTGCCCTTTTCACACTCCTTTTTTCCACTTTCACAATCACAACACACAATTTTTTAGGTTTCATTCCTGCCTCTCCCACTTCCCACACACACTTCCTTCTGCCTGATGGCCTTTGAATGCAGGACAATAACTAGTGGCAGTGCCTGACATGGCATTTCCCCTCCACAAATTTCTTCATTTCCCTTCTTCCTCTCTGCAAAACGAAACCAGCACTAAGTCTCCTGGGGTCACTGCTCTTCCACCAACCCTTACTCAGAGAGGGCATCAGCCATATCGATCTGTAGAGCATGGTCCACAAGAATCAGGCACTAAGGGTGATGATGTGGTCAACCAGATCACCATACTCCCACCGTACCAGCAATATCCAAGATAGTTGGAGTAATTGGGCCACTCTTAACTGAACATCCCTACTGAGACCAGGAAGCCAGGAAAGTGAGATTGCTGAAGGATCAATTTTCCAGAGCTGATCCTGCCCCATCTCCTCACCTCAGCAAACTGGAGATGTCCCTTTCGTGGCAAAGTGAGTTGCTGGAGATAGCAGTTCAACCAGCTGATATTCAGTGTCTGAGGCAGACCTGTCCCTTGCTGATAAGGAATGAACACTGTGCCCGTTGGGGTGCACATCTCAATCTCTAGTTCTCTTTTCTCCTTCATAAAACTGTCAGGCCAAAAATAACATATTAGTAGGAAAAAAAAAAAGGAACATCAAGTGTAATATAATAACGTGATCAGGAGGCTGGGGGAAGCACATGTTCCTGTCTGGCAGCCATACCAAGGTATCTCTCCACAATGGTGATGAATGGCTAAAGAGCAGAAAAGCCCTTTACTCATTCTTCACACCCTTTCCTCCCACTGCTCTATGTGCCCCTGTAAAGGCAAAGGGAACAGAGCAAACAAGGAGATGTTACAAAAGGATGGAAAGGATGGAAAGATGAATGTTCGCCCGTCTCTGAGGATCTAGGCTCACAGAGAGGATCTGAGGATCCAAAGGAGGGATCTCCAACAAGAGATCCCTTCTCAGTGACAGTCAGCCCTTAAATGAGATCTAAGAGGACTGGAGCCTGGCTCCACCCCTTCTGGTCATGTAAATGTAGGTAAATTGTCTTCACCTGTCCTCTCAGGGCTGACCAGGTTTTTCCTTCAAGCGCTCAATCAGTGGTTCAGGCTGTGACTCAGTTGTCCCCCCCATACAGTCACCCTCAGACACAGAAAATGAGATGATAAACAAGGAGGAGAATATATGCAGCATCTTTCTGCTCTACAAAGCCACTTACGTTTGACACTGTAGGCAGACTGCACACCCAACAGCCAAGGACTGAAGAAGACATCAGGAGTGGCCAAACTATGCCAGGTTTGGTGGAATTAGAGCATATCTTTTACACTGGTATCCAACACTGCCTGAATGATTTCCAGTGGGGGGAAAACTGATCACATCTCCTCAACATCATCTTTTCCAGCATCTAAATACTTTTTTTTTTTTTTTTTTTTTTTTTTGCAGAGGAGAAGAAAGAGAGAAAATACATAAAGGAGAATTAAATACACATCTTGCACGCACACAGACCTCTGCCATCTTCAGCTTGCGTCACTGGGTACCATTCTGGCAGCAGCTGGCCAGGAGCACTCAGGTGCCGTATCCTCTCACATGCCTCCTACACCTCCAGAAATGGCACTGCGCATTTCAGCACTTTCCAAAGAAGAACCCCAGGGCACAACGCTATCACATTTCACAGTAGTGCACGTTTTCCATCCAGGAGCTCTGCCTAGAACAATGACATTAATTGAAATGGCTGCAGAAGTGCCAGGGCTGAGATCCAGCTCTGTGACCTGTTCTGAGTACAGGCTCCTCCACGGCTGGTGCAGACCTGCTGGCTCTCTGCCTGCGGCGGAGAACTTCTTCCTTGCTATTAAATATTCTCCCTCCTGCCCATTCCTTTCCATTTCCTCCATCCCATCACTGCAAATCCAAGACCGGGAGAGCTGACAGGCAGGAGCAGGCCCGTGGCCATCTTGTCTGATGTCCAATTTGGGGACGTGCCAGGCTGAGGTATGAGATCCCCACCGACAGCACATATGCAAATCAGCTCTCCTTCTGCAAACTCTAATAGCCCAAAACTGATTTAACTCTTTGAACAAAGTGCAAAGCCCCTTTCAAAATGCGTGTGACTGTTCCAAGAATCCTGGCTACCTTTGATATGCTAATGCAGACCCAGCCTCCTTGTGCAACTTGCCAAGTTCTTGATTTCATTTTCTTAATTTCATCCAGTAGCACAGTTTTGCACCGTCTGCATGGAAAAATGCAAAGTGTTTCCTTCAGCAGTTGCTAATTAATTAAACAACTGGTCCCTTCCCTTCTTTGTTTTCTATGCTGCTCATTTCCAACCTGGTCGGTCATTGTAAGGCATCTAAGGCACCCGTGAAAAGTAACGAAGCAATAAAGTGCCTGTGATGGTTCTTCAATTAGCTGTACAAGGACGTGCACCATCACAGAAAAACGCTGCCTCTCCTAATGAGAGCTAACGAACCCGTACCTGGGGGACTCTGTGCTAAGATCAAAGGAGTCCAATCAAAACCCCTGCAAATTTCTGATTAAATCACACAAAGGAGGGGAGGAAGGCACCAAGTCAGATGCTGAAGAGATAATAAAATTCCCTTCCACTCTTCCTTTCTAGAAAATGGTAAATCTAATAGGCATGACTAAGCAGCTACGAGGGAAGACATGAACAAATTTGTAAAGCGAAGGGGAGTTTAAAGTTCATCTCATTTTCCCCTTCTGCAACGTCGTCTGCAATCATATTATGATTTAAAGGCCACCTTACCCCCCAGTGGGAAGCGGGTGAGAAGGGTGTGATTCGATTTTGCATACCAAATATGATGGGAGAAGGAGAAAGGCCAGGAGGCACTAGCTGAGCAGCTGCATCCCTTTGGCACTGTTAAATGCTTGTTGCTTTTCCCTGTTCTTCAGGGTATGGAAAAAAAAAGTAATAATAATGGCACAGTGGCATTTTGCGTCTGAGTTTGTACATGGAAAGACCATATCTTTCACTGCTGGGAGCAGAGCCAGAACAAACCCTGACCCAACCAACACCAGCCTTGTGAGACCTCGTCTGCCTCAAGAAACCCCTGGAAGCCAAATGACGATCCTGCCCTTTTCCAGAAGCTGTTACCATTCCCTCCTGCATTTCCAACTCACCAGAGAACTGTCACGCTGCTGTTGACTTACACCTTTCCCTCTTGCCAACAGGATTAACCTCGTCTCTGCATTACAACACGCAGAGGTGGCAGGCAGGCCGTGCCACTTTGTGGGAATAGGAAACAGATCACCCTGGATGCTGTAGGGGAATGAAGCAAAGCAGCACATATCACCACCCAAGGCATGCCTGCGTGCCACCCAGATTCCTTGGTAGCTAACTTCTCTTCCGGATAAGCCTTAAAATTCCAAAAAATACTGTGAATAGCCATAGCGGAGGCAACCATGAGATGGGAGCCATAAGTGGAAGAGGTAGGTGCTGGGGGCTGTCTGCAGCAGGGGGAAGGTTTGGAGAACTGTCACCAGTCAAAAGCAGCGATGGAAGTGCCAGTGAAAGTGATTCAAGAGAGCTGGTCTGTTTAAGAACTGAGCAGACCTGGGTGTCAAGAGATCTGGATGATGCTCCTCCTGCTTCCAACCTTCCCCAAGGCTGCAGGCAAGCTCTGCTTCCCCTTCCCCACCTGGGGTGGGTCAGTCGGACCAGTGGCACAACCACCCAAGGCAGAGGATGCCCAGGCAGAGCCCTAAGCAATGCTGGAGCATTGCAGCCCCTGCTGCTTAGCCAGTCCCCAGCCACAAACCAGGCTCTCCTCGAGGACACTGAAAAGTTACCTGCCCCACCACGAGGGCAGGCATGGCACAGAGCAGCTCATGCTCCCTGGCCCCACACACCTGTACCCTCTAGTTCAATGAAATGTCATAAAGGCAGAGAAATTCCACTATAAACACAAATAGATCAATAGCATTAGAGCTACCCTTAATAGCTGCCTCAGGCTTTTCATACTTCACTTTCGAAAATGTCCAGTAGTGAGTAATTAATGACCAAGCCAAGTAATTACTTTCTTGATTTTTCTCAAAACTAGAATTCACTGAAAGAACTTTGAGCTTTACCGGCAGTACATAGCAAATTAATTCAGTAAGTGCTGATATTACAAGTCTGGGCTGCCTGTTAAAAAACAGCAATGCTATAAAGCCTGTCTTGGCTCCCTGTCTGATGTAACCCTTTATATGCATCTCCAGCTCCTGGCAAAGAAAAAAAAAAGCAGCTCAATCGCATGTGGTTGTGCATGTCAGCCCTCAGGTTTCACCTGGGGGGGCCAGGCAGGAGGTGTGCCTGAGAGGACATGGCAGGAATTCAGTCTTGCTGTGCCCACACTGTCCCATTGCCATAGAATGAACTGCTCATAGAGCTCTTGGACAGACTAAAAACTTGGGCACAGGAATCAGGAACTGGTACTGCCCACTGGGGATCCTGACACAGCTCCAAGCACCACCACAGGATCACTGAGGAAGAGGAGGATGAGCCATTTGGGCCACCCATTACTTGCAGCTGGCAGATGTACTCTGGAGAGAAATAAGCACAGAAGTACCAAACCTACTGTGGGAGGAGAAATGTGAGCTCACTTCTCCCAGGACCTCTACCCTTCAACACCTGGCCCATCCTTGGCAGTGCACAGCACCTTGGACATCACTTCTGAGGCCAAATTCTGTGAATGATCCTTGATTTCGACCATCAGCAGCACGAGATGCTAAAAAAATGCCTTGTAATTGCATGTGCTTGTGTGCATGCATGTACGTGCCTGCGTGAGAAAGAACACCAGTCAATAAGCAAATTACTGAAGTAATCCTTCTATCCCAAACCGTAATGAATTATTGTTTCTCTGCTCTCAAGAGCATGGCTGTAGCTTGGGAGCTTAACATTCAATCTGACATGGACTTGTAGCATGCACTTTTAATCCCTTTAAGCACAGCAACAGCTAACAACAAACCCCTCAAGCAGAGGAAGAGGCCGCATTTCCTTCCCATCTTTCCATTACCATATTTTTAATTGGCTGGGAATATCCCTTGCTATTGTCAAAACAAATTCTGCTAAATCACCGCTTCAGACTCAAACAGAGGAGCCAAGAATGGAGAGAGAGAGAGAGAAGCTGAGAAAATCCACCTGCAGATGGAGATTTCTGCAGGGGGCAATGCCAGCTCGCTCTGTAACACAGCCCCAGCACTGTGACAGTGGGGAATTCAACATGATGGAGGGGAAGGCGAGAGGGGAACAGCCATAGTTATGGCAAGGAGGATATAAAAGAGTGGCTAAGAGTCCACCTGGAAGATCAAGGGCCAATGGTGGAGTGAGAGAACGCATGGAATATGGTGAAGAAATACTCAGCACTGTGGGGAAATAGTAAGGACGTGAGAGGTTGGAGGCCCTGGAAGGGACACTCTGTCAGAGGGAACGTGGTGAGAGGACAAGAAGGAGAGGCAGAGTACAAATTATGCTCATGCACGTAAGCACCTGACACGAGCCAGAGCCTTTCTTGGCCTTGCTCCCTCTCTCTCCATCTCTTCTCTCATAGGAAAATGGGGTTTTGACAAAGCTTAAACATTATAAAAATAATTCCAATTCTCTGTTGCTTGCTTTGTTTTAAAGAAAATGTTTTCCTTTATGACCAGGAGGGAAAAGCTAACCTCTTTCTTCCTAAATAAAACATTTCTCAGAAAGATGTGACCAAAAAACAAACAATGCTGAAAGGGGAGAGTGGAAGGTTCTACACTGCACTGTCTTCCCTGCACCATGAATCTCTCAGGGAAACCACTCAGCAGGTCCAGAAGAAAGTGCAAATACAGCCCTGAGCAATTTCTTTTCATCCGTCTTCACAGCTGAGACCAATAAGGAAAAAATCTACTCACTCCTGCAAGCAGGAAAGCTGGGGCAGAAGAAGTTGTTTAAACACAGCCCAAGCTCACAGGGAGCTGGGAAGAGCCAGGGTGGGCAGGTGGAGTTGGAGGCCAGAGCTCCCCACCTTCCATCCAGGACGGATGGACAACACCGGGCCACGACGTGGTCTACCACGTCAGGTAAAGCAGGGGATGCCAGCTGTCAGAGCAGGCTATAGGCATTGCTTTGTGAACAGGCTGGTCCAGGAAAGCAAATTCTGACTTCACTCAGACTGTTAAATCAGGAAAAACCACCCCCAAAATAATCTGATAACACAACTAGAAGGATTCTTGTAAAGCACAGGTTTCCAGAAGCTTCTGTTCAACAGGAGGTTTAAGTCCAAGAGGGCTAGCTTAGCTATGTCAGAGAGGCTTTTCTTTGTCCCTGCTTTGTTCAGTGTAAAATGAGTTGTAAATAAGCCAGCAATGTACAGGATTTTTATGAAAGCAAGCAGCAGATCCTGCTCCATAAAGGCACTGAATGCTCATCTCCTAGGGGAGACTGCAAACAAGCCGCTTCCCCCAGCCTCTTCTATCAAGTTAATTTCTCTGCCCTTTCATTATGGTGGGCAGCTCGCGTGCTCATTTGCAGCATCATACAACAAGGGCTATACACAATAATCTGGGCTTAGAGAATACTCAGTGTCCCAAGTTTGGAGCTAGGCAACATTATGCAGCAATACAGGAAAGACCTCAGGATACAGCCCACAGTAAAGCAGAGTCCCCACTCCATGAGTCATACCCACAGTCTAGCATCTGCCTCACACCAAAATATTCGCAAGAGAGCTGTAAAATATAGAGATAATTCTCCTAATGTCTCTAGCATTTAAAGGCTGATTAGTGTTGCTTCTAATATAGCCAGGCCAGGGATTAAAGTGGCACCAGGCATCTGGCCCAGAGTTTAAGCACAGGTGTTAAAGGAGCTGCTGCTAGTCAGAGGTAAGGCTCCATCCTCTTCTCCCTTCTCCTGGCCTCAGCCCAAAGCCACAAGG
The DNA here is from genome assembly GCF_038088225.1 of Cyrtonyx montezumae. Taxonomy (NCBI): domain Eukaryota; kingdom Metazoa; phylum Chordata; class Aves; order Galliformes; family Odontophoridae; genus Cyrtonyx; species Cyrtonyx montezumae. The sequence continues at coordinate 3,397,169 of NW_027072056.1, read as the reverse complement.
AGACCTGGAGACAAGGGACTCCTGCTCCCACGGACAGAGCCACAGCTCAGCACCTGGCTCCTATGCTCCACACATGGGATCCTGCTGGGACTGTTTTGCACAAGGGCAAGTTTTACAGCCAGAACATTGTTGGGGTAAGTCATCTCACTTGCAAACCTGAAGGTCTTCCCAATGCCAGCTGTCTGCCAATGTACAGCATGCCACAGGTAGAGACGTTCAAAACCCACCTGGATGCCTACCTGTGCAACCTGGTGTAGGGAGCTGCTTTGGCAGGGGGTTGGACTTGATCTCTAGAGGTCCCTTCCAACCCCCACAATTCTGTGATCCTACTGTTTTTCCCTTCAGGAAAAATGAAGCCAGGAAGGTGACATAACACACGAGGCAAGAAGATCAGTGAGGCCCACTCAAGGACACTGCTGCAGAACCACGCAGCACTCCTCCACCCACTGTGACACTAAAGCTTCCCAGCACAGCACAGGTGATGCTTGCCATCAACCAGCACAGTGCCCAGACAGGTTCCTCAGCCAAGCTGCAGGCCCCAGAAGGAAAACAGGTAAGCCAGTGTGTTAGTGGACAGACAAAAAAAAAAGATATGCCTCTTTCCAGAGTTCCCTATAACAAGGACATGATTTCATCGACAGCTGCATTACAAAGCGGACAGCATTTGCCCTGAAGCAAAAACACTTGATACCCCCTTGTCGGAACTGCAGACTTGTCCTTGGAGGTCTCATTCGTCCTGGAGCCTGGCAGCCATCCCACACCACACCTGCCCAAACACATCTGCTCAGCACAGGGGAAGCACTGAGCTCCAGAATTTGGGTCTGGTCTGCAGCACTGGGGCACCCAGGGAGGGTTTCCCATGGAGGAGCCCTGTCCTGTGTCCCAGAGAAAGCCCACCAGGCTGCAGAGCTGGTGGGACCAGGTCACCATTCCTAGGACAGAAGCTGTGCCCACGCTCACAGCTTCTGGTCAAGATTTTTCGACCAAATCCAAAATGCAGCCGCAGAAACTGAGAGATGAACTTCTTGAAAACTTAATCCCTCCATGGAAGGTGAACTCGGCACAGAGCAAAAGCAGCCAAACCACGAGTGTGAATTTTCAGACTGTGGGAAGTAAATCCTTCCCTCACCCCCCTAAATTGGGCCATATGCTGATCCCACTGAACTGGTGAGCTCAGCCCACCCTCCTTGGCCACCACAGAAGCTCTGGTTCCAGATCCAGTTTAGTCTGAAGTCCTAGCATCCATCTGGACCTTGCAGGGGGTACAAGCAGGAAGGGTGACCCTTTCTCCCCCACATAAGCTTTGAAATCACTTGGAGCCTTCATCTAGGTCAGCAAGGCAGGAGCACAGCTGGTGTCACACTATTTTGGGCTCCTGGTTCTGTGGTCAGAGCCAAATTGCATAACAACGTGCAGGTCTTCTTCTAACAACTCCTAGTCCTCCTTTAACGTCGTCTTGTGCTCCCAAAGGTTTGCATACATGCTTTAAGCAGTAAATACTGGGAAATACTGGGCTGACAGCAATAGAGGGAATTTCTCTATGCACAGGAAGCCTGCTGCCAGCCTGACACACATTATTTTAGCTCCACTGTAAAGATTCAGGTGTCTGACAAAAGAGATAGGTGATCGTACAGGCCTCGGGATCCCATCTGAGACTCCTACAGAGTGCACGCAATGAACGCTGCTCACTCAATGTCTCCCCTGCTTGCTCAGTTGCATCTGCTACAGCGGAGGTCTGCCTTGCTTCACTTCTCCAAATCCTTTTTCCAGCCTAAGCTGCAGTTTCAGCTTTCTGCCTTCTGCAGCACGAAGGTTTGGCTCCTTACCCCACAACTCGGGTTTCCAAGCTGCAGTCACCTCCTGTCCTGATCCCAGCTTCCCAAGCCATTTGGGAACTCGTCTGCGCTCTGATGACAGTAATTCTGCATAATTTCTTTCCTGAATCTCTCTCTGAGATAATTCCCTGGATTTGTTCTTCTCGGAAACAAATCCCAACCTAGTAACCCTCTCATCTGTTTTTTCTTCTCTCAGCAACTAATCCAAGCTTTTTTTAGAGACCTCTGCTCTGCAACACCCCCAGACTCCAGCTGCTAGCCCTGGGGAGCCCCTTTCTGATATTTGAACCAAGCACCCCGTGTCCCAGGCTGTGTTCAGGTCCCAATAGACCTGGCCTGCCACTTCCCATAAAGCCAACACTTCCTTGCAGGCTCCAGCAGCCTCCTCTGTATGGCTCCAGGTGCAAGCCACACCACTGGGGTGGCAGCTGTCACCACTGTGCTGCAGCCACCTGCAACGAAACAAACCAGGTGAATTGCTAATAGGGATGCAGTGCTGAAATCCATCCCTCTGCAGACTGAGACAAGCTGCCCTCCATCTGCAAAGTGCTGAACGTTAAATCTTCCCCTATCTGCCACGTCCATCACTCCGACTGCGAGCTTCAGCAGCTCGAGATCTGTTTCCTATAAATTTTCCACAGTGCCCAGAACACTTGTAGTTGCTCTAAAATAATGACTGGAGCTTGGATAGAGGAGAACAAGCAGTTCAGATGTATAGTTTATCTGATGAATTTAGCCTTCTCTCCTGTTCATTCAATATCAGGTGGACAAATCCAATTTCCTCAAATGCATTTGTTGTTTGAGCTCATTTGACAAATACTACCCTGAACAATTGGCTGTACATTCACTTAGCAAATATTTAAAATATGATCTGGGCTGTTACATGACTCCCCTGACATCCCACCATTCCCTAGCGGGGTAGAAAAGTTACGTTTTCCCTCTCAGTACTATGTCTGCAATCCAAATTCAACTTCCCACTACTTCTCATCTCCCAGCCTGACGTGTCAGGGCTTACCTTTGACCTTGCACCACAGTTGCCCACTTCACAGCTGACCTGTCTGACCAAGCAAACCGTCTCCCCGGAGAGAAAGGCAGACCTGCAAGTACCTTTTACATTTACTCCAGCAGGACTATCCTGGCCTCAATTGGAGAAGTTAAAATCTGAATGGATGGACAACCGAACAGGTGAAGAGCAGATTGGATGGTCATGCTAAGAAGGCTGTGGTTACTGGGCTGTACTCGGTGGCAACTTACAGGTGAGTACCAGCACCTGCAGTTGTACGACCAGGACCACAAGCAGCGAACACCTTCCCCTGCTCAGCACTCTCGAACCACCTCTAAGTATGGTCAGAGGCTGGAGAGCTTGCTCCAGGAGGAAAGGCCAAAGGAACAAGGCTTTTGGGGCCGTATAATTAACAGATGTATAGTTGACAGAATAAGCAGTTCAAATAGCATGGTAGTCAGGATGTATAACAAGAAAGATTATTGTGGTGGAATAATCGAAAACAGATTGAATGCTCACCCACGTCCCAGACTCACAGTGGAAAAAGTCTGAAGGAGCAATTTCCAGAAAGAGATCCTCCCCAGTGCTGGTCAGCCCTTAAATGAAGTCTAGGAAAGGTGGAGCCAGACTCCACCCCTTCTGGTCACACAGGTGAATTGCTTTCACCCATGCTCCCATGGCTAACTCAGTTCTTGCCTCAGGTGATCAATCAGTGGCCGTGATTCAACAGTTTCTGTACAGGGGCTAACAGCAGAATGTGCTCATGCAGGTGACCCCTACCAAGGAGATTGAGTCAGGCATTCACCAACAGCACACAGAAGATGGGAAACAGTAGATACAAGCTGAAACAACTGGATGCAGGGAGTCTCCCCAGGAGGGCAGTCAGGCTGCATCCAGAGGCTGTGCAGTCTCCCAGCTTGGAAGATTTCAAACTTTCCTTGAGAAAACCATGAGCATCTTGGTCTGATCTCAAAACCGACTCTGCTCCGGGCAACGTGTTGGATTAGAGACCCTCTGAGTCCCTTCCCACCTGAATGATTCCAACCTATAACCCTTGGAAGCTCTTACTGGAAGGTTAACCTAACAAAAAACAGTGGTGACACAGAATGGCAACAGAATTTGAGGGATAAAGCACGGCATCTTGGCAGAAATTTGTCTCTAGAATTACCTGCTTATAGCAAAATGTGGGGAAAATAATCCATTTTGGTCCAAACTGGACCAAAACCAATGCTTGAGGGGAAGCTGGGAGACCAAAGTCTACATTTTAGCAAGCTCAGCTACAAAGACACATCATTTCAGATCTAAAAAAAAAATAACAATAATTCAATTTCTAGGCCCCAGGATTGCAAAGAAAAACTCAAGAGCTAGGTCCTTAAAAGTTCAACCAGAACCAGAAGGCAAATGAAAAGAAATCACAATTCATTATTCATCAAAATCTTCTCCAATCTGTTTTTAAGACCGTGTCAGGATATGTTAGCGCTTCAGGTATCAACAGGATGCGGGAAAATAAAATAAAATCTGCAAATATGACTTTGAAATTTGCTTTTCATGATTTTCATTTTTGCCAGTAAAAATCTCGTTGCCTGAACATTCTTGGAAAGGTACCAGCAAAAGGTTGGGAATATCGCCCAAGCAAATTCGCTTAAGAATTCAAACAAACACATCAGGACACAATTTTGCTTTTGTCACCCAGCTCAGGAGAAAAGCTGAGCAGTTAGGAAGAGGGCAGTAAAAGAACAAATGCTCCATTAAACGTGTTTTCAAGCATAAGAACAACAGACAACCTATTACTGGGAACAGCTTTCCCCACTCTTTAGTCAAGCAAGAGCCTTTGAGTGCAACATTGAGCTGGACAGCAGTTCTTCATATTCCCATTATTTGTTTTGCGACTCCAAGGGACACAGCCAGGGCATCCCATCCTTCTAAGCTGTGTGTCGACACAGGGGAGAGAGAAACCTCACATTCACATCTACAAACTCCCACTCACTGCCGAGATCAGCAGACGACACGTGAGCACAGCAGGCAGGCAGACAAAAGGAATAAAACAGAATAAAACAAAATGAGACGGAGGGAATTCCTGCCCTGCTCACCAGAACACTTCCCCCCCCCCCCCCCCCAACAAAAATAATAAAATAAAACAAAGGGGACAGGTGATGGCTCTGGCAAAGGATTCTTTTGATCATTTTTCTATCCTTCAACCCAACTGCATCAAACGTTCAAGAGGAGAGAGATGCTGGTAGCAGGTTAACTCCTGGCTCTATGGCTCAGTTTCAGGTGCGGAGCCAAATCCCTTCCCTCACCTTATGGGAAGGGCAGAAGGTTAGGCTGCCAGCACCACGTCTCCAGGAGGAGCCCAGCTCTTCAGCCGAAGACTCCTGACCCAAACACACCTCCCCCCAGCCTGTCTCTGGGGCTCAGAGAGTTAAAAGGAGCAAGGATTACAGCAGCAAAGCAGGGATCTTTCCCGTTTTCTCCCTGGAATGACAGTTTTTGTAAAGTGCCTCGGAGAAGGCTTCATTCAGAGAGGCTGCAGTTGCTCCTGCATGTCCTTTAGTCCCTGGCTGCATCTCTAACTCAGCCTGCTTTACAGAATATTCCTTAATGGACTGGCTCACTCCAGCTACATGCTTTATATCTCTTTAGCTCCATGAGCAGATGGAGTCCAGGGACAGCAGGATTTATATTTCTTGCTTGAGTTGCAGCTTGGATAGGTGGAAATAAAAAACAAGGAAGAACGAGGAAATGGCATCGTAACAGCATTTACCTCATGGGCTTTGGAGCCTCTATATTCTACCTGGGCAGTGTTTGCAGTTGTCAATATTAATCCCCTGTCTTCCTCCCCAGCTCAAGAGGAGGAGGGCCCAGAGGGATGGTTCTACCCCTCAACCATCTGATGGATGGAAGGGAGCTTCCAGGAGCTCAGTGAAATACTCAGTTAGTGAAGTCTGCATCAGGGCCCATTTATACCAGCAGATAATCTGGCCCAGACCATTTCCTTCAGGGCACGCAAAAGAAAACCAGGAAATGCTTCGGACCTCCGAGGGCTTTAAATGGAGAGAAAGCGAGACAGAGGTATGAAAGCAAGCAGCAAGATTGACAAGCACTGAGGAAGGAGGAGTACGTCAGGCTCCTAAACTCCCTACCTTTCTCTGCATCTAATGCAGTTGAAGGAGAAAGGGAAAAGCAGGAGGGAAGGATTTAAAATGTACACAAAACCTTCCCTATTAATTAATACACCCCTTTTATTTTGTGAAAAGAAGACCAGTAATGTACGTCTGCTCCACTTGGAACACAACCCCGGCACTTGCTCTGCACGTCCCCTCCCTGCCTGTGCACGGGGATAATTAATCCATTATGGGATAGAACATGCACTGCTCCGCCGTAAAAAGAGAGATCTATTTCTCCTTTGCTTTTCCCCTCCTCCCTAAAGAGACATCTGAAACATATCATGTAATAAATGTTTCTTGGATGGAAGGAGAGGTATTGTTCTCTTGCTGTGGAAACAATTCCATCGGTGGGGCCAGCCAGGGCTGAGCAAGGCCGGATACTTCACTCAGCAGCTCTTATGATATCCTGTACAGCGGGGTGGCCTCCAAAGGCCATGTTTTATGATACTCCCTTTGAAAAGCAGCAGTAGAGGAGGGTAAGACTGATGGAAGCAAGCTTGCACCACTCTCCACTACAGAGCCGGGCTTCCCCTGTGCCACGCATATGCCCCCAAGGAGCGGGGGGATCACCTGGCTCCATCACACCCATCAGGAGCACCTCCTGTCAGAGCCCTTCCATCCCAGTCCCACCACCAGGAGCACCTCCTTCCAACACTCTTCCATCTCCATCCCAGCTCTACCACAGGAAGCGCCTTCGGACAGTGCCCTTCCATCCCAGTCTCACCACCAGGAGCACCTCTTGCCAGCACTTTTCCATCACACTCCCAGGACCAGCAAACAACACCATCACATCCTGCTGGCAAGGTATCGCTTCATGGGATTCAAAGATCAGTCTTCCCATGACTTGGCTCAAAGCTTTCCTCTATACCTTTGGTCCAAAGGAACTAGAAACAAACTGCTTTGGACTCCCAACCTGCATCTGTAGCAGGCTTGATTCCCCTCCAGCATGCCACAAACTCAGAGGGGAAGGAGCTCTTTCCCTGCATTCAAACTGCACAAAGCCCTCTCCAGCAGTGCATGGGTTTCCACATGCTTCCTAATTAAAAAAAACATGTGTGCCATGTTCCTCATGCCCCTTCACTGGTATTTATGGGAAGCCAAACAAGCAACTCCATTTAAAGGTTCTCAGAAAGGACGGGGCAGGCTGTCAGCTACCACCACGAGGCCCTTTGCTCCGTGGTGGTTTGGTACATTCAGAGCACAGAAAGTGCACGAGATCAGAGCTACTCAGCTCTGATCTCACCCCTGGTCCCAGCACACCATTCGCATCAGCTTAGAAGAAACATTCCTCCTTTCTGTTGACACCCAAATATTTTTGGCATGAAGGAGCTGCTGACATTTATTCCTCAATTGCCACGTTGCAGGAGCACTGGCTAAGCCTACAGATACGTAGGAAGAGAGCATGGACCTGGTTACTTGGTAAAGAGACGTCTCCTACAGCGTATCAGTCAAGATTAGACTTGGGTCACTTCCTCTATTCATTTCCCCAGCTGATTTTTTAAAGGCTCTTTCAAAGAAACACTCGAGCTCAGTACAATGTTCTTGATTGCAAGCAGAACTGGTTGAAAAACGCTGAACAAATTGAAAGAAATTTTCATTCCTCCCTCAAAATATTTCCAGGGTTTTGGGTCAGTTCTTGGAACAGTGAAGAAAAAAAAGCCCTAAGCTCCACTGTACAACAGTAAAAGCTTTTTCCACAGAGTCAGCAGCATTTTGAAAGTCTCCACGTTGATCTTATGGCTGTAAAGCAACTCCAGTGCCTATCAAAGGCAGAGGAACATCAAGACACGTCTTTGTGCTTTCAGCAAGATGTCTCTCCCACCAACATTTGGGTCATGGAGAACAGCCCCTCCTCCTCTCCCTTAGCACATTCTGCCAGCAGGTCACAGAGGTAGAGGCAGCCAGCATCACCCACCCTGCCCTTCGCAGGGAAACCAAAGCAGAGTGGAAGCAGCAGGGACCAGCAGGATCTGTCAGATCCCGAGTCCCAGGCAGAGCTCTACACTGAGCCACAGCAGCGTGCCAGACACAAAGCTCTACATCCACCTTTCATCTGCAGTGCACGTGCCAGAAAGCCAGCCAACAGCATGGCCTCTACTCCAGGCATCTGGAGATCTCCCTGCCTGATATGTCTCCGCTCAAGCATTTCAGTCTGCATCTCCCGGGCACACGGCATATTTTATTGCAAATACTGAGCAAAACAAACACCCACCCACCCAAAATGCCCAGTCTCTCTGGCAGGAGGGGAGAAGTTTCTGCACTGCTCATTTTCTTTCTTGTCAAATTAACACAAGCTAAACGCTCTCCTTTCTTCCCCCGTGCACCTCTCCTCCAGGCTCCTTCCCCCTTCCTTCTCTCTATCACAGCTACCTTCAGCAGAAGGCCCTTGGAGGCACCAGCGACTTCAAAGACACCAGGTCCAATGTGCAGCAAATGATAAAAACCTCTGCAGCATGTGTTGGGCAAATTAATATCCCCTCCAGAGGCACCAGCTCTTCGGTCCCAGCAGCACTATAATGAGATGTTCAAGTGAAGGGGAGGGGGACGTGATGCAGAAAGGGAGATGTGTTTAATGTATGCAAATTGACTAGCATGCAAATTGCCATTAAGTTAAAAATAACATATTGCATGAGGAGTCCATCTTTTAAAACATTTGTTTATTCATTAGGGTAATATCATTTCTCAGTCTCCTTGTTTCTTTCTGCATTTGGTGCACGCTCTCAAGGGAAACTCACATTTTGCAGATTTGGGGGGGATAAGTACGATTTCACCCTGACACTGCAGAGCAACACCAGCTCCTTCCCCTTTCCTTCCCCTCCTGCAGGATTACAGTCACCTTTCCTGAAAGGAGATGCTCAGTGGAGAGCACCAAACTCCAAGGACAGAGCCACCCCAGCCAGCAGCCCAGCTCCTGCCACCTGGGCCCATGCAGCAGCTGTGCAGCCAGCTTCTGGAAACCAAATTGCACCAAGGGCACAGTGCCAGGCTCTGCTTCTGAGAAAACACAACACAAACTCCTCCTCCACCCAGCCAGAGGGGTGGCAGCCTTTCCTTCTGAGGGCCCCGCACCTCATCTCTGAAAGAGCAGTGAGGCACCAGCACAGGCTGCCCAGGAAGGTGGTGGGGTCACCATCCCTGGAGGCATCCATGAACCATGGAGATGTGGCACTGAGGGACATAGTGGTCTCTTCCATCCTGCCCCACGCTCACTAAATTCATCCAACCATCCTTAATGATTCTACGATTATGTGAACTGCAGAGGTCTCCCAGAGAGCTCTTGATGAAGCAGAGGACCAGCAACAGAGCAGAAGCTCCAGGTACCCCCTACATACAAGCACGAACACAGCCATCCAGGCTCACTGCAACTACAATGATGCAGCCCAGGGCAGAGCTGCAGCAGCTCAACTGCCTCCAGGTCCTCCAGGGGCACGTGCTGGAGTTCCTTTTTTCATCATTTATTATTACTTGGCCAAAGACTGACAAAGTTACAGCGTCAGTGCAACCCTGCAGCACCTGCCAATATGCAAGGGATTTATAACTCCACTTGTTAAATCTGCCCTCCTGGGAACCTCGTTCTCCTGTCCTGCGTATAATAAGAGCAGTAAAATTCACACAGGGACTAAAAGGGGTCTAATTACAGCAATTAGCATTGCTCATTTTATTTCAGCTAGATTCTTAAATCAGAGCACAAACAGATATCCATGCTGCCAGGAGCTGGGCTCACCAACCAAGTGACAGCAAGGGATACCTGTTCTGTCAGCAACACACTGGATTTAAAGTGCTCGGGTTGAATTGCATTAACCTCCACGTGGACACGGTCACTCCAGATTCAAGTGACCACCACCACTCAGTTTAACATGAGCCACTTCAACGTGACCTGAGTAAATAAGCCAAACCAAATAGAGGTTGAGTATGACCAAGTGCCTTCCCAGAGGAGAGAGATCTACCTCAGAGTCAACGCAGACCACAGCAGATACCTCCCTCTCACCCCTCTGCTGGCAGCTCCATCTTGGGAGAGCCAACCCAGCCCTGAGCAGGAGCACACTACCAAGAGCTGGGGGTTAAGGCAGGAGCCAAGGCCACAGGTTGGATCAGAAAGAACACTTAACTCCTGCTACACCATCATACTCCCAGCTACACCAAAAAGTTAAGTAGCCAACAGAAGGAATCCCAGAATGATTGGGGCTGGAAGGGACCTTACAGCCCACCCAGACCCAACCCCTGCCATGGGCTGGCTGCCCCACCACCAGCTCAGGCTGCCCAGGGCCTTGCCCTGTGCATCTCCTGGGATGGGGCACCCACACTTTCCTGGGCAGCAGTGCCAGGGCCCCATCGCCACCTCCCGCACAGCGGTGGCAGAGCTCCCTCGAGCTGCCAGGCTGCACACAACCAGCTGCAGTTTGCCACAGCGAGGAGGATTCATGCTGCCATGCTGGAGACCACCCCACAGCAGCACCCAGCGAGTGAGGCCCTCAGCTCTTGTTGTACAGACACGGCATTACAACAGCCACGAGCACAGCGGGGTCAGCCACCAGGAAGAAAACATGATTAAACAAATCCATCAATGATAGATCAAAAGCCCAAGGCTGCAGGGACAAGGCAGAGAGACCTTCCAATGACTACGGACAGCTGGGGAAGGGATGCTGCCTTCACAGGGCACACAGCCCTCCTGCAGGGCACCACGTGGGGCTGGCTCACTGGTGCCACATCTGCACACCAGCAAGCCTCCACCCTCTCACCCACCCAGCTATGGGGGAGGTAAAAGCTCTCACCCAGCTGCCCCAAACTGAGCAGGGAGGTGCTTGCACTAAGGCTTCTGCATGCTCCCCTCAGACGTTTCTCCCTTACAGTCCCGTAGCAGTCTCTCCCCACCCAGCACTCCCCCTGCAATTTGTCATTCCCAGTGACACAGCCTCGGTGACAGCAGGCAGCTCCAGGTCTGTGCCCACGGGTTGAGATGTCCTTCCCCACCCGAGCCACATGGGCAGCCCCTGTCTCATTCAGGAGGCAGTTGCTGGTGAGAAAACACAGAGTGAGGGTGCAGCACCGTGCCTGCTCATTCGCTGCCATACAAATCCCAAGGCGTGAGCTTCCCCAGGAGCTGCAGGCACGGCCTAATCCCATTGCAGAGCTCATCTAATCACAAGGTCACCTAACGTGGTTTGCTGCCTGGGATACCGACTCAACAGCTGCCAGGTAGCCAGCAAGAGCTGCTGCTGCCCTGTGGCAAGGACCACTCAGAGCTGCTAATCCCTTTGTTTCCCCACGAACTCAATGTCCTCTATCAGCCAAGTCATGCTCCGCTTCCATGCCCTAACACAGCCAGCCCTCCCAATACAAGGACAGACAGCTCTCCGCTTTCAGACGGCTGTTTTATCCCCCCCACCCCCACTCAGCAGTGCCAGTGACTGCAGGAGGGGCGGCAATCTTGAGACTTGAAGGTTATAGAACACGGGCTGCTGACTTTCAGCCCATCCCAAAATAGGTTTGGTATCAGGAAATCCTACTTTGTCTGCAACGTCTGTTCTGCTAGCGTCGCCGAACAGCCTGGAAACGTTCCCCACCAAACGGCGTAAGCTGGAATGCTTCCTAATTAGCTGCATGGGATAAGATAAAAATTCCCTGCTCTCCCCAGTGCTGCAGCCATCAGAGATGCTAAGAAAGCAGCCACAAGCCTGACACCAGAGCAGGGGAGATGGAACGGTCTCAGCTAAACATGTCCTCGGCAGCACCCCGTGCTCAGGGCGTGCAAGGTGCCTATTTCCATAAGGTGGAACACACCCCCAGGACCAAACAGCGGGGCCTGAGAATTAGGAGCTTCACAGCTCAAAGCACAGGGATATGGCTCTGTGAAGCTCTAATTGCACGACGCTGCAGCAGCAGGCAGGGCTGTCAAACAGCTGGTGGAGCACGCCCGGTCACCTCCAGGCCTGCTGTTACCTGACCTGGGCACCTTAACTACAGCATCCCTCTCCAGATCCATTAATTCCTGCCAAACGCAGCTGCTCTGAGGAATGGCAGAGAGAAAACAAGGCGGTTTGCTAACGCCCATCACATAGCACAGCCCGAGGCCCACGCTGAGCTCTCCATCAACCCCAAGCCTAATTCGCTGCTGCTGGATTCAGAGATCTCACTTTTGAAAGGATCTGCTTGCTGCTGCAGCCCATGACCTTTTGCTCAGGATCACAAAGGTCGCCACTAACGGCGAGTCCGGCACCCTCACGGCTGTCATTTCCTCAGCTCCTTGCTGGGGCTGTTTTATCACTGCTGCTGCTCTGGTTTCAGCAGTCACCACTTGGTTCAGCTCCCTGCTTCCCCTTCCCGCTGTCCTAACGCCATGCGCCTGCTATGATGGGGAAAGCAAGGTATCGCTGCAGTAATGAATTATTGCTCACAAAATGCGAACTGTGCCCTAAAGATCTAGGGTGAATTGACCTCCATGAATATCTCTACACATCTTTCCTTTGAGGATTCTGTGTCTAAGCACCGGGGTCGCACAGCAAACCAGAGATTAATGCAGAGCAGAACAGAGTATTCCTAGGTGAGAATACAAAGCAGAACAAAGGCTACCTTGTCATGTGCTCAGTTTCTTTCTCATACTTTTTTTCCCTTTAAATAAGGAAACATTTCCCATGCCAGACTCACAGCTTCCAACTTGAGTTTTGCAAAAGCAAGGAAACTGAGAGATTGTACTGGGAGCTGTGTTAACCTCCCTCCTTTGTAGGAAAATAAAGCTACCAGGTAGACGAGCCTCAGGCAGGCTTGCCAGACAGCCAGCATGCTTTCCCTCACTCTGTTCTGAGGGCCTAACCTGATAGAGTCACCTGGGAGCCTCACACTTCAACTCTGGCAGCAGAGGTAGCTACCTGCGAGCTCCTGTTCTCCGTGGGTCAGCACACAACGTATGGTAGAAACACTGCAACTCCCTGCTGTAGGACAGAGCCAGCTCCCAGGGTTTCTCTTTCCCAGGAAGGCTGGAATTAGAAGCTGTTGGAACAGAGCACAAAACTCCAGTAATTCTGTTGTTTTCTCCTCAAAACCTCTGGGTTTATCTCTGAAGTCAACCACATGAGAGAAATCTGCAAATACAGTGCCGGGCTGTGGCTGAGAGCTCAGCCTCAGTACCTGTTATCTGCATTCAGAGAGCTGCACCGAGGGTCACCGATCCCGGTGCCAGTAGTGCATCATACTCCCATCAACTACTTTGACCCTCGGCAGAAGCCCGGAAAGGCATTTTTGGATCTGTGTTCAAATTGCAGCGAGAAGCAGAGCCGAGAGCAAGCGAGAAAACAGAGCTGCATCGCGGGGCTTCACGTCGCACAAAGCGATTTATGTAAGCCCTTCTTGGCATAGCATCCACTGTGCCTTCCTCTACTTGTAAAACACTCCGAAGGCCAGCCCGTTGCTACAGAATATTGTTTTCCTCTGAAAGAAAAACATTCTCAAGGTCTCCCCGTTGCATCCACGTGGCACGGAATCATCCCTGGGAAGTGCTGGTAGGCACTCACATGCATTGCCATGAGCCGCTGCAGGTGGATCCTCTGCGCTGCGGGGCCAGGTGAAGAACGGGCACCACAAGCAAAGGTCGCTCCCTCGAGAAGCGAGGGCTGCCAACCGGCTTATGGGATGGAGCTTCCCTCACGTGTTTCACTGTTCACATTCAGAGGTTTTCAGCGACGTGTTGGACAGTTAACTAGAGCATTTGCAGAAAATACATAGGATACAAGCACGGTAACTTCAGACAGGTCACCAATACCAGCAGAACAGATCTGCTACGTAAGCTAGCGGTGTTTCAACGACATGAAAGCAAATATGAGACTGTAAACAGAATAAGAGTGAAGCCAGACAGCTGCTCGAGGAGCAGTCAGAGAGCCTGACTCCATGCTATTCAAACATCTAGAGAGCAGCAAACAAAACCGAGCCCAGGAATGAAGCAACCAACTCAGCATTTAGCAAGCATTTGTCATCCCTAAGTGCCTGACAGCCCACGTGTATACACTGCCTTCAACTGCAGTCCACTTCAACAGGGGCAGCAAGCAAAGTTCAGGGTAGGCCCCTGACTAATGCAGGCTTCCAGTACCAAGCTGAGGCTGCCCATGCTTCCTCTGCATGGCAGAACATAAAAGGAGCTGTACTTCACACTGCTGCACAGAGCTGCCAAGAACACTGTGTCCAGTTCCTGCATTCACACCTCCAAAAGAATTAAGGAAGTGTCACAAAAATGGAGAGTTCAAATAATACCTGCAACAATAATTTAGAGTGTGGAAAAAAAAATACAGCCTTAAGGTGAGAACCTTAAGGATTTCAGTCATTTTAGTTTCCCAAGGTCAGAAGGTAGCTTGGTCTATACGTTCCTACAAAAAAAAAATCTCTGTAGTTAGCGGCTCTTTAATCTTGCTAACTACAATCCAACAGCCAGAGGCTGGAGTTAGAAGCATCCAAAAATATAGATCTTAGGTGAGAATTGTTGTGGCATAGGTATGTGTCATTTAGATGTCTTACCAGATGAGATGTTTCCTTCTGATTACAAGCAGAGTTCAAGGGTTACATCCTCCAGCCTGAGCTACACAGAAGCTGGAATGGTCTCACACCAGACTAAAATCCTCACATTCATCCTGTGTTACAGGAACATGGCCAACAAGAGAACAGCCACAGCTGAGCTGTCATGGGGCAGTAAAGGGGAATGCACACTTGCACACACAGATCCCCAGCAGAAGCACTCAGATTGAGCAACTTGTCCACCCCTGAGGACAGGGAGTTGGAGAGAACAGGCTGGGAGTGATGAGATAAACACTACAGAGAGATGATGCACTGCATATCCCACACACAGTATATACCTGCTTGACTCTATTAGGTAGATGGATGGCAGGGAATTTAAGAAGAGAAATAGATATTTTTTTTACTGAGCTCATTAGCTAAAAAGGTTTGTCTGGAAACACAGGCCTCAATGCATCTGAAGTCTGCTGACACGTGGCTGGGAACAACATTTTTCTTCTCTGCTATTAGTCCATCTCTGAGAGTATCCTTCATATAGTAGGAGATGGCAATCCCCTGCAACAAGCCACCAGCACCCGAGTCAGCCAGCAAGATGCATAGGTGGCTGGGCAGTGACACAGTAAATACACGTGTCTACAGAGGCATCTCCATGGATGCGTGCACCTACATATATCATACTCAAAAGCACTTGTGTTTATCTGTCCATAGAAAAAAAGAACTACACCTGGCTTTCACAAATGTGTATCGTATCTTTCAGAGCACTGTCACCTCTCATATCACAGACCTTCTAATCAAGCTGCTCAGATTCCTGAGATCTGAGCGCATCTGGAGAGCAGATAGAATCCCAGGTTGCACTGGAGTCAGATTCACTAAGCTGAGTTACTCCAGTGTGCGTGCCACGTGGAGCCTTCTATTCATATGAAGATGGGATGCCACACCAAAGCTGGGAACCTCTGTATGTGAAACAGGTTCCAGCCTGAGCTTCACACACACATAGCCCTGCAAAGCCTGCCTGGTTTCATCCTCTTTTCCCCCTACAGAAATAGCAGCAGCACTCAGATATCTGTCATCTCACCGAAGGAGCGATGAGGTCTGGGGACGGATGCGTGACGTGCATATAGAGACAGGTCCCTACTGACCAAGGGGTACGAGCTGACTGTGGTAGAAAAGAGCAGTGTTTGCAGCAAGAAAAATCACTTGGCTGCTTCACATCAGCCTGCCCCTTAAATTAAAAGGGAAACAGAGGGTACTTGGAGGAACAGAAAGGCTGTAGATTTGAGACAAATAAAAGAGAAATACAACTTGACCCAGTACAGTCACTTCTGGAATCCACTGCCCAGGAAGCCATGGAGACACGCACCAGTGGAACAGACATTTTAAGGGACTGGATAATTTTATGAGCATTAATAACATTTGCAGCTATGCAAGCTAATAAAATGTTACAAGGGTAATCAAACTTCATGCTTCAGTGTGTAAGCTGATCACCTGTGAGCACTGGGAAGGAATTTCCTCTCTGGTGCTGTTGCATTGAGCAAGTAGCCAGAGGTAGCCAGCTGCACCACAGGGGCTTCTTTTTCTCCCTTCATCAGTGTCATTGCTTCTGCTGCTCATGCTTTTGGTTTGATTTTCCTCCTGCAGTAGCTGACAGCCAGCAAAGACACTAAGCTCACAACAACAGTAAGAGTTCTGCTTTCAACTTGATAAGGTTTTCTGGTACAGTCTTGATGGTTCGGCCACAAACACAGAAGAGCATCAGTTTACCTGAGGATGGTGGTTCCTACATGCTCATGCCCCAGCAGAAGGCTCACACCAAGCACAACTCAACACCCCAGGACCAGGGGGCCCACATCTACTCTTTGCTGCTTCCACAGTGCTCAAGCTGCACTGCCAGCAAAGCACTGGCTCCTCAGTTAATGCTGCTCTGAGCCACATCACAGAAGAGCTGCAGGTACTACAAGGGAAGCCTGACAGCTTCTGAGTTATCTCTACCAATTCAGAGCCATCCAACGGGTTATTTATAACATCTGAGAAGCAACCTCGGTATTTCCAGTGTTTGCTAGTCTCGGAAGTTAAAGCCCCCGTAATTAATGAACTGACAGAAAACTCTGCAATCTGCTAGCACAGGCTTTGCAAAAAATGACAGACTTTGCTCTTGTGCCTATCCTTCTGTCAGAGGAATCCAGATACCAGGCAGCCAGCTGGGGAAGAGGCTGAAGGGAGGATGGGACACAGCCGTCACTACAGATGAATCTTCTTCAAAAGGAAACAACCAGCCTGCTGAGCCTAGCATTCAGAGCTGACCTAGGAGCCCTCCCAGGCTAAAAGGAAGGAGATGGAGGACACGAGTGGGCTGCTTGCCCAGGCCTTCCCTAGTCGACTGAAGTCTGAGCACAGCAAAAGCCAACCTGAGCATGGGTGAGGTCCTTAGGCAGGCCCCCATCACCTGCAAACACCAACAGAACAGTTCCCTACACCCCCTCATCCCCTCGCGATCATTCTCATCCCAGTGAGGGCCACAAAACCTGTATTTTTTCTAAATAAAATTACACTCAATGCCCTCCAAAGCCTCTTGCAAATTACATTCTTCCCCCCAGGGCAGCAACAGTTGGGCTAGAACACGCTACACCCAAAGAAAGCAGTAACTTTCCTATCAGGAGAGGAAAGCACCTTAAATCACAGTCACGAGGGAAGAAAGAGATTAAATGAAAAGCACAGCCCAGCGGTTCGATCGCTGCCATCAGAGCCAGGAGCTGACACACTGCACGATGCCATACGCATGAACCTCAGCACGGTGACAACAGCTCTGGGCCCAGATGGATTTTAAAATTATAGGCCATAAAGCATGACATCATAATGACATCATGGAAGGAGAAGTTTAATTCCTAGATCAGAGGCTATCGGTTATTGTTTTATATTAATATCTGTCATTATCTGCGTGCGCAATGAGCAGGATCAATCATTTCCTCAGGTCTTTATGGCCACCATAAATTTTGAGTGCTTATACCTCAGCCGTTTTCTCGTACACATACGAGCCCATCTGTCAGTCCTGCAGCTTTTCCTCAATATCCTTGCACTGTAGAACCCCTCAGCACATTTCAGGCATAATCGCAGCAAATAAATGAAACTCGTGGTCGTTAGGATATCACGCACGCTTGGCTTTTGGGTTTTTGAATACCCGTCAGCTCTGCATTTAGTTTCACTCGCCGCCACAGATCAGTACACTGCCGAATGACCTTCTGACACTTGCACAACCTTTGAAAGTCATTTTACAATCTGTTTCGACAAGCACTAAGACAGCTGCTTCAAGAGGATGGCCCATTGCAAGCTGCTGCCTCCTCCATCCCCCCTTCTGCCAAGTCTTGCAGCAATATATGCTAACAGAGAAGTATTTTTTCCATACATGTAAAGCATGCAGCACGTCAGCTTATGTCAAAGACTAAGGAAAACGTGCTTTGTCCACAGAGCCAGGGCAGATGAGACACGCTGGGGGTGTTCCCCTTTCACAATGCTACTTTCACACATGATATGGCTCACGCGATCCTTAAAGACACTAAACTCAGTCCTCATAAGGCCTCCATCCAGCAGCGATAAGGGATGGATTTTTTATAAGATTCTTGATACAGGAGATGTGACCTTTTACCTCTGTCTGATTTATTTTTATATTTTGTTTTCACAAAGAAAAAAAACAAAGCGGTGACACAACGTGATAGATAACTCCGGGAATATCAAAGCATATCAGAGACCTCTCGACTGTGTTATTTCCAGTTATAAGCCAGGAAACTTCTCCACTGCAATGAACTGCTGCTTCCAATTTCCTGACCTCTGTAATATTAGACTAAGCCAAACAAACAGTCCGATCTTTACTAGATACCTTGGAAGTACAGAAATGTCCTTTTATTTGCTCCCACTCAGAGTAAAGATAATTCCTTAGACCTATTAGAATAGCAGGACTGGCTCACTGACTGGCTACAGTTGTCCTGCTAATGATTTACAGTTCCTGTAGAACAAACTCAAGCACAAAAGCGATCCTCCTGTATTACCAGTGGAATATACCAGGGGAAACGCTGCCAGCCACTTTGGACCTCCTCAAGATCCCTGCCAGCATGATTAATGGAGGTGTCTTTAAGAAAGTCCAACTGGTAAGCATCAAGTAGGAGACCAAGTGCGGACACATTTTCACCATTTGTTGATGTACAAATAACCTTGTTGATGCATAATCCCTGGGAAAAAAAGAAACAATATCACAGCAAACATTTGAGCACAAAGTACTCTGCCAATGCAAACCTCAGTTCCAGCATCAGCTGGATCACAACTCAGTGCAGAGTTCACATCGCTTTCAAGATATTTCATAAGATAGACATTACGGCACAATCTCAATTCATTACTTCTGCAGAAAGATCAAGGATAACACTGGGTTTGGGAGATGAAAGAACTTTGTAAGTCACCTTCTCTGCTCTGACAGGCAATGAATAGGCCAAAAATAAAGCAGCCTTGTTTAAGAAAGGCTGCTGGACACATCACTTCTGAAGGAATTCTGGGGAGACTGTTGGTATTCAAGGGGGACGGGGGGGGAGAAAAGCTGCTAAAATCCTCCACATCCCACCCCACTTCGATTCTCAGGTCTCGCAGTCACAAAAATCACTGTATCATTTCAGATCCGCACCTCTCTGATTACTTGCAGGCTTTCTGGAAGTGCATCTTCGCACTAATACCCAGCACGGAGAATGATTTTAAAAAGCTGCCGAGTTTTCCTTAACCCAATTTCCACATTCCTCATCTCCATCACAAGATGAACAAATAATTTTTACGCAACTTGGGACAGCAATCTGCTTGTAACACTTGAGATGCTCAGCATGGCCAGCACCCTGCGTAGATACACAGACCAAGGTGCTCACCTCTCCGAGTAGAGCAGTGGGCAAAGAGCTGGCTGCATCATTTAAGAGTTGCTGTGGTTGGATCTGTAAATGTAGTTCAGAGTTACACACACAAAGCTCACGTGACCACAGGGTTAGCAATTACTGAGATTGTTACAGCTTCAACCATCATGACAGGCATTGAAGTAAATCTCATTTATATGACATACAGCCAACTAAAAATGCATTTTTTGTAGCAATTCTTCTAGCATGTCAATGTGCTACACGTGGCTCCCTTTTGAGGCCCTTCCAGACTGGGGATCAGGCAAGACATACAGCCTTTCAGCCTGCCAAGTTTCATACTTGTTAAGATTAAGCCTGAATTCTGAACATTTTCTATACAGCAGCTCCGTGAATGAGATTAAGGGAGGCCTCTTGCTATTAGATGTTGGCTGAGCATGTGCAACACATACCAGCGTGATTGCTGCCGCAACCTTTTAAAGCAGGGTGAGCAGCTCCCTGCCTGCTGCAATAACCAAGTGAGCAAAATACATGTGGGGAACGGGTAAGACAAATTCAATTTCCTTCCCTGGCTGTGGGGATTCAAGATTACCTCTCACATCATCCCGCAAGGTTCCCTGAAGACGGAGTCCCCCACCGCTGAGTTTCATACGCTGTTTTTGTATTTGCCTCTTTAGGTTCCAGATCCTTCTCTGGAGCTGGTATGAAGCCCAGACATTTCCCCTCACTCTCGTTTAAAGACTAGGATACTGGCACAACAATGGAGCCAGGCATCCCCACAAACTGACTGGTACCCTGCATCCTCACTCCCTCAGCCACACTAAGCCAGAATACAGGCTGAGCAGAGTTTCTTACCCATCCTAGTCCGGGGATACCAACCCTCCAAGATCTAAGGTTCTAAGCAGTAAGCTCCTGACACCAAATACCACCAGTATCTGCCACAAGAGATCCCGCATTCAGACTGGTTGGATCCCTCAAAGACAAGGTCCAAAGGCAACAGCTTCACCTCATCACTCTCTCCTTAGAAAAAAGGGACATTATGCTTTAACTAGGACTCATCACATCCACCCACTGAGCACTGAAGAAAGCCACCTGTGACATTCTTCCATTTAAGTGTTATGCTACCACAAATTACAGCACGATTAATCTCTCCCAGCATCCATCACACTTCTCCATAGGAGCGCGGTCCAAGCTACTGAGCGAGCCAGACAAGTTGTGGCAGTAAATAAAATTAAAAAGTCTAATTGGAGATTGAAGGGGGGGGAGAAATGTTTTTCCTGATGTTAAAAATAGCTGCCGTTTCCAGGAAATAATGGTATAAATAGAAAATGAAACCATTCCTCCTCCAAAAATACTTCCTAATTACATGTCATAAAAATAATTAGGTTATGGTGAATTAGTACAAATGTTTACAACAAAATTGCCATGCAAAACATTATGGGTAATAACATGCTAATTGCTGTAGAAGCAAAAGCTGATTATGTTTCAGTGGTATTAAAAGTTGCCAACTCGGCGCTTCTATCCAAGCGTCGGTGTTTCTCAGCAGTGCCCAGGGACACGAGGAAGGCTGGTGAGGAGCAGGGGAGATGGCAGGTAGGCAGGCCCAGCCCCGTTCAGCCAAGCACCTCCCTCACTGAGAAGCAATTCCTAGAAAGCTTACACCAGATAACACTCGTGCAGCACAAAGAGAGGATGCTGGCAGCAGCTCTGTGCGCAGGCACCTCTGCCTCTCGACACAGGCACAGCTAAAGGGCGGGCTGACGTTGGAAGCAAATGAGCACTTTGGGTAATCTTTGGGCCACGGAGGGCTGCATCACACAGCTATGAGCTTTATCAACCTCCCTCATCACCTTGGCGCTTCCATTTAGCCTTCCCAAGAGCTCAGTTCTCCTCAGAGCTGCCATTCACCCTCACAGAGGAAGCAGAGATGCAAGCACAACGTGGCTCAGCCCACTCAAGCTCATCCCTAGAGCAACAGCTTTTATCCATCCATCTTCTTAGGTCTTTGGAGTACAGCTACTTTGCATGGAGGGTGTTTCTGGAGTTCCAGTGCAGACACAGACTGTAAGAGAGCACTACCAGGGAGCAGGCACCTAAAAACTCCATGCAGGAGCACCATTCTCCGCCAGGCAGTGGGACAGAGCAGAGCTGCAGTGCGAGCGAGAGGGCTCAGAAGGAAGCCCCTCTGCAAAGCAGGGGTCCAGCAAAGCCTCCAGCACCAGGGGCTGACCCAGCAGCTGTCAGAGTCATCCTTTCACACCACACATGTAAGGCGTGAGGACGTTCGCTTGGCCCTCTGATCCAAGGAGCCTGCCTGTTTGTGCAGGTGCATGTTCGGAGCCTGCAGCTCCCTGCCCACGCACAACCCAAAGCATTTTCCTCCCATGCTTGGAAGAGCAAGTCTGGTGGTCAGCCTGATCCCAGGAGTAAACCCCTGCCCTCTGCTTCTCCCAGGTGCTCCTGTGCTTGGCCACATCAGAGCAAGCCTCCCACACGCCTCTGGGAGGGGAGCTCCACACCCTTCTGCTTTCCATCCCTGGAGCATCCCCTCCTCCTCTGCCACCTCCTGCACAGGGGCAGCCTCAAGATGTCAACCAGCCCTCCCTCCCCATCCCTCACCTCCAAACAGGGCCGAGCACATCTCGCTCACATAAAGATGCCTTCCAGCTAAACAACCTCTTAATCACCGCAGCAGCACTTGGTAAACAAGGCTGTGCAACCCCTGGGTCAGCAACAAGTGAGCTGAGGGCAGGCCGTGCCCTCTGAGAGGCTGAGCACTGCTCCTCCAGCCCACCACGCTGCCTGCAGACTCCCATTGCACCGAGCTCCAGCCCTGTGGGACCCGACAGGTTGCTGGGGTTCACGGCACTACGTGTGTCAGCAGGCTGTTAAATGGTTTGCAGCAGGAGCAAGCAAACCCAGCCACTTGCTTGCTGCCTGAAGCTGCCTTGTTGTGTTTTTGCTCTGTACAGGTGAGCCAAGCCACCCCAGGCCCGCACGTGGAGCCCTCTCCTCCACAACCTGCTGCTTCACAAGCTGACTCATGTGCCCAACACTCCTCAGCACGGATGCCCTGGACCCAACATTTCTCTCAAGAGCTGTGGTGTTTCAGGAGCTCAGGCAGAGGTCTCCTGCTCATCCCCATCAATCTGTCAGGATCCTGATGGGTCACGTTTGCTTGTCTCCAGATGCAGCCAGCTGCTATCTAACAAAGGAGAGCTGAGTAAAGTTTGTGTGCGTTAGTTGGAGGTGTGAATTTAAAGTGGATTAATGCAAAGTTAGTAAATCCCTACGGGGATGCTCTCGCTCAGAATTGAAGTGACATTAATTGGGTTTACTGAATTCATTTCCAAAGCAAATTAAGATAAACCGGATTACATTTGAATGAGGGCGTTCACATAGAAATTTAGCACAGTTTAACTAATCCTCTTTGGGAGCAAATTTGGCTTAAACCCTCTAAGTGCTCCATCTTCCAGCTTCTCCCACAGGGGAAGTAGTGTTTTACCTTTGAAAACTTCATTTTCTTTGTCCTTCCCCCTCCCCCCCCCCAAGTTGGATGCAAGTTGCCTTCCAAAAGGCAGAAACTCCTTCTTTCCTCTGCATGCATCCTGGTGCTGAAGCAGCTCTCATTGCAAAGTGAGCACTCCATCAGCAACCAGACACCTGCCCACCCAATGCCCATCCATCCACATAACCAGCGAGCACCCGAGTTTGCAAATACCCCATGAAAGCAGCAACAGAGAAGAAATTTCTCCTCCAACAAAGCGTGGTTTCAGCCATTAATTCCAAGGTTGGGTAATGAGATGCTTTGCAGTGAATAGGCTCAGCGAGCAGCTCAAAGCCCGACCTCTCCCCCCCTGCTCGGCTTTGTGGTGCTACAAGTTGTGTTTGGCGGCTCTGGAGCACTACCATCTGCTGTGCCCCGTTCATAATGCACCGAGTCACGCGGTCAGCTCCCGGCAGAAAGCTAAGACAGAGGTAAACTAGTATTTGGAAACAAAGCAGGGCTCTCTCCATCCTAATTAGCAGCAGGTTGCAGAGTGCAGCGGCGGAAGGCGAAGGTCACTTCCCACAAGGCTCTGCTCAGGATGCCAAAACACCCACTTAATTCAAGCGGCTCAGCGGGCAGAGTCAGACCAGAGCAATTACGCTCCCTGGATTTCCCTAAGGAAGGTTTTAACAATGCAACTCTTAGAAAAAAGATTACTGCAGGAGCTCTTTATTCTGCCACCTTGGAGCAGGAGGAAGCGCTGTGTACCCTGCTACTGACTCTAGGAACGGCCCTCTCTTTGTGCCCCTGCACTAGGGGGCAAGCTTAGGATATTTTTTTTCCCCCCATTTGATTTTACTTTTTTCAAATAGAAATGAATAGGAGCAAATTTTAACATTTAAAAAGCAAAGACTCCCTAAGAAAACCCCCACAAACTTAAAGACCTTTTGTACTGAGCCTAATTCTCTCCGAACACTCCAGGCCTCCTTCTAGGCACATCCAAAGGAAGAATTAACCTTTAGAGGAACCATTGGGGAACACTCCTGGGAGCTGCAGCTCCTAAGGTGGACTTCTGCTTGCCCACTCAGCCCAGGATTTCTGGTCAAAGCAGTATTTTTAACCTGGACTGACATTACTGCCTTGCACAATGTGGGTGTTCACGTACGTTGGCCCTCCTCTTCACACCTCTCAGCTCCACAATGCAGTGACCCTCTTTTCAGAAGGATCTGACCAGCCGTTGACAGCTGCTGATGGCAAGAGCTTTTTCCAGGGATGCTCCATAAGAACCCAAAGGAATCTTTCTCTCCTTACAAAGACTCCAGAAAGAGAAATCAGCAGTCGTTTTCAGCCGCGATATTTGATTGTTTCTAACCAAGAGATGCAGACATAGTGGGCTCCTCCTCAGAGGCTTCAAATACAATGTGTTGTCCAGCCCCCTCTTTCCTGGTCCAACAAGAACTGCTCATCATCATGAGCTACAGTATCAGGATCCACTCCATCCTGCTCTTGGATGGAGAGCAACCTTCAGTTAGTTCAGTGCTGGTTTTTTTTTAAGTCATTGGCAAAATACTTTTAAGAAGACAACCATCAGTTCTTTTCCCCCCTGACTCTCTACGCTGCTCAGCTATCACCACCCAGCACTTCTACCCATCAGTCATGGTCAACTTCTGCTGTCCTCTGGGCTGCACCACCAACCCCATCAACGCATGCAAAATCCTTTAAAGATGGAGCACCCCCTTATTTCCTCTGCCAGCTATGACATCAGTAAGTAAGACCCCCATACGGGCGCTGCAGAGGTTTTTCAGCTGTTTATAAGCAGCCTGTAAAATAGCCAGCAGAGCTCAACAAGGCTGCAGTGCACTGCAGCTTTGCCAGCTGGTTTTGGCAAAGAGCTGGTTGCGTGTTGGCTGCGGCACTGAGCTAAGGACTCCAGACCCATGGGCATGCAGTATGGGTCTCAACTGTGTGCCACTTCTTAGGTCACATGCTCTGAAATCTTCACCTGACCTGGAACATCATTTGCCTTCAGATCAGCTCTGCAGATTTGGGTGGCTGACGCTGGCAAGCAGCTTTCTTATTGCTCAGACTTCAGCCAGGTCCATCCTGAGAAGTGCCCTGCCAGAAGCAGAGTGGTTCTCCAGGTTGCACGTGTTATTTTTACCACCAGAGATGCGTGGATCTCTCCAGCATAGTGGGAACCCCCTGTGCCTCCGTCACTCCTGCTAACATGATGGAGCATCCCACGTGCCCCTAGCTGCACCTACAGGAGCTCCTCACTGCAGCACTGGTCGCTGCTCCATGACAAAGCCCTTCAAGGCTCCTGCTGCTGCCCAGGTTTGCTCTGCAAACACTGAACGATAGAACCTACAGCTGCAGAAAGCTATCACAGAGCCCCAGCAGCACCGCAGCATGTGCTCCTTTACCTCCTGGGTGCCTACCAGCTCAGGTGGCAGCTACCCATGCACGAGCACTTAACACCCAGGACCCCTCCGAATGGTGCAAGAGCATCCACATGCAGTTTGCCTTTTCTCTGCACTCCACGCAAACCCAAAACGGCAGAAGCTCCTCCCAGCTCCCAACTCAGCAGACAACGTTAACTCTCTCTCCCCAGCCTGCATCCTCCTGGCACTCACCGATGACCCACAGCACAGAGAACAGCTGCCACCTGCCCTCCCCACAGTCAGGATGGGATGCCGCTCCCCCAAATGCCCCGTCTCCATTGTGCAGCAATTAAACCTCCCTCACCACGTCTGGCAAAGACAAAAGGTGCTTATTGGGATCGCTTTCCCCACACAACGAACATAAAACAAAACGCCAATCGATACGGCCGCCTCACCTGATGGTTTTATTCCTCTTATCCTCCCCGCCCTCGCTTTTAATTTTGTTGGGAGCTGGTGCTATCGGTGGGGCTTGCACTCCGGTGATAAACCAACAGATTCCCATTAACCCACAGCCCGTGGGCAAGAGCACGGGTTCACCTTTTCTCTCTCTCTTTTTTTGGGGGCTTTCATTCATCTATATCTTTAAACTCTCCCTCCATCAATATTTGATGAGGGTAATTTCAAAGACTTGTTTAGTATGATCCCCGCATAAGGAGTCCTTCGGAGTGTTTATCACGTTTGAGGTATAATTACATTCAAATCCTGAGACACTGTTGCTAAGGTTACAGCTGCTTGTGGTTGCTCCAGCTTTTGTATATCTGGAGTTTCTCACCACCCCCTACACACACGCGCACACATCCACACCCCACGCTCTTTGCTCCTTTTGCTGCAGGGATGGGATGAGCCCTGGCCCCATTCTCTCTGATGGAGCAGAGGGTCCCCCAGGACTCTCCTTCCCTGTTAAGCTGCACCCCCCAAGCCCTCCCACCACACCAGCCTGCCCCATCCCAGGCTGGATGAAGGCCAAGGAACACACAGCAGCCAGAAACTCTGCTTTTTCCACACATTTCCTGGACCGTGTCAGTAAAGCCTGCTCCTACCCATACAGCAAGGGGCTGGAATTGAATCGCCTTTGTTCTACTTCCAATTTTCAATAGCACGAACCTTCACACAATAGGCAGCATTCTCACTAATCCCCACCGTTGTGGGCCTGAAATAAGCTTACAAACCACGCGGCAAGCACTGTGGGAGGAACAATTACCCTGACAAAGGAGGTGGGGTGGGGGGGGAACAGCCAGAAGCTCCGTAGGTCCCATGGAGGGCGAACACGAGCGCTGTCAATTCACAAGAAATAAAACAAAAAATCCACTACAAAACCAAAACGGCAGCATGAAGGCCTGGTAAAATATTTACAAATATCTCAATAATAGAAAAAAAAAAGCTTCCTACTACGGTCAATAGGCAGTAAAGCAAATCCACGTTGAAGCCATTGTTTACCCCTAAATCAGCTCGAATGCACTGGCAGATGTGGTCATCAGCATTCTGCAGGGAATGGCAGCGTCAGCATTCATTACAGGTGCACTCCACGAAGGCTCTTTGGCCACAGGTTCATTTGTAATTATTAAAATGCATCTTGTTAGTCCACACCGAATTCCAAATTCCTGGGCACCAGCATGCAATATTTGCTTTGAATTACTCTATGCGTTTGTATGGGAACTGTTGAATCACGGCCTGAACCACTGCTTGATCACCTGAGGTGAGCACTGAGTGAGCCACAGGAGGACAGGTGAAGGCAAAGCACCTGTGTGACCAGGAGTCTGACTCCACCTCTCCCAAACCCCACGTAAGGGCTGACCACCACTGGGGAAGGATCTCTTGTTGGAGATCTCTCCTTTGTGGAGTATTTCTCCTCTGAGCCTTGATCCTTGGAGACAGATGAGCATTTCTCTTTGTATCAATTGTCTCTTTTCCAGCCTGGTAATCTTTCTAATTACACTATCTATAAAATATATCATCTAACAATACTATTTGGTATTACTCATTTTGTTAACTTCACCCCTCACAGTGTTTTACGTATTGTTTGGACAGTGTCATTGACACACAGCAAAACAGTAAATCCCATCTCAAAGGCACCGAGTGGAACACGGCTGAGTGTTTCATGCCACCAATGCACTCAGAATTGGACCATTCTGTGTTCCTAGTGAAAAGCTCCTCGACAAGGACAAGCAAGTAGAGAGCTGGCAGCCTGCTCTCACCCGGAGCATTGCAAGGGTGGAAAAGGGGCTAGCTCAGTGCCTGGTTAGGTATCAAGGAGAAAGCAGTGACACAGAGATGGGAAAACCTTGCCATCCTTCCTCAGGGCACAAACCAGACCTCCATAGAGCAGAGTCAGCAGGAGCTGAACCTCACTGTGATGTGCACCAGCATCCCTAAAAAAGGCAGAGAGCTGATCCAAAATGTTTTCAAACGGCTAGGACAAAGGATGGAGGCACTGGGGGAAAGCACACAGCAGCACAAAGAGCACAGCTCCATGGCTTGAAGTACAGTGGTGCAAGGGACACCGCTTATCAGAGGAAGGAAGTGGGGGATGAGATGACCACAGAGCATGTCTGGGCATTCAAATTACAAGCGGGGCTTGTAGGGACAGGATCTGACATTTAATGCCTCTGTTTGTGCAGTGCTTGACATTCATGATAACGGAAGAAGAGCAGATAGGCAGCAAGGCCTTCTGGCTTCCTGGGAGAGAATACACAGCACTGCAAACAGCTCCAGTTTCCTAAGGGGTCCCAGGGAGAGGCGGGTACAGGTTGCTGTGCAAGTTACAGGAGCACCCACAATGCTGCATTCAGGCTGCTGGAAAGCCATCTTATTCCCTGAGCCTTTGCTTCCCCAGAAGACAGATTTCCTATTCTGCGTGCAAGATTTACAGGACACACATCACCCCGGTAAGCAAACAGCCCCCAAAAAATAAATAGGTTTTCATCTCATTTGGGGCTCTGAGGAGCCATTATAAGAAAATCAAAGCTCAGCACTCATTGTGCTCTTGGAAGGCTTTGCATTACAGCAGGCTTGATGTAAACACCTTCCTTTCAAAGTTACCTCTCCCCAGAGTAGCTCAGCAGAAGACTGTTGGATAGGTCTAGCACCCCCAGCACCAAGCCCCATCTTTTCAACCCATCTGAGCTTGCTTTGAGGATGCAAAATGTTCCTACAGGATCTCCACCAGCAGCAGGCAAGGGGAAAGGACGTGGGCAGTGCTGGAGGAGGAAGCAGAGCATGGGGTCTCTGGATTGCAGCACAGATCCCTGCTCTCCAGTTCATCCATCCAACTGTATCTTCCGATAATTACATTAAAATAACGCTCTCCTGCCTCATTTTTTTCATTATTAGAAATGAACAGATTTAAAGCTTCTTTTCCCCCCTCAAATTATGGCTCACCTGAGTAGATAATTAAAAGACTATAAAGGAGATACATTTTTATGTGTAATTACGCCTACCTCCGCCGCCGTATCGCAGGCTTCGAAAGAAAAAAATATTTGCAAAACAACTCAAAACTTTTATTTTGTCAGTGCCATAATTGCTGCTTGTCACGGCTATCCGTGCAACTGTCTGCTACCTAATGAGAGCAAGTCTTGCTGCAGCTCAGCTGAGATGAGAGGGCACACGGCACAGCTACAAAGCCACAGCAGCGTGATGCTGGCATAAGAGCTGAGCGCGGTGTGGCACTGAGGCAGCACAGCTACAGGCAGGCCTGCAGCTCACCCAGAGCTCAGCTGAGCGCCTCTTGCAAAAGGGCATGGCTATTTGTTTGGGTCTTATGGAGAGGAGAGAGGTGGAGCAGCTCGGGCCCCTTCCCTCAGCTGTCTGGCCTGCACCTGGCTGCAGTCTCTCCATGCACTGCTGGTTTTATCCAGTGCTCATACTCCGCCATGCTGAGAGCTGGTGCCTCCCTGGGCATCTATGAGCTTGGAGAGGAGCTGTAAGCACCGGCTGCGTGCTGCAAACCAGCTCTGGAGGAGGAGCTGGAGGTGAGAAGTCTGTCCCTGCAAGCAGTGGCAGCAGATACACCTACCTCCCAGCACTGCAGCTCCGGGTTCCTGGTGAGAGCAGGCTGCAAACAGGTGGTGCTTTCTCCCTGGGATGCTTCTCTGGCTCAGCAATGCTACCCTTGCCATCTTTTCCAGCTGAGCTGCCAGCACCACACCTCAGCTCCCCGCTGGCATCACCCAGCGCCCTGCTCCTCGCAGACAGGGCTGTGTCCGTGCTGCAGCCAGCAGGACTCATTAACCCAGGCTCAGAGGCGATCCTGCCCATCACCCCGTGCGGAGCAGCTCAGGAAGGGCCTATTAGCGCAGCTCATCCTGCATAAGAAAGGCTCTGCTGCTCCCAGCCCCGAGCTCGTTCCTGGCTATCACACGCAGCGCTCTTCAGTCCACGAATTCACCCCAAGCTAAAAAACTATGCTGATGTAACACGTGTCCCCAGTGCCAGCACCGTGCTCACTCCAGAGTGCAGGAGCACGCTGTGAGAGATGCTCCCATAAATCCAGAAACTCGTGCTGTGCTTCACTCAGGAGAAGATCCATACCTCTGATCCATATACTCAGAAAATCTTAACAAAAAGCATAGCCAAGACTTACCCAACCTTTTCCAGGTGATTTTTCAGTACTCAGCCTCAGCCCCCTCACCATCTGCAACCATGAAAGTACCTGGAACGCTGCAAACCAAGCACAGCATCCCTCACTTGATCCTTTACTCAAGGAAGGGGATGCCTACTTAAAGGAGGTGGAGCAGTTCAACTTCCTTGCCAGATAACACAGCTGCCATCAGGCTCAATCAAGGCCATCTCACTGCTAATGGGTGTTTGGCCTTGAGGACCTATGCAGCTGGTAACATCACCTCCTGCCTTGCTAACCAATGGGCTACGACAAAATCTGGTGCGTGTGACCTCAAGGTTACGTTTCATAGAATCATTGAGGTTGGAAAAGACCCCTTAGATCCCCAGGTCCAACCCCACCCCACCGTGCCCACTGCCCACGTCCCTCAGTGCCACATCTCCATGGCTCTGGAACACCTCCAGGGACAGTGACTGCATCACCTCCGTGTGCAGCTGTGCAGTGCCTCACTGCTCTGTCTTTGAATTTTTCCTGATGTCCAACCTGGTATGTGCTTAGATAAGGAGCAGTGATAAGAGGAGGGTATGGAAACGACAGGAGGGGTGCAGGCTGGCTGGGACTGCAGAAAGCTTTGCGGGGTGTTATGTTAAACCTGTCCTCCAGCAAAGAAAAGGATTTATCTTCCCAAGATAAGACAAGAGCAAAGTCAGGTGAAGGCAGCAGCTACTGGAAAGCAGAGCAGCCTGTCCTTGCTTTTCCACTGGGAAAGCAATCCAGGGGCTAGAAAGAGAGCCACCTGTGCTGGCTGCATGAGCACTGGGGTCAGCACACGTCAGACTACATCCCTTCATCCGAGGGCAGGTTGTGGGTAAGTTTTCATCCCTGAAGTATTCCCCTTCCCCGCTGGAGCAGAGCCCAACCTGCTGCCAGGGCCGACAGCAGCCAGGGCCCTTGGCTCCTCGCAGGCAGGAGCGCTGCTGGATTTACAGCCCCACTGCAGCAGCCTCCAAGGTGGTCTCCTCGTTCTGAGGAACGATTCCCACTCATCTGAGGGGCTGTGGTTTTTAAAGCACCCCAGGATGTGGTAGAATGCATTAAATCAACACCTAGGGCTCAGAGAGTTGCCATAGCACCGAGATGTCTCCTGGTCGCTGGCTCTCTCCCACTGGCAGATGTTCCTGCTCTCAGCCTTTCCCAGCAGCACACTGGGAAGCTCTGGGGCTTGGCAGGACAGCCAGCTTGTACACGTTTGTTGGGCAAACCCTGGTTCCCTGCTCAGCTTCTCCTTTCCTGCAGCAATCACCCTGCTCAGTGCCAATTAGTGCCCAAGGGTTGGAGCCACACCAACCCAGCTCGATGTGAGCCAAGAAACACCTTCATACGTTAACAGCCCCGTGATCCAAATCACACTGGATTTTCACCAGCAGCCCTGGACACGCATCCAACCTGTCCATTTTGTGGCTCATCTCTCCCTTTCCTCCATCTCCAATGCAATGCGACAACGCAGGTCCAGCTCTGGAGAAGTGGGCACACGTCAGAGACCTGGCTCAGCAGACAGGGGGCCTGGACAAGCCACTGCACCCCCAGGTGCACATCCACCGTGCATCCAGACTGAGACAGAGCACCCACACAGAGCCATGGAAAGGGTGATGTGAGGACATCCAGCCTGCAGTGCTGCCCTGGGGCAGTGGGATGCAAGCAATGAAAGGGGAACAGCCATCAGGCAGCACCACAGCACAGCTGCACCATGCACAGGCACTGAGGGGTTGGGGAGTGGGCCCTGCCCCATCCAAGCCCTCCCAGTACAGCCACAGCCCATCAGGAAAGAACGAGTGCTTTTAATTGGCGACGAGGCACCTCCAATAACTCCAGCAGATGCTGCCACTTAATGCGGGTTGGCACATAACTTTATAATTGGACCATATTGCTCCGATTACAATTTAGCCTATAGTCCTCTTGGGTTTGTCTTTTATTTGTCTTTCACTGCCAAGCACAGCAGGGAAGGGAGGTGGGAGAAGATGGGCTCGTGCCTGTCCCACCTCCTTCAGTGCCACATCCCCGGTGGCCGCTGGCTGCCTCTTGGACACCCCGTGCCCCACTGCTGTGACATGTGGCTGCCACCAGACATTGGGGACAAACCTTGAGTGACCCACATGTACCCCACAGCACTGCTGCTCCTCCTCAAGGTGCTCGGCGCCCATCCCATCTTCCCCCTCTTCTCTCAAGGGGGCAAAGCAGGAGTTCCCCTGTGTGATGACGACCCAGTCTGGCCGGCCTCAGCTTTGGGTTCTAGGGTAGTGAGTGCAGGAAAACTGGTTTTGCCTCTGTGTGGCCTTCCCAAATGCCATTTCTTTCAAGCTGGGAGGTGGGGGAGGCTTCTCCCAGCTATATGAAATCCATGGCAGCACACGGAGCGATGGAGCAGCAGGACTGAGCTCCCCCTGCATCCTGCAGAGCCCTGCTCAGCCATCAAGCTGTCAGCAGGGCTCCTGCAGACCCTATTAAAAGGATGTTCCTGGCTGAGTTGCTCTGGGAACTTTAAGCACTGGCTGTAAACGTCTTCTGGTTACTTAAGGGGAAAACCTCGGGTGACCTGCATAAGGGATATTTCCTCTCAGCATCCCAAATCCCAGAGGAGCCAAGAAACACGGACATTCATTTAAACTACACCGCTTGCCCATTAAATCAAATATCAGCTCAATTAAGGCTACACAAACAAGCTCAGCTCTGCCCTCCGTCAGCCACTGCCCATTTGCATTGCTTATGCTGGAGGAGCTGCCAGGAAGGCTGGATTTCATGGTGTCCATGCAGACAGAGCCTGAGGCAGCAGAGTCCTGCCTGCAGGAACCACAGCCATAAGATACATCAGCTCTTAATGACCTGGATGCCAGGCCTGAGAAACCCTACAAACCCAACCTCCTTGCCAGGGGCTTCATACACAGAATCATAAGGCAGCAGAGACCTCAGGGACATGTCGACCCCACCTGCATCACCCAAATAAGAGGCATGGGAAGACGTGGTGGATGCTCCATCCCTGAACACACCCGAGATCAGGCTGGATGGGGCTCTGAGCACCTGAAGGAGCTGTTTCATTGCAGAGGAGCTGGGCTACATGGCCTTTAAGGGCCCCTTCCAACAATTCTAAGTCCTTCCACCCCACTCCATGCACCGTCCCAGTGGAAACACCTATTTCTGAACATATATATATATACACACGCGTGGGTTCAAGGGCACTGGACTTCACCAGGCAGGCTGGGACACACCGTGAGAAGCACACAGCCTCCGTGCTCACACCCAAGTCAGCACTTGGAGCACGGCTTCTCCAAAATGACTGCACACAACCATTCTGAAATGCACCCTGTGCAAAGACCCATGCCAAGAAAATTCCTCCTCATGGCTTTTTTTTTTTTAATTATTTTTTTTTGCAGCAAGCAACTACTGATAGGGATCAACGGGAATAAATTCACTTCATTTCCAAACTGGAGAAGCCAAATCTGATACGCAGCAAAACTCAAGGTAAGTCAAGGAGTGATGGAGCGCTGCCAGCTCCCTGAATGAATATTCATGGCCAACGTTCACCGGGCTCTGAGCTGCCCTGGGAAGGGGAAGAGAAGGAACCGAGCTTATTTCATAATTTTTATTGAGTGCAATTCTCTCTTTTAGTACAATATTCTCTGAAAGTTACCGTTACAAACTCCGACAATTTCAACACAATCGACAAACGGGGGAAGGGGGCAAAAAAAAATAAAACAACAAAATTAAAAATAATAATTATTATTAAAAAAAAAAAAATTACAAGGGGTGAAAACCTGTTACAGACAGCTCACGGGTTATGTACAGGACGGGGTGCTGCTGCTGCAGGTCCCACCACCTCACAGCCCTGCAGACATTGCTGCTCATCCCACGGGTGGCAGAGGAGGCGGTGCTGTCGGTGCTTCCATGCCCCTGCAAGGGAAGAGTGGGACAGGAGGTGAGAAGCTGTCCCCACGCAGAGCCCTGCAGCGTGGCCGTTGTAGAGCTGTGGTGTTGCTCCAGGTTGGCCAAACCCAACGGTGAAATGAGAGCAACCCCCCCAGAAGATGCTCTCCACCACCTCCCGTGTCAAAGAGAGCACCCACCAGAAGAAGTAAACCGTCGTCCAACCAAACCTGCTCTTTTCAGAGGAACAGAAAGCTGCCAGGGGAAAGCCAGGAGGCTGCAAAACCCAAACAGTGCTCTCAGGGGCACGTCCTTCTCCCAGCACTGCACTGCAGCCAAACCCCATCGCTCACTGAGCCCCTTCCAAGAAGTAGATGCTTTTAATAAACAATTGCACCGCAGAAACATAAAGCTGACATGTTAAACAGCAAAGCAATTGACTGCTGCATCCTCTCGCTTGGGCACTGATAACCAGAGATTGCTGCCCCTGTGTGAACGTGCCAATGCTTTCTGAAAAAAATTCCAGTCGCGGCTGACATTTTGGTCCTATTAAAATTCATCATTCTGCTGAATGAAAATCATTTCTAGCAAAGCCTGGTAGTAATGAAACTTTTATTTGGTAATTTAGCGCTCAGTAGAAAAAGGGGCATGCGAGAAAGGGGAAGAAAAACTGAGACAAAAGGAAGGAAGGAGGGAGTGGAAGGGAGGGAAGGATGAAAAAAAGAGAGAGAAAAGAGAATGAAAGAGGTGCTAACGGAAAAAAATCATCACAAAATCATCACTGTGTATTTACTATGCATTCATTTTGGAGCCATGTTCATAGATCCAGGCTCAAAACACAAGCAGCAATACAAATTTGTAAAGCCAGCCCCTCCCCCCCCCCCCCAGGAAGGCACCGCAAAGCACAACATTCAGCCCAGCTCATGGGAGCGTGGCTCGAGCTGTCCCCATCGGCCATCCCCAGGGACAAGGGCAGCTTCTGGCATGGTCCTCCCTGCCTGCTGCCAGTCCTTGTGCAGCGCTAATTGGCGTTGATAATTGAACTGATGTTGACCATGATTTCCCTGCCCTCTCTCCCCACCTTGGCAAGAGGGTTCAATTGCCTGACGAGACCCCTGGGGATGAGCAGCAGGCAGAGGAAGGAGCCCAGCCCCACGGGGAAGCTGCTCCTGGGCAGCGTGCACGCCGGACAGATGGAGCAGAGGGAAGAAAGGGGAGCGAGGATGGAGCCCAAGGCTTGTTTATTTGGAGGCACAGAGAAAAGCTCACTCAGATTCATTTTTTTAAGTGGATAGTGCAAACTGCACTAATCCCTCTAACGCTGATCCGGGGTTAATGCAGCTGTAAGCAGATTTTGCCTAATCCACTTCCACGGTTGCTCTGGAAGGGGCACGTCTGTTTTGGGAAGCACCTCGTTGGGCTAATCCACTTAAACACACACTGTGCTTGGCTTGGATTAACCTCTGCAAGTGCTCCCACGTGAGACGGTGACCCCCTCCCATGGCCACGCCACCCAGCACTCTCCTGCTGCTTTGGCTCTTCCCAAATGGAGACGATTTGCCCAAGAAGGTCTCATTCCAGCTCTTGGAAAACTACTTTGGAGGCACTCCACTCGCTACAAGATCAGCGTTCATCCCTGCATTACGCGTTGGATTTGGTGCAGGACTCTCTGAAGCTCTTTGTGCCCTGAGGACGTGGCAGAAGGGGCCATGGAGCACCCGGGTGAACAAGTCCCAACCTTGCCCCTCTATCAGCTGCTTAATGGGATGGCACATAGAGAACCACTGGGAGGTGCTGGTGCAGGCTCCTGGGGGGCAGGGAAAGGAGCATTGCAGACAGCAGAAGCCAACAGGCTCAGAAGCAGAGGTCTGGATTCGCTCTTAGTTAAAAATCGGCCGCCTGCTGCTTTCATTGCCAGCTCCGCTCTGACTTGCAGCAACATTTAAATTAAATATACATAAGTGCTTTCAAAGAACTGTTAATTTGAAGGTCATTAAACGGCACAAAGCGCATTCCTTTCCTTTCTAGAAAGAGGCACACAGTGCTGCTATTAGGACGCACTCCTTTTCCATGCCCAAAGCGTGCTCCTGCCTTTTATTCCCCTCTACTGAGCAGAGCCTGCTCCCACTGCCTCCCGGGGAGTGCAAATTCCAGGGTAACACTGCATCTGGACAGCAGAGGGGATCTCACACCCAACTCCCAGGAGCTGCCATGGACACACACAGAAGGAGTATCATTTCCAAGCCGTCCCTTCCAATTTAGGATCAAGGGAAGGAACTTCAATGCCAAGCACAACACAGATCAGAAGATGACGTAAAACGGGAACTTCCCATTTGGGATTGGGGTGGGTTTTGGTTCTTTCCCCACCAAAACCATTTGGCAGTCCCCCTCAGGCTGCAGAGCTGGCCCAAATCTGCATTCCTCTTTGGATACAGAGACTCTTGCCCAGCTCCATGATAGAGCACCAGCATAGCTTCCCCATCCATCTCTGATGGGAGAGACTTTGGAAAGGCCTGGAAAACGCAGTCGCATGGCTACGACCAAGCACATGGGATCTCCTGTGTGCAATCTCCTCTAAACCCAGGGGTAACGACCATCAACCAGACCTGCTCTGGCAGTGCTGGGATGGCCCCAATGCTTCTACCCCAGGAACAGGAGGGGCAAGAGAGACATGATGACCCACCTTGGCCACCCTCCTGACAGCAACTCCCTAGTCAACCATGCATCAGCCCTGGAGTGACTGCCTAAGCCCCATCCCATCTCCTTGCCCAGCCCCATGCCCTGGTATGATGCCATGGTAAGGCCAGGACATAGCTCACAGCCCCAGCAGCAGCCCACAGCCCCCAAGCCCCTGCTGCCAGCATCAGTGCTGGAGGTGATGGATCTCACACACAGCCAGCTAAGTAAAAGCCTTATTAAGAGTTCATTCATTTTATAAACTCTCCACGCGATCCACAGAGGGAAGTTAGATTGCCCAGACTTACAATATTCTGTGTAAACACTGACATGCATCTAGTAATTTTAACTAGATCAATTTGCAAAAGAGACCGGCGGTAGAACAAATAAAAAATAAAAAAAAAATAAGTCGAATTGAACACAGGGAAATATTCACTGGAAGAGGCTTCGAGGAAGCGAGCGGAAAAACATGGAAAAGGATGAGAGGCACACGAGACAAACGGACCTACCTCTGAAGCCACGAAACCTAAGTCTGTAACTCAATATCAAAATCCTTAGGTCCACAAGATGGGGGAAATAAAGTTCTCCATAGCCATCTTCTGCAGATCCCCGAGGCTCTGAAGGCCTCAGCAGTCTCTTCCCCACAGTGTCTCTCCTCCTCCTCCTCCAAAACCCAGTACCCACGCTCCGCAGCTCCTCATCCTGCCTGCATCAGGGTCGGTGGTGATCTCCATGGGCAAGCAGCAAGTCCACAGTAGGCTGACAACGTACACGCGCGCACACACACACACGGGAACACCTCTTTCCATTTGCCATGATGGGATTTTTTTTTGTTCGTTTTTTGTCTTTTTTTTTCCTCCCCTTTTTGCAAAAAAATGCAAGCAAAAGAAAAAAAAAACCCAAAGTTTTTCTATTGAAGGTACATCTCTTCTTCAATATGAAGACATTAACTGGATGGCGTCGGATCCCC
Organism: Cyrtonyx montezumae; assembly: GCF_038088225.1. Classification (NCBI taxonomy): domain Eukaryota; kingdom Metazoa; phylum Chordata; class Aves; order Galliformes; family Odontophoridae; genus Cyrtonyx; species Cyrtonyx montezumae. The sequence continues at coordinate 3,359,744 of NW_027072056.1, read as the reverse complement.
CATGCAGTGGTCAGCCAAGTCCTTTGGTAGTTGGCAGAGCGACACCGGGACACCACGGTCAGCGGCTGTGGAGGCTTCCAGCAGGCCACGAGCAGAGAAGGGAGCGGGGCAGCAAGAAGGGCTGGGCAGGAGGGAGACAAGGAAGAAAAGAAGAGCATGGCAGTCGCTGCCGGTGGCTTCTCTGGATGGGAAACCCAATGCAATGCCACTCCCTCCACCAACAGCCCCCTACCTCCTCCTCCTCAGTTTTGCCCACTGCTCACTGGTGGTGGGACTGGAGTCTGGTCTCTAGGATTTGGGTTTGCTTCCCCAACACGCATTGGTTTGTCTTCATCGTTGGTTGGGGTTTGTTGTTGTTTCTTTTGTGTGTGTGTGTGTGTGTGGTTTGTATTGTTTTTTGTTTTAAATATACGATTTGTACATATTTATACTTATTTATACGCTGTTCCCCGTGACGTCGGTAAGTGTGCTTCTGTTGGTGAGGGATGGAAGTCAGCAGGCCGAGGCGAGTCCCAGGAACGTCCCCTGTGGTCAGACACAGCCCCGGCCGTGGCTGCCCCTCTCCAGCTGTGGCCCCGTGGCTCCCATCAGTTCCTCCCCTCCCACCTCCGCCGCCTGCCCTCCCCGTCCCCACCCTTTGAGTGAGGGACGTCACGCCATGGAGGTCGGAGACTGACTCATCTGCACACGCATGGACTGGATGCTGTTCAGGATCTTCTTCTGGTGCCCAGCCAGCGTTACTCCTATTCTCAAGAGGTCTCTGCAAGACGGACAGAGAGATGGAGAGAGGTCAAACAGACAGCCGCGCTGAGCGGTCCCAAAGGCCAGCAAAGGACAGCAGGCTTACTCGGATGTCATCTGGGCGACCAGCTGGAGGGAGGTGAATCCAGCACTCAGGAAGTTGTCTCTATACTGGCTCATCTTGACGGCGCTCAGCCAGTCTTCTACTGAGGTAAAGGCAGTGAAATCAGGGATAGAGCGGTCGAGGAGGGGCTGAGAAGGCCTGCATGGGGACACAGAGAGGCACACACCAAGGTGAGGACGCAATTCCCGAATCGTAGCCCCGGCAGAAGGCACCACCACACCCGGGGAGACTCACACAGCGGTGATGGTAGCCACAGTTTTGAGGCTTGCCGGGTTGCGGATCATTTTGTCGAGGGTGTTGACAATCTCGGCGAAGCGAGGCCGGGTGTTGCGGTCCTTCTGCCAGCAGTCCAACATCAGCTGGTGCAGGGCGGCCGGGCAGTCCATGGGAGGCGGGAGCCGGTAGTCCTGCTCAATGGCGTTGATGACCTGCAGGGCACGGGGCGGTGTGTGAGGAGCAGGACGGCACGGGGACAGTGCTGCTGCCGCAGGCAAAGCGAGCGGGAGGAGCTGCAGCAGGAGGTTAATCTCCACTCTGATGCTCCGTGCACTGCAGTTCCTCCCCCCGGCAGAGCGCTGCCGCTCATTATCGCGTCGGAGCGCGGCAGTCGCACTTCCAAAGCTCTTTCCCAGCTTGCAAACGCTCTGAACGTTTTCAAAGGCGCTGCAGCTTCCTGAAGTCCAATTACCAGCCCACTGGCTTTTCTTCCCAGATTCCCTCCCGCCATCCCTCTCCGTCGCCAGCCTGTTTCATTTCAGGAACTGACAAGTTGCCGAGGCCGAGGGGTCTGGAGCAGCTCCAGCTCCAGCTCAACCTCATCATTTCCCAGCCAGGCAGAGCAGGGAGCACCCAGCACTTACGTCCTGGTTGGACATGTCCCAGTAGGGCCTCTCCCCGAACGACATCACCTCCCACATGACGATGCCATAGCTCCAGACGTCGCTGGCCGACGTGAACTTGCGGTAGGCGATGGCTTCCGGTGCTGTCCATCGCACGGGGATCTTCCCACCCTGCAAAGCCCAGAACACCTCTGTGGATTGGTGCTGTAATTCCCAGGGGACGGCAGGGAAGGGCTGGCTGGGGACTGCCTCTGAAAGCAGTCACCCAGTTCCAGCAGGGACAGCGACAGCATGCCAACCCTTTTTAGCCTGCACACACATCCCACTGAAGGCAGAGCGCCTCACGGTCAAACGCAGCCCAGTGCTCCATAGGATGACAGCAGAAAGCCAAAGGATAAAGGAAAAAAGCACAGAAACACGTGGTATGTGCCCCAGGGCAGAACTGCACTGTAAATCCTTGCACACTGTTGTTTTCCCTGGCCCTTCCAATGAAGAGTCAGCTGCTCTTTAAGGCTGAATGGCAAAAAAATTCTATTTGAATAACTATAAACAGAGAAATTAACTGCTAGGTTGTTTTTCCTGACTTTTCCCCAGAGCTAAAAACCTGCTGTGGGAGGCAGAGTGATGTAATCGCAGGCATAGCATCATTTCCCAGCTGCCAAGGAGATCTATTATGGCCTAAATTAAATAAAAACACAGATGAGATAATCTCTTTTATCTCTGAAGGTGGAAAAAGGCTACTTCAGGCCTCTTCTCAACTGCTGTCTTTACACCAAAACCTGAAGCGTTTCTGCTCAACGGACACCAGATGGGTTTGGGCAGGGATCGGACCAGAGCCCAATCAGAAACCCAGCAGCTCCCTTTGCCCCCCCCAGGCAGTGGTATGACTCTCTTGATCCATTTACTTCAATCTGATGAAATCCCAATTGCCTCACCTCCTCGGGGCACCTGTCACAAACTACATTACACCAAAACACACCTGGGCACAGCCTGGCAGCACAACAGCCTGCTTTGCAGGGGTCGATGCAGAACATACACACTCACTCTTGCACCCAACCTATGCCTCTCCTAGCTGGCCTGCTGTGTCTGCCTGTAGTAGATGCACTGCCTCCAGCCTCCCCCAAGGTGTGATCCTGTTGTACTGCGTTTGCAAGGTGTGTTAGGAAGGTTATTAGCTCTTTTAATAACTGATTCATCAATTAGAGAGCCCAGCAGGGCAGCGGGGTGCTCACATCTGCTCACCCATAACACCAACAACGGTCTCGCTGGGGGGTTTACGTGGTACAGACAGTGCCTAGTGATGTATCCCTGGTCCCACCTAACCTCTTTGTTGGTCAAGAGAGGGCAGAGAGGTGCTTTGGGAGCAAGGAGACAAAAAAATCGTGAGAAAGGACGGAGAAGAAGGATGATGGAAGGGGAAAGGGGAATAAGAACAAGGAATGTCGGTGGCTGCTTCCCAAGCAAGGCAGCAGATCCTTCCCTGCTGATGGAAGGAAAGCTGCAAGAGAAGGTAAGGGGTGGATGAGGGCAGGACCTGTCCCTCTGAGCACCACCAGCAAGTGCAGTGCAGCACGGGTGATGCTGGGCACATCTTTGCCACTTTCAGTGAACTGGTCCCAACAGGAGGCCGACAGAGTCGCCACTGTGGGAAGCAGGGTACATACCAAGGAGCTGGTGTAGGTGGGGTCAGACGTGTCGTCCTGCAGGTAGCGTGAGAGGCCGAAGTCTGACACTTTACACACCAGGTTGCTGTTGACCAGAATGTTCCTGGCCGCCAGATCCCTGTGGACATAGTTCATCTCTGCCAGGTACTTCATCCCAGCAGCGATCCCTCTGAGCATCCCCACCAGCTGGATCACCGTGAACTGCCCGTCATTTTGCTGTGATCAGAAAGAGCACACGTGAGAATCACAGAGCCTGAGCTCCCAAACCCCACAGCCAAAACGGTCTCCTTTGCCTCACCCGTAGGAACGAGTCCAGGGCCCCGTTCTCCATGAACTCTGTGATAATCATGACCGGCCGGCTCTTGGTCACCACCCCTTCCAGCCGGATGATGTTGGGGTGGTCGAACTGCCCCATGATGCTGGCTTCGCTCAGGAAATCCCGGCGCTGCTTCTCTGAGTAGCCAGCCTTCAGTGTTTTGATGGCCACGTAGATCTCCCGCTTGCCAGGCAACTTCAGGCGGCCTTTGTACACCTCTCCAAACTCCCCTGTGCAAGAGCAAGACCACCCATTACCATCCCCCAAGCAAAACTGCATAGAACAACAGCACCTGGTCATCCGAGCTGGTCGGATGAGAACCATCAGCCAATTGGCACCCATGGGTGCTCTCCTCCACAGACCTCCACGCTCTCTGAAAGGTGCTGAGGATGTGGCTGGGCTTACAGCCTCCTCCAGACTGGCAGAGCCAACCAACAGAGCCAGGGGCTGCCCTTAGGAATTCCTCCAAGAAATTTTACACAGCGAAAGCACCAACTTTTAAGGACTGCATCAACAATCACAGCCACCTCTTTGCACATCACTTATATAGGAAGGGAAAATAATTGGGCTGTTTCCATTGCTGCGCTCCGATTTGGAGCACAGAGAAAGCTCCCTCTCTTTTCCACTGGGAGAGCTTTTCCTTCACCAAGGTGAAATTTGTCTGCGGAGGGATTACATTTAAGCCAGGCTTAGAGCTGCTTTGCCTTGATGAGCAGCAAAAGGCAGCCGAAACACTGCTGAAGTTGATCCTGACTGAAACAGCTCACTGCTTCTTTGCAGCTTCCCCCCCACCTTCACACTTTCCCTCTACAAGAGTGACACAGTTATTTAAAAACTGCAATAAAGGCACCACAGATGATATATAGACACGTGTATGTGTGCATTCCCATACATATGTATGGGAATATGGCACGGACGAGAATGAGATCTGTTCTTTTCCTTGTAATCTCACGGAAGCAAACTAGGAAATCCCACAGCTGCCCAGTGAATACATTAGAGCTCTTCCCAACCTTAGAGGAGCTTTGAGAGCAGAAACCAACCTCGTGTTCCCTAATCCACCAAAAGCCTGATAACCCTTGAGAATTTTGCATTTCCCAGTGAAGGAACACACGCAGACCCCCACGAAAAAAAACATGCAGGTGGCTCAGCACCACTCTGTCATTTGTTCTCTCCCCCCCCACCCTTCTCAGTGAGATGGAGGAAAAGAATGGATGAAAAGTAGAACTCACGGGTTGAGATAAAACTATTCACTACTAAGACAGAGAAAAGGAAAAGGCTAATAGTTACAGCTATATATGAATGTACATAACAAGTGATTGCTCACCACCCCTCAAACAACACCCAGCTAGCCTCCCACAAGTGGAAGGGACAGATGAACTCCCACCTTCTTCAAAACTCTCCTTCATGAAGGACAAAGTGCCCACCCAGGAGGGCAGAAAGGGGAGGGACTTGGCAGTGGGGACCCACCTGCTCCAATGACCTCTTCAATCTTCACAAAGGAGACGTCGATCTCCTTGGCGAACTCACGCACCGCCTCGTTGGGGTCCTCGTAAGTGAAGGGGTCAATGTAAATCTTCATTCCTGGAGACCCTTGTCGAGAGAAACACGGGAGAGGTGTCAAAAGGGAGAGAAAATCAAGGCAAGAAACAGACCTTCCTGCTCTCTCATCCCCACATCCGTTAAATCAGCTGCTATTTGTGCTGTCACACCTCCATATCCCACAGTTGTCCTTTCCTGACCCCTTCCCACCAAGGTCAGAGGAGGGGACTCCAGAGTGGTGACGAGGTAGGCAGGAGCTGCTGACGAGTATCCAAGGGGATGCTTCCAGACCATAACTACAATTAGTAGGTTTTATGGGAAGGGAAGTGGCAAGTTTATGAGGCCGTATGCATTATTTAAGAAATATTTATTTACCCAAAAAGGCCTCTGATAGTTTTGTAGCTGCCACTAAATTGACAGAGTGCAGCAATTATAATCAAAAACCTGTGTGGAGCCATAAAGCAAGGCTTGCTGGCCTCCTTTCACCCACACCTGCTGCATGGCAGCAGCAAGAGCTGGACACAGTGCAGGAGGATGTGGGCTCTGCCCCTCACCCCAACCACAAGCCAGGAATGGCAGGGGATGGGGATGGTAAATCTTGACCCTAAAAACACGTCAGCATGGGGGACACCTGGTCTTTGAGGTCACCCTGGAGGAGTGGGGCATTGCTAAGGCAACTTACACGCTGCTTGCAGCATTGCCTGCTCTGTAGCAAGGGCATTTGGGGCAGGAGATCTGCGCCTCCAGGGCCAGGGATAAGGATTGCAATGAAGCCATCTGTGCATCTCCCAGTTCATAAATCCCTTTACAGCTCTGTCTCAAACACTTTAACTGCCCCATAAATTTTTTTACAAGAGCAGCTGATGCTCCAGCCAGGATTACAAAGGGATTTACAGGATCGTAACCAAGACTGACTCACTGATCAAAAAATTGAATAAATAAAGGAGAAAATAACACCAAAGTTTCCTGCCTGCCGTCAACGCAGGCTGGCTTTTAAACACCCATTGATGCACCCTCAGCTCAGCAATTGCCAGATTCAGCTTCCACCCCATATCCCCCTGAGGTTCCTATGTTCCCATCCCACCCAACGAGTAGGATTCAGGTTCCTCCACCCACTGTCTCTCTGCAGACCTCAGCCCCCAGAAGCCCCAGGTCCAAAGGATGGGGCACCTACAGCATGCACACTACCTGCAGGCATCTGAGACACAGAAACTGCAGCCCACTTGTCACCACCTCGACATCTCAGGTCAGCAGTCCCAGCACGGATGCCCTCTGGGTGGATCCACATGGAGCCAGCAGAGATGCTCTAATTGCCACGCCGTTAACTGAGCAGGCTGCTTGTTCCAGCTGCTGCCCTCAGCTCCCCATTAGTCGCCCACCACAAATTTCCCACCTGTTTTGCTCCAATGCATGTAACAACCATATGCCTGGAGGCTTGCTAACCTTGACAGGATTTTCCTGTGCTCCTATTGCCTGGCTTTTAAAATAAAATACCAAGATCTGTTTCAACGTTTTTCTACGCATTTTTGAACCCCCTGAACCCTTCCTTTCCCCATCTGATTTTGCCAGGCTGGCTGCTCTGCAGGTTGAGCAGGAAGCTGCCAGCCCCACAGTGCCATCGAATCATAAAGGTTGGAGAAGACCACCAAAACATCAACTTCAGGGCAGCCTCAGCCTACTATGCTTACTTCTCTGCTTTCTCCCAGGCCAGACTCACTGTGCAGGCACACGAGTGGGCTTTATTTCAGCAGGACCTGACCTCAAATTGGAGATTTCCTCGCATGCATGCGGCAAAACCCCTCCAAAGCCACACAGATTCACTGCTGCCAGCCAGGAAATAGTGAAAAATGCAAGCAAGAACCTGAACTCTGTGTCCCCGAACAGGCACATCGCTGCAGTCTGCCCACAGACCTGGCTAGCAAATTCACTCCTAATTATCTCATCCAACTCATCCCATGCACTGAGTCCTCTGAAAGTAGGCAGAAGCACCACGGAAGCTTGTCCAGAAGGATGTAAATTGGGTTTGCTGGGGCTCACAACATACCCAGGGCTGGGTAACACGTGGAGCTATTGCTCTGCTCCTTTGTCATACTTTGCCCCCTTCTGCTCTTCTCCCTCCCCATCAACACGAAGCCCCCCAACCCCTCTCCCTGCCCATTTTCTCCCTGCTCACCTCTCCCAGTGCTGTAGTGCTGCAGCTTATCACTGTAGACCGCCTCCTTGCTGTATGCTCGCTTCCTGGGAGGGCAGGGCAGAAAACTCTATGAGCATCACTGCCCCAGTCCACACCCCACCGAGCAGCCCCCACTTCACCTGCACCGTAACGACCAACCCAGTCCCACCATTCCCTTCCCACCCCAAAGCTCTCTCACATTCCCACCTGCTGCAGACAATGGAGATGGCCACCAGTGAGACGATGAAGACCACCCCGGCTGCTGCAGACCCCGCGATCAATGGCAGCTGCTCCCTCAGCTCAGACTTGTAGTCATCTGCAGAAGGAAAAGGACACAGTGAGCCCTCCCGGGCAGCCCTCAGCAATGGGGCAGAGCTCCCAAAATGGGCCCACGGGGACTGCTCCAACAGCAAGGGCAGTCAGCAAGGAGGGACCGCTGTGATGAGCTCACACACACATTGAGCTGAAAATATGGAAGAGAAGGTCCTAGGATTTAACTCATGGAGTCTCACAGGGCTCCTAAATGTTCCAGGAAAGTAGGCAAAGAGACCCACGGGAGAGGAGGCACATCTGAGAGCATCAGAATTGGCTGCAAAACTCCTTCAGCAGAAGGCCATTCTCATTTCATTGTTATATCTAACTTCAGGCCACATTAAGATTGCTTATTGCACACACCAACAAGCTTTGTTGCTTTTGCTCTTAGGTCCACAGAGTAATATCCAATAACAGATGACAGCTGTCCTGTTGTGTCAGAAGCCACAGGCAAGGGTTAAAAGAACATTCATTTTAAAAGGAAGTACTTAGCATCCTTTTGTCTGCATTTTTCTGCTCTGCAGTTAATTACTAGCAGCTGAATTTCTCCTTTGCATGCTGCTCAAATCCAGAGAAATTCTCCTCTAACAATTATTATTTAATAACCTCCACAATCGATTCTTATTAAATTTCTATTAATTGCTTATCTGATGCAGTCCTTGCTTCTCTATTTCTGGATGCTGAAGGGTCAAGTCCTGTCTCCTTCCACTCAGTCCCCCCATGGGTTTTCCCTCTCCCGGCTGCCAGAAGCCCTGCTCTCCATCCACCTGCAGGCAGCAAGCTGTCCCCACATCAGATTTGGGGGGAGATGCTGAGATGGAAATAGGGGCTGAGTGGCTGGGTGCCTGCGAAGACTCCTTCCCAACACAGAGTGCACTGTGGGTCTCAAAGTAGCACACCTCATCCACCCGGGAACAGTGGGACTAATGAACACAGTGTGGGAGCTTTAGCTGTGTTAATGATATTAAATCCTAATTTGTAGCAGCCTGACCTCTAAGCCAGTTTCCCTCAAGGCTCTTTGAGGACCCACAGCTAAACTGCCAAACTGGAGCCCAAACCAAGCCAGTAGGAGTAGATAACAGGCTTTGCAGGGACTTCAGCATCTGGAGAAGCAGAGGGGCCACTGAAAAGCCTTGCTGCTCTCACTGACTGCAGAATTTGTCCCAGAGCCAGGGTGAGCGATAAAAGAAAAAACATCTCATGAATCATTGGTGCTTAAAGGGACCCTCTTTTTCGTGGGGGCCAAAAGACACCACGACAGTTGTGCATCTCCACTGTATCACCTTGGATGGAGGCATCCCAAGGAAGATGGGTCTGAACCTTCTGGCTTTGCCCTGGAAGGCTCGTTTGTGACTCCCAGTATCTCAGGAGAGCTTCAGATCCTTTTGGGGCCAGCACCTCACGTGCAGATGGTGACCCAGGGCAGGAGGAGGAACAGCTTTTCTCCACGTGTCCGTTCTGCTCTCTGCATCTTTTATTGGTGTTATTCAGAGAAGAGCAATAAAGCTGATGAAAGGGCTGGCAGCATTGATTTACAGGAGGGACGCCTCAAACGCCTGGAGAAACGAGGGCAGGGAGGAGACCAGGACACAGCCCCACCACCACCACAGAGGGATGCACGCAAGACAAAACCACAGCTAAATAACAGAGGAGCAAACAGAGCTGAGAGATTTACAGCAGCACACTCCTCCAGCTGGCGGTTAAGAAGACATCCCTGTAAATCACCTGGCTTTAGCCACACTGCCCGTTGGAGCAAAAGGCTGCAAAGGCAAGTTCGTTTAATCCAATTAGAGCCCAAAGCTGCGGCTGGGAACACGTCCTCCTCCCCCTGCACACCCCAGCCACCCGCTCACCATCAGTCAGCGTCTGGAAGCACATCTTCCCGCTGTACTTCCCGTAGCCAGCCACCGTCCTCGCTCGCACCTGCACCACGTACACCATGCCGGGTCGCAGCCCATCCAGCCGGGCCGTGTTGGTCTGACTGCGGGCCATGGACGAGTTGTACTCGTTGTGATCCTGCAGGTACAATGTTTCGGGAAGGTCGTGGCGATGCCACAGCCCCCACCCTGAGCCCACTGTGGGGTTCCCCTGAGCTTACCGCCGCCGGTCTCGAGCCCATGGTGCCGCCGACGTCAGGCGTGCAGATGCGGCTCAGCTTCTCGTAGTAGCGCAGCTCGTAGTCCAGGATGATGCCGTTGGGCTGCTCCGGCTGCGGCCAGGACAGCGTGATGCTCCTCATGGTGGCACTCACCTGGTGCATGATGGGGACGGTGGAGGGTGCTGCCGGGAAAGCAGGAGGGAGGAATGAATGAGGGCAGCGTGATTCCCACCCCAGCGGCTGTTCACCCCGTGGGATGAGGTCCCGGTGTGGCAGTGGGAAGACAGCGCTGCGACGGCTGACACAGAGCTGCTCTTGGACTTCTGCTACTTAAAGCAATGACTCTTATTAATTAGGGATCTGGAAATCCTCAGTGCTCTTTCTCCCTGGGCTCACTCTGGACACCTGAGAACATCTGCAGCACAGCAAGGGGAGGCTGCCTGGGAACAAGCCCAGCTCCAAGGAGCAATAGCTCCAAAGCCCAAGCAGCACAGCCTCAAAGCACCTTGTCCTTTTTGCCTTCCATATGAGATCTGGAACAAACTATTCCTACTGAAAGCCTCCAAGAAAGGTACGCAAGTTGCTACACATCTGCAGCTGTGCCAGGGAGACCCACACAGGTCCAGCTCCACGCCCCAGCCTCTCTGCCTTCCTCCTCCTCATCATCATCCTCTCCATGCCTGGGATAAAGGTGGAAGGAACGCACTGAGCAGGGAAATCACCCTGTCCTGCTCAGCATGTAAGACAGAGCTGTACATCTGCCTTGTGCTGCAGGAGATGTTGGTAGTCCTCCACTGCCTTTGTTACCCAGAATGTTTAATCTTCCTTTTATTTATTTTTTTCTCAAATCTTTCCATATCTGCTTCAAGACACTCTCACTATTTCTGAAATTAAACGCTTAGCTTGATTGCCGTGCTGTTAATTGCTGCATTCGCAGCCCCCCCCCCCCCCCTTACTCCTGCCTGCTTAGTGGGGATGGTGCAGTGCAGACTGCCCCAATAGGGAAAAACCCACTGCAGAGCCAGGACGAGTGAAGACAACAGCAGGGAGGCACAGGAGGAGCCATGGGGGAGGTGTCTGGGGCAGCAGGGGTACATACCCATCCCAGAACAAACACTCTCGACGTAAGCAGTGGGTTTGACTGCATGTGGCTGAGGAACCAAAAATGACAGCCAGGTGCACACACAACACGAGAGTCCAACAGCTCTCACACTGTGTTTCCCAGAGGCTGGGATACTAAAATATTTACACCAGATTTCTGTCTCGCGCTCTCCTGAGGGAGCAGGTTAACAAAGGTTGCCTGTTAAGCACTCAGCACAGTGCAGAAATTACCATCCCCCATCTCTTCCCCACACAAACAGACTCCCATCCTCTCAGCCTGCCACGCTCCTCGCACAGCTGGGTCCTCTGCCACGGGGAGAGGCAAGGCAACCCCCCCATAAACGTGGCTGGGATGAAAACCAGTATCAGTCACAGGGTCCCACCTGCCCTCCTGGGACTCACCAGCTTGGTTGGTGGTGATGTTCACGGAGACATGCTGGGGTGGGAAGGGGCTCTTGTTGGAAACCCCGTTAACCGCCTGGATCTCAAAGGTGTAGGGCGTGTGTGCCCAGAGGCTGCTGATGAAGACACGGGTCTCTGTCAGCCCCAGCTGGCGGGGCACAAACTCCACGTTGTCATCACAGCGGGAGCAGGCACGCCGGTCCGCCCGGCACTTCTTGCAGACGATGTTGTAAGTGACATCGTCCCGGCCTCCTGTCTCCCGTGGTGGGTTCCACTCCAGGATGATGGAGGTCTCGTTGACAATGGAGATGACGTTGCGTGGACCAGAGGGAACGCCTACAGGGAAGAGGGTGGGTTGAATCAGCTCCTCGTGCCAAATGAGCACTCCAGCCCTGAAGAAGGCACCCCAAGCTCCATCAGCCACCCACCTCCTGGCTCAAGACTCTAAGCCACATGCATACAGTTATTGGACTTGAGTCAGCACTGCACGCACTGCCCTCCTCGAGCCCAGCATTAAAAGCACACCAACAGTTTGGCCATTGCTGAGAGGTGGGGACGTGCCTGGGGCCACTGTGCAGGGAAGAGCCCAGAAGATGGGAATTAAACACAGCACCAATTCTATATGCTGGCAAAACAGGGCTGGGATCGACAGGGAGGGAGATGCAGGAGCTGTGCCAGGGAGAGAAATCAAATGCACAGCTGTGTGACCAGGATGGGTCATCCCCTTCCAAAAATGCAAGCGCTGTCTGCAATTAATTCCTCGTGCCAGTGGGGCTGGCATGAGAGCACCACACTTCCAAGGAAGAAGACTTGTCTACATTAGGAAGGATTCAGAGGTGAGGAGTAAAAACGATGAAGGAGCTGATCTTGGAAGAGAGACCAAGGAAGGACTGATGTGCCAGGGAGCATCCTGCATCACAGAACGAGGTGATGCAAAGGAATCACTCCCTGGGATGGAGGCGATGGGCTGGGAGCATTCAGGACAGTGGAGATTTGCCCTGCTCCAGCCAGCAGCCCAGGGATCCCAGAGTCCTGCTGAGGTGCCCTTGCCCCCTGTTCCCACACTGGCACCCAGGCAGGCATTTCAGGAGCCTCGATCTGTTGCCACAGATACAGCAGATGAAAACATCTTGTTAAAACAGCAAGAAAAAAAAAAACCTATGGCCTCGTAAGTAAAATCAAATCCAACAGAAGATCCCTATCCATTTAGTTCTAGTCCCCTCCAGCAGACGAAGTGTGCTCTTCGTGGAGGATCAGCTAGTACAGCATCCTCACCCACAGGGGAGTGCTGGAGTCGAGGTGCTGCTGCACAGCATCACCACCACCCACAGTGGAGCCGTGCTGCCCTCTCACCACGAGGATGGTTGCAGGAAAAGCAGTGGGAGATGCATTTGAAACCAGCTCTGATAATAGGATTAGAGGGAAAAGAAGTGGGATCTGCATGTCCTGAAGCACAGCTTTCCCCTGATTAAGAGAAGGAACAGGCAATGTCCCCATAACTCAGACCCTTAACAGCTGATAAATGAAAAACAGAGAAAAAGCCTTTTTACCCCAGCCAAGCATACTCTCCCAACTCTGCAGTGCCAATGCAGGCAGCAGGCTCCAGCTCTGAAGTTTTGAGCTCTAAAGGATCTTGGAAAAGGAAGAGAAACAGTGGAGAAGTTTCTGTCTGGAGCTGCCCAGATCGAGGTCACGGCACTGCTTTACCACGAGGATTTCCCTTTAATGCTCAGCTAATAGGCTAAATGAAGATAGAGAAGCATTTGCTCCCATGACATAGAATAGCCAACAGAGAACAGCTGGCACCTTGAATTAGCCTGTTTGAAAATTAAGCTTCGAGAAGGAATAAAAAAGAGCACGTGGATTTTTTTTTTATATATACTGTAATCCTTATGCGTAGCAACCCTGTAAATCAGCAATGTAACGAGGTTCAGATGCAGTTTTTCTGACTGCTGCTCTGCCAGCCTGAGCCACAGCACACAAGCACACAAACACAGCTCCAGCACAGCACAGGGGCACCAACACACTCCAAGTGTGGACCACAGCACTGAGCCGAGCACCTCTGGGTGCACCCGGAGGATGACGTGGTGCAGCCAGCGTGGGCAGCATCCCAACACCCACAAAAGTGGAGTTTTTAAATGGTATACTGAGCAAAGCACATCTCCAGCAGATTTTCTACAGGATACGGCACAGGAAGTCCCAACCATGAAGAATAAACAAGTGGGATGCAGGTGAGAACTCCTCACCCACTCAACCACCTCCACAAGCACCCAGCTGGCCAGGCAGCCACGAGGTGAGGGGACAGAGCTGTCACCACCACGCTCTGTGCTTTGGGTTTCCTGGGGCACAAGGGATGCGTGCCCACAGCAGAGGACGAGATGGTTGGCACCTCCAGCAGCTCATGGCTCTGCAAACCACGCCGAGAGCATCTCTGCTGAGCCTGTTCCACAAAGGCTTCGTGTTAAGGCTCCTGACTCAATGCACCGACTCATTCCACAGTGATTTTTGGGGGCAGTTTGGACGCACTGAGGCCAGCACTCACCCTCCCACCACTCTGTGAAGAGCAGCGATCCTTCCTTCGCTCCCTCCTCACCAAAACTCAGGCTTGAGGCCCATGCTGCCACCACCCCACGCAGCCCACAGCCATCACCAGTGCCACACAAAACCCCTCTCCCAAAGTGCACAGCAGGAGCAGGTCTGAGCTCCCCTGGTACTCACTGGTGCAGGCAGCTGCCGGTGGGTCCAGGTCAGCCCGAAAGTAGCCATTGCGGCAGGCGCAGAGCGGTGAGGCCTCAGTGCTGGAGCGGCTGTTGGGGGGACATGGGGCACACAGCCCCGAGCCCTGACTGGCCTTGAACGTCCCAGCTGGGCAGGCTGCGGAGAGAAGAGAGAAAAGTTGGCTGTGCTGGATGCTTTGGAGTACCTCCGGCCTCCCCTCATCGCCTTTAATCGCTGCTGGGAGGAGTCTTTGTTAACCTGGGGGAAATGGGGTCCCCTGTCCCACCACAGTTCTGAAACAACCCCCTGGGCAGCCTGTGCCAGTGCCTCACTGCTCTTTCTGAGATTTCTCCTAATATCCAACATGACTCTCTCCTGGCACAATTTGAAAACCCAGTGCTGTGGCAGGGTGCACCCGTATTTTAGTTCCCCAAGGTTGCAGCTCAGCATCTGCCCCGGGGCAGCCCCCACCCGGCCCACGTGTTGGTGACACCAGGCTGCTGTCACTCACAGGGCACAACAGAGCCACACTAAGTGTCTCATAAACACGGCGATGATTGAGATAATGGAAAGTGCCTCTTAGCCCCTGCCTGCTGCATCAGGATATGAGGCATCTCCTAGCAGCCACAAAGAGGAAATTAATAGGAGCAAGCAGGAGTAACCACTTTGATGCAATTTCCTTGGGAGATAGTGGACCATCTAATCTTTATTGGAGCCCTTTAACCTGTCATTCAAAACTCATGAAGGCCTCTTGCTCGCACGGTCTCACCAGATATTAAAAGAAGATAAAAAAAGAATAAATGAAAACAATATTTTACAATTTGATTATTCCGGGGACCTTCCTCCCCCCCCCTCCCCAAGGCACACCAGCACCTGATGAGGGGACACAGCACTCCAGAGGAACACGCTGCTGTCCCACACCACCCATCCTCCTCTCCATCAAAGGAGGCCACCCTGTCCCCAGCATCCAATACACAGCCTCCTATGGAAGCACATGGGGGCCACAACCCCTTGCTCATACAGCCAGACACACGGGGCCACCAAGGGAAACAGGGCATGAAGGTGACCCTCAGGATGCTCAAGGTGACCCCCAAAACACCAACACAGAGACCACCACAGCCTAGGGCTGGAGCATCACTCTCCCCATGCTGTCATGCTGTACACAGTGGTATGCAGCCTTGCATCCTTCCCCTTGGAACAACAGAAGCGTGCTGGGGAAGACCAGAGACTGTCCCCCTGAACTCAGAGTGAGGGAGGTGGATGGGAGGAAGGCTTTCATGCTAGCACACCCCTGTTGTAAGCATGCTGGTGGGTTGGTAAGGGTTTTGTTTTTAATTACAAGGAAGCCAAGCGTCGCTTGTCACAACACGGGAACAAAGTCCGCTCTGCAAGCAGGCATCCTCAGGTTTCTTTTATCACTGCACTTGTCTGCAAATTCCTGTAATCTGCAAGCACGTGCCCCTTAATTATCACTATTACCAATTAGCACTGCTCTCCTGTAATTACAGCAGGCTTGCCTAAACCCCCCTGGCTGGGCCTGCTGCGTGCCCTGGCCTCCTGAGGTTGAGCATGCCTCTTCTGGGGCTGGCCCAGCTCCTTGTGCAGATGCCCAATCCATGTCTCAGCCTTTCCAGGGCTTTGGGGCCCCCTCTTCACAATTGCATGCAGGCTGCAGGAAGAGGAGTTGGGGTGATTTTCCCCCTTCCTGAAAACCCTGAAAGAAGGGAGGGGGAAAGACACTACAAAAGCATCCTTGTCCTCGGCATCATCCTGCTCCTCAGCCATGGGAGGAACCCATGGAAGGACAAAGCCCTCTCAATTTGCCTTTAACCATTCCAGTTGACACCATTTCCCAAGCACGTGCTGTGGGCTGGGAGCTGAGCACTCACTTCACATAATTATGAGCAGTGCTGGCTTTGTTGCATCGATGCAGAGTTACCAAAGCCACTCCCAGAGGAAAAAACCCCCATGGAAAAAAAATAATAATAATAAAATAAAGGTGTTACAGAAACAAGAAGCAGATCAAGATATTCCTGACGCAAAAGAAATGCCAACATTTAACATTGCAACAGACCCTGACAAACCTCTCACCTTAATTCCCCATTCTGGCTGAGCCAGCATCCCCAGCAAACCCTATAGGAGGAGGAGCAGGAGCCAGGAGTACCCAATGGTGGTGGCATCACCCCAGTGCCACTGGAACCTCAAGCAGCCCCATGCAGGTAGGAAGTGTTTCCCTCCTGCTGGGAACTCATTAAGATCCTCCTGCCTCCTCCATCCAGCTCACACCACGCAGTAGCCCCTCAATCCAGACAACATCAAGTGCTTATTAATTACGCCTGGAGTGGTTCCTCGTTAGCACTGATGCTGTGATGGATGAGGCACAAGGGGATGGGGACAGCAGAAGGCTCAAGCCACGTGGCCACACTCGCATGGCCAGGACACACAGACCCACCACTGCTTTCAGATGGGATGGATCCAGCTCCCTCCACCCACCCCAATGGGCACAGAGGTCCCAACCCCACCGCAGGCAGCTCCGGAACAGCAAGCCTGCCAAAGCAACCCTGAATAGTGCTTTCCTATGGCACTTTGGCTCCACTGCCAGATAGAAATGGGAAATGAAGGCACGGGAAAAAAAAAAGCAAAAGGCTGGAAAACCACTTGTGAGCACCTCTGGGCTGAGCTGCTGAGAGCACATTGTTATCCTCCTCCCGGCGCCAGGGGGACCGGCAGCATCTCCCCATCGCTCATCCTCCGAGAAGCCAAAAGAAAGCTGTTTTATAAGAAGGTTAAAAAGTCACACAAAGGTTTCCAAGCTCCCGGGAATGAGTCACCAGTTTGGCCAGGTGCTGGCAAACGTCAGCAGGGAACAATGCGGGGCCGGACACGGGCTGGACCCCGCTCTTCCTCACTGCCCGGCCATTGTCCCAAGAACAATCCCAGCTCCCGCAGGGCCACGCTGCAGCTCAACCCAGAGCCTACGTGTGAGCACGGCACGACAAAGCCAGCTTGGGGGGCAGGGCTATCCCCTCCCGTTTGTAAATAGGCTCTTGAAAAGATCCTTAGGGAAATAAATAAGAAAAAAAAAATAAAGAAGAAAATCAATGCGAGCTTTTTCTGCCTCTTTTCAAGTTGAAAATCAATACAACGCTCAGAAGTCCTCGTTGTGAAAATGGGGGGAGTGTAATACATGGCAGTGTAGGAGGAAAAGCCCACGTGCACACGGGGCAGCTCTGAGCACCAGTGGTCCAGCCCTACCAGCTCTAAGGGGCATCCACACAGGGCAGGGAACGCTAGGAAAACCTTTGGGCTAATAATACCTAATTAACACCTCCATTGTGCTCATCAGGTGGTGGGGGGGAGGGAATTAACACGGTTTTCCTGGATTATGAAATTAGCACAGCTGTGAAGGGATGTCTTCATTAAGGCATAACTTTGGAAAGATTACCTTTTTTAGTTATTACTATTTCTCCCTCTCCTTCCCCAGTGCCTGCAGCACGTCCCTTCCCAGCTGGCAGCCCCTGTGCCCATCCCACCCAGCAGTGGGCAGGGACCCAAAGGGAGCAAAGGACTTTTGGGCAGACCCCTGCCCCATGGCACAAAACCACATCTCCTAAGACACTGCATCAACCCTATCTGCTGGAGCACCAGCATGGCTGGGGGCAGGAGCAGCATAGATGAAGAGACTGGGGGCAAAATTAAAGAAAAAAACCTGAGGAGCAACAGATCCATGCTCTCAGCTCTTCACTCTGCTTTTAGAAATGCAAAATTTGGCACAAAGCTGCTTCCTTTCAGCCCATTTCCTTTACTCCCCCAAACAAAGGCAGCACCGCCCTGTTCCCAACCAACAATGCTTCCCAGCCATTCTCCATCCTTAGCTGCCAGGGTAAAACACCAGCACAGAAAGACTTTGTGATTCTCTTCTGGGAAGAAGCACAAACAGCACCTCGTACACTCACACCCAAGCTCTCAGGCACTCCCCGGGTCCCACGTCCCCCCCCCCACACCCTCATGGTGCAGTGATGCACTGCGTCCCAAGCAGTGCAGCACCCGAGAGAGATGGATGGTTCAATATCCACCAAATGGTGCTGGGTCTAACGTGCCCAATGCATTATTCATTTGGGATGCAGCAGCAGCATCCACGGCTCTATGTTACCCAAAAGCTTGGAGAAGCCGGGAGCAAGGTGCACAGGGAAAGGCACTGCTTGGGCTCTGGGGACAGAGCCACACCATCCAGCTAAGAAACCCACCCTCAATGGGTCGGCTAGGCCTCAAAAGTCACCCTGACCCCAAAACACAATGCCCCAAGGAAGATCATGCTGCCTATGCTCAGGGTTGGCAGCAAGCAGCCAGCATTAAGGAATCCCCGGTGGCACCAAGCTGCTCCACTCTGAAGCCCCACACAGCACCGCCTCCACCCCCATGGCAGGAGGGATGAGATCGGGGTGAGAGAGCTCAACAATTCAACCCTTTCCCCCCCCTCCCCTCCTTTCCTCTCTGAGGAATTAAGCCCATTTTCTCAGCCTTAAAATACCATAGATTTTTCTGCGACAATTCCCCTGGGCTCATTAAGCAACTCATCTTGGCTGCTCGGGTTGACGAAGGCTTCAAGCAGATGTCAGCAGCCTCCTGGGAGCTGCACAGAGGAGATGCTCACCCAACACGAGGCATGATCCCAAACCCGGCCCCGCAAAGAGCAGCCACGTTGAAGGTCACAGATCTCCAGAGCAAGGGGTGGGCTCCCATCCCTAAACCAGCGTCACCCCCCACCACCCAAATCCAACAAGAAAACCATCAAATCATCTCTTCCAGATTTTGTTATGTGCCAGGTCCTGCCCACTGACACTTGGGAAGGGCAGCAGTGGGCTCAGATCTTCTCTTGTGGTCTCCAAGGACACGGACACAAGGCTTGGTAGCCAAGGGATGCACACAACCCACTGAGATTCATGGAACTGTAGAATGCTTTAGGTTTGAAGGGATCTTAAAGATCATCCAGTTCCAATCCCATGATACAGACAGGGTTGCCCCCCAGGGTCAAAGGATTATTACCTGAACGTGGCCAACTAGCAGCTCTTAGGACTGGTTATTCTGGGCTGGCTGATTTATGGGTATGCTGTTCCTCACCAGGATACCACAGCACCTTCAGACCTACAGGCCCCGGCCTCAGCCAGTCCTCCTGCAGCAGTGACTGGGGGCAGGAATGTCACGCCAGGGCCTGGCAGCACCCACACCACCATCAGTAGGACAGCCATGGTCACACACAGTGGGATTGCTAAGCCACCTGCCCAAGCTACAGCCACACAATGCAACAGTGCCATTTCAGGATGCTGCTGGCCAACACACACCAGACATTTCTACACCCCTAGACCTGCTAGTATCCTAAATGTCCACCTTAGTTTCAGGTGTTCCCCCACACCAAGGTCATCAACACTTCTCCTTCAGTCCCTGTTCTCCAGGAGCCTCACAGTGGGTATTGTATTTCCAGCTTAGATGCAGGGGTGGTGCTTGGATGCTCTGGGATGTGGACACCCCTCATCCCCTGCTGCAAGGCCCTGACTCTCCTGTAGGAGCCCGGGATGTAAAAGCATTGCACCGGAGTGCAGACTCACAGTTGTTTCCCAGTTTCCAGAATCCCTCATGTGACAAGAAAGCAATCCTTCCACACTGAAATACAATGCAACCAGGCTGGTTGCATTCTCCCTCATCCCCCAGCAAGTATTTACTGAAGCAAATGAAAGAGCAAGGTTCTGCATAGCTTGAGTCTCAGCTTTGGCATCTTCATTCATCCACAGACACACTTGCACAAAAAACACTGTGCTGGCCATCCCAAGAAGCAGCCCAGCCAGGCCTGCTGCACGTTCCCACCAGCACTTTGGGGTCAGGGACAAACCTTCCCTCACCAAACCAGCCCTATGACCCTCTGCTTTTTAAACCCTTTTTAAAGCTGCCTTTGAACTCCTGCTTCCTAACCCCCTCCTGCTCTTCACTCTTCCAGAAGCAATTCAGAAAGCACTACTGAAACAGAGTTGGCCTCTTCCACAAAAATCCCCTCTCCCTGCTTCCAAGCAAGGCACAGAACCACATTTTAGGAGAGGAGACGGAAAGGGCAGCGCTAATAGGAGAAAAAAAAAATCCTCCAACATTATTTGGAAAGGAGATGACAAGCAGCGGGCGCCGTTTCCATATTTATAACCTGGCAGCCACACACCAGCAGCGTGGCTGGGGGAACCCGGAGAAACAGCAAAAAAAAAAAAGAGCCAATTACTCCCCAGAAGCAGCGTGGCACTCGGGCTGGTGATGGCTGCCTGGCTCCTGCAAGCTTTGCTCGGGAAATAACGAGGAGATGAAAGCGGCTCCGCCAGCGAGCATCGCCCTTTGAAGGCAGCAAATCATTGCAGTGGTGAGCAGGCGCCTGTGTCATCATGCCACAGCAGAGTCTTGCACTGAGTTTTGAGCAGGGAGAGGCTGCAGGTTGAACTCAGCATGCTCCAAGCACCCTGGGGCTGCGGGTTTCTGCTCTACTCCGACCGTTTTTGCTGCGCATTGGGTCACAGCATTGCGTGGGATACACAGCAGCCTCTGCTCCAAAGGAGCACTCTCAGCTCCCAGCAGGAGGATCACAGCCGTGAGCTGAAGGCAATCAGGATAGATGTGAATTTTCTTCTTCCCGAGTCTGCACTTTCCTAAAAGGACACCAGTGAACCAGAGTAAAACCCACACCCCCTGGAAAGCAGCCTGACACGCTTCAGCGTGACACCTTGCACACTACCCCAGCCCTCAAAACAAAACTGCTCCGTGACAAGACTGTCTGGAGCCCCGCACTGTTGACATCACCCACAGCAGTTCATTTGGGTACAAACAACACATCAGGAAAGCTCAAGAAGCACAAAGCACCCTGCAAAACAAGGCCAACCTTACCTTTGCAAGCCATGTTGTTTTCTGGCTCATAACCAGCCTTGCAGGTGCAGCGACCTATGGGTACCATCCACTCCCCATCCCCGTTGCAGTACAGCTTGATGGGCACATCCACCTCCTCGGCATTGGGGATGCAGGTGCCCCGTGCTGTCACCAGAGAGGTGCTCTCTGCTCCCGTCATCGTCTCAGGGAAGATAGCGAAGTTCTGCACCACGCTTGGGCACTTCTTGAAGAAGACCCTGACGGAGAGCAGAGACATGCAAGCCCCGTAGTCCTGGAAAGCCAGGTAAAAGCCATTGCGGGTCAGGGGCCCGAAACTTCTCACTTCTGTGTTCACCTTCATCAACCTGCCACCAAAGTCCACCTGGGAGAAGCTCTCGTCAGCAGCAATGGTGTCCACTTTGAGGTAGGGTGCCTCCGTCCAGAAGGCCGACTTCTTGGTGGCAATGACAGAGTCTGTCTCGTAGTAGTAGAGGTTGAAGGTCTCCTTGCAGGAGCCGGGGACATTGGGGAGGCTGCTGCAGTCCCGCACCGTGAAGCGCATCTCGGTGTAGATGCGGTGGGCTCCGCGCCGGTTGATGAAGGTGGTGAGGAGCCAGTTGTTCTGGTTTGGCTCGAAGACGTTGCACACCTGGTACGTACGGATGGTGTTCAGGTTCTCGTCGTAGCCACTCACTTCTTCCCACTGCACAAAGGAGGAAAAGGAGAGGCCGTGAGAAGGAGATGGGGGTGGTTGCCCCGCAAGCAGCAGGGCTGTCCTGAAAGGAAGGTACAAAACCAAGCTAAGACTGGAAGGGGCCGCTGGAGGTCACCTGGTAGCAACTCATGAGAAGATGCAATCAAAAGAAAGACAGACAGACTAGGCAGTTGGAGAAATGAAGGAAAGCAATACAAGAGAATGTGTCTTTGTCAGGCAGCAAGTCAGCATGGGGGCTGATGAGCACACCTGACCTGAGGCTCCCAGCACAATGGGACTGCTTCCCCTGGCATTAAAAAAAAACATTCCCATGGTAAAGAGAGAGAACACAGATTCGTGGTTTGATTTAAAGAGGGGTATTAATATAATCTAGGCTACAATTTCAATTAAGGGACAGCAGCAAACTGTGAATAGTGTATGATGGCATTAGTGTCCTACAGACAGATTTACAACCTCATAATCCATTCATTTGCACTAATCCATGTTTACAGTCTCCTCATAACAGCATTATTCACGTGGCAATCTTTAAGCAGCGTGCTGATACCAGGCATAATTTCTGGGGCTGATGCAGTGGCAGTGCTCGTGGGTCAACCAAGACAACCCTACAACGTTACAGGCCTTGTCCTTTCCTCCTTTACCTCTCCCAGCAGGACAGGCATCACTCTGGTGGCAGTGGGATGGGCAGACCCAGCTCTGGCAGGCAGAGCAGCAGGAGCACACACACTTTACTGCTGCCATCCAAGGGACACTTGACATCCCAACCAAAGCAGTAGCATCTGTGGGGTCAGGATGGGCAGGAGACAAGAGAGAGAGGTTCCCCACTGCCTCTCCTTAGGGGAGAGCCTAGGGATGCTCGTTGCATTCAACCAACAGAAGGATGGAGAGTAAGGTATTAAGCACACTTATTTAATCACACGCCTATTGCTGTATGCACACAGGTATTTCACAGCAGGCAGACCTATTTCATCACTCAGGTTGGTCCAGATTTCACACTGCATGCTTGCAAAGCTGCAAAACCACTGCACCCTGGGACCACTGGCAGCACAGCCGGCCACCTGTGGTTTTCAGGGAACACAGGAACCAGTCTGCCAAGCCAACCAGCATCGTGCCTGTGGCTCCATGGTGCCTCTCCATCACTCCCACCACCCACTGCTCCCTCCCCGTCTGCACCCGTCTTTGTCTATCACTTTTTCTGTCAGGGGAATGTGAGTCAGGTTATTTTATGCTTCCATCCCTCAAAGACTCGTATTATATAAAAAAAGATGTTTTAAGTGCCTCGGGGTGTTTTGTACCTCATTACTTCATAAAAGTGACATTAATAGCCAGGAAGAGCACTGCTGAGTGCAATTACGGATGATGTTCCAGGTATGAAAGCTGTTTTGAGCCCGCTAATGTTTCCTAATTACAAGCCTTGTGGTACAGGAGAGGGGAGGCGTGAGCAGGAAGATGGGGAGGAGCGAGTGCAGGATGGGCAGCAGGGCAGGGAGCAACGATGGGATGTGGGATAACTTACCCCTGACGGAGGGTTGGCAGTCCAGCCCAGCTCGGCCGTCGCCGTCCGCGTGTCCATGAGGGTTTCTGGGGAAACACAAGAAGGAAAAACTCGAAGGAGGATGCTGTGCTTTGTGGCATCACCACCTACACAAACCCACACTGGGGTGATGGGTTCCACACGGCAGCTGTGACTTGGCAGGATGATTTCAGCCACTGGAGTGACAGCAGAGCTGCTGGAGTGGTGATCCCGTGCCGGGAGGCTTCCAGCACCGGGTTTGGTGGGAGATATTGAAAAGCTGTACTACAGTATTACAGCTGGCATTTCCCTGTGTTTTTTCTTGCTCTTGTAAAAGCAAAACAAAACAACAACACAAAAAAAAAAAAGAGTAACGACAATAATAGTGAGAGCAACAACATATAGAAACAGATGGGAAAAATCCTCCAGGTTTTATTTATTTGTTTTCAGCAAGCAGACATGCAGATTAATTTGCTCACAACTCCTGTGTCTCAAGCAAAGACGGGAAGCAAATGTGCCCAGAATCAGACCCATCCTTCCCTCCACAGCCCAGCACCACAGCAAGCAAGTCCCCTAGCTTTGTGTTGGTGCAAACAACAAGTCTCAGCCATTGCTTCTCCCAGCTCTCTTTCCAACAATTTGCACCCATTTGTGTCCTCACAACACACCATGCACATATTACTTCTCCCCCTGCTGTAAGTACAGCCGCTAATCAGCTCTTCAAGCACAGAGGGTGCTTGCTTCACACTGGGGTGATGCACAGCTGGGTCCCCTCCCAGAAAGCCAGCCTTTCTGTCAGCTCCTCCCACTGCAACCCCCAAACAGGCTCTGAATTTTGGGAAGAAAGCTGAGAGGAACAGCACGATGCGGCACACAGCAGCTCCTGAGGCTTGAGACTTGTAAGAAATACACACTGAGAAGAGGCGCATCCAGTCAGCATCAAAAAAGAGCTGCCTCCCTACCAAAAAGCTCTTGCCCGTCTTTTCTCAGCAACCTAGGCAGTTTCCAGATGGCACATCTTCCCACTGAGGCTCTCTATAATGCCATTCTCTAGGGCAAGGAGGAGGAAGGATGAGAACAACCCCAAACCCTCCAGCGAGGCTCAGAGAAAGCATGGCCGCACCAAAACCCCCAGGCAGACCCTCACAAAGACCACGTAGCTGAGGCTTGAAGGCACCTCTGGGTCCAGCTGGTGCCACCCCATCCCAATCATAGCCACCAGAGCAGACAGCCCAGAACCATATCATAGAATCACAGAACGGTTGGGTAGGAAGCAGCCTTACAGCCCACCCAGTCCCACCCCATGTCATGCACTGGCTGCTCCCCATCAGCTCAGGCTGCCCAGGGCTCACATCCAGCCTGGCCCTGAGCACCTCCAGGGATGGGGCCCAGAAGGGGCCCCGTTCAGCTGCAGCAGTCCACCTGATGCACCAAGCCTGCTTCCAACCCAAGAAGGATGCTCCAGGACTGCCTGGTCCCAAGCAGCACCCCGGGAAGAAACTAAATGCATGGGCTCGGAGAGGTGCCAGTGGGCAGGGAGGTGAGCTTTCATGTCCAACCAAAGCCCTCCTTAGGGAGAAGCTGAGCTTTGTTGTGGAAAGCAGAGCTCTCCCCGAGTGAAGAATCTTGAGCTGTATACAGTAGATTTTTCTTTAATGGACACATTACTTTAAACTAAGCCTCCACCATCTGTTCCAGTCCCTAATTATCAATACAAAAACAAACATCTACTCACAATTACACTCGTAACAAGTAAAGATGCCAGCAATTAGCATGCAGGAACATCCTTGCTGTGTGGTGTGGGTCCATCTGCAGCAGCACCAGTGCGTCCCCAGTGGGCAGGGACCAAAGTGGTGTCCACAGTGGGCTCTGGGGAGCATCACCCAGAAAATGAAGGGGAATAAGAAATTTGGGGTGAGAGCAGAGAGCTGTGGAGCATAACGGTGCGTGGGGGCTGACCCTTCCTGCAGCAAGTTTCAGGGTTGCTCAGGGATGCAGTCCCACTCCCAGACAGAGCAGGCAGCTCTGAGAGCATCAGCACAGACAGACCAAGGCTGGCACTGGAGATGGTCTCCAGCAACAGGAGAATAAACCTAAAAGCTTTACTGCAAAGGCCAGCACCAACTAACACTGATGGAGACGATGCCACAGCTCTGCCTTCCTGCAGCCACATCATGGCTGCCATTGCTGCTCCTGATCTGCTCACAGCTCAGATTAAGCTTCTGAATGTCAGCAGGAAATTCTGCAAGTGCCACGGGAACCACTTGAATTCAGTTCCCTGTCCCCCACACACAGAGACCTGGAGCTCAAGCCCGCACCAGAAGGCTGCTCAGATCATTTTGGGTCACTCCCCATGCCCACGGCAGCCCCTGCTCCTCGCCTCAATGCTCCTCAATGCACTTCCCACCAAGCAAGAGCAAAGCAGGAGCAAGTCAGATAGGCAAGCTACTCCACACACATCCAGATCCCAACACAGGACTCTCCTGTCTCTATGTCTGCGCCAGAGAGGGAGGTAGGATGAGAGCAGGATCACCCTCTCCCACTGGAGAAGTGCTGCTTCTCTTCACATTCCTTAAGATCCCCAGCTTCTGAAAGAGCTGCTTGCAGTATCTATACACTTTCAATCAAAAATATTACAGCAACAACTAATTACGTCCCATCATTCCCATGGCTCTCTGCCTTTAATGGTGCATTTTGCTGCTACAGAATTACAGTGAAACTGCTCTGGAAGTGCATAACGAGCTATCCCCATCAATCTCCTGCAGATTCATTATGAAGGATTACCCCCAGAATAACAAACCAAGTTCAGATCGCAGAGGATGCGCTAAACAACAAAAACAAGTCAGCAGGATGCTTCCCTGCCCAAGGCTGCGAATGGGAACATGGACACCTCAGAGCTTTGCCACAAACCTTTCCAAGAGGAGCTGCTTCACCAACAGCCTCAAGCTGTGCCAACACCACCTGAAGACCTGTGGTGGTCAAAAAGCAACACTTGGGGATGGAAAGTAGATTTATACATACGTAGGTGCTGTGTAACGTCGTGATGGGCGGCACCGAGCTCTCCTCTGGGATGAAGCACTCTAATTACAAGGAGCAAATGCTATCTGTATGAGGATGTGCTACACTGGAATACACTGGTTGGTGCAACTGGAAGTGCCCCAATAAATTACCAGCCTACATTTTTGGGAAGGTATGGGGTGCCCATGCACACAGCCAACACACAGTACCAGAGCACAGAAGACACCTCTGTCAGTGCCTAACACAAAGTGGAAAAGCCAGAAATTCAAGAGTCAATGTCAAGATTCCCACCATGAACGAGTCCCATCTACCAACGTGCACTTGGACATCCCAGCAGCTGCATATGCAAGCAGGCACTGACTTGGTGACTGTGGGGTAAATAACTCCCAAGGATGGTACTTCACAAAGAAATAGTATAGATGACGGTATATTTTGAGTAGTTCTATATAGATAGGATACAAATAATAAAAAAGAGAGGATGGCTCACCTTCAGGATGACAAGGCTCGCAGGGGACTCCAGGTGGGAGGGATCTCCAAGAAGAGATCCTTCCCTGGTGGTGGTCAGCCCTTAAATGGGGTTTGGGAGAGGTGCAGCCAGGCTCCACCCCTTCCACTCACACAGGTGTATCACCTCCACCTGTGGCCCCATGGCTGACTCGGTGCTCACCTCAGGTGACCAATCAGTGGATCAGGTCGTGATTCAGCAGTTCCCACACAGTGACACAAGTCAACACAAGTGCTCTCAGCATCATTTCCCACTCAATAGCGAGGTTTCCCTTGTGAAAAGATCTTATTCACCTTCTCTAAAGTTAGAATAATTGCCCCACGGCAGCTCAGTGCAGAAGGGGGCAGCCCCTCTTCACCAGGATCTGGTGGGTCACTCACACTGGACCTTCAACTCCACCACCCAACCACCCATCCCCACTGCCCCCTTCTGCCCGAGGGTCAGTGGGGCAGAAGCAGCAGGGCTGGCAGCATCGAGGTCCCCAGTGCACCTTCACATGATTTTCCTGCTCTAAAGGTGCTTGACCCCGTGCAAATGTGCCGTGCCAGGCCAGCTCAGCTGTGGCCATACAAACCATCACAATCCCACCGAGGAGAGATACGGTAAATCAAAGAGACAACCTGCCTGCAAATAGATTGCACAGGGGAGGGAGAGGGGGTGAGGAACAGAGAGTAACGGGGAGAGAACTGCAGAGGGAGAGATAAGAGAAAGGGAAGGAAACAGCAGAAAATTACCGAAAAAAAGGCACACATCACGGAGAAAAAAAAAGACAAAGGGGACCAAATCAAATACAAAGATAAGAGAAAGAAGATAGTGCTTTCAATACCTTGTTTTCCAAATTATCAACCTATTTTATGAAATTTGGGAACAAGTTTTAATCCACCGAGCTCGCACAAGACATCAGAGGCCACGGGAGGCCTCAAAACAGCAACTCAGCATGCTCCAGACACACAGAGCTCAGATGTCCCCACGATGTTGAAGCAGGTTTCCAGTACCATAGCTCATAGTCACACCCAGGCTGCAGAGGCAGATCCAGGCATCCCATGAGCTTGTCTTTTCCACCACTCCAGCACCAGAGGAGCGATTCAGCACTGTAAAATGACAAGGCCATCTTTCAGGAAGACATCTTCCAGAACAATGTCACTACGCATTTAAATTGTCATCTTTGCTTTCTCGAGGCTGAGCTGCCAACAAGCATCACTGAACTCCACCAGCCTGCCCCAAAAATCACCACATGTCAAAGCTTGGCAGACACTTGTTTCCTTCTCCAGAAGGCGTGGAAGAAGGAACTCAGCTGTCCTAGGATGGGCAGGGACTCCCAGAGGCTGTGGGATTGCCCTGGAGAAGCAGCAGCCTCAGCAATGTGGAGGGGCTGGCTTGCAGGATGGATTTTTCAGAGCACAGGTGGTGGAGGTGAAACAAATTAAAAAGACACGCTGTCCTCGCACCTCCCCCATGGGACTGCAGGGTGATGCCCCCAGCACAGCATCCCAGGACAGCACTGCTCCTGCCTCCAAATACGGCCCCAGCAGCCACGAGCACAGAGGGACAGATGCAATCAGCTTCACTGAAGCAACACACCATACTCATCCCTGTTTCCCTTCACCCACCCCCCCCCCACCTCATATTTTGCCATATTCCACGATTCACACCGTTTAAGAGGGAAGCTCTCACATGTTTTGTTGATGGTAAGCTATCGAGCAACCTCCCTTCACCCCTCCCACCTCCTCCAAAACAAGGATGCAGCCAGGACCTCAGCTTTCACGGCAGCAACATCAAACACGGGTTTGAGGTCTGAAGAAGGGGGAAATCCTGCACCAAGTGTTTGCATCTCCTTCCCCCTATCCCCCACACCCCAGGGCAGGCAGGCACAGAACCTAGTTAAAGGCCACATTTCTGCAGCTTTCCCTTCCCCTCCTTTCAGATCTGTTCAAACCGGTGCCTACACTCCATCTCCATCCCACATCCTCTCCCAGACACGTTACCATCACTCTGAGCAATCTCTAGGTACGTGTGTGCAACAGCTGCTCTATGGGGTCAATAACCCAACACACTGGCCAACGTTTGCAGATGACTGTTGGTGCTGCACTGCCTCGTGCTGTGCTGCGAGGTGCAATAACAGCCCTCGGAGGGGCACAGGGCAAGATGCTCACTGAGCATCTCTGCAGTCTGAGGGCCTTGCAGAAAAGCAAGCTAAGTGCCAGCTCCACAATCAACAAGGGGCATGGCCAGCGCTCAACCATCCCTCGGTATGAGCAGGGTGGAAGAGCAGCACAGAGCAGAGCAGAGGGTGCATTCATCTCGAGGGACACACGCTTCAATGGGAAAAAAAAACACAAACCTGAATGAGGCATCAGTGCATTGCAGCCGAAGCCACGTGTACTCCAAGAGGAAAGAGACAGGCTTCAAATGTGAGGCTCATTCAGTGCTGCCAGTGCCACGCATTGCACTGCTGGCCTGGGGAGGCGAGGAGGAGGATGAGAAGGAGGAGGAAGGGGAGGAGATGCACTTGGCTCCCAGCCGGCCGTGCACACTCCTGCCCCCAGCCCAGCCGCCTGCACGAGCACAAGCTGGGAAAAGGCTGGAGCAGAGCAGGCAGGAGGAGAGCCATCTGCACACTGGGAGCCAGGCCAAGGCTAGGGATGGGCATTTCCCTTCCCATTTCCCTTGCTAGGACGCTCCCCTTTCGCTCTGCACGGCCACCACCAGCAGCCAACTCCGGCCCAAACGTTTCTGCAGGAAACAGCGTGACTGCAAAGCAGAGCTTCCACACACAGCATTTCCCAGCCAGCACCAGAGGGGCAGGGAAACCCAAACCCAAATCCTCCCAAACCGCTGTCCCCTGGGGGACCCCACAGCCTGTCCCACACCGACTGCAGGGAGCAGAGGGGATGCTGCAGTGGGGACAGCCCTGAGGAAAGGTGCAGTTGTAGGGCTTCCCCACGCTGGGGGAGGAGGAACCAGCCCCCACTCCACTCACGAGGACACTACCACCACTTGGGCTGAAATCCCACCAGGTCCTGGCAAGGGGATCTGCACAGCACCGTTCTGTTTTACACAATGCTGCCTCCGCTCGTTTTTAAAGCGGCATCAGCTGATGATAGATTTCCCCATAAGCTCATCTCCATACCACCTCTCCTGCTGATGACACTGACCCATCCTCCCTGATTGTGGTTTCCTTGCTGAAATAAATCACCCTAAGTGCACATTGTGCTCTGGGCCTCATTACTGTTCATCACCATCTGTATGACAAAGCTGTCACAGCCTCAGAGATGCTGTCACCTGGGCAACCCTGCTGAGACCCAGGTGGGACAGAAGGTGGGGACACGTTCCTATGGCAGCCCCATGCAAGCTATCAATGGGGGAAACCTCCTCTAGAAGGGCAGAACCTCTCTCCACCCCTAGTTAGGGCAGATGCTGCAAACACTAAAGGGAGGATGAAGGAAGAGCTGGGCACGAAGGCTGTGGGATGCCTCCCGAGCCTTTGCCAACTACACAGCCAAGTCCAGCTCCACGCACGCTAGAGCACAAACCCCACTGGATCACCCTGGATAAATCCAGAGCAGTGCTGCAACCACACTTCCAACATTAAATGCGAAGCTCTGTGCCAAACCCCCATGAAGACTGCTCGAGCGATAACAATGCGGAGGCATTGTTTGCCTGTCACGTTGCTTTCAAAAGGCAAAACACTCAAAAAGCGAGAGGGAGCAATTAAAGCTGCCGCTAATCTCATCGTGTCCGCGGCCGAAAGCAGCTCTGATGGAGCCTGCAGCAGCACCAGCAGCTCCCTGCTGGGACCCACGGGCAGGAGATGCACGGTAGGGCCCAGCCATGCCACAGACCCCCACCAGAGAGAACCACGACTGCAGCCCCACACCTCATCCTGGCCCCCGAGGAGCGGAAACGCAGCTCTTTCCCATACTTCGGGTGTGCCGAGGTGGAGGTTTCCAAGAGCACACCCACGAGCATGGGTCAAGGAGAGGACGTGCTCCATAGGGCGGCCGTACAAGCTCTCCCCACCATCCACGTTCCCTGTAAGAAAATCTCCATTTGTTGGTTCTTCCAAACTGGTGACGCTTCCAACCCAACAGCTCAGCCCTTGAGGCAGACCTGCCACGGGGTCACCACAAAGATGGGTCCCATGGCACCGGGAGCCCCAAGCGAGCTCCTGCCCCACACTCTGTCCCCCGAGGAGCCATGCAATCCCACAGACAGACAGAGGACAGGGGACACAGCACTCACACGTGCAGGCAGTGGCTGGGGGGAACCGCGTCGCAGAAATAACACAGGCACGCAAACAAAAGAGCGCAAGCCATTAATCTGGGCGAACCAAAGGAAATGAAATCATTATGTCTGCAGCTACAGCATCCAGAAGAACAAATTTCCTGCCTGGATAATAAATGGATTCTTTTGTTTCACGTTGGCCCCGGCCACGTGACTGTCTTGGCCTATTCCTCATCCAAAACATCTTGCTGTATAAATACCCAGACGGGCTTAGGTTTCAACTGCTAAAAATATGTTTTAATTATAATAATATATAATAATAATAACACAAAAAGCTACACGCTCCCCAGTCCCTTTCCTCTTAAACAACCCCTGAAGGCTTTCCAGAGTGCAAGCAAGGAAACAAAAAGACCAAAGTTACTAATTACAGCCAGAAAGGTCGAGGCAGCCGAGCGACAGCTCCCCAGGTTGCTGGTACAACAAAGAGCCCTTGTCAGGGGGGGCACTGAGGCACGGATGCCATCCTGGAAACCCTGTGAGCATGGCATGGTGCAAGACCAAGGCCCCACGGATGCTGGGGAATCGGCCTGAGCAGCAGGCAGTGCAGGCACACCCACTGTGCATATCGCAGGCAGCAGCAGGGCTTGGCATTTCACTCAGTTCTCACCCAAACCAATGAGAAAGACGAATTCTGATCCCCCTACTGGCTGCAGAAAGGGCTCTGGGCAACTCCACAGATCTCAGCGGCTAAGAGAGTTGGGTGCACGATGAGCTTCAGCCATCCCTTTAACCCGCAGCTCCGCAGGGCACTCAATTAAAACCATTTTTTGCTCCCAACTCTGCATTTTGCTTCTGATTTCGTCTTCCCAACTTCACAACAGCACAGCAAACGCAGAAACGAGATGCAAAACAAAACAGCATGTGGAACTCAGACGTGAGAGCATCTCGTTGCAAACAGCCCGAGTCACATGCATGGCAGGAGAGCCCCACGAGCCAGCACTCACACCAGGCAGAAGTTCCAACCAAGCACCACTCCAGGAGCATGGCACCCAGGGGAAGACCACCCCCCCCTGCCCCCACTGCTCACAACAGCCTTCCCCTCTGATTTCAGGTGCTCCATCAGGAAGGAGGTACACCAACCACCACTTCTGCTTCGCGCATCGCTCCAGAAGCAGCCCAATTTCTTCTCCCTCTGTGGGTCATCTTTAACTTCAATTATATTTGGGATGCGGTGGAGAGAGCGGAAGCATTACTGCTGTCTCATTTGAATTGCTTATCACCACCGCTTAAAGGAGGGAGAAAATAAGAGAATTCATTGGAAACCAAATATTTACACACCCACATACATTAATCCCAGCAGATCCATGGCTGGGAAGCTTATTTTAAAAAGCATTCCTAATTACTTTCCCATCTTAAAGGGAATAATCGGGCCATTAGCTAGAACATTTGACATCAGCAATCACATATTTCCTAACGAGGAATAACAGCAGCCAGATCCCCATTCCTTCCCATGGAGGATTGCTCCCCAGCAGGATGATGTCCACCAGGGATGGGGACACCAAACAGGCACCAACAGAGTTTTGTGGGCTGCATCCCAAGGAAACCTCCTTGATGGAGGGCTGAAGGCTTTGGGACAGGTGAAAGCCCAACCATAAGACTCATTAAGAAAGATAAAACCACACTCACCTCACCAAAGCAAACTACTTTAAAAACAAAGGATGGTATCTCAGGTAATAAAGAGCAAGACGCAAGAACCAGCCTGGGAATTCAAGTTTACAACTTCTATCAACTTCACATGCTGTAAAACTTCGCCTGGTTTATAAGTTCCTCACCAACTTCGTAAAAGATGTTTTATTATTGTTGTTTTCCAACTCTTTCGCCTTCATAAAACGTCGCTCCTCGTCTGTGTGGGTGTTGCATTATAAACATTTGCACTTTGATTCATTCAAGACTTGTGGAAGCTTTCAAGGTAACCTATTAGGAATACTTAAAGCGTTTCAGAGGCATCACAGTCTCCCCTGAACGTTTCAAGGCTTTAAATAAATAAATAAAAACATGCCTTTGCAGCAGACTACCTCTGAAATCCACCAGGTTGTAGATTCAAGCTGCATCTGGAAGCAACTGAGCTGGCCTGGTGGAGCCAGGAGCCCCGTTACGTCTGGTGTGCGGACATCAGAGATGCTGGCACGGGAAGGGGCTTGTCCCTGCCATGACCAGATTTCTAATTAAAAAAAGAACTTTAAAGAAAAAAAACCACATTCAAGCACTCTCACTCTTTTCATGCTGCGCAGCAGTATCGCTACTTGCATCATCCCTTCGTGTTTCAGGATGGTCATGCTCTGCGAACTGCTCACCATCAGCACCACCCCAGTTTTGGTGCACTGCAAGGGGGGGCCACAAGAACACCCCAATCCTCAGCGGGGATCTCTGCACTCCATCACAGTACCTCCGTGCCTGAAAACGGACAGACTCACTGCGGCACAGAAGCTGCTCCCTGCCAGGAGGCACCAATGCCCCGCAACCCATCTGCTGCTTTGATGCGGGATCAAGGATGCATCCCATGGGGATGTGAGACGCTTGGAGGCAGCTGCCTTGACAAGCAGCCAGACGTAAAAGCACAGGTTTCCCTCCCCCATTAGGAGGTACAGGGGCTGGCCAGCCCTGTGCACATATCCCAGCCCTGTGCACATATCCCAGCCCTGGCACTGTGCAGGGCTCACAAAGGCAGAGCAGGAGGGTGCTGGCAGCGGCGGCCTCCTCAAAGCAGCCCTTTTCCTCCAGCCTCCATTGAAGGCTATTGAAGTTAATGAGCATCTTTTTGTAGCCTCCAGCAGGCTAGAGAGCCGGCCTTTCACTGCAGCAGCCTCCCGCCTCGGTAATAACCCAAATGTGGTATAGGGAACAATAATAAAAGCCAACTTTTAGATAGTGATAGAATACAACTGCTGGTGACCTTGCAGATCCCACCAGTCAATGCCTACTGGCCAGAGCCTGCATCTCCAGGCTAGCAAGAGCAGACAAACCACTCCTGGACACAGGCTGTGCCAACCACGTGGCATGGCAGCTCCTTCACCAAAAGCCTGAGGAATTCAGGAGGGTCAGACCTGTACCAGCAACTTCATCTCAAGGAGAAAGGCTCAGACAGCAAAAGCCACACATCACTAAGAACCACCTAGGTCAGAAAAGACTTTCAGGATCACCAAGTCCACCACCAACCAGACCTACTGAATCCCATCTCTAAACCATGTGCATGCATTTCTTACATAGCTCCAGGCATGGGGACTCCATCACCTCCCTGGGCAGCCCGCCTTAATGCCTAACCACCCCTTCCATGAAGATATTCACCCTAATATCCAACCTAAACCTTCTCAACGAGCTCACCTACCTGCACAAAGCTTATGGGCAGCTTCACCACAGGTATGCTGGGTTTTGCTCAGGGGATGGTGAAGCCCTGTGGCCCATGATTTCCAGCACTGAAAGGAGGATGCAAAGAAGTGGAAACCGCCTCAAAAATAATTAATGGAGGGGCAGGGCAGCCACACAGCCATGGTCAGGGCTCCTCTGAGCTGCTGCACACAGAGATCTGCTGCTGCTTGAAAACACTACACTTCTGGCAACACAGCCAGCTGCTCTGGTAATCTTGAAAAGTGAAGTTTTGTTCATTTCCAACACATTTGTTTCGAATTAAAAGCACAGCTGAAGCCTCGAGGAGCTCTCTGGAAATATCCCATTGCTCCTCTGCCTGATTTCCATCACATCCTCCCGTTTCAGAAGATTTACAAAACTGAAGCCATTGCTTCAAGTTTGCCCGATCTCTGGCTCCTAAAGATACTCCTGTGTTTGATAGCAACTCCAGGTGGACTCAGGGAACCTCCTAGATTGGAGAGCCCAAACCTTGTGAGGCCAGTGGGATCAGAAGCCCACGTACCCAGCGGATGCCTCTAGGCCACAAGGAGTCCCTTCTGAGACACAGGGAGGACTGACTTCCCAAGTATTCAGCATCTCTAGGAGGCTCAGCCTCTCACCTGGCCCAATATATCAGTTCCAGACAGAAAGTTAAAAAATAAATACAAAACACCCAGCAGCCTCCCAGCTTGCATTCAATCCCCCTCCCTGCGTACTCCGAACGCAGTGTTCTCTTTTCAATCTTTCTTCATCATTTTCCAAGGGAAGACAAATGCAATTCACACCCATCCAGCTCCTCCGTGGTGACTGGTCTTCCAAGCCAAAACCAATTAACCCCCAAATTAACAGGACCCTCAGGAGGATGGCAATGAGTCAGTGCAGCCCCCCTGGCCAGGCCTTGTGGGGGCAACCAGTCAAAGCCTTGCAGCTGACTGCAGCCAAAAAGAAAAATGGAAAAAAAAAAACAAAAACAAAAGAAAGCCTCTGTAAAACATCAGTCCCTGAGGGAAGCAGATGGTTTAGCACCAGCAGGAAGGGGCCGACCCAAAGCATGTTCCTGGCAGAAGGGCACAGCCCATGGGTAAAGGCCAAAGCACTGAGGAGCTCCGACTGGATGCTACTCACAGGCAGGGGGAAATTAATCAAAACAGAGCTGGGCATGGACACCAAAAACCTCAAAGCAAAGCAAGGAAAAGTCACTGGGGGCTGAGCAACCAAAACCTGGGTGTGTGCGATGTCGGCGGCATGGCTGAGAGAAGAGCAGGACTCCATGTTCTGGTAAAAAAAGCCAGCACAATTGGTGACAAAGTCCCCACTCACATGAGAGGAAACAGCCTAAAAAACGAGGATTTCCACAGCCCCTTGCCTGTTCCCAGCAACCACTCTACCTTGCTGCAACATAAATTACAGCTTAATCAGCTCTGAACGCCGGCGATGCTGCCTGGATGCCTCCCCAGATATTAAACGCTCCTCTCGCTGCGCTAACAAGTACATACCTGAGGCCTTCCGAGCCCTTAATTACTCAGCATAGTTATTTCCAAATCAAAATACATAAGTAAATACATTAAAAACCTTAATACTTCAGTGCTTCCCCCCCCCGCCACCCCCTCCCCATTTAGCAAAGGCCTTGAAACGAATCCACCTGCTTATTAAGGAATAGAAGCAAATTACAGCTGCTATCCAGAACTGCTCTCCTGGATGGACAGAGCTTGCTGTTGCCTCCCACCTGCACCAAAGGGATGTGGGGATGTCAGAAGCAGCATCCCCCCAAGCAGAATCCTTAAATCCAGTTCTTCCCCTTCAGGCTGTGGTCCAGATCAGCAGCCTCAGATCCCCATGGCCACAGAACCACCAAGGTGAGAAAAGACCTCCAAGATCACCAAGCCCAACCATGAACCAGACCTCCTGAGTCCCATCGCTCCACCACACCTCTCAGCACCACGTTCACACACCACAAATCCCACCAGGGATAGGGACTCCACCTCTTCTCTGGGCAGTCCATCCCAATGCTTGGCTACACACACCACGGAGAAGTTCTCCCAGTATCCAATCCAAGCCTCTCCTGGTCCCAGTTTGAACCACCACCTCCTCTGACCCAGAGGAGCTCGTTACAGACAGACTGCAGTCACGGCAATTAGGTCCCACCAAGCTGTGGGCTTAGTGGCAAAACTACAATTATTTTGAAGCATCAAGATTAACTACCAAAGAGCCTTAATAGAGTCAAGCTAATTAACTAATTTTGACTAACTGATTAGTTAAAAAGTAAAAAAAAAATAAAAATCAATGATCATAGACAACAGCTGTTTTTTTTTATTGGTCTGTTTTCTCGCAGCAACTCTCAGTTGCACAAAAGGAGACCAACAATCCCCACTAACCAAATATTATTGTAATTAAATATTCAACACGGAGGCTCTTCAATTATTCATAGGAAGGACGACGCTTGCTATAAGCAGGCTGGCACTCTCCCTCCGGACCTGGCCGGGGGATGCTCGGGGTGTACAGCTCTGTGGCTGCTGGTTGTGCTGCAGGACCCAGCACTGAGGAGCTGTACACCCAGCAGGAGTGCAGGAATCCATACGGTGCCGTGCTGGCAGTCACGAGGGGGACGGGGGGGCCAGATTCAGCATTGTGTTGCTCTCCTAGCAGCGTACCACAAGGGAAATGATATAGGAAATTACAAGTTGGCTTTTCCAGCGAAGAGTACGGCGACACTTCAATGTGCTACAGCAAAAGTGCAGAATCTTTCAGACCATCAAAGCTCTACAAGTCCCAGCATCCAACCAAATGAAACAGCAGAACGAATTCATCTCCGCCGAACACGCTTTAATAACTCAAAAGGGATGAGAAATAAACAAAGCACGGGGTCTTCAGCTCTTACAAACACACATCCCATTTTTCTCACCATCTCTCATCACGGGGACCTGCTGGAAGACGCCCGGTGACAAAGGACACCCCAGCAATGAGCTGTGGCTGCAAGCCACTGGCTCCTGTGGCACGAGCGACCTGCAGCAGCCCTGCTGCACCAGCTCCAGGTTTCCTGCAGCCCAGGACACACGCCCAGCCCGGCCCCAGCATTCCCCCTGCACGAGCATTCATGCGTGCCAAGCTCGACGGCTCGAGTGCTTGCAGAAAGCAAGCAAGGTCGAATGGAAATGCGCTTTCAGATCCTAATGAATATTTGGGGAGACAGCATTCCCCCCGCCCCCTCCCAGCTCTTTCCTCAGGCCTGTGACCGTGTTTAGAGTGAGCAGAGCGCTGCGGCATCCTCCAGAGGCATCTCACAAACCCGGGCTCCTGCCTTCAGTTGGCCAACAATAATAAGGGGAAAGCACGGCGCCTCGTGCCTGCCTCCCAGCAGCTCCTCCAGGGCTCCTCGCTGCACTCACTGCTCCCAGAGCACCTCCAGCAGCACAGAAATATCGGTGACAGCAGCCGGCTCACGGGCTTTCCCCTCTCCAGCAGCGCTTTTCTGATCATCACTACAGGCGCTTGGTTTCTTCTCTCGGCTATTCAACTTTCAGCAGGCTGCGCTGCGTTCGGGGAAAATCGAAATTCAAAGCCCCGATTAAGGCAGGGGGAAGAGAAAAATAATAATAAACGAAGACCTTCGCCCGAAGGAGGAGAAATAAGACAGAACTCAGCCGCGGGTGCCGTGCCAGCGCAGGGTTTGCTGCGGGAAGCAGCAAGAGGACCGCCCAGGGATGCTGAAACTTCATCCTCCCTTCGCCTACGTCCCCGAGCCTCGAAGCACGCGGGAAACAGGAAGGCGACCGAGACAAGGAATAATGAGTCAGTGATACCAGCAATTAGTCAAAAAAAAAAAAAGCAGTGCAGGCATCTGCGGGCGAGGGCCCGTTCCCATGACTTAACAAAACGCTCTCCCTCCAGGCTGCTGGATCCGGGCGCGCTCCTCGTGCCAGAGCCCGGGTTCTTCCTTCCCCTTGCGTTTTTCGTTTCCAGATTGCGACAATTTAATTTTAAAAAGAAAAAAAAAAAAAAAAAAGGCAAAATAGAAGAAGTGAAAAAGAAAAGGGACGGCTCCGGGTAGCGCAGAAACCCCAGGACTCGCAGCATCTCCGGAGATGCAGCCCTGGTTGAGCCCCGGGCACGGCCCCGCGGGGGAGCACCGCAGCATCGCTGGAAACTGAAGAAGCAAACGCGCGACCGGAGCCAAAGAAAGGGGTGTACGGGGACGTGTAGGGGTTGAGGGAGCGGCTCCGGGGCATCGCCGCGGTGCAAGCAAAGCAACTCCAGCCGCCGGCTCGCTCTGCCAGGGATGCGAAGGGCGGGTGAAGCAGCGGCTGCACGCAGGGGCTCTCCCTGACCCGCGGACACCTCGGCACTCCCCATAGCCGAGATGCGCGCAGCTCTGCCGTCGCCGAGAGCATCGCTCGGGGGGAGAAGAGACGGCGCACAGCGCGACGGGCTCCGGGCCGACGTGCAACGCTCCGGGAAGGACCGAGTAACAAAGGGTGCGGGACGCGCGGGGCACACCCGCGGTGCCCAACAGGTGGGGCCGGGGCTCCCCGCACACCGCACCGGGCGCGTTAAGACCCCCCCACACACATCCCAGTTCATCCCGAAGCCGCCTCCCGCTCCCCCGCTCACCTTCCACGGCGGCCGCGGCGGCGGCCAAGCAGAGCAGCACCACCAAATCCGCAGCCATCGCCGCCCCGGGCCGGCAGCCCCCGCCGCCGCCGCCGCCGCCGCGCCGCCTCGGCCTCCCCGGGCACCGCGCGCCGCTCCGCAGGCGTCAACCGCCGCCGGCGGGAGGGCATGGGCGGCGGGAGGCAGCCGGGCCGGGCCGGGCCGCGACGAGCGGAGCCACGGGACCGTGCTGCCCGCCCGGGTCACATCGCCGCCGCGAGTGGGGAGCGCCGCCACGCCGCCGCCCGCCCCCGCCACCGCACGCCACGCCCCCCGCCGCCCGCCCGCCAATCACAGCGCCCCGCCCGCCCCGCCCCGCGCCGCCGTGCGAAGGGCGACGGCGCCCCCCGGCGGCCGGAGGGGGGGGGGGGGGGGAGACCCGACGGGGCGGGCGGGGGTAGGTTGGCGGCGCCGGGGCTGCGGGAGGAAGGGGCTTGGACCGCACGCGGAGGGACATTTCCTCATCCTGAAACAAAACGCCGTTTCTCTGCGTGTTATGGGGAGGGAACCGTGCCGCAGATGGAGGTTTTGGGGGCGCCGTCAGCCCGAAGCTGTCCCCCGAAGCCACCGCGCAGTTTGCAGTGGCCGCTGTCCCTTTCGTCCCACTCACGGTGGGTTTCATGCTCTGCTATCCCCGCTTTGTCAGCGGACCCCAACAGGCAGGGTACGTTACCCCCGCCCAGTGAGGGGCCCTTTGGTGCCGACTGAGCCTCTGGACGTCTTTTATTTCTTTTTTTCTCCCTAAGTGGAGGAAGGGAAGCGTGGCAAGACGGGAAATGCTCGCAGCAGCTCTTTGACCGAAATCACAGCTCTTTGATCAAAACCAGAGTTTGCAAAAGACAGCTTTAAACAGTTACCTCCACTCTCTCATTTTATTTGATTTTATTTTTGAAAAGCCAAGAAGGAAACCAAATTGCTTCCGTTTACAGCTGTTGGGGTTTGGTTACAGAAAGCGAACAATAGGAAATCTGGCTGCAGATAAGAAGAAAGCTGAGCCCGCTCTGATCCTTCAGCCAAAACTCCGACTTTCAGGGGTAGTTCTGGCAGTGAGCGCCTGCTGCCGAGCACAGGCATGAGCATCCCGCTGGGGTTGTTTCACTGTGGGTGCACGATCGACGCCCGCTGCCCTGCTTCTCTGGCCGAGAAAGGGGGCAGGGGGGTGACACAACACCTGGCAGCTTGCTTCTCCAGTTCCCGGCGGCCCACGCCGAGTTTTTCCCCCTCCAGCCTCTGGAGGTCAGCAACCAGCAGCGCTGGGACCCGAGCGGGACGGTCCCGCTTCTGTATCACGGTGCACTCATTTGTCATCTCGCGTCTGAAGGACGCAGAGAACCCTCCGCAGCTAAATCATGGCTGCGTTTATGGAGGCTAGAAATAGCTGGCAATGTAAAATTTAAATATATATATATATATCTTGGCGAATTTATTAGGTAGTATCTGACGTCGTCCTGCATAAATCTCAGGGTTCCTGGTAAATACAGAGCTTTCCAGGAAGAGCAAGGCAGCAGCAAGCACGCAGGCAGGGGAGCAGGGGGCTGCCTGCGTGGGACTCAGCTGCATCCGGACCCTGCAGAAGCCCCCAGGAAGAGCTGCTGTCAGGGCAGGGAGTGGGGAACATCCCAGGGAGGGAAACAATGGCAGGAGAAGGGAGAAGCATGGAAAAGCCATGGCAGAGTTCGGGCTGAAGCACGAGGGCAGCTCTGCTCCCCTCCTGGGACTTCCTCCTGCAGCAGCCCACTCGTGGGCAGCACCTGGCTACACCTGCTGTGGTTCCTTCACTTCTGCCCTTTCCCTGCGCTGTAACCACACCCTGTAAGCACATGGGAAGTGCTGACACGCTCGCGGTGGGATACCAGCCCTCCAGCACACACGGTCAGCTCCGAGTCCTGTGCCGGGAGATGACAAATGCCAACAAACTCTTCAACAGGGCAGCGAGAGGAGAGCAGCAACGGGAGACCCCGCCCCAGCCATTCCCACCTAGTAATTTTAGAAGCTGCAGGTTAATTTTAGCCAAGCTGGCCGGAGGATGTCTCCTGGGGCTTCTGCTCCTGCACTTTCTAGGAAGAAAAGGTGGCAGGGTCATGAGCAGCCCAGCTCGTGATCCCCACGGGGATGATGCCGGGGGGAGGGGGGAAGGGGGCTCTGCTGCCCCACCGTCCCCATTTCCATCCAGTCCCTATCAACACCTGGTCAGCTGGCCGTGCTGCTCCCCGTCTCAGCTTCCAGAGGATCATGCTGCTGCTTCTTGCTGGAACACGCAGCGCATCCT
Organism: Cyrtonyx montezumae; assembly: GCF_038088225.1. Taxonomy (NCBI): domain Eukaryota; kingdom Metazoa; phylum Chordata; class Aves; order Galliformes; family Odontophoridae; genus Cyrtonyx; species Cyrtonyx montezumae. The sequence goes on along the minus strand of NW_027072056.1, from coordinate 3,318,530 downwards.
TTCAGCAAAGAAAAACAAAAATATTTCTGCTGGCACAGCTGAATGGCCAAACCCCGGCCGAGCGCCTTGAACGCGTTTCTGATTTGTGCTGCAAAATCTACTGGAGTGCTCATCCACACCTTCGCCCCCAAAATTGTCGGCATTACTGCTTCTGAGTCCGGGTCAGGCAGATATCTGCTGTATCTCACAGCCCTGCCAGCCTGCTCCAGCTCTGATTTAGGATCCTGTGCTCTGCAATGGTGTTGGGGTGAAGGGAAGAGCTCTCAGATGGATTACTCTGCTTGCTCTCCCCCTCTGCAGTCCATACAGATCTCCTCTGTATGGCAGGATAAATATTTGCTTACAGCTTTATTTACTGAGAATGAGCAATTAAACCAACCCAGATTGATTTATGGCCCTCACAGATAAGTCCTCCTTACACAAGCCAGCTCCAGCTTAATGTTTGGATGGTGTATTTTTGCCCAGTTTGCATTTTTTTAAGTCTCAAGCTCAAATTCCACTTGCCCATAGAAGAGCTTTGGGCTCCTGGAGGTATCTCAGCTTGGCCACTTCCATGTGAAACATCCCTGAGATGGAAGGAGCCACTGAGTGCATGGGGAAAATATGGAAGAAGATGTAAAACATGGATAAGACACGGGAGAAACATAGGAGAACAAGCAAGAAGACATGGGGAAAACACGGGGAAGACACAGCTTCTCTCTCCCAGCTGCTCAGCATCTCCTTGGGAAGGGGAAGACCTGCTTCCCCTCCTTTCTCTACCCTTGCCAATGAGACCCTTATGGAATTCTCAGAGAACAGTGAGGCCCTGGCACAGCTGCCCAGAGGAGTGTGGGTGGCCCATCCCTCTGGGTGCCCAGGGTGCTGGATGGGACCTTGGGCAGTCTGAGTTGGTGGGGGGGACAGCCTGCCCATGGCAGGGGTAGGGCTGGGTGTGCTACGAGGTCCCTTCCAACCTAAGCCATTCTATCAATTCACTTCTTGGCATCAAGCAGGGCAGAGAAAGCCTGGCAGCCAGGTGAATCTCCAGGCTTACCCCAAGGGCTCTGAGCTGGCACAAGGTCTTCTGTGGGCAAGAGCTTATGGTATTAAAATAAAATAAAAAAAAACCCACAACCAACAATATCCTGGTTGGTTTCAAGCCAAGCCTCTCAGATAAAACAGGTGTATTTAAAGCCAGCCACAGCCCAGGTATATGGCTGTCCCATCCCTTGCACGTGGTAGGTGTCACCACCCTGCAGCACTGCTGTCCCTCCCCTCAAGCACACCTTAGTATTTCCCATCACACACGTCAGCAGTGCCTGCGGGAACAGAAAACCCATCTGAACCCATGCATGCGTTGGTACCAAAGCTGGCCAGGTGATCTGGCCTTTTTTTTTTTCCCTTTTTGAGCTGTAGCAAATGGCACTTTCACGGTGACTCAGGTTCACAGTGCAAAGATCAGAGTTGGTGCACGCTGCACCTCACTTCCTCCTCTGGCCGCCTGTTGTCCTGGTTGACACACAACAAACAGAGCTGCTACCTGTCTCACCTGGAGGTCTTCTGCACACTCCTACTGCATGGAGAACATCAGGAGCTTCTGCGTCACCTGGGCACAGAGGTAAGGGCAAGCAGGACAGGTACTGGGCCAGGACAAACGGTTCAAAATCCTGCTTTGAGGAGGAGATTTTCCCCTTCACCACTCCATGTGCAGTCTGAATGCCAATTCAGCAACTTCTGGGCAGGGTGGTGGTCTTGGTTTGCTGTCAGCAATGAATTTGTTGGGGAGAGAAAAGCATTCAGCATCTGAAGAGGAGCAGTATTCTCGGAAACATAAACTGGTGGCACTGGCACCACTTAATGGTTCTGGTAGTGTATTTCTGTGTGGCTTTATACCCTTAAAAGCAGGGGGATTCATCAGGTGGTTATGGCAGCACAGCAACATCAGCAAGGCTTTGCTCTGTCAGTGAGCAGGCACTTGTGTGGGAGAAGGGGCAAGTTCGGGAGGACATGGGCTGGGGAGAAACATGGCACTGATCCCAGCACAGCGCCGGGTGCCTGCATGAGCCCCTTTGCTCTTCAGGACACGGCAGCGGCTCCTTGGAAGTATGCAAAGATCCCCATAGACAACAGTCAGACCCCAGTGCAGATGTGACTTCAGCTTTCAGAATGCCAGGAGACCAAATACTCTTGCGGGCTGGGCAGCAGATAGCAGACACTGAAGGAATTAGGAAAATTCTCCAGTTTCATACTCCGTAACGGACCTTGTGTAGAAGACCTTTCCTACAGGTCACTTTCTGTCATCAAACCTCTGCTGAAGCGAGTTAGAAGCAACTTGAGTCTTCAAGTCACTGCTGATAACTACTGGCAGTGAATATCCAGGCATGGGGCTCGCAGTATTAACATTTAAAAATCACGAGACCCTCAAATACCATGACATCAAGTCGCATGACCTTTAAGTCAAAGAGGTTTACATTTCTTTTTCTTTGACTTTCAGTGTCCAAACCATAAGGCTCACATATCTGTAATCATCTCTCTCCAAGAGTACCCATTTCTCCACCCAAACTGAGGTTGTGGCTCGTTAACTGATGAAGAAAGCAACTGCACCCCGTGGTCCCTAATGCCCCAGCCCTGCTGGATAGCTGCACTACCAGCAGCCCTCTCCATCTCAGGATTCCCAGCTCTGCTTACTCCTTGCATCCACAGCCCGGGCTCATCTCTGACCCAAGCACCCAGCGGAGCACACCCAGGCATTGAGAAGATGCTTGGCATCTTATTTGCTCCCTCCCAGGACTCCTGGCTTCCCAGTTGCAGGACAGGCTCTGTAGCCCAGACCTTGCTATGATGTTTCCAGCCCACCTCTTCTGCTCCCCGCACACAGCATCAGGACGGGCAACCTGACTGATTTCTAAATGATTCTTTTCAGTGTTGGTGTGTTGCGGGCACCTTGGGGTGGCTCCTGAAACACGCTGTGTCTCTGTTGGAATTAATGTCTGCCAGGAGCTCAGGCTGAGCACAACCAGCTCTGAGCAGGACCCTGAGGTTAGTCCATGCTAGATCACAAAGTAAAGCCCTTTTGGCAGAGCTGGGAATGACTCTACATGTTTCACAAGTCAAGAGAAGTGAAAGGACTGAGGCTCAAAGACAGGATATTAGCAATTTCCCAATGCAGACGTCCCCAAGCCCGGGCACATGCTGCAGAGTCCTCAGTGCCCCATACCTCAGCAGCCCTCATTCAATCTTTCTGCCAGGCTTCCGTCCCTGATAACGCATAGTCCTGAGAAAAAATAAAATAAAATAAGAATCAAAGCTGGTTCGAGAGAAAACCTTGCATCAGCCTGTGTTAATTCAGCTGGCAGAAATCAAACTGTGGAGTCAGGCATTTGACAGCTATCCCATAGCACTGAATGCAGGCCCTTCCCTGATGTTTTTCTGCATTGCCAAGGTGCGCATTTCAGATAAAAGACACATTTCTGAGCAAGGCATTTCCTGCCTGACTTTCTGCCTTGCTTTCCCTGCTCTGCCCTGGGGCCGGGAGCAGGAAGGAAGGGACGGATCCCAGAGCCTTGCAGGACTGGAGCTCCGCATCGCCCAAAGTCCGAGGGGATCCAGGCCACCCCATCCCAGCAAAACCCTGCAGCCCTCTCTATCCGTACGCACAGATAAATATACATGAGGCAGAGCTGAAAAGACGGAGTCAGCGCCTCTCCGAAGCCCTGCAGATCCTGTTACTGCCAGATCCCCAGTGCCCCGCGGCACGCACGCTCTTTGCCGCAGCCGTCGGCCTGGCATGGCGCGGAGCAGATGGCCGCAGCGACTTGGCCGGGGGAAGCTGTCAGCCCCCGGGATGCGGCCATGCCACCTGGGCCTCCCACGTGCCTGTACAGCAGGCAGCACTCCAGGCAGCTCAGGGGTTAAGGCGTGGCTCGGACCCCTCAGCAAAACCCCCAGCCCACCCTCACCCTGGTGTCCTCCATCTAAGCCGTTCTAGGATCTGCCACACACAGTGGTGATGGGGGCCGTGTTGTGCCCTGCTCCTCAATTGCCAGGCGGTGCTCATTGCTGCTGCTGTGCCTCGTCTTCCTCTGTTTAGGGACAAAGAGGCAGAGTGCAGCCCATGGGGAACATGGCCATGCTGGCCAGCCCTCCTGCAGCTAGGTACCAGGAAAGGCAACCACCTGCAATCCTTGCAAGGACGGCGCTTTGCAAAGACTGGGGTCTTGCAAACAGCCTGGGGAAGAAGAGCACAGCCCCTGCTGCATTCATGCAAACAGCCACAAGCATGAGCAAGGCCAAAGAGCTCTTCTCACCGCTCAGGAGGAGAGCCAGCACACGTCCATACTGAGACAGGCAGTGCAGGGCCCGGGAGAGCGGCCCCAACTTCCTGGCACTCGGGGAATCTTCCTAGATCACGTTACGTGCATGTGTCCTTGGCTCGTCTCTGTACAGTTGAAAAACACCGTAACGGGAGCCAGCTGATTGAGACAGCCGGCTTTGCAGAGCAAAACCCAGGGGAAACAATTCCCTCCTGTTATGCTAAATTGCAGACCTGCTGCTTTCACTGAACCGCCCCCATTTGCTTGCATTGCAGCAGCGCTGGGTGCCTGCAGTGTACAGCGGAGCTCCTAGCACGACCTGTCCCACGTGGAAGGCTGCTGGTGCATGGGGGATGTTCCTAGGCACTGCCACCACACAAATAAATAACGATAATAATAATACTCGGGGGGGGGGGGGGGCTTGCTAGCACGCCCTGTCATCTGAGCCAGTGAGGATGGAAAGAGCACGGAGCTGGCTGTGGGGTGCTGCGAGCGATTTGAATCCACTGACATTTGGCTGCTGTTTGGGACAGGCTAGCTGTGTCTTCAGAAAGGAGCACAAAGCCCTCCAGGGTGCTCAGGACGTGGTGAGCCATCAGCGTGCCAGCACATGGACCCACGGCACCATGGTGTGCTGGGGAGGATGGGCTTCCAGCTCAGGGTGCCCGACGCACAGCCCTCGGGTGCAGCCACCCTCACTGTGCCACTCTTAATGAAGTCAACACTTTCAGGGTGATGAAGACGTTTGGACAGAGACCATTCCCCATTTACACAGCAGTGCAGTGCCTGGGGTTTGAGTCTCCCTTTGCACAAGTAACCCTAAAGCTGATGGGGATGTGGATCAGGAGAGCAAGAGGTGCCTTCCCAACTCACAAGCTGATGGCTGTGTTGTCCTTGCAGGCTGTGCTGCTGCTGCTGCAACAGAGGTGAAGATAAACCCACTGAGCTCAGTTAAGTTGCTACGGGACCAGCACTGGGGTGGTGCTGGCATGGAAGCAAGGGACCCCAGGCACTGCGCTGGTGCATGGAGGGCACGGCCTTCCCTCTTCTGCTCTGCCACATACTGGGATGCGTGGGAAATATCAAATAACTTTCACTGATCTCACTGAATAGGAGAGGATAAGCTACAGAAGAAGTTGTACGAGGGAGGTGGTACAGGAATTACCAGTGTTGCCTCCCAAGTTCTGTAATTACTGGGAAGATTACAGAAATAGCACATCAATAAATAGCACAAATTGTGAAAAAAAAAAAAGAATGATTTATTGAAACCAGTGCCATGGCACCACAAAGCACTGCACGCTAGTTTGCAGCTGAATTTGCTCTCCTCTTTACCTCTCTGAAAAGATGTAGATACCTTCCAGAGGAAAAAAAAAAGAAGTTAAAAACAGTATCTTTACGACCTAGTGACCAATACTCCCTCCGCCGACTTTGGCCATGCTGAATCCCAGCACACCTACTCTCTCCTTTAAGCAAAAGATGTGTGTTGGGCAGGAGCATGGGGACAGGAGAGTGGCTGCGGTCACTGGGCAGGCAATGTGCTCAGCTGGGCACAGCTGGCACCACCAGCTTTTCCTGGTACTGTGCATGCAGACCCATAGCATCATGCCATTCGAAGCTCAGGCTCCTAGAAGGAGGCAGGCAGAAAGAGAAGCATGATGTGATTTTTGATCAGCTGTTCCAGAAAAGAGCCCAATAATGCTTTCTCCTATTTCCAGCAGCACAGGCGGAGGTGAGATCAGCAACTGGTCAAGGCCAACAGCCCAGCTCCACAGGTGAGTTTATTTCCTCCTGAACAGAGAAACCTCCCACGTGAACTTTTGTTCTCATAGGGCAGGAGGATGCACTTCAGCACTACTGATCTCGCTTTGGATAACTGAAAAACTGGAGATGCCCATCTCCTTTTGTAAGGATGATGGGAGTGAGGAGGGCATCTACCTCCTCCTAATGCCCTACAGGGCTGCAGGTCGGGCAACGTACCAGGTCAACCCCTCTGACCACAGACAGATTTAGACTGCTGACAGCACTGAGTTCCACCAGAAGTAGAGCATCTCAAGGACAGCGGGACAGCTTCCTTGACAGCATCTCAAAGTAGTCAGTGTGCTGCCATCATCCTTTCAGTACTTAAAGGGAGTTTATAAACAAGATGGAGATCAACATTCTACAAGGCCTGACAGCGATAGGACAAGGGAGGATGGTTTTTCAACTAAAAGTGTGGAGATTTAGGTCAGTTGTGAGGAGAAAATTCTGGCACTGACTCCCCAGGGAAGTGTGGGTGCTCCACCCCTGGATACTCAAGGCTGGTCTGGATGGGGCCCTGGGCAGCCTGACCTGGTGGATGGCAACCAGCCCACTGCAGGGGATTTGGATTAGATAATCCTTGAGGTCCCTTCCCACCCAAGGCATCCACCACCATGCCGTGGAGCAACCAGCTCCTTCCACGGGGAAGGAAGAACCTTCTTGAGTTTCCTTAAGGCTGTTTTTACTGAAACTCTGGTAATGAGTTGTGCGTACTTTTCCCACTTATATCCACACTGCCTGTCTCCAGTGTTCTTTGCACTGAATAGTAACCTGTCTGAGGGCAAGGCAGTGCTAGGTGGCTAACAGAAAAGCACACTGCCCAGGGCACAGCTCATGCATCATTCAGATTACTGGGACTTGGAGATTGATCCCCAAACCTCCTTCAGGGTATCTGGGCCCCGGTGCCCAGAAATGCCTTCGGAGGATGAGTTATTTGCAGCTTAGAAGAGGATTATTGCCTTAAAAACAGCACTCTGCCCTCTGCACCCTGGGTTGGGAGAAGGACCCGGGGCATCACTGTGGATAGGGCTGGGATAACACAGCCCCAGTGGCAGGTGGACAAAGCGGAGCTGCTGCTAGGGCAGATGAGAGGAAGGGCACAGGGAAGAAAACAGAACTTGTCCAAACCCAGCCGTGCTGTACGTGGAGCAGCTGGCCCAGCTCTGCTCCCACACCTCCAAGGCCACGTCCAAGGACCAGCAATGGGGATCTCCCGTAAAAAGAGCTGGAAAGTCCACCAGAGGCCGGGAAACCCCTCCTGCACAGCCCCTGGATCCGCACTGAACTCAAAATGCCCACGGAAGAGTTAATTTGTTCCTCACACAGGCAGCCTGCAATCTTCTCCTCCACCCAATGGGACTCAAATAACCTAATTCTTGCTCTACATTTGTATGGGCTCTCCTTCCCCCAGATCACCCCTGGAGAAATGACAGCTACATGGTAAATACATGTAATCATGCCACTCTGATAGCTTCTCTTGTTCTCTGGCCATTAATTCATCTCCCTGGGACTTAGGTGAGCATTTTGCATCCCGCAGCAAATTCAAAGAGCTGCCTTTATTTTAAAATCAACACAACAGTAAAAACCTTTCTCCTTTCCCTCCTCAAAATGTAAATTTTTAGCTTCAAAAATATCCTGGCACGCAGACAGCTGTTGCTGGCCATGACCTTATCTCAGGCCAATGACAGACTTCCCATGCATGAGAAATCACAGGGCTTTAACCACCTCCTGAGTGCACTAGTGCCAAGGCCAGGGCTTGGTGCTGATGGGGCCAATAGAGGGGACATGAGGACATGGCAAAGCGTTGGGTATGGTATAGGTCAAGGGATGGTGGGACTCGGTGACCCTGAAGCTCCTCTCCATCCTGGATGACCCCATGAGCAGCACTCACCACAAGCAAAACCACGTCCAGAAATCCCGTTGCTCCACCCTCAGGGTATTCTTCATTTGGGAAAATAGATGAGGAGCAAAGAAATAAACGCAGAACAAAAGTCCTGCGGGAAGAGTTGCAAGCCGAACTTCCTACACAGGCTGTAGCCATGTCACGGTGATGGCAGAGCGATGTTGATGGCTGGAATGTCCAAGTCACTGTTAAAAGACATAAAACTTCAACACAACCGTGGGCAGAATGCATTGGTTATGCTCCCAGCTCCCGTGGGTGTGTTCCCCTGGGGGCTTGCTCAGTGCCACGATGTAACTCAGGTTGCACCAGTGCTGTCTTCTATTATAAGCGGCTTCTACCTGGATTTGTCCCCGTTGATGCTGGGCCACCACCTTCCTGCCAATGGAGAGGATCCATGCAAAGAGGATGTGCAGTCTGAGAGCAGCAAGGGACGGGAGGCAGCAGCAGAGTGGGGAGACCTTGGTGCGAGATGGACAGCAGGGCAGAGCAGCCAGCCAGCCCAGGAGAACGAAGGGCTGTAACGACTGCTCCCCGAGGGAGAGGGACGGCAGGGAGGAAAGGGTGCTGCGGCCAGAGCCAGGAGAGCGGGCACTAAAGGCCAGCAGGCAGGTGGCAAAGCAGCAACCAGAAAGTCACCGCAGCCATAAATCTCGGGGAGCGGAGACGGGCAAGCCCCAGGTGGCTTGGCAAGGCTGCTGGCGAGCCCAGCGGTGCCCAGGCGGTCCGGCCAGCAGCCGCACAGTGGGACAGAGGCCAGAGATAAAATTAGAAGAGCGTTTCCCTGCCAGCCCCTTCTGCGGGCTGCAGGAGCCGCTAACCCTGCAGCGCTGCCCCGTTTTGGGGCTGGGGGAGCCGCTGGAAAAGCAGGATTTTTTTTGCTTCGTGCCGCTCCCGCTCAGCGCTTCTGCAGCTGGGGTGGTGGGGAGGACGATTTGCTCTTTTGGGACAGCCCTTGGGAGCCGGGCAGCTTCCCCTGCTCGCTCTGCTCCGTGGTGGAGAGGCTGATCCCCCCCAGCTCGGAGCCAGCCACACCGGGCTGCAGCTCCTCTGCAGCCCCCGCCTCTCTCCGCGGCGCGGGTTATTATTATTTCTGTCCCTAAGCATCCTTTAAGTTTCCACTTGGGGACGGAATCAGAAGGGAAAGCCTTTTAAGGATTTCTGCCCGCTGGGGAAAGCGAATCCCCCCCAAGCCAAGAGAGCTGCGAGGGGGGATTTGAGTGCAGGCAAGTGCTCAACGCCGAAAGGGCAGAGCGAGGGGAGGGGGAGCCCAGGGCACGCTCTGAAACCAGAGCCCCCGGCCGAAGCGCGGCTCCTTCCCCCGGGCAGGACGCTCGCTGCCTCCTGGCCGCGCTCGGCGCTGGCAGAGCACGGATGGTGACCGAGCGGGGCAGCTCGGCGAGGCGGCAGCTCAGCGGTGGCCCTGCCGCGATGGGGACCGTGGACCTGAAGGACGGTGCCAACGCCGTGGCGATCAACCTGCTGCTCATCGTCCGCCCCGAGCGGAAAGGGCAGAGGGACGGACTGAAGGACGGTGCAGGTAAAGCCCGGTCCCCGGGAGGGGAGGGCTGCAGGTGCCGGGCAAGGAGATTTGGAGCGGAGTTCGGGTTTTTCCCCTTCCTCTGGTTAAAGGGACGTGTTGTAAAATAGCATGAATGACCCTAAACTTTTTTGCAGGAGAAACCGTTTTCGGGTGCATGCCGCCCTGGGTGAGAGGCGATGTGCAGGCACGGCGAGGACCAGGCGTGCACGAGAGCACGAGACAAAGCTGCTGGGTGTGAAGGGTGTGCAGGCTTTGTCCCCGCAGCTGGCTGCCCAGAGCCATTTATAGCTCCAGTGCCATCTCCCTGGCTCCCAGCCTCCGAGGGGTCTTCCAAAAGGAAGAGACCCTGCAGGAGGAAAGGGAGAAAAGGAGAGTTTCTGCTCAAAGCACCCTGGAGAAAGCTGGCTGCCGCACTGATGCCCTCTGGTTCAGGATTTTGTAGGAGGAGGAAAGGGAGCTGCATGGAGAGCGCTTTTCTGCACATTCATTTGGGAAATAACACCCAGCTGACGCCCAAGCGCTGCCTGCCAACCTCGTATCTGTGTCGTACAGGTTTGCGGGACGATGGACATGGAAACAGCCGACCACAGCCACCTCCAAAGAAAGATCTCAGCGGTACGTTGTCTTCTTCCCGCTCCGCGTGTGGGGAAACCCCGCTACCAAAGACCAACACGCAGTGCCCACCCTCCTGCGTTTGGTGCCCAACGTGCTGGAGCAAAATCCCGTGGCACCCCCAGGGGTTAATGAGTTCCCCCTTAATCAGCCCCATCACCATCTCAGTGGGCCCCCACGTAGCGCAGGGCAGACCTGCAGGGCCCTCAGCTTTTCCAAGTGCTTTTCTCTGCTCTCCTCATGGCACTGAGCTGTTCCTTCTTCCTACAAACAGGCCAGCAAGGCCCCAAGGAGGCCCCCAAGCAGAAGCAAACTGTTACTTCTTACACTAATGAAGGTAAGTGGCCACCCAAGGGATAGCAGTCTTTTCCACCCTTAACGATTCCGTGGTTCTAAGCAATGGCTGAGATTTCAGATGGAGGGCAGCGAGAACATGGGCAGAGGTACAGCTGAGGACATACGGTCACAGAGGTCCTCCTGTAGGTTGTAGGGAAAACCCCGAAAGGCAGTAGGATGGTGCTGCAGCAGGCACTCACTCCTTCCCCTCTCCTCTCTGCAACAATCCCATGTTGCTTGCCCATGTGGGAACTCGAGGGGCTGAACTTAAAGCTTAAATGCTTGCCCCACAACTCAGCCTCTTAGAGAAATCCTGGAAGATTTCCTAACCTTTTCCTTCCATTTCTCCCTCGAGACCAGAGCAGAGCTTTGAGCAAACACCCCCAATCTCCTGCTGGGAGCATCCCGGCGTGCAGAGCACAGCACTCAAAGCCACTGCTGCCCCTTACAGGCAGTGGCCTTTGCCAGAGGCTCTCATATCCCGAGCCAAGTCATTTCCATAGCTTTGAGCCTTTTTATGTGTTATTCCGAGAAAAATCAATGAAAGACATTGATTCTCTGTTTACCGTATCTCCATCAAGGACTACTTAATAGGGCAATAAACCTCTTCTTCGAGCTGCCACGCGATCCTCGCTGAGGACTTCTGCTTTATCGCCTGTTACACTATAACAGGCTCCCATTTTTTTTTAATGAGAACTGGGAAAATCTAATTTTTTTTTTTTGAGGGCCACATCAGGGGTGACCCTGGGCTTTCTCACGGTGTGGTTTATTTGTCCTGCCGGGAAAGCAGAGAGCTCCAGTCCCTTCACAGGTCCAGAAATGCTGCCTGCTTTGCTAAAGCTGAGCCATTTCAGTTGGACTTGATGACCTTGGAGGTCCTTCCCAACACAGATGCTCCCACGACTCTAGATTTGGGCAAACATGACCTGGCCTTGGATCTGGCCTTGGCACACCAACCCTTTGGCATGATGCCACTCGCCTTCCCATTCGCTTGCTGATTAGAGCTCCCTTTCCCAGTGTGCTTGTCTCCATTTCTTTCAGGAACCCAGGTGACAGTGGAGATCCACCCCAAGGACACCTCTCCTCATTTCTTCAAGAAGCTCTCCTTTGGGAAAGGTACGTTTCCTGGCTGGGGAAGCACTGTGGCCATGGCAGAGGTGACATCCCTCCCTCTGCAGGTGTCACCCTATGAGCCAGAAGGACACTGCATGCTTGTGCTAGCTGCCAACTGCCACAACCTCACAGTGGCTTCACAAACTGTGTTGGTGTCATTGCAGGTCCCCGGAGAGTGCCCAGTCTGAGAGGCCAGGACAACAAAGGTGAGGCTGCTTGCTGCACAGCCCTGTGCTGGGGAGGGTGGCCCTGGAGGGAACCAGCTCCTTCCTCCCTTGCTGAAGATGCCACCAGCCCCTGGGCCAGGCGCTGACCATGCCACCCACAGATCCTCCAGGTGTCTGTTGTCCCCAGCCCCGGGGCTGCAATGGGAGGCATGCAGCAGCCAAGAAGCACAGAGCCCAGGGACAGCCTGGGGACTCAGAATTCATCTGTTTCTCTTTGTTCTTCTCTTGCCAAGAACTGCTCACCTCACACTTCCTTGTTTAATTTGCCAGCTTTTGAAAGGACCGAAGCCCCACGGCCACCAAGCGCGAAAGATCTGCACGGTAACTGTCTGCTGTACCCCATTCCATGCTGGCCCCTGATAGCATCATAGAGCCGTTTAAGTTGGAAGGGATCCTAAAAGATCATCTAGTCCAATGCCCCTGCAACGAACAGGGACACCCACAGCCCCCATCAGGCGCTCAGAGCCCCATCCAGCCTCACCTTGGGTGTCTCCAAGGGTGGGACATCCACCACCTCTCAGGACAACCCATGCCAGTGCCAGACAGGAAAGCCATCTCTCTTAAACCCCCCTGCAGGGCACAGAGCAGCGATCTGATTTGTACTACCACGAGCACATCCACCTTCCCAATCCTCCATACATCCACGGTGGCTTCGGGACCATCACACACTGGAGACGCTCTCACAGCCCCGTGCCCTGCTGGCAATGCTGCAGCCAGGCTCTGTGCTCACACCCCAGCTGCCCAGCTAACCTGCTGAGCTATTCCAGACCCCGCATCTGCACCAATCCTTCTCAGCCACAACCTGACAAAGATGTAAACTGATAACCAATTTCAAGAAAAATATTCCCTTCCCAAAAGGCGAAAAGTAATTTTCAGAGCAGTACGTAGCAGTATTTAAACACGTAAATCTGCTTTCTCTCTCCTCTGGTCAGCCTAATAACCCTTGGCAGGGAAAGCTGAGATAAACAAAGCTCTGCTTGCACAGGTGCCCTCGCACCCGCTGTCCCTGAGCACCCACTGTTGATGTCCCCTTGGGCAGGAGCAGCCCTCCCTTCCCCAGACAATGACCGCTTGTTTCTTCCCAGTGTATCCATGGGACAAATCCTCTTTGAAATCCCTGGCAGTGGATCTGCAGAAATTTGAGAAGCTGGATGCCTATGCATTAAAAGTAAGTCTCACTTGTGCCTCCGTCCCTCTTCCCTGCACACATCAGCAGCAGACACCCCGCTCTGGGAGGGAACCTGTGACCAAAAATACATCTTGCTCGAAACGTGGAATTAGAGCTTTGTATTTCTATTTTTAACGAAGCGTGTGCTGGCAGGTGGGCTCTCAGCAGCTTCAGCAGGACCAGGATGGGGAAGGCAGGGGATCCACCACAGTGTTTTTTCACAGCAGTCTCACAGTGCTCCCTTCTTCCAACAGGTGAACACCAAGGGCAGTGTAGAGGAGCTTGTCCAAATCCTGCTTAAACAAGCTCGGACCGACCTGGAGAAAGTCCGTGCCATATGGATGTGGATATGCCACCACATAGGTAGGCTGGGATCTTCCACTGAGAAGATAACCCTGCTGCTCCAGTTACACAGACACTGTAATTTACTCTGTATTTCGTGGGTGGTTTTGCACAAGGGCAGGTGGTGGGTGGAAGTTTGGAAGCTGTTGGAGTTTAGGAAGCATCTGGACAGCACTCTCAGACACACAGTCTGATTTTTGGCTGGTGCTGCACGGAGCCAGGGGTTGGACTCAGTAATCCTTATGGATCCCTTCCACCTCAGGATAGTCTACGATTCTGTGATGTACCCAGAAACACATCCAGAGGTTATTCCGCTGTCTCTGCTTCCACACTCCCCATCCTAGCGCATGTTTGATTTACATCTGATGGCTCTATCACCCCTACCCAATTTACTGAAGGGTGCAACCACAGCTGTCCCACTGGCAAAACAGCTGGAGCACAAAGATAAGCTTCCAGGCACCAGAGGTCAGTTATCACATCCAGAGCCCCTCTGCTCCACCAGAAGTTTCATCCTCACCACTGTCCTGAACCCATTTTCCAGCGGTTCCTAATGGTGCTCATCTTATGAACACAGCAGAGCAGTACTCCAGAGAGGCCAGCTTTCATACAACCTGTTTGGGTGCCATCTCTGCCAATACCAACACCCTTCTGACCCCATGGGAACTGCCATCATGCAGTCTCCCCTGCTTCCTCTTCCCAAACCCCAAAACAAGCAACACCAGAGTTTCAGGAGTAACCAAGATGCAAAGAGAAGGAAGGAGGCCGAAGGGAAACCTCTCCCATTCAGCCAACTGGTGGTGGCCAGTTGGGTTTGCAGAGCACTTGCACAGAGTATAAAAAAAACTCTTAGGGAAGACAGGGAGCAGTACAGCCATCCTTTCCTCACCTCCCATATGTTGCCCCAGTCCCTGTACCAAGGCCTCCTTGTTCCTCATCCCACTGAACCCTTCTCCCAGACCTCTGCCCCAAGGCACCTGAGTGAGCCCCACACAGTGCCTTGGACCAAAGGTGCAGTGGTGATGCCCCAAGGTGGGTTGGGGTTGGACTCGGGGATCTTAGAGGTCCTTTCCAACCTTAATGATTCCATGATTCTGTGAACAGCATGCCCATATTTAAGGAAAGAGGTTATGGATGCGACCAAGACTGTCCATCTTGAGCTCACCTTCCCACACAAGTTTCTCAGGCTCGGTTGCAAGGAGCCCTGCTGTGCTGCTTTTCTTATTCTCTCAACCAATCAAGGGTTCCTGCACTTCCAGGTATTAGCGTCCTCCCTACACGATTCGCTTGCAACAAACCACGGCAGGCATTTCCTAGCAAGACACTTTCCAAGTATTTTTAACACAAATTGCTTACCTGTACCCCACCAACACCCCCACTGCCCACACGCAGTGACCACCGCAGCTGGTCCCACCCCAGCCGTGCTCACAGAGATGGAAGCAGTGCCAGCACTGCCCCCACTGCCCTGCACCCCTGCTGCATGGGGCCTTGGGATCAACTCTGGTTGCCTTCCTTCCCGCAGAGTACGACGTAGTGGGCTTCCACAACAAAAGCCTGCGGCTGTGTGAACCCACGGACGTGCTGCGGACGGGGAAGAGCGTCTGCGAGGGATACGCTGGGCTCTTCCAGAAAATGTGCAGGTAAATTAGGCTCAGGAGCATTCGATGCCAGGGAGGGTTAACATCTGTTGTCATCTCCGTGCCTATTCTGTCTGCCTTTGCATTGACTGATGCGACTTTAAGCAGGGCGCAGAACTTCAGCTTTCAAACCATGCTGTGGAAAAGCAGCAAGTCCTGGAAAGGTCAATTTGGCTCCCTCCCCACTCCCTCCCCAGCATAATTTGCTTTGTGCCATCTGCTGAGCTTCGCATCGCATTAACATAATGGCAGATGAAAACACGGAGATAATTCGGTTAGCAGAGCCTGGGTTTTTCCTTCGAGTATCTGCATGTGAAGGTTAAAAGCGTGGCAGGACTCAAACCCGAAGGAAGGAGCTGCCTGCAGCACGCTGCTGGGGCAGAGGCAGGAGAAGCCTAGCAGCAGCTTCCTGCCTAAAGCCAGGTCCCCACTGCCCGAGCCCCACGCTGCTCGCAGCTGCCACCCATTGACCATCAGCAAACACACGGAAAGAACCGCCGGCTTTCCACCACCCCAAAAAACTTAGGAAGGTTTTCACCATCAGATGAACAACATCTAAAAGGAAAAGGACAGGTTTTAAGACAGATAATACCATGCCAGATGCTAACGATGCTTACACGGTAGATGCTTCCAACCAATATCCCATGACATCTGATCTTGCTTTCTGAAGAGTAAAATGAAGAAACAGGACGACAAAGTATGAATTTATAACCACATCTGATGAACCAGTTATTAGCAGTTAGGAGTGGGGGATATTATCATCTGTTCATTAAAAAAGCATATGCTTAGCGTGTTAAAAACCATCTTGCCAAGGAGCTCTCTTCCTATTTGAAGGCTACGCTGGTGCAGCCCACATCGCTCCATTTCAGCTCTGGGAGGCAGGACAGCTCCTGTCGCCCAGTTGATCATGTTTGTCAATGAGCTAAAATACTCAGCTCCTTCCCTGAGAAACCATAACCAAAGCCATCTCCTCCTTGCAAGACAACCCCCTCATTGTCTCTTCCCGTGGGTGAACCCTCCAAGTCTGGAGAAGCCAGACTTGCTTCTTTTTTCAGATGAAATCATCAAAGTCAACCTGAAACCAAAGGGAAGAAGCTGCAACTGAACTCAAATGACACCTGTAGCAAGATCCGGATCATTTCCTACTCCTCTCGAAGCAGAAAAACAACTGCTTTAACCACCTTGGTGCACCAAGCAGATGTCAGCAACTGCTTTTCTCAGCTCATTTCTTTCAGTTCCAGCTCCTTGCATTTCGGTCATTTTCTACCATCACACTGCCAAGTCAAGCAGGAGATGCTCCATCTTCCCCCTGTGTAAAGCTTTACACAAGCGTGGAGATGTGACCCCACACTATTCTCGACGATGTAGGGATACAGGATGCTGTAGCCTGCTTTTGTTCTGTCCGGTATCAGAGACCACACTGGTGCTCAGCTGCGGGGGGTTGTGCTGTAGGGTCCTGTTGTTGTGTGATGCTAGGGAGCTGCTAGCATCCTAAAAGCACCATCACCTCCACACACACACACAAAAAAAACCACTCCTCAGTGAGCACGGCCGAACTGCCAGCAGCCAGCCCGTACCACAGTTATCAGAGCTGGCTTCTTTCCAACCGTGCTAATTACCTTCCCCATAAATATCACTGCTCCTCTCCCCGTACCCAGCCTGCATTATGCAAGCAGCCTCGCTCTTGCAGCACGCAGTTTTGTCACCGAAGGTAGCTGTTCCAGCTTCTCAACGGAGAAGAAAAATGTCAGTACCGTCCTACACAAGAGACAATCCTCTCGGAGCTTGAAGTTGAGGCTAATGCTGAAACGCGACGCTAACGTTGGAGTCAAAGCAGAGAGCTCATTAACACATTGCTTGTTTAAATCCTATTTACACTTCAACAGGTATTCATTATTTATATATACGTATAAAAAACAAATGTGTATTCGTTTGTAGTTTGGGCAAGCTCAAGGCCACTCCGAAAGGAAACGCTGTCGGACCCCACAGCCCTGTGAGGTCTGAGGCCGTGGCTGCTGCCAAGCACTGGGCCTCCTGCTCCAGAGAGAGCACGAGCAAACACACTTTTAATTAATAATTACATAGGCTAATTGTGGAGAGCATCAAAGGGATTCCACTGCAGACCAAGACAGAGAGCTGCTCGTCGCTCCTCGTCTTTATCCTCCTCTCCTCCAGCCACGGTGCATCAGGCAGAGGGGCAACTTGCCCAGATGGGAAGTGAAGGGCCCCTTCCTCCTGTGGGACGTTCCCCAGCGCCGGTGCAAAGAAAAGCTGAATCCTTGTTCCCTCTCAGCGTGGCAGGGATCCAGTGCATGAAGCTGTCGGGGTACTCCAAGGGCTATGGCTACAAGATCGGGCAGAGCTTCCAGGGGAACTCCGACCACGCCTGGAACGCCGTCTATCTCGATGGGCGGTGGCACCTCCTCGACAGCACCTGGGGAAGTGGCACTGTTGATGATGCCTTAACCAAGTTCAGCTTCAGGTAATACTCCCAGTCTTAGCACACACCAAGGTGAGTGAATGGGCATGGTAAGTGACACGAGTGACAAATTTCAAGTCGCATTGCAAGAGCTGAAGCCCTGAGCGAGGCCCTTGGGTTGCCCACGCAGGGGATGGAGCATGTTTCTAAGCAGGCAGCAGTGCAGCAGCTTCTGGAGGTGCTTTGCCGTTTGCATCTTCCATCTAAGCGATGCGATGAGGTGCTGGATTCCTGGCTTCAGGCTGCCCCAGCCAGCGCCTCACTTTCTAACGCCAAGCAGGGCCTCATCACAGTGCAGTGACAGAGCACTGGAGCTGCACAGAGAGGTGGTGGATCTTCTCTGTAGTTGTTCAAGACCCTCCTGGATGCCTACCTGTGCAACCTGGCCTAGGGAGCTGCTCTGGCAGGGGGTTGGACTCGATGATCTCTGGAGGTCCCTTCCAGCCCCTACAATTCTGTGATCACAGGGACAGCCAAACACCCTGCTTTTATATCCAGAAGCATTTGGCCTCGGAGATGCCATTGTCCAGCAGTTTGCCTTGGAGACCGGAGGTTCCTTCTCTCCTTGGAGAGCTTCAAACCTACAGCCCAAAACGCTCCAACTTCCCCCCACAAAACCACCAACGCCGCGCAGCGGAAGAAACAACGGCTTATCATTACTCATTTTCCTTTAATCTCTCCCTCCTCCTTCCAGATACAACGAGTTTTACTTTCTGACTCACCCGGCTCTCTTCGTGAACAATCACTTCCCAGATAACAGCAACTGGCAGCTCCTCAAACCGACGCTGACGCTGAAGCAGTTTGAGAGCAACCTGCAGCACAACAGCGACTTCTACAAGCTGGGGCTGCTGACTGCGCACCCGCAGACGGCCCTCATCCAGACAGGTAACCCCTGCCACGAGATCAGAAGCACCGCTGTCCATCTACTAGCAAATACGACCTGGCAATGAGGTTAAATCCTTTTGCTGAGGTCCAAAAGTTTGATTTATGGAACAACGCATATTCAGGTGCTTCTCTGTGCCATGCTCAGCACCCTGAGTGCGCCCAGCAGCTCTGACATGGAGGGAGCCCTACAGGGCCCAAATCTGGGGTCACCCTCCTCAGCTCCTTAAAGGGCTACAGGATTTGAGGTGGATAGCTGAACTCCATGGATGCAAACAACATGGAGTTACAACTGAAGGGCAATGCCACCGTAGGACTTCATGCTGTCCTTCAGCAGGTTGGGGACACACTCGTAGGGCGGTGGAGGATCCCATGTCTGCGTGCCTTTCTCTGAAGCTCCTTGGGGCAGCTGCTGGGTTGAGATCAGCCTGAGCCCATCAGAGTGAGCCCGCCTCGAGCACACAGGCTGCTGGCACTTGTGCTGCACACAGGCTTTCATATTCCACAGGGACGCCTTCGGTTTACGTTCTACAGGATCAGTGCACGTTTGCAAGCCAAGGTGGCTTGGACCTCGTTCTTTCTGAGGGGCACTGATTACCACAGACAGCTGCAGCTCTGTCGTTTACCATTAGGGCAGTGGCAGTCGGTTGGGACAGGTTCAGGTTCAGATTTTTCAGAGCAGGGTGTACGTACAAAAAAATACACTGAAATCCCAATGCTGTTTCTTTCATAGAGAATGGAACAGCCACCGTATCAGTGGAGTGCCGCCCTTCCACATTATTCACCTTTAAGCTGGCGGGAACAGAAGAGCATGGCTTGTTGACCTTGAGAAAGCAGGGGATGAAGCTGGAGCTCTACCCTCAGAAGACGGGACGCCAGGAGCTGCAGATCTTCGCCAGGCCCTCCAAATCCACAGAAGAAGTCTACACCTGCGTGCTGGAGTACATCGTGGAGTGCAAGTCCGTGGACAAGAGCAGGCGCTTCCCAAAGGACCTGCACCAGCCCGTGGGGCCGAGCTGGTTCACGGAGCGGCAGGGCTTCCTGCGGCCCTCGCACCCCGACCCCATCATCCACACCAACGACGGGCGCTGCTCCCTCACCTTCACCCTGGGGAAGGACATCAGCATCCTGGCCTCGCTGCACGCCGACAGCAGCGGCCTGAGCGAGGAGACGGGCAGGCAGCACATCATGCAAATCCACCGCGGCAACCAGGTTGAGTTTAAGGTCCACCTGCCCCACGCGGGGAGCTTCGTTCTGAAGTTCTTCACCAAGAAGAAGTCAGACCCCGGCAGTTACAGCTTCGCCTTCAACTACCTCATCACCTGCCTGAACACCGAAGTGAAGTGGCCCGCCTTCCCGCTGAGGTACAGCAAGTGGGCTGATGGCTACGAACTGCTGGAGCCGCTCTCCAGGCTGCTGCCGGCCAACCGCAACGTGCAGTTCAAGCTCAAAATGCAGGGGATATCGAAGGTGCTGGTGCAGGCGGGGGACACCTACACGCTGACCCTGAGCAGAGACGGCTTCTGGGAGGGGACGTGCAACACGGCGGGGTGCACGGAGCTGTTTGTCATGGTGCACGAGAACGCCAACCACGGCTACTACTCACACATCCTCAAGTACGACGTCGAGGCGCAGTAAGGCCTCTTCCTCGTTCCCCAACTCTCCTGCACCACCCAACGTGCCCGAAACCAATACTGCTTTAGGAGACTGTTTGTTCCCTCGAGCGTGGCTGTTCCTTCAGCCAACGCAGAGCAACGCTTGCGTCCTCCTGCAAGACCAAGGGCTCAGAGGAGTTCAGAGGCAGAAAATCCCGCCACAAAGGGATCAACCCCTCACCCATGTTTCAGTAGCACTGCCCAGGCAACGCTTTGGAGAAACCAACGGCTGCCATGGCTGCTTCCCAAACTACGGACCATAAGAGAAGTCTTAATGACTACTTAGAGAAGAACCCTCTGGTTTTGAGCAGCACTATAGGACATGGGGAGTTTCAGGTTATTAAAACCAGGTTTCAGACATCCCAGGAGAGAGAAGTGTTGGGAAGGAGCTACAAAGTGACGTTTTCTTGTGCACTTCATTGTCTTACACATCTAAGTGATACTGCAAAATGACTTCTTACGCTGAATCTTAAACAAAATGATTTTTACCTTTTTATATTAGAGTATTCAAATTGTAAGCACTTTTCTTCTTCTGTAAGATTAGCACTGTAATCGTATCTCAAGCATAGAGGCGTTTGCAACAATTAAAAACATAGCAGCATGGAGAATAAAGCCCTTGGTAGTCGCTCCTTCCTCCAACT
Organism: Cyrtonyx montezumae; assembly: GCF_038088225.1. Lineage (NCBI taxonomy): Eukaryota > Metazoa > Chordata > Aves > Galliformes > Odontophoridae > Cyrtonyx > Cyrtonyx montezumae. The sequence continues at coordinate 3,297,909 of NW_027072056.1, read as the reverse complement.
TGTCCATGCAGAGCTGGGACTGCTGAGCTCACGGGGCTGTGTGGGGCCGAGCAATGGTATCACTGTGTACAGCACATCCCATACCCTCCTCCTGGAGAGCCACAGTGATACTGGAGCTCACCGCCAGCACACACCATAAGATGTTTTCATCCACCTCCAATGTTAGTGCGACCTGACGGACGTTGTGTTTGCTCTTGGATTTGAAATAAATCTGTTCTGGTTTTGCATTCAGTTTCATTGATCGAACGATAGGAACTCCTCCTCGCAAAGGGGCAGTTTTCAGTACAAATGTGGGGGTTATTCCAGTGCTTCCCTCGTCCCCACCAACCACGTGAGAGTTGTTTGTACTTTGAGACAAGGAGGCTCCATACGTGACACTGCTGAGATCCCCAGGTCCAACCCCACCGTGCCCATGTCCCTCAGTGCCACATCCCCACAGCTCTGGAACACCTCGAGGGACGGTGCCTGCCCCACCTCCCTGTGCAGCTCTGTGCACTGCACTTTCTAAGAAATTCTTCCTAATATCCAACCTGAACACCCCCTGGTAGAACTTGAGGTCATCACCTCTCATCATAGTGCTGTTACCTGGGAGCAGAGGCTGACTCCCAGCTTGCCACAACCCACTCTCAGGTATGGAAGTGAGTTTCAGCTGCAAACAGAACTATGGTGAGCAAACTGCCACTTTTGTCTTTCCAACAAAAAGCAAACATCTGTCTCAGCATCTCAGACATGTGATTCTTTGGTGCTACTGGAAGCACGAGTTCAAAGGCAAAAAAAAAAAAAATAAAACCACCTCCTTCTCCATCCTTATTAATGATACAGCTGCCAGGCCCTAACCCAGCAGCTCCCCTGCAGCCAGCTGCCTTCTTTAGATCAACCTTTTACAGCTCACCCCAGTTTTTGTCCAAACTCCCCATGACCAACAAGTTCTTACCTGAGATGTTCCAGGAACACCAACCCACGGGCAGCTCTGAGCAGGATCCCAGGCCAAAGCTGTTTGCAAAACGCACGACCACGCGGGCAGTTAAATGACTCACTGCAAGAGCAGCACTGAGAGAATCCAAAGGTTTCATCTTTGTTCAAAGAACTGCAAAAGAAAGGCAAAATAAAAGAACGTGTTGATTCAGAAGTCCTCCACCTTTCCAATTCTGAAGCGTAGACATCACCTTGCCCAATGCCCAACGCATCTGCTGAACCCAACGGAAAGGAACTGGAAGGTGAGGGGGAGGGACATTTCCATGCCTAGCTTTGTCTGTGCAGAGGTTGTAAAGGCTCAGCTATGGGAAGAGTTGCAGCACACCCCTGGAAGAAAGGCAGCTTCACAGTGAACGAGTTCTCTCCACTCATCCTCCTGAGCAAGGGCTCAAGGAACAGGTCTCAGACGCACCCCAGTGCTGCAGCTCAAGCGGACTGGACAGCATCCAAGGCAGAGCCCAGATTGAAACAGGCTGAGAGCAGCACACAGCAGCTGTGATCACCTCTGCTGGGCAGATGGATCTCACTCACTTGTGCGTTCCCCTCCCATTCGATTTCATTGTTCCAACTACTTTCTTTTCCGAGAGCTGTGGCCACAATCAGAATACAGCCATTCATTTTCCAGTTATCTTGCAGTACTTCAAGCAACAGGCAAGCAAGATGAAGAGGCCAAATGCCACACAAACAGCAAAGAGCAGATGAACCAGGAAACAGTAAGAAATTCCACTAAGGGAAAAATAACTGGAGAAAACACGGGTGGCCTAAAGGAAGAGGAACTCTATTTCTTGCCTCTTGAAGAACATGACTAGAGGGAAAGGATGGAGACGGTTTAAACTGCTCATCAAAAGCTCCTGATGAGAATGCAAGATAAGCCAAAACCTTTGCTATGTAAATTCACAGGAAGAAGAAAAGGAAAGTTTTTCCACTTCGCTTTATTTCAACGCTTTCACATGTATAAAAAAAAAAAAAACACTGAAACATTTAATTTCACATTAAATTTAGAAAACGCTTTGCTTCTAAAAACACTGAAGTCTTTGCAGGTGAGCACACAAACACGAATCTCTGCCACTGCCTCCTAGCCCTTGGAAGCTGACCAACACGTGGTGGGGGCACAGTTACTGTGCTGGAAAGCCCTCCATCAGATCAGACATGTTTGGGGAGCTCCTGCATCCCAGCACGCAGCCTGCTGACTCAGCTCCTCAAGCTCCAACTGCAATTACTCCACAGATACCCCCCTCTGCTGCAGTCTGAAACACCGTGCAAGGAAAGCAGCACTCCAACTGAGTGCACTTTGAAGAAGCATTATTCCTGGTGTCCATAGTGTCTCAGTGTCTTTTCACTCTCTTTTTTCAGTTCCTCTATGTGAGCATCCAGGCATTCCAGGATGTGCTGAGATCTCAGCTCTTCCTCTTCTAGGTACTGGGCAGCTACTGAGCCAGCTGAAGACGTAGGCAGGACACACTGAAGAGAGAAAGGGACATCAAGTGTTTGGTCACTTCAGGTTTCAATCGGAAACACTGCCAAGCAGCAAGGCACCCAACTAAATACCTCACTAACTGAACAACCCCCTCTATGGGGCTGCATCTATGGGACTCGGACTGGTATCATTGCTAATGCCCCTCCCAGCAGCCTCACAACAGGGGTTCCCCAGAAGAGAAGGGACTGCCAAACTGGGTGAGCACCAGGAATCTCTCTGCTTCCTTTTATTCTGCATTCATGGCTTTCTGCTGCAGCCCCAAAGGGATGCACAGCCAAACTCCTGTGGCAGCTCAGCAAACACCACTTCCATTCAGCCAGCAATGAACCATTCCAGACTCTTTCCCTCACAGTCAGTGATTATTCGTGCTGCTCATATCACTTACCCTCGAGTTCTGAGCTTACAAAAATAACCCTGTTAAGCACAGCTTAAATAAAGGGTTGAAGAGAAGCTTCCTGCACTGGGGCTGGCAGGTGAATTACAACGGTGCTGATTTCCACTACAGAAAACTTGCCCCAGTGTCTTGGCAAGACAGAGTAACTGGTTATTTCCCAGCCCTGCAGTCCCATGGCTTTCTGGCCTTCTATCAACAAGCAGGAACAAAGAATAGCAGAAAAAAGGCTGCAAACAGTAATCCAACCTCCCCTGCCCCACACAAAGCCTCCTCTCCTGAGGTTTAAGGAACTGATTCAAAGACACAGGCACCCAACCGTGAGCACGGAGTCCCAGTTATCATTTGTGCTTCCTTAAAAACTTTCTTTCTCCCTCTCAGACCATACTGAGAGAAACACAGCACATTCCCTTCTACTACATACCAACCCCTAGGGCTCCTCAAGGTCTGAAGTGGAAGTGTTCACACTTCAGTGCTTCTCCTGCAATCTGAAGAGCTTCCATTCAGAATTCACAGCCCTCTAAGTTCCCAACATCTATTTTCTGGGCGTACCCACAAGCAATTTCAGCCTTGAAACAATTAAGACCTATTTTTGGTCTCAATAAGACCTACAGACTTGACAAGCCTCCTCTCACCCATGCATGAGCCTCAGAGACTCCACTCTGGGTTCCCCACCAATTAAAAATAGCCGTTGTCACAGCTTACAGTACACAACCAGGGAGGAAGAAATCTCTACAGACTGCTTGCGACCACACACCTGGAGCAAGGATTGGTGCTCAGGCTTCAGCCCTTCCCATACTGCAGCCCTGCTTTGACAAACTCAGCCTTAGTGCCCCTCTTCTACCTCGTGCCCCTCCAGTCAGTCTGCAGGCCAGCAATCACAGCAGGCATTGAGATACATGGTCTTAAATACCTCAGGCAAGAAGCACTCGAGCCCAGGTTTCATGCATGGTGGGCAAATGCTTCCACAGCTGAGCTGTGTTAAGAGGATGGAGAAGGTGCAAACACTGCTTCCTATTCAAAAGATCACTGACTGGGAAAATAACAAGCTCTGCTTGTGCAATGAAGCACTTATTCCATGCTCTCTTATCAGAAATGGTGCAAAGTGCAACGTGCTGACTACTGCAGACCCAAACCAAACTCAGTCCCAAACTAAAAGCTCAAGCAGAATTCTGAAGCAACAAAACAGGTTGTGGTGCAGACTGATGTACAGCACAACTACAGGGAGATCTGTGAGCTTCTGGAACGCGCTTAGTAATTGTAGCTAACAAAACCTTTCCCCAGAGAGTTCTGACCCGTTATGACATGACTCCCACTGTCCAAGTCATAACCATCCAGCAGTGTTTTCTCCTCCCTGTTTTGGGTTCGACATATGCTTGCAGAATCACACACCACACAGACAGATCATAGATTCAAAGATGTCTCCTTTTGCCACATGAGCTCTCAGTCACGTTGTCGAATGGCAGAGAGCTTCTATAAACTGCTTACCAAAGGTGCAGATTCTTGCTCGTGGTTTGAGTTGGACTGCATGGATGCTCCATCTGGAAAATCTTTGCCATCATCCAACACAAGGAGCAAAGAATCTGTTCCCTGCAGGACAACTGGAGCAAGGGTAGATGACTCTGCACAGCTCTTCCTGCTGGTCTGAGTGGGTAGCACAGGGACCACAGCTCCCATTTCAGCAGGCAAAGGCTGCATCTTCCATCTCTGATGGTGCTGAGTAGTCTTGTCAGGCTTGTGATGTACTTCCTCTGTTTGTTCATCCTGTTTATGCTGTGACTCCTGAGCTGTCCTGCAAGGCAGGTATGAAAACTTAACTGCTTGACAGTTTGCCTCTTAACAGCTGAACTCCAGCAAGAACTCACACAGAAATAACAGTTAACACCCAGTTTACTGATAGGCAGTTTGCACTGTCAGAGCTATCTCTCACTTCCATACGACTCCCTGATGCACATCTAGTCACCAGGGAATTCTCTCACTCTCCTGCTACTGTAAATACCAAAAGCTACCATGTGTACACATCCTAGAAAGGAGAGGAGCACAGCCAACCCTGCCAAACCTAATCCCTTCACCAACAGCAGCACGTACTGTTTCTCTATCTAGAACAGAAGCAGACAAACACTAGCTGGCTTTGCAGAATGCAAATCAGCTGGGACTAAAAGCTACTGCACTACTTCAAGCATAAAGGCAGATTCCAAAACAGTCCTTTTTGTTCTCCCCTATATAATATGCACTGGAGAAAGATGCTGTTCGTAAAGCACGTCATTAAAATCCCACGCATCTCCACTCCTTCTGTTCTCCTTCATGGTAAGGAAACAGCATCCTTGGGTTATGCAAGGCTCACCTGTACTGCATATCCCCAGGCTGAGGCTCTTTGCTTTGCAACTGCTGAGCAGTGCCCTCAGGATGACTCTGGCAGACCTGGGTTGTGAGCTCCAGTTTCGCTCTGGCCTCTGCTAGATCCTTCTTCACCTGCTGGTTCTCCAATTTTAATTTGTTCAGCTCAGCAACATCATCTTCACTGAGTGCTCTCAGGGTGGCATCTTCTCCCTAACAGAGAAGGGCTGATGTCAAACGTAGGTTTCGCAATTCCTTAAAACATCCTGCGATCCTATTTTTGACTTGCAAAATTTTCACAGCTTTCAACAAAGCAAATCAATTTTAAATGCCTCGCTGTGTCTGCACTGAGACAATATGCCTGCCCCCAGGTTGGGGAACTACAGCACTGGGTCCTTTCCACCCCCCCTTCCCCGTGTGTACCTCCAGCACATCCAACTCCACCATTTCCAGCATCTCTGAGAGGTGACAGTTTTCCAGCCACAAGGTTTCCAGCTGAACTAGAATCACCTGAGGAGACACAGAGGCAAACAACAGCTCAGAAATAAAGAACACGACGTGTGCGTGCAGCATCACAGCCATTCAAAAGAATTCAGTGCCACTGCTTGTCACAGCTTTGAAAAAGCAGGAAGACAGGTCCACCACCAACGAGAAGATGTCACCAGAAGGCTCTCAAGGGCTTGGTTGGAAGGCTGCAGGCAGAAGGGAATTATGAAGACAGCAGGGTGGTATTCCAAGCCCTTGGATTCCTCGAGGAGACAGCACACGAGCCTCTGGCAGCTTTTACCCTGTGCTCCACTGCCTTCTTCTCTGCTCTTTCAATCTCCGTCCTCAGCCGCTGCTCTAGGTCTGACATGGAGCTGGAGATGTCCCTCTGCTGTAACTCCTCTGTCAACCTCAAGATCTCCTTTTTCATCCCTTCCAGCTCACCTCTGTGAATTTCCTCATCCTGAGAGAGCTGCTCCTTCAGCTGGAGGAAGATAGGCAAACAGCACACAAGAGCTTTTAGAAGATGTTTCAGCAAAACAGGAAAGTCCAAGCAGCAGAAAGCAAAAAGCTCTATGCAAAAACCATGTCCTTCCTGACTGAAAACCACCTCATCCCAATCCTTCTCCACACCATGAACAAGACATGAGCTGCACGAGCAGCCCCCAGTCAATGAGATCACAGACCCTTGAGCTAATGCCATTCCCCCCCAGTGGCCAACACAAGGCCCAGTACCTTCCCCTGGCTATGTGCAGCAACACTTACATAACACAGATGAGCAGTCTGCCATGCTGCCTTGCTATGGCAGAGATGGTATCTTTAAATAGCCTTAGCTTGACCTTTCTTATTTGAATTTGTCCAAATGCTTTTGATTCAATAGTAGCTTGTAGCAGCTAAAGCTGCCCTTGGCAAATGCCCACAAGCTAGCTATGCACAGGGTAAAAATACATCTCTTTGTTTTCCTAACTCCATTTGATGACCACTAGTCCCCGTATTATGAGAGAATAATCATTCTCTATTTATGTTCCACATGATAGGCATGACTTTATTTTTAGTACATTCAATCTCATTTATCTCTTTTCCAGTTTGGTAAGTCCTATTCCATTCAGCTGTTCCTCATATAAAAACCACACCATCCTTCTGGTTACCTTTTTCCATACCTCATCTTGTTTTATTAAATTCCTTTTGAGGCACCAGAGCCAAACTGCATACACCACTCCGGTAGGCACACCAAATGTTTATTCAATGCAGAATGACAACGCAGTGCAATCTCTTTGTAGTATTCTACATCGTTAACCAGAAATACTGAGCACCCAAACCTCCAGGTTTTGCTCTAGAACATAACTGGAAACCATAGCTCAAGTGGGACGGATGTGTTACAGCAGCACCCATTCCTTCCCTGCTCCTCTTCTAGTCCGGAGCCCGCAGAAGGCTCCAGCTCAGCATTCTGGGCCTGAATTCCTTTGCACTGTTGCCCCTCCAGCATCAGTTTGAGACCCTCCAGCTTACACAAAGCAAGCTGCACAGCCACACACAGCTCACAAACTTGTGAAACCACTCCATCTTCCCTTGGCCACATCTGTTCCCTGCCCTTCGCGTGTCCCTGCCTCCACATCAGCCCTGGCCTTGGCTCCCATCCACGCTTTGCTAACAGAGCACCGAAGCCTCTGCGAGGCACATGACATGCACGAGGAATTGCTGACTCCACAAATGCCTTTCCCACTCTCCGGGAACAAAGTGATGTTACCTTTTTAATCTCCGCCTTTGACTTGGTATGCTGCTCTTCCGTGGACTGCAGCTCTTTGATATTCTCAGCCAGCTCTTCACTCAGCTGTACACACCTCGCATTTGAAGGTACCAGGCTGGGTGCCAAATGTAAAACTACAGATTAGAATACCCCACGAAGGAGAACATGGTCAGGAGAAACTTTGATCTTCCAAGCAGTCTCTCATGTCCGTCATAACTGAAACTGGACTCTAAGCAATCCTTTGGGCTCACGTACCAAAATCCTTTTGAAAGGGATGGGGTTGCTGATTTAATAGATACAGTGGTTTCTCATTTGCTTCTTTGTCATAACGAGATTACCAGCTTCCCATGCGAACATCTGTCTGAAAACCACCAACTCAAAGAGGAAAACTCATTTCTAATCCTCATTTCACGGGTTTAGATCAGGTTCTTACAAGCTGCCTGACAAAGAATCCATAACCTATTACAAATGAAGGTGCTAAGCCTAAGCAAGCCAAAACCCTGCGAACACCCACAGCGTGCAGTGAAAAGCAGCCAGCCAATTAGCTAAACAGCCTCGCTATTAAACTCCAAAATGAATAGCATTTGATTTCTTTAGCCCTTTGATATTTTAAATAAGCCTACCAAAAAAAAATAGAAAATCAGAGAGACTGCTGAACCTGATGAATACAAAACATTTGGCATTGCATTGTTACCCGAGTTTCATCACAGAGCTGGGGGCAGTGAGCAGATAGCTACCTGTCCTCCAGGTGAGTCACCTCCGCCTGCAAGTGCTGCTCCTTCTCCTGGGCAACATCCAGCTGCAGGAGCACGTGCTCCAGCCCTGGGGAAGACAACTGCTCCTCCTGCAAGCGTTCCTCCAAGGCCCTAAGCAGAAAAGCTCAGTGTCAAATCCTGACAGCGCTCCGGCACTCAGCTGGAATTGCCAGAAGGTCTGACCACAAAAAAGCAGAAACCGTGCTCATCATCACCGTGCTGCCCTCACAGAGTGCAAAGCTGACTCCTTCCACGCTTTTTCCTGAGAGTCAGTAGACTTCAAGAGCCAAGAGCAGATTTCTGTTCACCACCCTGGGCATCAACTGATACAGATACGAAAGTGCTGCTTCTGTCCTCAGTGGGAGAACCTGGCATATACACCTGGACACAAGAGCAAAAGCACCAGCAAAACACGGATGCTACCTGATGAGGATTTCCTTTGTGCGAAGAGTTTCAGTCACCCTGGCCAGCTCCTTCTGCAATTGCTCCTGGTGCAGCTTCAAGCTGTCAATGAAATCCTCCTGAGACTGTAAGGTGGCTCTGAGCTCCATCTTCTCTTCCTGTAACACCTGCAGGGGAAGAAGAAATGGCTGCTGCAAGGTGGACTAGATTGGTCTGTTGTTATGAGAGGTTGAACAGACTTTTAAGGAACCCTCACAAACACTGCAGAGCACCACGTGGGTACAAAGGCAGCTTTGAGGTGAATGGGGAACTTCACAAAGTCTTACACAGCCTCACTGCTTCACATTCAGTTTCCCACCAATTCCTCCACTGACCTCAAGCGTCTTCTTGGATTGCCTCAGTTCTTCTTGAAGCCTCAGCTGGTCATCCAGAATCATCTGATTGTTTTCAGTCAGATCATCCACCCTCATGTTAAGCCTCTCCACCTCCAGCTTGTGGGCACAGATAGTGTTGTTGGCTCTCTGCAGCTCGCTGGTTAAGTGCTGGATCTCTGACTGGCTGGCCAGCTCCCCCGACTCCAGAATCTGCATCCGACTGGCAAGCTGAGTCTGCTAACAGCAATCAGTTTGCAGTTGCTTGTATCAGTTCCTATTAGCAAACTGGCATTCAAGTGAAATTCTAGATACTACAGCACAGCAAAACTCTGCTCAGAAATGCCACCTTTCATGGTTTCACATGAAGCCTGACTGTGTGCCTTCCAGGGATAGGGAAGCACTGTTCCAGGGCTACAAGGCAGGGAATGCTTCAGAAGGCAGACAGAACAAAAAACCCAAGGGGCCCCTCTGATTCCAAAAGAGCTTCAAAGAGGGTCCTTGAAAAGAGGATCTCAAATCACTCAAGCTCAGGACAAACTGCCTGGCATTTCCTGCCCATTCACTTAAGGCTGTACCAAAGACAACAACTGCATGCAAGCTTTGCAAACACCATGCACAAGCTAGACACGACCTGACCATTAGCTCCACACCAGGTCAGAAAGCAGCTCCAGGTGCACGGGGAGAGAATAAATTAACCCACCAAGCAGATCAAAACCTGAACTGGGTGTAACCATCAATTACGCTGTGCTTCATGCAGCGGAGTACGTGCTTCTGACAGCCTGCTCCAGTGCTCGCTTTTGAATGTTTCATTGTTTTAATGGCAGACAAAAAGAAATAAATATCGTAGTCATAAGGAATACATGAGTAGCAAACAAAGCGTGCGGGTGTTATTTACAAGCACAACACTTCAGTTCATAGCATTTCTTTCCACGTAGCTAACCGTGGGTATTTAATCAGCCAGCTCTCGTGTAAGAACCATTCCCTTCACCTATTCCCTTTTTGTATAGTGCCTTATAATTTTTAAAGGCTGAAGCAAAGTATTGGAGCAGTCCTTTCCTCTTGATTTCTAAGAGCTGCGGTTCCTGCCGGCTTCAGCATCGCTCCTTGCATGCCACGCAGTGCAGCACAGAAATCAAGGTTCCCCCCTTGACTTGGAGGGCTGTGAGTATTGCAGGGAGGGGCTCAGCCCTGTGTGAGACTGCCAGGCTGCAGTGACAGGCGTGAGGAAAGCCAGCTGAAAGATGGATGTGGTCTCAGTGTGACCTCATGCCAGAAAACAGCCACAAAACGCACTGAAACATCCCAGAATTGAGCCATTTCAGGCTGGGCTTTCCAAAGAGACAGAGGGCTCAGGCGGTCTGCACGCAGGAACTGTGCACCTAACTCACCTAAACTGCACAGGAAAAACCACCCCAAACTTGTGTTCTTCTGCTGAACAGTCCCTCTGTGCGCTCCAAGGACGCATCTGTTCTCAGACAATTGAGCTATCAACGATACAAAGACAGCAGAGCAGCAGGACCTTCTGCTCAGCAACTTTCTCTGCATCATAGATCTGCTGGTGTCAGCCTCTCACAAAGCCCCTGTCAGAGCCAGCTTCAGCCCTGTCATCACACACGTCCTCCTTGCAGGGGCTCCCACTCAAGAGCAGCTCAGGAGCCCATTAAGCGTGAAGTCCCCAGCAAGAGCTTCTTATCAGTGTCTGCTGTGACTGTGTCAGTGTGACAGCTGCTCTCGAGGTCAATTCACCTGGCTCTGCTGCAGCACCACTAACTCACCCAACCATCAGCTTTTCAGGGACAGCAGCCCCATTTACTGCTCGCCTCCAGATGAAAAAGAAAGGGGAAAAACAGCTCCGGAAAATGCTGTTACTTCAGCGCTTTGTGGAAGTATCTGTCATTGGGGAAGACTGACTTTCAACCTCATGCGCTGAGCTGGACACGAACCTTGACCTTACTTCAGCTTGACCTAACTTCTGCTGGCAGACTCCACACTCTTTTTTCCACACTACACTTAGACACGTAAACCTTATTCCACTGGGACACTAGAAGTCACATCAACAGCACCCTAAACTGGATTCAGGCCTGAGAGATTTCACTCTCCTCTCCCTCCTTCCCCCTCCCTGCCCTCTCACCTGCTGCACACCCAGAGCACAAACTTTCAGCACGCATTCACCGCACCTGAACGAGCTCAGACTGCTCAGCCAAAGCCTTCCTCTGTGCTTCCAGCGAGGCCACCTGCTGCTGGTAAAGCAAACGCTGCTTCTCCCAGTCAAGTGATTTCTGACGGAACTCCTGCAAGGACAGCAGGGTTGGCTCAGAGCAGCACATCACACAGCTGACAGGACTGCCCCCATCCAGCTCGTACCCGTGTTTGCTTTCTCTCTCCACCACAACCTCACACTCCCTCCCCACCCTGCGGCAGCACCGTTAACCAGTCACACGATGCACCAACTCAGCAGTACAGAACCCCTCTCACTGTGCTTGGCCACGTTTCCCTCCCTCCCAAGTTAAAATATGAGTGTCAATTACTGCTGTTTCCTAAGGTTAAGTGCTAAAAGATTCACAGCTCGCTGCGTGGATGTGCTGTCTGTCTCGGAGGTTTCAGAGCTTCCAAACCAGGCCACCACTGGAATCACTAGCAAACACTAAGGGCAGAGATCTAACAATGTCCTCTGCTCCAGCAACTGGATGCTACATCCTGTATGTGCCTCTGTTAGCTGTGTCTGCAGGGTACACTGGAGAAAAACGAGCATGGCGGAGCCCAGCACAGCAGGGAGATTAAAGGATGAGATGTGGCTGAGAAAAAGTTTCACTTGTAGCTCTTCCTCCCTCGAAGAAGTGAGATGACAGCCTCACCCCACGGGAATTCATTCCACTCCCACAATTAATTACTCTTCCAGCACTTTCTTCCTTTTACTCAACTGAAGAATAAGAACTTTGAAATAGTTTACCCTGTGCACTTAAGTGGCCTCAGTGCAGGAAACAGTATTTATTGCACGGGCAATTGAGAAGAGCTACACCAAGCACCTCTGAACCACGATTCACACTACCCTTCCTAGCAGTCTGTACAGAGTCACCAGGGGAGCCCAAAAGTCAGTGCATACATGTGAACTGATCAGCAGCTGCTTCCCCATGACCTACCTCCAGCTTCCTGGTCAGTCGGCCCATTTCAGACTGGTCATCCCCTTGCCTCCTGTTATCCTCTTCTCTAGCTTCTCTCAGCTGTTTCTTCCGCAGCTTCTCATAGCTTTTCCTCAGCCTGGCCAACTGCAAGAATTCAGTGAAAGGGGCAACTTTGTTCCAGGCCGCCGGGCAGGAATTAAATAGCACATTGAGGGAAGGCAAACAAAATAGCTTCACGCAAACAATTCCCCCAATCAAGGCCACACAGCTTGCAAATGAAGATTTCTATTTGTATAATGAGCCTATTATACTGATAGGATCACAAAATACGCTGAGTTGTAGAAGAGGAGCAGGATGCCACGCTTAAGTCATGACATCAGCAGCTCCAATTAGACCTCTGTCTTATCACAACGAGAGCATGACTAAAATGTGGATAAGATGGGGCTCTGCGTGTAGCTGTTAACATGGCACCTTCTCTCTCTACAGGCCCAAGGCACCGTAGCAGCAGCAGAACCTGAGGTCCATGTCTTAGTGCCAAACACGGGGGCAGCTCTACACGGAATGACAGTTTCTTTGAGGTTCAAGTGAAGCCCAGGTGAGACTCTCCCACTCAGCAGGAGAAGGAAGACTTGAGAACTGCCATCATACATAATATCAACACTACTTCATCTGTCATCCTCTGCTTAGATTCACTATGTATTTCACAATAACTGGAAAATGCCAACAGAAAATAACACTCCTACGCCTACTGCTAGAATGCTAAACTCTTATTAGAAGCAGGAATGAGGAAAAAACCACCGACATTTAAATGACCCTCTGTGCAAATAATCACTTGCAACATCCGCAGATTTCTCCATCTGATGAGCTTCCCAACTCAACTATTTAAACAAGTTAAGTTTCAAAATGGTCACTACGAACTTCAGAAGACATCATTCCCATAGTGGGAACCGATGGAGAAAAATAAGCCCACGGAAGAACACGTGAGAAGAGCTAACACCTCAATCGAGACCTCGTGATTCAGGAAAGGTTCCCCAGGGCCCTGAGTCAGCAAGGTGCTTAAGCACAATTCAGTGGGAAGGGACAGGCTGTGTTTTGCCAGATGAGGCAGATTACAAGTACTGGTGTTTATTCTTTCAGCAGCCCCAGTGAGGTGGACACTGTACCTGTGATTTTTGGTAACGGTGGTGAAATGAGATAGAAAGAATTTCCCCGGACAGTACTAACAACAGAAGACTGAAGAATACTGCAGCTTAATGCTGCCTATATTAATACTCTGAGGGTAAAACACCAGTGCACTGCAATTTTAACCACAAGACGCACACCCTATTTTTCCCTCTGCAATTCAGGCTGATCTGGCCAAAGCTTAACTCTTAACTTAACTCTCCTTAGCTTAACTCTGCAGCCTATCCACTATTTCCAGTGGGAACACCTACTGTTAGTCATACTGAGCAGTAAGGTGTTGCAAATGAGGACAGATGTCTTCTGTCACCAAAGCCGAGGCTACCAAATTAATTTATGGCTTACAGTGAGCATGAACCAGGCTGAACTCTCCGAGAGGAAAGGTCAGTGCCCTGCTAGCTGCTCGTGCCACTTAACTCACTGCTTCTGACAAGCACGTGGAGACGGGCAGAGCAGAGGCACAAGCATGGAGTGCTGCTGTGCTGCCTGCAGGACCCTGTGTGTGTACCACCTTGTGGTGAACATGGAGCTTTCAGAGATGGAAGCTCTGAAACAACTTTTTTTCCAGGTATCGTCTGAGCATTCTTAGGTGTCGTGTTTCTTTTTTTAAGCATGTTAAGCCTGATATGCTTTGAGAGATGGGGTCGGTCCCCATCATGTAAAATCAGACTCAGTGGAAGCAAAGAGATGATGAGACAGCGTACTGATCTCATCTCAGTTTCTCCATTCGATCAAGGCCAGTTACACCACCACCCATTTTAATTTAAGGAAATGCTGAAGGAGCAAACTGCTGCTGCCTGTACCCATAGCAACTTCCATAGAAGCACTATGGTGACTGGGATTGGAGAACAGAGGACGTTTTTGCACTGAACCTCTGCAGATGTCTAATGCACGAAAACTGCAACTTACTACATATTTCTATTCCTGCACATTTCTTCACTGCCAAGTTCCCCTGAGGTGCCAAGAAGAGGGCTATCGAAGCACAAAAGCATCACTTTGTGCTCAGCACTCTCTTCTGTAAGAGCATAAACACCAAAAGAATGCAAAGCTTAAAAACCACAACAGCAACAATGCCAAGCATTTCATCTATCTGATCACACATCAACTGGGAACTAAGAACCAACCTTCCCTTTTGAAAACTTACCTCCTCTTGGAACTTCTTCAGCTGCTGTTCGTATTCCCTAACCAAGCCCTGCTTGGCTGTTTCCATGTCTTCCAGCTGCTGCCGTAACTTGCCAACCTGAATGAGGAATTAAAAAGCAGGTGAATAAAATAAAGACTTCTCTGTCATTAAATACAGGGATCAGTCTTCATTTTGTAAGTACAGACAGTGGTAGAAGAGGTAGATGAATGTTAAGAGATCCCAGTTTTCCAAGCAAGTGCATGTTTCAATGGGGTGAGTTCTTCTGAAACAAATTAAGGTTATGCCTCTGTCTCTGGTGGCCTGTCTCTGTTCTGGTCTCATGTTTTCAACCAGTTTCTGCCTTTCATTTGGTGACATGAAGCTGACACTTTTGGCCTGTGTCAAAACGTTGCTCCTCTTTGTCATTTTCATCTAAGTGTTTATTATTAGCACCCATTATGATTTCAAACTATCTACCAAGAGAAGAGACAGCTGCATTGTTCTCTTACTGCAGCAAGATGAAGCAGAGATCCCAAATAACGCCTGGACTAAGAAAGAAACAGTGCTTTGAAGCTCCTGGGAAAGACTTCCCTTCTACTGATCCACATCATCCTCCTATTCCTCTTCCTTTTTGTCCTTGATCCTTTTCCCTTTCCCCATCCACGACTCAGAGCATCCACCTCTCTAACTACAGTCTCAGAGCACAGTGAGCCAACAAACATGCAGCACAGTCAAACTGGAAGAAATCATTAGCAAAAATTCATACCAACAAACCGAGAGTACGAATATACTGCAGCAGTGCTTTTAACTGTAATGCACAATTTTGAAATCAGTGCTGGCTTTTGGTGGCACCACGAGAGGCTCTTGCCTTAACTTAGCACAGCTATTTGCAAATGCTGACTCTTTGCTTTGGCTTGACATCTAAGCTAACATAAAGAAACAGCAAAAAAAAAAAAAAAGGCAACTCAAATCTGTTGAAATGAACAGAAATGCAGATCCACACAACGCCAACAGACTCTGAAGTTCAGTCTTCGTGTACCTCTTCATGTTTTTCCTCCAGGGCAGCCTTGGCACAGGAAAGTTCCTGCTCTCGAGCACCCAAGCAAGCTTCCAGTGCCTGGGTCTGTTCCTCCCACTCCGTCTTCTTGTGAGCCACCATGATGTCGATCTGCTTCATCAGCTCCTGCAGCTCAGCTTCACAGGATGTCAGGAACATACTGCTGGAAGGGACCGAGCTTCAGGTCACAAGGAGGAGTGCAGGGATCCTGCATCCCCACACCAGTGATGCCAGCAGAGCAGCACTGAAGGGACCAGCACCTAAGGCAGTACTTTAAGCTCTGGGCAAGTTAGCTTGCAGTGAAATATATGGAATACTGACACACTCATCAAAATGTCTGAGCAATACCTCACAAGTGGTAAGGAACATCACTGGGCAGAGACTACAGCAGGCAATGACCAACGGGGCACACTTTAGAAATGCCAGTCAGAACAAACGGCCCCCACACTTCTACATGCAGTGTGTTTTGTCTTCTTCTAACGTCACAGCAAGCCCCTACGACCACTGGTCCCTTTGTCCTGGTGCTACACGCTACCTATGTAAACCATATTCTGCACTTCCCCTAATTGCTCTCCAGGCACAGGAGTTTTATACCCAGTTTCGGTCACCAGAGGAACCTTCCAGCCAAGCTATCAGCTCCCAGAAACAAAAATTATTGCAAATGCAGACAAAGCCCAAAGCAGAGGGGGCCGGATGACAACATGATAATGAAGAATAAAACATTCCCGATCCACCGGGGAGAGCACGCTCCCTGGCGATGCTGCAGCTTCTAATTTGGTGCAGTAATTATTGAAGCCAATTCAACCAACTCCTCTAAAACTTCACAAGTGCTAAGCCAGGGACAATATTAAGGCTTGCAAGATACAGCCCCAGTGGGCTGTGAACTCCACAACGATCTTCGCCCCTTTAATTTGACTGTCAAATAGAAGGCTCTGAAAAGGAATGGAAATCAATAGGTTAAGGGATTGAAATTTCTCTGCTCCCCCAGAGCGTACGCAGGCTTCACCAGCTGACAGTTTTTCTATAGGGAGAGAAATAGCTCTTAGAGCAGCCAAAATCAGTTCACTCTGTTCTGTGAGTTAACCAAAAATTAGCAGCTATTATGCACAGCAGGAACATTCCCTTCTCAGCATCTGCTGATACACAGCCACGTCTAGACTTGATTTACGAAGATACAGTACTGCTAATCCCGAGTCACGATCGCAAAGACAGCGATGAAAATGGCATCGAGGTCTTTGGTTCTGTGTTAGTTTGACAAAGAAAGCAGGTTGGCACGGCAGCCTCCCTCTGGGACCTCAAAG
This sequence comes from Cyrtonyx montezumae, assembly GCF_038088225.1. Lineage (NCBI taxonomy): Eukaryota > Metazoa > Chordata > Aves > Galliformes > Odontophoridae > Cyrtonyx > Cyrtonyx montezumae. The sequence continues at coordinate 3,281,183 of NW_027072056.1, read as the reverse complement.
TCCAGAGGCCTTCGCCTAAGGCAGAGCACTGGGGGCTGTCCGGGGGTGGATGGGTGTCTGCAGCCCCAACACGGAGCAGGAAACCATCGGGCGCTCCCCATACAGAAGCAAAGCCACGTCTCATCAAGCTGGCCGGGCGCTAAGCACCATCGCCTCGAGGCAAGAAGGGGCTTTTCTTAAAGGGGTGAAGAGAAAGAAGTCTTAAGAATTGAGACTACGAGACAGCGAGGGATCACGGCACAGCAAGCCCCAAGCCGTTGGAAAAAAACGGGCACACGCTCGTGCGTACGTACCTCCCCCGGCCATTCCTCTGCATTCCCTCCAGCAGAGCCTCCATCGCACAGCGATTGCCGTTTCTACACAACGAGGCGTCGCTCAGCGGGACGGCCCCGCGACCGGAGCCCGCCGGGGGCACCGAGGGGAGGGACGGCACGGCGGCGGAGGGCGGCGGCTGATGACGGCGGCTGAGGGCGCCGGAACACCGCGCGGGATGGGGCGGAGCGCGGGAAGACGGGAGCGGGGATGGACAGCGAGGTGCAGAGGGATGGCCGCATCCTGGATCTGATCGACGACGCGTGGAGGGAGGATAAGCTGCCGTACGAGGACGTGGCCATCCCGCTGGTAGGTGTGGATCGTCGGGGCGAGCTGCAGCGGTACTGCTGGGCCGCCATTCTGTGTCGCCGTGGGCAGCCCAGGTTTTGCCAAGCTCCTGCTCGGAGGGGGTCCCTCGGAGGGGGGGAAGGAGCGGCCTTCAAAATGCATAACGCGCAGCCATACCTGCCAGGGTTTGGAGCAGCGGCTTTGCAGAACTGTAGCTCGCAGATAGGAGTACCCAAGCCCTCCTTTGTTAGGATAATAGAGCTCTTTTAGGGCAGGCTGAGTATCGCAAGCTGACGTTTCCCACCAGCCTGTGCCCGGCTCGAGAAGCAGTACTGTTTCATTTTGGCAGCCTCAAAGCAGGAGGCCTCATCAGGCAACAGTAGAAAGAAAGGTCCAGTTGTGGATGTGCAGATCCCCGGTGATGGGGCTGGCTCTGATCACACGGAGAGACCTGTTCTCTAGAGGGATTTTATTGAGCTCGTACTGAGATTTCCAGAGATGCTCAACTCAGAATTCGTGCCCAGTGTCTTCTGGAGTAATGCGCTCTGTGACTGCACCACGCAGCAACACAGGGAATAACAGTGTCAGGGAGTGACATGAAATCACATTTCAGCTCTGCTTCCTCCTTCCTGCGTGCAGAGCAGCTTGGTGTTGCACTTGGTGGGGGTTTCTGACATCTCCTGTTGTCACAGCACTGCCACGCCGCAGCTCTGCACGTAGGAAGAGGAAGGATTTCTCACCTGCCATAGGAAAGTGGCATGTTACAAAGCCAGCTGTCTTCATACAGCTCCACTAAATGCAATATCTGTATTCCAGGCAGTGACAAAGAAACACAAAATCCAAACAGGCGGTGGAATAATTGCACCATGCTATTATTTACTTATTTTGCATTTTCTATACATTCTCCTTCACTGCGTGTGCAGTCTGAGTACATAGCAAGGCCCCGGGGCCCTGCAAAGCCAATTTACCTTTCAGATGAAGCATCATCACCATATGAAAAGAACATTGTTCCTCACTGCGCTTAGTAATATTTTAACAGAATCAGTATGTATGATACGTATTGTTCAGATGCCCCCTCCGGTCTCATTTGTGGATTTTTGTATTTATTCACATCAAGTCTTAGTCACCTGCTCCTCTCAGGGAGCTTATTATGCACGGAGTGCATTGTACCTTTTCTTGTTCTCAGAATGAGCTTCCTGAACCAGAGCAAGACAATGGAGGGACCACGGAGTCCGTGAAAGAGCAAGAAATGAAGTGGACAGATTTGTCTCTCCAGTATCTCCATGAAAACGTCCCCCCCACGGGAAACTAGTGAACCCGGGGCGTTTCGTGCCGAGGGTGCATGAATGTGAAAGTTGCTTTTTGTCTGACCATCTCTGTCTAAGGAGGAAACAAAGATCCTGAAGAGGGCTTGGATTCAAACCGACAGTGACCAAACAGTGTGACGTGGTTTGAATCACCAAGGCTGTCTGGTACCCCGGAGCTGATATCAGGATGCCTCTCCTTACCTATGTAACATTATTTTATATCACCCTCTGTTAACTAACAAGCTGTTGCCAATTCTGTTCTGAAATGTTTTCTGCGTGTGATAAAAAGTGTAGTTTTCACTGCCTGGAGTTGTTCTTGCATTTGAAAACTCGGGATGGGGTCACAGAATAATAGTAGGGGTTGGAAAGGACCTCCAGAGATCATGGAGTCCAACCCCCTGCCAAAGCAGCTCCCAGCCCAGGTTGCACAGCTCGGCGTCCAGGAGGGCCTTGAACGTCTCCAGAGAAGGAGACCCCACCACCTCTGTGTGCAGCTCCAGTGCTCCGTCACTGCACTTTCACATTCTTTTCACACTCTTTATCCTCCAAAATTAACAAAACCCAGCATTGGCCCATGAGTGCCATGTGGAGCACTGAGCTGCAGGAGGATGCTCTGAGGTGCTTGAGAAAAAGCTGCATGTGGCTGGGGGTGCCCCTGCCTGAGGAGGTAGCAGTGCCTGCACCAAGCCAGCAGTGCACTTGTCTGAACAAGGAGGAGCTGCAGGCAGCCAGCGGGCTCTTAAGGATGAACCCAAGCTTAATATGTACAGTACAGACCAAAGGAACAGCTATGCTGCTGGGAACTAATAGTTCAGCTCCTTGCTGCATCTCACCAGGGGCAAAAGAGAGCTTGGGCTTAATGAGGTATTTCTGATCCACCCCATGTTCCCTCTCCCTGCAAAGAAAACACTAGAAGCTGCGTGGTGGCTTTGTCTATGTAACAGTCGTCTCCACTCTCTCTTCCCTCCCCCCTCTCACTCCATCACAAACTCCATCCCCATTGTGCCAATTTTGCCACAAGACTCCAGCTCTAGTTTCAGGCTTCCTTTCCCAGCCCTGACAGTTGCCTCTGCATCTGCCATCTTCTTACTGTCCAGCAGGGTAAAAAAAAAAGTCTTTTCTTTCTTAAATTGGAGCTGGATTCACAATGTTCCTGCAAAGCTACAAGAAAACATGGTGGGGATGCCAGATGTACGAGTGCTAGCCAAGACAGCAGTATGTATTGAGTTGAACTGGGATCTTGCTTTTATCGGGGCCAGTGCTGCCCATCCACACCCTGCCTGAGGCTGCAGGACCTCACAGGTTAGAAGGGATGCTGGGTTTCCACCTGCTGGAGACAGGCAGAGCGTGGGAGAGCCAGAGGAACATGGATGGGAGTGTCCCAGTGCTGCTGATGCAGGGTCCTGGGAAGCTGAGTGCTGGCCCTGCCCAGATGCCTATCAGCTTCGCAGTGACAAAGGCAGTTTTCTGCCTTTGGACATTCTTTGCAGTAGGCAAACTAATTTCAACACAGGTAGTGTCGAAAACTGCTGCTTACAGAGTGATACTGAACCATTTCTGTCTTTGATTAGTCACACCCCAAGGCAAACTCTATTTAAAACAAGGGATCGTGCTACAGTAAGAGGTGCCCCACCTTCTGAGAAAGAAGTGCTAGTTGTATAACCTCAGACTGGTCTTCATTTTGTGGCTGGCAACTTCCTCCTTTCACCACACCTACATCACTGGCAGAGAAGGAGAGCAAACTGCTGTCAGAGACAGCGAGTACACGCCAGGGGAACGGCATTTTCTACCTGCAGAAGTTCCATGTGGGAGCCCACATGCTGAGGCTGTGTGTCACGTTCTTCTGCCTTTGGTATGGGGTGAAAACAGGTAGGAAATGAACTGCTTTGAGGTTTTTTGTTTGATATAATGCTTCCTCTGCTTTGCGGAAACATAAAGGTATTTGCCCTCTGCATCGATGTGTTACTGTGTAGGGTTTTTAGCTAGCATTGGTTGCTCTGGCAAAGCAAACTGTCTTGGTTTCAGGAACTGAAGAGATCTACGTATAAAGCCAGAAGACATTTGTATTATCTATTCCTCACTTTGCAAGCATTTCTCTTACATAAGTACTACCTGTCGACACTGAAAATGTCACCTGAAATCTTCAGAGAAGAATGATTTCCTTTCAGCAGCATGCTACATGACAGCTACAAAGGATGAATTTGCACTTATGAACGCTCAGCTTCACTCGATATCCTCGTGTCCCCATCCAGAACCAACCTGCTTAACAACCAAGGAATGTGCTGCCTTCTGTTAGCTATGCAGGAACATCAAAGCAGATCGCTTTGGCCTCTGCTGGAGTGCTGAGCCACGAGAGCACCTTGCCTGGCAAAGCAGTGTTTGCCATCCTGAGCTTATCGGGAGGGAAGGCAGGATACCCAGCTGCCCTCGTGTGTCAGCTCCTGTAACATGCAGCACGGAGCCAGGCCATGCAGGGAGAAGCTGGCAGGCTTTCCCCCACTATCAGCACTCATCTGATCTCGTTCATGAAAACAGAAGGAATTTAACAGACTCGGTGAGGACAGAACCATGCTTTTCAAATACTTCCTGTCTTAGGGATTAGCAAATCCCCATCAGCTCCTTAATAGCTCTTCTATGGCAGAAGGTTTGGGCTGCTCCAGTGCCGACCAAGTGCTCCCTAGGGCAAGTCACAGCACGGCATGGAGGTAAGAGACAAATTATGCAATCGGAGCAGCCTTGCACCGTGTAGAAGTAATTCAGGTCCAGCACTTCTGCCTGCACCACTATAGCCTCTGAGATCTCCAGATGTAGAACTCTAGCTGCTGCTGCACCGTGGAAAGCAAATGGACCAAGAAAGGGGCACCAAAGGTCACTTCTGCTCGAGAAACAGGGCCCAGAGGGACGTTATCCTGGGAGATGGGAGCGTTCGGAGGCAGAACACCCTCAGCTCAAAGCCACTGACTTCAACTGTTAGCTGGCCCCAGCTGAGGGTCCATTCCCCATGGCTCCCATTCCACTATTCATATTCTACCATAGGATTTCCACAGGAAGGACTCCGTGGATCTCAAATGTGAAAATTTATTTCTGAATTTATGGTAGTAATTTAAAATATCCAGTTGGAGTTAACTGCAGAATCCCCTTCGCCTATTAACTTTTATTTCTGGAGCTCCTGGGGTTTCTGCAAAGTAATTAGCAGAACTATGGCAACTGAGCAGATTATTTTATGTGCTGGGCACACAGCATTTATATTACTCTCAAGCTTCTGATTTCCATAGGAGAAAAAAGCGTGGAAGTTTATTGTGGGAACTGTGAGAGATTCATCATTTAGAAATTAAAATGCACAGAGTACTGGACACCTGCTAGAGCACTGCAGCCTTAAAGCTGCAGGTTTCCCAAACCTCTTCCACCGACAGCACGATCCTTTTGAGCTGCAAAAATCCTCTAGCAACTGCAGAGCTTGTAATTACTGCAGCCCAGGGTGCGTGCAAGAGAGGTGCCCTCTCCCACAAGGTTATTCAATAAAAATGAGGAGATGTGGGGGAATGGGGCTGAGAAAGGCTACAAGACCTGGGAGGGCCTTCGTAAGCACTCTGCCTGGAGAGTTATTCCTTTTCCTAGCAGTGCCCTGCTGGAGCTTGCATGGGGCTGTGAAGGCTCAGCCGGTGGTCTGCTGGAAAAGCAGAGAACAAAGACAGGCTTTCAAATGGCAGAGATTGTCGTGAAAAGCAGCACTTACAGAAAATTCGGGAGCTTTCCAGCTGTGTATAAAGCATTATCAGTGCCACGTCTCATTCAGACAAAGGGTGTCCCATTTCAGTGTCTGAAATAGCAGGCTGTATCTGCAAATACAAATGAAGCACTGAGCTGTCCCCCACAGCAGCAAGATCCCGCTGGACACAGAGAGAGCTCTCCAACCTAAAACTTGTCCAGGGCATCTGGGTGCACTGTCCACCTTACACAGCAATCAGCATAGCTGCCATTCTGTAGGACCTTCTTCACCCTCGTGAGGTTTCTGGAGAGCCCATGCCACCTCCTAAGACAGCAAGAAAAACTAAGATACCGAGCAGCTCCAGCCATAGACACGACGGCGAGGAAAGGAGCAGCTCAGGCAGCTCCCAGCACACACTCTGTGCCTGGGCAGGGCTGGCAGGTAGAAAAGGCCAAGGGAAATGTTTGGGTGCTAACCTCAGCAACGCCACGCTGTGCTCGTTTCAGATCCCGGGGAGACATGTCCTGCTTTCACCGTGCTCAGCTTCAGCAGCGCCTTGATAGGGACCGACCTGGAAGTGAAGCTGCTGCTGTACACCAGACAGAACGAAGAGTGCGCCGAAGAGCTGAGTTCAACGGCCTCCAAGTACCTAGATCTGACCAAGAAAACCACCTTCATCATCCACGGGTACCGGCCCACGGGCTCTGCCCCGATCTGGATCCCTGAACTGGCACATCTCCTGCTTTCTGCAGAGGACATGAACATCATCGTTGTGGACTGGAACCGGGGGGCAGCTACTGTCATCTACAGCAACGCCTCCAGAAACGGCAGGAGAGTGGCTGAGATTCTGAAGAAATTTGTGGATGAAATGTTGGTAAGTGGAACCGTTCACGCTATGACAGAGTTATTAACGCACCATATGCAAGGGGCACGAAGGAAGTGCTTAAAAACAGCAGCATGTCTGGGAAAAGAAACTCCTCTTAGGGAACACATTCATTTTTTGGAAGTGTAGCTACGCTGCGCTGCCAAACTCTGTTACTTGGATTTGGTACGATGGCATTTTGCTGTGATATTCAGTTCACTTAGCATTTCTGGATATTTGTTTTCCCATCCACTGAAGCTCTATTTCCACCTTCTGGATTTCCAGTGTCAGCTTAAAGAGTCACTGGGCCACTGGATCTTTGTGTCTGCTTATGCCTTGAAGGGGGCCTAGGAATACTTGTTCCTGCCCAACCTGCGCCCAGATGGAATGAAACACACCACTGGAAAACACAGAAAAAGCAGAGAGATGCATTTACATTCCTCCTCCTGACTTTTTTACGCCCCTTTAGCATGCCTAACACCTGTGGCCATGGTTATATCTTTAAACCTCAGATGAACGGCGCGTCGCTCGCCTCCATTCACATGATAGGAGTAAGCCTGGGAGCACACATCTCTGGCTTCGTGGGACAGATGTTTGATGGCCAGCTGGGAAGGATCACAGGTAGCCTTCCTGCTAGCAGCCCTTTTGCTTCCAGGGCGCACTGTGAGCTGAGTGTTGGGGTGATGCCACACGCACGGTTTTGTGTTGCAGGCCTGGACCCAGCGGGCCCTCTGTACAGAGGAAAGCCCCCCAGTGAGAGGTTGGACCCTACTGATGCACAGTTCGTTGATGTCATCCACTCGGACACCGATGGTACGTGGTGATGTCTCCTCTTTAGGAGACATCCTGCTGGGAGCACAGGTTCAGGCTGGGTATTAGGCTCAGGATGGCTCCAGAGGGAAAATTTATTCTCAGAAAGAGCAGTGAGGAATTGGCACAGCTGCCCAGGGAGGTGGTGGGGTCACCATCCCTGGCAGTGTTCAAAGGAAGTGGAGATGTGACAGTGAGGGATGTGGTCAGTGGGCAGGGTGGGGTGGACTGATGGTTGGACCTGATGATTCTGTGATTCCTAGGCAAGCAGGAGCAGTGCTAGGATGATGCTGCTTTGGTACCCTGCAAGCCTCCGACGGGGTTGCTCAGCACGAAGCTCACTGCCTCCATCCCACTTCTGTTGGGTTAAACCATCCTATATGGCAAACCCAGCACCTCTCTCAGCCCTCTCTCCTCTCCCAGACAGTGCACAGCATGTCACAAAACCTTCCTGCAGGGCCAGCAGCATGCCACAAGTTCTCCACTCTGCTCCCCTCAGCTCCCCCTACTCACCTCACTGCTGCCTTTTGCCGTTGCCAACAATTTGGACCTCAGCAGCACAGAAACACCCACTGTTTCACAGCCCTCTTCCTTTCCTGCAGGCAAAAAAAAAAAAAAAAAGGCAAATTTTGCACTGTCTCACATGCACAGACTTATTGTAGGCACTGATAAATGTCCTCGCTGGGTCTCAGTTTGGCCCGATGCACAAACAGGTGAATGACTTTAATGCACAAGCAGGCATCCTAGGTCTGAATAATTATTACATTCTCCAGCTGGTTTCTTCTGGTTCCTTCCTTGCCATTTTAATATTCCCTCCCTGGCTATCTTCCCTTTGCAGGACTGGGTTATGCAGATGCCCTTGGCCACATTGACTTCTACCCCAACGGTGGCACCGATCAGCCAGGCTGCCCGCCAACAGTGTTTGCTGGTAACTCATTCTCAAATAACACACACACACACACACTGACAAAACATTTTCAATCAGAGAACAAGAGGAAGTCAGCGAAACATCATCATGGCTAGAAAACATACAGAAAAGCTGTAAGAGCAATTGGGGTGGGCTGGCGGGCAATGATGTCCGGGTCGGGGCTGGTACAGGTGTACATGGGATGAATTTTCCATGCAAAAACTCATCAAGCAAATTTGTGTCCTCGTTATGTGGCTATGTTTAGAAAAGGCAGTTGGTTTTCTTTACCTCGGGGAGTAGTGATGGCAAGAATCTGCTCCGAAAGCAGGTTTGAGGTGAAGGCAGTGTGGTCTGTTAGATGGATGTGGCCACAGACGGTGCTGTTTTCTTGCAGCACGAGCATTGCTAATGAAATATTTCTTCTCTGTGTATGGTTAAGGGTTGAAGTACTTTAAATGTGACCACCAGAGGTCTGTTTACCTGTTCATGGCATCCCTGAAGAAGAGCTGCAATATCACGACGTACCCGTGTGAGTCGTACAGGAGCTACAGGAAGGGCAAATGTACCAGCTGTGAAAGCTTCCAGCCCATGCCATGCCCCGTCCTGGGTAAGGGCTGGGGGAGCACAGAGGGATCTCCCCGTGCTTTGCACAAACACACTGCATCATGACCTGCAACAAAAACCCACAAGTATGGGATGCAGGGTGGGAAAGGACAAAACAAGAAGTGGGATCTTTATCTGACTTGGAATGATAGTATCACAGAACAGCTCGGGTTGGAAGGGACCTTAAAGACCAGCTGGTTCCAGCCCCATGCCACACCAGCTCAGCTACCCAGGCCCCATCCAACCCGGCCCTGAGCACCTCCAGCAATGGGGCAGCCACACTTCTCCGGGCAGCTGAGCAGAGACACGCTGTTTCTTCCACATTTGCCAGTTGAATTGCTGCTATACCTGCTCGGTCACCCTCTGTTTCATTTTCCAACTGTTGTCTACAGGCTATTACGCCCACGAGTGGAAAAGCCACTTGACACAGCAGAGCCACGCAGTGACAAACATGTATTTTGACACAGCAGATGAGGAGCCGTTCTGCCGTAAGTGACAAAGGTTCCTGAAACAATGTCCCTTTGTGCATGGCCTCCTTCAGCACAGATGGTCAGCAGCTGTCAGCATCGTACCCAGCACTTCAGGAACAAAGCCAGGGGTGGGCAGCAAGCACCAGGGCACCAGTGGCAGGGTGTGACCGTGCCCTCTCTTGCTTGCAGTTTACCACTACTTTGTGGATATCATTACGTGGAACAAGGGCACCAGGAGAGGCACGCTCAGCGTGGTGCTCGTTGACAGCAGCGGCAGGAAGGCAGAATCCAAAGTTAACCAGTAAGTCCCACCGACCTGGTGACGCACCACTCAGCACAACCGGAGCTGGGAAGGAAGCAAGACCTCCTCCTCCCATTTTTTCTGACCCTTGATACTGTACACGTGCTAGGTGACCTCCTGGAGGTCTGTCCTGGGCCTCCAGGAGAGCAGGGCGAACCCCAGCTCTCCCCTTCCTTGTGCCCAGCACAGCAGGGATGAATACGTAACACCCAAATCAATTCATTCTGCTTGGGGAGGCAAAAAAAAAACCGACTAGCATTCATCTGGATGCGCAGTTTCCCACTGATATAAACACGCTTCAGCACATGGAGTCCTGCCCAACCAGTTCCCCCTGCATGCTCTCCCAGCCCTATATGCCCACGTTGGAACAACCCATGTATGGCTCCAGCTTGCACAACACGTGGCAGCCCACACACGGCCTATTTACCACAGGCAGGTGAGAACACATCCTGCCCATCACACCTCCCAGAGCCCCCAGACGAGGGCTGTGCGTGAGTGCCACAGCTCAGTTCCTTGATTCAGCTCACAGCCACGTTCCTCGCCGTTGCGAGCAGCTCTGCACCAGCCACCATCACTCAGAGTGGCTGAAGGGGTTCACAATGCAGATCTAAAAGTGCACCCACTCACTGAAAACCGGAGTCTGATCACAAACCCTCCTCCCCCAGCACCGAGCCTAACACTGCGCTGACACAGGCCTCGCTGACACTGCCCTGCTTTGTCCCTAGCGAAGCAGTGGCCTTCCAGCAGTACCAGCACACCAGTTTGCTCGTTGGATTCAAGCAGGATTTTGAAAACGTACGAAGGATTTCCGTGACGTTTTCCACGGGGTCCGTCGTCGGCCCCAAATTCAAACTCAGGATCCTCCGGATGAGGCTGCAGTCGCTCACAAACCCGGGGAGGTAAGTGCTGCACAAAGTGCAAACTGGGCAGAGGTGGGGGAGCGTCCCACACCCCGAAGTCAGTGAGATTGTCTGGGGGAGTTATGTTTATTTCACGTTCAGAGCATATTCTGCCTCACACACGTGCACATACGCGCGCAGAGCCCTGAGATCAAGGCGAAGCGCTTCTGGATAAAAGCCGGGCGTTCGGCTGTCCCTGTGACCACTGTGGGGGTTGGAAGGGAGCCGTAGAGATCACAGAGTCCAACCCCGTGCCAGAGCAGCTCCAGGCGGCTCTGCGATGTGACCAGAGGAGACCCACCACCGCTCTGCGCAGCTCCAGTGCTCCATCGCTGCGCCGTGCCGAGGTTCCCACGCACACTGCCGTTCCTATGCCTCCGTTTGCGGACATTTCCCTATCGCCACGCGCAGCAGAGAAGCGCTGAGCACCGGCACCACACGCACCCTAACAGCATCTCCCCGCGGCCCCACCCTCACACCCCCACCCCCGCGCCCAACCCCGGACCCACCGGCTCCGCAACCCGGCGCTCAGCGCGGGCCCGTGCTCTGCCGCAGGCCGCCGCTGTGCCGGTACGACGTGGTGCTGACGGACGAGGCGGAGCTCGGCTTCAGACCCATCCCGTGCGCTGAGGGCGGCTGAGGGCGCCGCGCCGCGCTCAATACAGACGTGTGCAAGCCGCAGAGGTCGCAGTGCGCATGCGTGCGGGGCGGCGATGTGGCGGCCGCTGTGCGGGCTGCTGCTCGTCTTCGCGGGCTCCACGGCCGCGCTGTGGCTGCTGTGGTCGGGCGCGGGGCAGGCGGGCAGGTGGGCGCGGGGATGCGGCGGGGAGGGGGGAGCCGGGAGCGGCGTGGCGAGCCGCGCTGTGCGTGTGTCCCCCCCGCAGGGCGCCGCGCTTCCCGGCGGACCTGGCCGAGCTGCGGGAGCTGGCCGAGGCGCTGCGGGACTACGAGCGGCGGCACCGCGGGGCGGCCCTGGCCCTGTTCTGCGCGGCGTATCTCTACAAGCAGAGCTTCGCCATCCCCGGCTCCAGCCTGCTGGTAGGGCCGCGCTGCGGGGCCGCCGTGCGGGGCTCCCGGCTCCGCGTCCCGGCTGCCGGCACGGCGTTTCCCCGCAGAACGTTCTCGCCGGAGCGCTGTTCGGGCCGTGGGTCGGGCTGGGGCTGTGCTCGGCCCTGACGTCGCTGGGAGCCGCCTGCTGCTACCTGCTGTCCCAGGCTTTCGGGAAGGGCTTGGTGGTGCGGTATTTTCCTGAGAAGGTGGCTCTGCTGCAGGGGAAGGTAACGTGCCGGGGGTGGGGGTAGAGCCGCAGGGGTGGCACGGAAGGTCAGGCTCCCACCTGCGTGTGCTTGGCACCCTCCGGCACTTCGGAGCTGCACGGGGGAAGGTACGACGCTCCTCCCTCCCTGGAGCTGCTCAGGGCCGGGCTGGATGGGGCCCTGGGCAGCCTGAGCCGTGGGGAGGCAGCCAGCCCCTGGATCGAGTGACCTTTAGGTCCCTGCCCTGCTGTTCCTGCTAACTAACACATAACCAGGAGCGTTTCTCTTGGCAGGTCGAAGAGAACAGGAGCTGCTTGTTTTTCTTCCTGTTGTTCCTGAGGCTGTTCCCCATGACACCGAACTGGTTTCTGAATCTCTCAGCCCCCATCTTGAACATCCCCATGTCCCAGTTCTTCTTCTCCGTTCTCATCGGTGAGGGCTGGGGACGCTGTCAGAGGGGATGTGGTGGCACTGCTGAGGAGGACCTCAGCACCGAGCCCTGGGCTAGGGAAGGCCGAGCAGCAGGGCTGAGCTGGGACTGCCCCACTTCACTGCCCACATTCACAGTCCTCCTCTCGTAAATGTGGGTGCAGCAGCAGCACAGCAGTTTTGCATCACACCCTTCTCTTTCTGTTACAAACACAGACACACATCTGACCTCGGGTGCAGATCCATTTGGGCTAATTTGGCTTTCTTGCATGGAGGTGAAGGGGATGCTAACTGGCTTCTTTTTTTTTTTTTGCTCTGATTCTCCCAGGTCTTACACCCTATAACTTCATCTGCGTACAGACAGGAGCCATTCTGTCTCAGATCAACTCTCTGGATGCCATTTTCTCTTGGGACACGCTGCTCAAACTGCTTCTAATGGCTATGGCAGCGTTGATACCAGGGACTCTGATCAAGAAATACAGCAAGAAGCACTTAAAGCTGGATGAAGACAAGCATGCTCCGTTACTCAATGGCAAGAAGAGCATGTGATGGCTCAGATGACCCAGGTGTTGGGGGACTGCCTCTCCAGAGCTGCGGGTTTCTGTTTCTGGGGGTTGTATTCTGCATGCTCTATGTCCTTGTGGGCCATGGACAATTGCAGCTTTTACTGTTCTCCTCATCTAAGAGGAGGTGTACCATTCTCCTCTTTAATGAATGTTTTATTGCGCGTGGATCTGCACTGTAATAGAAGGAAACTTGGTGAACACCTGAGGTAGTAAATGGCCTGTGTCCTTTAAGTCAAGCCTGCATCTTCGCTGTGCCAGCGAGCATTGCCAGCCTCTTGCAGATGGATTAGCAACTGGCAGAGAAAAGCAGGAGTATTGGCATCTCTGGAAGAAGGTGAGCTGTCCCTCCTGGCCAAGCACCGTGCTCCTGTGGTCTCTCTGCCAGCCCAAGCCTCATGCTTCTCTAGAGGCCTGTGCTTCTCTACAGGTCCAGCTCGGTGCTGTGGTGCTCCAGGAGGAGAGGCAACTCAGGCTGGTCCCAGCACCATGACTGTTGTGGCAGCCAGCAGCTGCCTGCTCACAGAGAGGCAGTGCTAACACTCAGCTGTGCCAGCAGAAGCCTTGGCTTTTTTTCACTGCCTTTCTAAGAGCAGCATTTCCCGCTTCTCAGGCTGTGCTCCTTCCTCACCCAGCCTCCTCCCCACCCGTACCTATTCAGTATTTCTGGCATAAAATGGAAAGCAGTACTGCTTCTGCGCCGTTAGGTACAGAGGTACAAGTAGCAAGATGAAAGACAAAAAGAAGTCATGTTTCAGAGTCACTAGTCTGTCCCTGTACCTTCCACAGAGGTTCCCCACATTCAGAAGACTCTGTGCCTGTTGCTGTGCTGTTGTGCACATCCCACAGTGAAAACATCCAGGTTTTGAGGACAGCCAGGAGGTGTCTCTGTGAATCAGGTATTACAGGGAGCTGCTCCTTCCCACCACAGCAGCTGGGGCTGGAAGCCACCAGGACAGCAAAGGGCAAAGTTCTCAGGATTCAACTACTCAGCTCACAGCAAAGCAGCGTGCCACAAGTAAAGGTCGCTGCCCCGGGGACACCTGGGTGCTGAAAGTCTACTTGTGTCCCATCACGCCTGGTACTCAGAGCTCCAGGTAGTTCCAGCTCAGCTGGGGTTAGAGACAAGCAACTTAAACTGCTTGCTAACGTCTTGTTAATTATTGAAAGCCTGTGACTTCATCCCAAAGCGTATCGCAACCCATTCCCAGATAGCAGACCAGCCTGGAAAACATTGAAGTACACTGGCTTTTTATTCCATGCATTGTTTGCTTTGATAGTCATTCTTGTTTCCATCACTGTACACTGTTCAATACAAAAAAATCAAGTTTGTATCAGGAATCCGCAGAGCAGGGAGGAGAGAGATGAACACTACTGGACAGGGCCAAGATGAAATGCTTACTTAACACGACAGTGGGGAAGGCAACATTCAGCTCTGGGAGAAAATCTAGGCTAGTGTTCAGGAGCTGTCAGCAGCCACGAGAAGTGGGCTCAGGGAAGTCGGGATGCTGGAAAGGGAACACACTCTGTCCTGCAAACACGGCGTTACTGCGAGGACGCGCACAGAACCGCGGCCATGGAGGTCACGTCCACGCGCAGATCTGGGCACAGTGGCACTAAGCAGAGCGCAGCAGTCCCGGGCAGGAGGGGGACTGCTCAGCCCCACTGCTGGGATCCCACCTCCACGGGTACAGGGAGGTGTGTTCACGCAAGGGAGGGGCAGCCCTAGTGGCAGTCCCAGAGGGACACTGCATAGTATAGGCAGCAGCTACGAGGAGCGGTGAAGCTGGACTTAACGGTGCGATGAGCTGGGCATGCAAAGAAACCAGGCCTGAGTGTGGCAGCAGTGCCTGCAGCAGCCAGCCAGAAGGGTTCAGCTCTGCTCCTCCAGCTGCAAAACGGACCAGCGTGGCCCAGGGCGAGGCAGGGAGCAACCACTGCTCCCCCAGGACAGCTGGCCAGAAAGGTCCCCAAATCCCATGCACTGAGGCCTCTGTGTCCCTGCAGGTCCAGAGGAGTTTTGTGAAGCTCTGAGCAGAGCACGCAGCTCCCCAAAGCCCCGTAGGATCTTTTTGGTAGGGATGGAGTCAGCACGGACTAAGTCCCTGCACAGAGATTGAGACAGGCCTGAGCTGGAGGCAGCTCTGCCACGGGCCCACAGGACTGCCAGGGGGCGATGGTAGATGTGATGGGTAGTTCTCAACCTCTCCTTATGGAGTAGTTTGATCTTGGTGTGCATATGTTACACGCACAATTCTGCACTGCTCAGTTCTCGTGCCCTGGCCTCCAGCTTGCTGGGTAACCACCTGCACCAAAACCTCTCCTACACCACAACAGCAAAGCCAGCTCTGGCCTTGCCACCACCTCGTGCTGCAAGCCACGGGAGGGGCATTCGGGTGGAAGAATGAGTGATGGAAGAGAGAGGAAACGAGGAACAAACCAGACAAGAGCTTCACTCCCCTCCGCACTCTGCCTCGGCCCAGAGCTGAGCATTGCTGCTGCAGGCAGGGTGAGCTGATCTCCTCTCTCCACAGCCTGACAGGCACGCAGCAGCGATCCACCACATGCCAGCAGTAACTGCCCACCTCTCTGCCTGTCCTTGCGGATGCTCTTGCCAGGGGACCCGTAAAGGTTTCTCCCTCTGTGACCAACACAGCAGCCACTCGCTCCCTTGGTCACTGTTCCCCGTCAGCTCGTGGGCCACCATCTCTACCACCAGCAACACAACCAACTGCAGCGTCCCCACAAGGAATACCCCAGGGCTCACAGGCTGGGCTGCAGCCATCCCACTCCCACCAGCCATGCCAGGTTCCCTGCCCTGGGGCGACAGCACCCATGGGGAAGCACGGGAGGCAGCAGCTGCTGACAGCCACTGAGACCAGCTCTGCTCCCATCTCCCCCAGTGAGCAGGGAGAAGGTAACGTCACACAAACAGATTACAATTGTGCTAGCAGTGAAGCCAACCTTCTGATCTACAGAAATGATAATAAATAATAAAATAACATCATAACTTAAGATCTGTGTGTAGTCCAGCTACAGAATTTAAAAATACGGGATACTTTAACTCATACAATACTGCTCTCTGTATAAGACATTTTCCTTCGTTTTGCCGTGAGGCTATAAATTACCACAGATAAATTCAAACCAATATTTTAACATAAAATGTAAACAAACAAAGCAACAGAAGTACCTGTCCATGGTCCATTCCTGCCGTTCATCTCAGGCTGGTGTGCCAGGCTGCTGGGCAGCCCCGGCTGTGTCAGCCAGCACGCTACGAAGGGCAGAGTGAAAGCTCTTGGAGGGGAAGATCAGCTAAGGGGAAGGGAGTAAGGGAGGGGAGGGCGTGCTCTATCGTTTTGTTCTCTTTCAATATCGATTTAGAAGAGTAGTGTTTGAAGGGAAGGCACTATGTTCTATCAGAGAACAAACTTTTCTCGTCTGCCAATGCCTCGGCCTGTCCACATACCAGTGTTATCCTCACTTTCACCTGCAGAGTTTCAGCTCGAAGAAGAAACAGGGGCCTCAGGGTACACCTGAGACGCAGCTGTGCCACGGCCACAAGGTTCCCTGTGCTACATGTTCTGCACAAAGCCTGACACGAAGGGCAGGCAGCTGTGAAAGCCTCCAAGAACGTACAGGAAGGAGACTGAGCAGGGCTGACGCTCGGATCTAGGCCGGCGATTCCCAGTCTTCCCCCCCCAAACACACAGCTCTCTGCTGGTTATTGATGCTGTTTGCAGGTGAGAGGCTGCTTCTCCAAGTCCAGTCCAGACATCTCCTCTTTCCTCTCCAGAAGATGCTTGGGCTCTGCAGAACGTGCTTTCCACCGCTCTCAAGTTCTTGCTTTTCCAACACTGATTTGATTGATTTCTTTAGCTGACTGAAACAGACAGGAGGTAAGAGGAGGAAGCGAACTGGGAAATGGCACACTGCATCTGAAAGAAGATTCCCTGCTCAACTGGAGATCAACGCTGCCAGAGTGACGCAAGGACGATGTTAAGAAGTGCTCTGATACCAATTCTTGAGAGGACGAGGTTAGAATACATTTGCAGGATCTCACAACAATATGTTGATTAAAAAAAAAGAAAACGAAAACCCCTTAAAATAAAACCCATTATTACATTCCTGGGGATGCACTGACTCAGAAGACCCTGGATGTTAGCACCTCAGTACCAGTTTTCTCCAGGAACACGTCCACCTTCTGATTAAAAAATGACCCAGCTGGTTATAACTGAATTTGCTTTGTTCACAGGTTACCTTTGAGTAAGGTCTTTTTACACTTCCTTGTTTGATAAGACGGAGTGGTTTCGTTCTCTTGATCTGTTCTCCAATCTTCAGGGCCGTGAGGCCTGGTCCCCTGTGAAAGCAGCAAGAGAGTCCCCCACGTCTGTACACAGAGCTGTCCACGCAGGACTCCTGCAATGCTTCTCAGTAATGTGCTTGCTTTCTGAACTGTTTTTGTTTGTTTGTTTTGCAACAAGTCTGTGTGTCTATAAATACAATCCACTCTTTACAGTAAAAAGTGTTAAAATGTCAAAAAAATAAATATCCATGTTACAGTAACTAGATTATTCAATAAAATACATCCCTGCCATTCTTGATTGAAATGCTCAAAGAGAATTAATTTCATTTGGACATTTTCCAGAGATTCAGGTTATTGCAAATCACTCCTGGGGTGGGAAGGAGAAACATCTTCTCTTCCTGTAAAGTGTGATGAAGGGGAATGAAGTGGAATCTCAGGGAAATCAAAATGCCAGTATCAGAAAGCTTTGGGGGAGGATCTGTGTTACCAAGTAGCAGAGCTGCAGGGCTTATTGGTCCTGACTGTGGCATCAGAGCACTCCCCTTCAGAAGAGTCACAGTCTGATTCTCCAAACTGTGCTGGGTTCTGCAAAGCAAAAGAAGAAGGAAACATTTCAGCAACAATCCTACCCTGCAGATCAACCACACCATCCCTGTCTGTAACAGGGGATGGGTAAAGGCCATCACCAGCAGTGAAGGATGAGTTGGCAGCACACAGGAGATGTCAACAGCTTCCAAGTGTACTACCAACAGTCACTTCTCCACCCCTTCAGGAGGAGACACAAAAATGTCTGCTCAGAGCACCATCCCCATGCACAGATGGGTATGAGAAAAAGGTGCAGCACGTTCTGCTCTCCCTCTCCTGAACTCTACAAAGACAGTACAAGAAAGAAAACCGTTCTAGCTTTGTCACTGGCCTGCCAATGGACAACTCTGAGGCAGTTAGTTTATATTCCTTCCACCCCATCATCTGTTTTATGTGCTAGTTTTTTTCATCCCGCTTAATGCAACTGCAAATCTGTTGACCTCCCAATATCGCACTCATCCCAACTGGCAGATTATGTTCAGATTTTCCTGTGCTATTTTCACCCCATCTATTTATCTGTGCAGGAAAGACCAGCTATTCAAAGCACCTCCTCGATGTAGAACATCTACAGCACTCGCTAGGCAGACATCCATCCTGGTCTTTGGATTCCTCTTTCATTTTTCTTTTTTTTTTTTTTTCTTTCATTGCCCAATGAATTGAAGAGGGGATTGACAAACTCACCTCACAGCTGTGTTCATCTGCACAAAGTTTCCCCAGAGACATCTGAGTCTTGACTCTCCGCACAGCACACTCTTTGTCTGAAAGCCCGTCAGACTGGGTGGAGATTTCAATGGGGATCTCTGGAGTCTGGGACAACATGTCCTCCAGCTTCTCAGCCAGCTCATCTTCCAGCTTGGCAGCCAGCTCATCCGGGCTGTTGGAGTGATCACTGGTGTTCCCCTCCTCTCCATCCGACACAGAAAAGTTCTCTGAACTGAAGGTCGAGTAGGACTGGCAGCTACTAATGCAGCGGTGAGGTCTGCAAACCAGAAAAGCAGTTCAGCTTCTATCACAGTGCTTCTCCTTACAGAGCAAAAGCAGCTTCCCGGGTGCAGTGTTAGGCACCAGAGCACCATTCCACCATACGTACACATCAGCTGAGTCATAACTGATCTGCAAGGCTGACAGCTGCAGCGTTGAGCTGCCTCTCGTTTTGGAACTGTGGAAATTTTCCACCTTTTCAACAAGTTAGTTTAAGATTGGCATCTTTAAATTCATCTCTTCTTCTTTGGTCTCATCTCCTACACGCTCATACAAGCTGACCTACCCCACAGCGTAGTCTTCCTTAACAGTCCTTGCCCCCAAAGAAAGGGTTAAAGATAACTGAGTCTGTAATATCTGCACCACATGGCAGCAGCCCCAACAGAGCCTGGAATTTCAGTTTGTGCACACTGCTTGAACGTGGAAATCGCCTCGTGTCAGTGCTTAACAGCAACAGTACAAAATATCAGTTGAGTGAACGTGCCAGGGGACCCACAATAGGTCATCACACCCCATTCAGGAGAGGCAAATTGTCCCCCAAGATCATAAATCACAGAAGCAGCAACACTCGCACGCACGAGAACAGAAAACTCATCTAGCTCAGCATCCTACCTCCAACTCTCAGCAAGAAGAAATAATCAGGGAGAAATAAGAGAGCAGGGTGTGCAGACAGAGCCAGCTTTCTCCTGGCATATCTTCCTGGTTTCTGCTCAGGCTTTTTTGCTGAAGATCAAGCCTAGATGACTGTGCTTGTTAACAGCCACTGGTGGACCGACCCTCCGTAAATTTAACACTTACAACTCGTTCATGTTTCTATTTCCACAGCAATCCTTGACAATTAACCACACATTTGAAATGTTTTGGATGGAAAAAAGCACACTGAATTCACTATCAATCCACTGTTTGCTTCACTAGGTGTCTCTAACTTGAATGCGAGGAATCTTTCCTTGTTTACTTTCTCCCTTTAACATCCAGCTCCACATTCCTCCATTACAGCCTCTCCTCCTGCTAGACAAAGACCTCTCGTGGTTTTAATCTCTTCTTCGGTAGAAACCAGCTCTAATCACTCTTGTCACACTTCTCTGTACCTTCTCAAACTCAATCACAGTCATTTAACCAGAGTAATGAAGGCAGCATTTAGGATTCAAGCTGCAGGTGTGCTGTGAATGAATACAACAGCTTTTGCCTTCTCTGCTCCTCTCCTAACAACCCTTAACTTATTTGCCCTCTGGATCACTTTTGCACTTCAAGCAGTGGCTTCCATAAAGTTGCTGCAACAACTTACAATCTCGTTCAAGAGCACAGACCTGTAAGGCTTAAGAACCCCCCCCTCCAAGTCTCCCACTTTACAAGCAATACCATCAAATTTGATCTGCTGTGCTCTCAACTTGGCTCTTACATCCTACTCAAATGCAACCATGAAGGTTCTGGAGTCAGCCCCACTGCAGAAACAGTTAACACACCTCTTGAAAGAATCCACTGAGGGTCCACCACAGTCTGACTATGGCAAAACTGATACAGCAGCTTATTATTACAGGCTGAATCACACTACTTCTTGCTAAACAAGTGTGATCAAGTTGTGCTGGGAACAGCCTGCATCAGGAGAGCCATGCTGGAGATAACAGAACAGGCTGAAAACAGTGAGTCAACATGAAGGATCGCTGAGGGCAGATGGGAGGCACTGAATGTGATTCTGCTCTTTTGCCAGCACAGCTGCTGTGCAGTTGCTATCACAGTTCTGCTGAAATTTGCCCTACCAAAGAGAGATTAGAGTGAATTCACCTTTTACCTTTGTCTACGAGGAAACTCCACTTCGCTGTCTACTTCGCCCTCTTCCTCTTCTGAGGAGTCATCGCCACTCTGGCAGAAAACAAAGGACAGGAATGATAGCACAACTGTGGAAGAACAAACACACAACTTCACAGCTGCCCCCTGGTCCTCCAGGACAAAGCCACTGTGTTAGCAGGCTGCAACCAACTGGACAAAAACAGGACTGCCTCACCCTTGGTCTTATTTGAACGTAACTTCAGGCAGTCTTAATGCTGCCACTTCTGAATTTGGAATGATTGACTTCAAAATAACCTGGAATTACTTCAGGTACTGAGAACGTAACGTTCTGGATTTCACCCACACCCCCAAACAGAAGCAAACCAAGCAAAACTCACTGAAATCCACATAAGTGATTGAGCTGATCTGGCACTCTTCAGCTTTACCACTTCGACCTCTTCCACACAAGCCTACCCAGAGCAGCATTGGTAACAACAACCCTTTGCTGGTGGGTTTCACTAACTGGAAAGCTTGAGTTTTGATCCATTTTCTGCTTCAGAGAGCACAGAGCCCTTTGTTTGTGTTTTCCTACCTAAATACACTCCCTACGCTCCTGGTTTTTCACAGCCTCCTCTTGTCCTAACCTGCCAAGCTCCAGTTCAGACTCTATCTTCTTGTAATGTGAGCTCTTCTTCTTTTCACCCTGGGCTCCAAACCATGCTCTTGGTTCTGGTATCCTCTTTTCCTTCACCCTTCCACCTAGGCTTAGTTTCCCTTCTCTTTGAACTCGGACCAGTTCCTACCTCTCTTAACACTTGGATGGAAGAGAAGGAATAAAGAACTATTTCTGTACAATACCAGTCCCAGGTCACTGTGTCTAGTGCTCATATATTTCATGCAACTCTGCTAACCAAGAACCGCAGCTTTCAGTCAAGGAGGACGGTGTCTCACAGCTGCTGTAAAAGGGCAGTTTCACAAGACCATGACCAGGGTTGCACATCTGTTCCAAGACACAGCAGCACTACAGATGCTCACTGGAAGTGAGGCATCATTGATGTCAACAAAATGCATTTATCCTCTCCTTTGTTTCGGCTTGAAAACATTTTAAGACTGCTTCAACGACAAAGATCCAGCACAGTTTTTGCAATTCTGGGACTTCCCAAGGCTTTATCAAAGGCATCTGACAATACTCATCGTTAGAAACACTCTGATACAGTACTCCTCAATAAAACTGATTTTAAAAGAATGCCCAGATCACAAAGCAAAGATCACATCGGTACGATATGTCAGATAAAAGCTGTACTTGTAACACTAGCGCTCTTCTGGTGGAAAGTGGAATGAGTGAGAAGCCTCATTTTTATCTCGATCACCATGCTGTCCTTACCTTTTGAATGGGCCTTGCTTTGCATGGTAGCACTGAGGAAGCCATGTGCTGTGGGGTGCCCAGAGCAGATGCTGACGTGCACTTGCTGAAGTCCTCTTCCTCCATCTTCTCAATGTACTGCGCGTTTTCATACAGGGAAACAGACGTTGGTGACTGAGAATGGTTCACTCCTGTTTCAGCAGACGACATCTGTACCTGACCACTGTCCTCTTCCCTGCACTGGAGACAGGAACTGTACTGATCTGTTTTGCAGCACTCCCAGTGATCATCCTTGCTCTCTTTGCTCTCCAGATTCCTCCGGCAATCTGCTTCCATGGCAGTGGAGATGAGATCGGGGCTGGAACCAGACATCCTCCTCTGTGCATGGTTACTGAGCGGGCTCCGCAGCGCTGCTGCAGGGCCAAAGTACCGTAAGTTGTTTGCACAGTTGGCAATATCTTGTCCGTGGGCATGAAGCCGTGAGTGATGGCCATGGGGATGGCTGTGGCCGTGCTGCTGTGGCAGACCAGGGTGATGAGAAGGATTATGAGGTGGAGGTGGGGGTGCATCCTCTTGCACTGGCTGGTTTTTCAAGATCCCTGCAAAATCGTTGTAGCTGCCTTTGCTGTTCCCTCGGCGGTGACGTGGCTTGCTGCGGTAGCGGCTTTTGCCACTCAGCGTTGACATTTTGGGACTTCCTGAGACTGGTGAGCCATTGGATGCCGCTTCCGCGCTGGGTATGCCCTCCGACTTCAGTAGATCTGGTCTGAGAGACAGTCAGCAGAAGCTTAACATCAGACCACAAACTGAGAAATGACATCAGCAGCTTGGAGCCGTAGGAGAGGCAGCCACAGCCATAAGCACACCCTGCTTTCTGCAGCCTAGATGCCTCCCTCCTTCCAGCAGTCTCACTTCTGTACTTAGGTTCCTCTGATCCCCTCTGCTCCATGTCCCTTCTGTTCAGCCCACTGTGCCCACACACTAATCTTGCTGCTCTTCCCAATATCCACCACATAACTCTTCTTCCTCTATTCACTTTGATGATCTGCTCCCCAAATTGCTTTTATCCACTCCTGAGATCTCAGTGTAGGGCACATGTTTCACTGTGTGCATATACAATGCTCAGCACAATCAGATCCTAATCTGCTGATGGCACTGGCCAGCCCATGTTACAGGCACATGGCAATATTAATTTGGAAGTCGTAATTCACTATTAATCAGGACACTCTAACTCTTGGAAACCCCAGAAAAGGAAAACAGAAAACAGACAACAACTTTTCAAAGAATCTCTTTATCTGAAAGTCATGCAGAGAGGAAACAGCAGAAAGGACAGCGTGACCTCCTGAGTCCCTATTTCATTTCTCAACCATGAATCCAACCTCTCTGAGGGCAGGCTGATTTCCACAATCCCTCATCTTGTTTACAGACATTCAAGTCATGGATTAGCTAAATGTTCTTTAATTGGACTCGAGAATTCAAGACACAAATGAAATATATTTCATGTGAAAGCACATGAAAAGCACGCTTGAAAAAGTCATATGGACCAAACAGCTCCAGAAAGCTGCCCAGGTAGAAGCAAAGGCAGGATTCATCCCTTTTACCTGAAGGTAATTAAACAGCTGTGGTTCTGACAATCAGAACAGGCCCAAGGGTGAACATTCCTCTGGCCTGTCCTGCGTGGTCAAGCTCAAAGGGAAAGTAAGCTGTTTGCTCATCTCAGTGGGTATCTACCATTGTTTCCTGGCACAGAATGAGGCTGTTACTTCTTACCGCTTAGTCTGGCTGCCTGGTTTATGGGAGACCCCTTTCCTCTTCATCAGCTTCTCCACTGTGTTGGGGTGGATTATTGGTCTGACTGGGTGGCGTTTGTAAGTCCCGGGATATTTCTTCTCCACTGCTTGTTCCCTTCTGAAACATTCAGCAAGAATAAAGCAGATCAGTTCTCTCTCTATCCAATTGCAGCTCCTGCTGGACAGAAACACAGCTGTACAGTGAGCACACTGTGTGCCTGTTTCTCAGCTATAGCTGGGTGTAACATAGCATGCTGTTCTGGGAAAGGACATAGTCATTTTCTAAATTCTCTCTGCATAGATCAGGCAGTTGGAACACGGGCCTGGTTTACAGTCCAGAACAGCAATGCTTTCCTCTTTATGAAGGGACTAAAGGATGCCAACATTAAATGGGAAAGGTGCCTTAAGCCAGTAAGCATGGTATAAGGATACATGCATTAAGTGGTCTGCAGTGCTCTACTCTTTAAGAGGCCTATCTGTGCCTGCCTCTTTAGCCGTGGAATAGTGTCAGGGAATACTAAATCTTTAAGTACTCCTACGTATGTTAGAAATGAAGCATTGCTTTATTGTGCAGGGTGCAAATGGCCATGTGCGTGGCCTGCCTTTCTGCCCATAGATACATACTTTATGAGCTCCTTCTCACGGACCTCCAGCTGCAGCATTATAGCACTGAGCTCCATGTACAAGTTGTTGGCTCGCTCCAGCTTCCTCTCGTAGTGCTCACGGATATCCAACGCGTGTCTGAAAATCAGAAAACAAAAACACCATGATTCTGGAGCCTGATGTCTGCAGATCAAGACAGGAGAATAAGGAAACAAGGCTGAGGAACAGCTCTTCTACATGTCAAACCTGCCAGCAGTATAGCATTGTTTGTGAACCCCATATAGAGCAAATGAAAATTACAAGCTTGATACCAAGCACAGATTATCATACAATTTAGAAAGAGTTTAACAGTCCCGAATGAGTGGCAGCAATTTCTCATTAGGAAGGATGCAAATGCCTCATGTGCACCTGTAAGCCCTTCAGCCAAGCCCTAACTGTCCTGTCTGCAGAGAAGTCATCAGTTTGCAATTTGTAAAAAGCAGTGTGTCCTAACAGCCATAATACAATAACCACAGCTGGAAAACGTGGCCTCAGAAAGCTTCCTAGGGCTAAGGAACATTGATGAACAACTACAGCAAGCTGGCTGAACAAGGCTTCCTTTGATTGCTCCAGCTCGATGTGGAGTTCTACATTTCTCTGTCATAACTATACTTGCAAATCTGCATCACAGCAGATAACATTTTGCTTTTTGTTAGATAAACATTCTGCTTTCATTTTTAAGTTGGTCTAGCATTCACAATCACTTTCAGTGAGATGATAAATTGGACTGCATTCACTTCTCAGAAAACAAATAATCCAAAGAAAGCATCAGGGATGAGAAAGTGCAGAGCAAACTGCAAGATGCATTTCTCACTGAGAGAGAGATCCATCAGCTTATGTAACGTCATCACTAACACCAAATACCTGCTGGTAAAAACACGAGACTTTGCCCCTCTCCTGCTCAGAGCAAACTGTCCAGGCAGCCCGAGAGCAGGGGGCTGTTTCTCTCTCTTTAGCTTTCCACCAGTTACCCAAAGCACCTGCAAGAACTGTATGAGTTTCTGAACTCATGAGGAATGTAGGTTGCCTGAATTAACATCAGCAGGAGCGCCAAGCCCTGTTTTGGGGCAGTCAGTAACAGTAGCATGAAGACTGCCTGGGAGCTGCAGCATGTGATCCATGAGGAGGGGCTGAGGGAGCTGGGACCACTGGAGGAGAGAAAGCTGCATTGGGTAAGTGAGCAATAAACAAGTCTAGCAACTGACCTCAGCTCTTCTCTTCGACGGCGAATCAATTCTTCATCTAGCCGGTGGATACAGGTTCCTTCACTTTTAATCTTCTCAAAATGCTTCTTCACCTCTTCTCTCCATTCAGCCTAGGGAAGCAATTTACTCTGAGGTATTTACAAAGGATTATGATCAAAACAAAAGCTTCTGGGCAACATTCTTTGTGTCTGCAGAAAATGGCCCATTTGGGTTGAAAACATCTTACCCAAAATAATGCAGCTAAGAGAAATAACATTGCAGCACGTCTAGTTACAACAATTTCATGTTGTATTTTCAATTTTGTATCCCAGTTTGAACATCTAAAATATATCTGCATTCTCTACCAAGAAAAAATAAACTCCTAATGTTCTTTTCACCCTAAGGCACCATTTTCTTCCCTTTTCATTTTCAAAGGAAACAGAGTGGCTGGAGATTTGGAAAGCTACACACATGACAAAGATGAATGTCAGTAGGATGCCGTGACTCTGTTTAACCCCTGAAGCTCTGGTTCCTGCAGCTTTAAGGAACACACCCACCCCACCACCACACAGATCCTCTGCACTGCAGGCTCAGTTTCATTCTCATTTCCACCCGTTTCCTACCACTGGGTTGGACTCAGAGGAATCTCTAAGATCATATATCTTCCCTAAGAGTCCGCAGAGCACCTCCACGGCCCTGTGATAGCTCTTTGTTCCACTGTCTGCTCATCTTCACTATAAATAGTTCCTCCCAGCAGCGTTGTGGTCTCCTGGAGCAGGGTGCAGAGCTTCTAAAGCCAGCAGTCTCAGAGAGAAGTGAATGAGAGAGTTCCTGACTGAAGCCAGTAGATGTCTCAGTTTGTAGAAGTCGAGGTAAAATAATTTAAAACACCCATCAGCTCTCTTCTCCCCAGGAATGGAACTGAAATCATTGATTCTGAGTTTTGCTGTGCTCGGAGCAGTGTCTGAAACCAAACCCATGCAGCTATCTACTTCTCACGAGCTACAGCCTGGGCTATCCCCTGGTTACCTGTGATTTGAAGTAGGTTTCCTGAGGAGTAGCCAGCACGTCAGCAGATGCAATATCCAGGTGCATCAGTGTCTGTCGGAAGGAGGGACGATTCCGGGGCTTGCTCTGCCTGGAACAAAACAGACAAATGCCCACCATGAGATAATGTTAACACTGCCAGCTACTGCTGCCCTTCTGAAAGTGTTTCTCATTGGAATTAGTTCTCTGAATCACGTAGCTGACAAATCAGAGCAAAAGAGCATTTTTAGGTTTTGTCTCTAACCGAGCGCGAGTTTATTGCTCCAGAGATGCTCTGTATTCTGTTTCTGGTTTGTGATGATCTATCCTACAGAAACAGAGATGAAAACTCTAAAATGCAAAAACATGATCACAAAATGAATGATGTAATAGAAAGTGAAACTGCTCCTAACTTGTCAGGAAGACACAGACTTCATTTCATTTTCCAATTAATTTAAGTCTCTGGAAATATTCAATCCCACAGAAATGACAGGGTAATGATTTATACCCAACAAATCAGGATATATAAAAGCACCAAACATATTGACACCGTATGTGCCTGAGCCCACACAGTATTGGAACACCCCGAGCATCTGTGCAAGATCCTACTAAACTAGAATTCCATTTGCATTGATAAGGCTCAACCAGATTCAGTGTGCAGGACAAGAAAGAGCTTCTCCAGACACCTCTCCCCTACAAATCTGCTTTCACTAGGTGAGCTTACAAGCATATTCATGTGGTGGTCAAAGCAGCACAAACTACCTCCTGCATCTTGCAACCACGTGAAGAAGCACCGCTAGGCAGAGCATCAGTCCCAGCACACATCCTGCAAAGTGCTGCACCTCAGGATCATGAGGCATTTAAAATAGCCAAAGCTGTTTTGGCCTGTTTTCCCCTTTGAGAGGATGGCTGGTGTAACACAGAAGAATTGGAAGATTACTTAAACTCTGCATCAAGACCAAATTACATAGATTAAACAATAATACATAACCTGAGACCAGGAATTTCAACTCTGACCTGGCAGGTGGAAGTAACTGAAAGCTCTCCCTATAGCTATGTCACGTGGAAAATCCTCATTTCATACATGAAGTTTGAATTTCTCTCTGGCAAGTTCAAAAAACAGTCCCTTAAGAAGGGCTTTCAGCACTCTGATAAACAAAAATCCTCTCAGTCTGGAGCCAGCCCTGCCTGCCCAAACCACACAGATCTTATCCCACTTCCTCAGAACTTCAGCTGTCCTTCTGGAGCACAGGCCTGCAGCCACAAGGAAGCAGAATCCAAAATGTTAGCACCTGCTCTTGTGACAAGTGCAAGAGTATTTAAGAACCTTATGCTCTGGGCTCAAGAACCCCCCCAAGTTTCACCCTTAGGAGCAAGCTGCAGGTCTGTTTGGGCTCCAGGCTCTTACCAGGTCTGCTTCATGAGGATTTTGAAGCCATCTGGGCAGGTGGAAGGAACAGGAAGATGCAAGCTGTTACTGCCCACTCCCCAAATGATGGCAGAGGAGTCCACGTCTTTGTACGGAATCTCTCCTGTAAGCAGCTCCCACAAAACTACTCCAAATGACCTGATGGAAAAACAAACGAGGAAAAAAACGTCCAAATGAATTCAGTTGGACAGAAACATGGGGAGCACACACCAGGTCACTCTTCCCTCTCCTGCCCAGGGCTGAACACCAAACAGCACTAGTTCTCTTACTTCACTGTGAGATTTTAAAAATCCTGAAAGCACGTTAGACACCCTTCTGTATGTACAAAATGTTACTCTTGCTAAATGAAGAGGAAAGTTAGCTCTTCTGAGAGAGACTTCTGATTGTTCTTGCTGGTACAAACAGATCACCTACTGAAGGATAGACAGATCTGATAGACAGAGACAAGAGAGCCAAGGCTGTGGATTTGGTTTTGCTTTAACATGACACTCAGCTTCATTTTCCCAGCCAAACCACATGGAAGAAGGGAAAAAGAAAAAAAAAAAACCCAAAGAACAGAATTTGAACACATTTCCCTCCAACTTTTCTGCAGGCTGCAGGAAAGCAGGGATCCCAAGTGGTTGGACAAGCTACCAGGAAATCTCATCTGGTTTCTGCTTTGTTATGATTAAGACCTGGCAAAGGATTTTCAAGACTCCTGATAAGATTATAGATTTTTTTTTTTTAAAGCATGCTGTGAGGGATGAGAGAAAGCAGACATATAAGCTGCTTATGAACTGTTCTCATTTGTTGCCAGCATTCATGAACATCATTTTTACTCATTTTCTGGGAAGAATGGATGTCGAGGAGGAGTGAGAGCAGTCCCCACTGCTTCCACAGAAGAAGAATGGGTCAAAGGCACAATTAAGTTTACACCAAAGAGCACAACCTCTAAATCACTCAGAAAAAAAAGTCAAGGCACGCTCACAGTCCTCAGCAGAGCCAGCAGCTCTGTTTTGTGTGGAGCATTGTGTCCAAAAAATATTCTTGAACCTGAGCCACCCTAGAAGGTTGAAAGTTGAGGGTAGAAGTACAGCAGCACTCCTCCTAAGGAACCTGTGATTCAGAGGGAGGACAGGAGACCAATGGTGGGTGTATTTTCTTTCCAAAACAACCCAAGAGTTTCTCCCAGAAGAGCAGGCTCTGCTGTGGCCTGCTGAAACAAACATCGTGGCTGTAAAATGGGGAGAAGGGCATTTGCCCTGGCTACTACCATTTAACATGCAGAAACAACAAGGGAGAAACTGTGATTCAGCTCCCATGAAGACCCCAATAGGTCTTCACTCTCCCTCAAGCATTTTCAGTATTATGACACCTGTATGACATTTCCTTCTCTGCCACAGCCTGTCAGTCTCTGTTCAGCAACAGTTCAGGGCACTGGAGTGATGGAGAAAGAAGTAGTTCCCAACAGAGCACTCCTTAGGACAGAAAGGAGCGCTGAATAGGTACTAGGAAAACCAAGTGGTTAAACAGAATGTGAAGATGATCAACTAAACCAATTCTCCTACTCACCAGATATCCACCTTTTCAGAAACAGGCTCATTGCGTATCACCTCCGGGGCCATCCAAGCCACAGTACCCGCAAAAGACATTTTGGTACTTTTATCACTCAGTTCTTTAGAAGTACCAAAATCTGAGATCTTCACTGCATCCGTGTGTGTAACTAAAACACTGAAGGGAAACAAAAACAAAGAAATCAGCATTTTGTACATTCTCTCGTGCTGCAGCAGCCAGTGAGAGTCAATTTCCTCTTACTCAACACAACCAACTGATGAAAGCATGCTGTTTATGACTACGGTGCAAGGAAAAAGATGGTGCCCAGTCTTGTCACAGGCTAAAGGAACAAGAAACACCAACAGTTCAAATGCAGCTGGGGCTGGAGACTTACTTTGGTGACTTGAGGTCTCGATGGATGATTTTGTGAAGGTGCAGGTAATTCATCCCACTTGCAATCCCAGTGGACCAATCCACAAGCAGCCGAGGAGTGACTTTGCGCCCCGCTCGCAAGACCTCGTAGAGTTGCCCATGTGCACAATACTCCATGATAATACAGTAGCATGGAGCTTGAGTGCACACTCCCCTGTCAAAGAAGACACACATCTCGTGAGGACCGTCCCAGAGCAACTGTCAAAGCTGGCAGGAGGGTAACCTGCCCACCTCACCACACAAGGCCATGCTAACTGCTCTCCTAATCATAAAGGAGGGGGAATGCTTTCTCCACACTCCACACAGAAGGAATCCAATCAGTGACAAGAGTGGGATTCCATCAGTTTCCTACCTCTACAAAATTGGGAACCTATTCATTTCATAGGGCCCCCAGCAGGCATTATGCAAGCCCACGTGCAAAGTGTGGGGCTGGGTGAGGATGGTACCCATAGCTTTGTTTTCATAACAACGATTTGAGAAAGGAGAAAAAGAATAACCATGCGTTTTGCCCTACAGTCAACCTGATTTAGTTCCTGGAATCACAGACTTGCTCTGGGCGCACACGACGTAGCTCTTCCCTGCACAGAGGCAGCGCTGGTATGTTTCTTGCAAGCTCCACCACTTACTTGAAGGCAATGATGTTGGGGTGTTTGAGTTTCCGCAGGTGCTTGATGTCCGTTTCATTCTGGTCTCTCACTTTTTTGATGGCCACCTCCTCGGCCCGGAACTTGCCCAGGAAGACGGCTCCCTGCGCACCGCTGCCCAGCCACTGCAGCTCCGAGATCTCCTCAAATGGGACCTCCCAGGTATCTAGGCACAGCCAAAGGAACAGTGTACAGGAGCAAGACCACAAAAACGTTCTGCTATAAGATCACACCGAGACAGCGCCTTGCATTTCCCCTGCTATATCTCAAGGTGGATTATTCCACGGTTGGGAGATGGCATCTCCCAGCACTGGGATGCTCAGCTCCACCAGCTCTTCCCTCCAGCTCTTCTCTGGCTGTCCCCAGACTGTTTCTTCTCAACCTCCCTACAGCTAACACCAGGTGAGCCATGTGGATGAGGCAGGCAAGCAGCTGCCTAGCAGAGATGGGTTGGCACTTCAGGGGCCAGCTCTTTTGCTCTGAAACAGAAGGGTGATGGTATCTGTTATTAATCCCACAACCCCACTGAAAAGCAGAAATGATAAGAAACATACAACACTCATAATCAACAACAGAAAAAATTTTTCTTCCCCCAGAAGAAGAGCAAAAGTAGTAAATAAAGAAAGCCAGAAGCAGCAGGTCGTAAAATCCAGGCCAACACCACCGAGCTACCCAACACAAAGCACATTAACTCCCAGTGCTCACAGAAACAGGTCTTCCCTGCACCAACACGGTGCATAGCTGCTGTCAGACAAGAAAATAAAGCTTAAAGGGCTGCTCCTCTCAGGCACTGCACACTGTTATCTGGATGTGGCTGCCACGGACAAGCAGCATGGTTTGAGCTGTCTAAAGAACAGCAGAACAGAAAGCCGTGCTGTCTGCGAATCACCTTGAAACTACCACAACATCCCACAGACATGGAGATGAAAGGCAAGCAATAATTCATTTCCTGCAACTCGATAAAAGTTGTCATTTAGAAAATGAATTATTTAGCAGCCAAAGCAACAGTGAACACACTGATTTCTGAAATAAAAGCGTGCCTGCACCGACCCGTGTCAGGTCAGCACAAAGCCATGCTGCCTTGCTCCATCTAGCTGCAGTGGGACAGTGCCACCACTGAAGGGAATGGGTGCCCCTAAGGCTCCTTGGGACGGACCTGACAGCCTTCCCCGCAGCAGTCAGCCCCAGCAGTGCCTCCTGCTGTGGGCACAGTGAAGGTGAGCCAGCCCAGCACCTGCTCTGCCCACTGAGCTCTACACCAGTGCTCACCTACAGCAGAAACTGCCTTGGGCTCGGCAGGGCAAAGCTCAGTCCTCAGCACGTGTTGCTTCACAGACATGGGTCTGCTATGAACCAATGTGTGCTGCGTCTCGGTCACAGGACATCCAAGTACTTCTGCAGTAACTGTTCTTCAATGAAGAACCAGGATAAGCATAGGATTTCTTCCTGACATCTCATCTAAATTTCTCTTGTTGTAGTTTAAAGCCATTCCCCCTTGTCCTGTCACTACCAGACCATATAGAAAGTTGGTCTCCACCTTCTACATGAGCTCCCTTTGAATACAGTAAGACCACAGTCCCACTCTCACTGTGTGGTACATGACTCCAATTTGGGACAGACATTCTGTGTTTCCCATAACACAACAAGCACTGACACTTCCCAGGGAAGCTGAGGCTGCTGGAGAGCAGCACTGGACTACATGTAGTAGTGCAAACCTGCATGCTGAACTACAATCCAAACCTAATAATTCAACAATACATCCATAACTGCCTTATGGATATGTTTTCTGCTGCTCCCAGGAACCACTCCTAAGGACAACAGGCTGACAAGGGTCAGTATTAAAAATAGGTATATAGAAACAAGCATTATCAGCTGAGGCTTCCAGCAGCAGGGAGGCAATGTGCTTGCACTACCAGCATGATGTTCCAGCCTGCTCTGGACCTAAACAAACCTGTGGGACACTTCTCAATAAAATAAAGCATAATAATGGTAGGAATTATGCAAGAGTTTGTGTTTCTAAGGTGATTAAGAACCACTGGAGCAGAATGATGGTAATCCGTATCCCAGGGGGAGCAAGGCAGGCACAACCCAAGCCATCCAGCCCATCTACTGGAAGTGAATTTTTGCTGTTTGCCAGCACTGGCAGCAGGATGAGCAGCAGTTCTGCCTGGTAGCACTCACAGCAGACAGCATAAGGCACCTCGCTCTCCAAAAATCATCATGGCGTAACCACGTAGCTCAGGAGAAGGAAGGTGAAAGGAGCAGAACACCCCTCTGCCTTAAAGCAGGGGCCAGATCATCTGCACAGACTCAAGACAGCAGCTCAAGGCTGCAAATGAGCTCCCAGGGGGAGGACACCCCAGCATCTCCCTGCTGCTCCAAGGGTCAGAGGTGCTCCTGCAGCCCCTGCTCCTAACAAGGAGCACTGCAGCCTCAGCCCTCCTGCCAGGCAACAGAAATAGGGGAGATCCCATGCATCCATCACCAACTGGGGGCTTGCATGCAGCTGATGGAGTTTACACATGTGGTTGCAGGCAGCAGAATGAGAACATTTGGAGGAGAGAACCATAGATTCAAAGAATTGTTAAAGTAGGAAAAGACCCCTAAGATCCCCAAGTCCAATCATTAACCCACCCCAGCACACCCTCAGTGCCACAGCTCCATAATTCTTGAATACCTCCAGGGACAACAATCCCACCACCTCCAACCTTCCCTGGCACAACTTAAGGCTGTTACCTCTCACCCTAAATATGAACGTCAAGATTATGACAAACTCCTCAAGTTTTAGCAAAAAATCTGCTTCAAGTTTATCCCTGGACAGCAGCAGTCTACCAGCAGAGATCTGGCCAAGTGCACAGTTCTGGAGAAAAAAAATATCTTTTTGTTCTCCCTTATGGCAGTGGAGACTTTGAGGACACAGCTGAACCACATGGGCCACACACAGCAGATCCAAAGCGATCCTCATAATGCCACATCTGCAGCCATTGCTTCCCAAAGAAGCATCCAAAGGCGATTAGAGGTTGCAGGGCACCCACGTATCCGTGGCTCTGAGCATGCTGGTGACACTGAGAACTGTGCTGTCCCACTTGCATGGGAAACACGATCCGTGTGCCTCTCAGGGAGCCCTCCTGGAGCTCCCAGGGACACGGAGCACCTGGCAGCTCCACAGCCCTCAGTACGAGGGGTTGGACTTGGTAAGGACATCATCTCATCTGAACCCCACCACATCTTCCTGCCACCCGTGCAATGCTCCCAGGAGCACCAGCTCCCCACAGGGCTTCCATTCACCAGTTTTATTTATGGACCCAAGCAGATTACTGTAGGTGGACGTAACTTGGAGCCAAGCAGAAGGGATTCCAAATGCAAAGGAACTGCTGCTCAGCACACAGGTCTGATACATAGGGTGCTGCTGCTATTCTGCAACCAGAGGCAGGTTACCCTGCTTGGAGCTCAGAACTGAAATGACTGACTCTTGGAAGAAGCTTTAAGTTGATCTCAAGCCAGAATCACCCAAAACACTGCTTAGCAGTGCTCTTACCCCACCTTAGGAACAGTTCCCCAAACCAAACCACGGTTTTAGGAACCACTGCTGGGTTTTCTGGCCATGTTATCTTACAACTGGTCTACACCAGAAAAATCATTTAATTAAAAGTGAGTCATGACCACAGCCAACACAAGAGATGCCTACCCCTCGGCAGCAGTGGTCAGGCTGTTCCCATTCTCAGTGAGCAGACACCTCACCCATTTCAGCTCCTTAATTCCAACGACAGCTTGTTCTTTTCCCATCTGCCACTTCCCTCCCCCTGTGCTGGGGGAGAAATTGGACACCAAAGGCACAGCATAATCAGCTCTGAAGCTCTCAGCAGTCCCTAAGGATATATGTATGCAATCATTTGGGACACAATCTACTCCCAAATTATATTTTTTGTAAAATATATATATATATGTCAGTGCAGCATATATATATATATGCACGTAACGCACCCATAGGGAAGAAATACTCCTGCTACTTGGCAGTCAACTGGAGACAGCCCTCATGCACACGTAGCAGTAGAAATGCCTGTGTCAAGTTCATCTGGCACAGGGAAGCTGCAGAAACGAAGCAGTTTCTGCATGCCATCCCATGTTTGACACTATTCTTCTGACCCTCACTTACAGAAATACCTGGTTCAGATTCAGACTTTGTCACAGCAGTCCAAGGGCCTGGATTAGGACATGCAATTGTTTCTGACTCCACCCCTGGCAGCCTTCAATGCTAACAACAACTGTAGGCTGTGAGGTCAGAGATTTCTCTTTGCAAACCCGTTACAGAGTTGTATGAGGCAAAGCAGTCAGGCACAAAGCTGGCAAAAGCCCTGGATTGCTTTCCTCATCTTCACACGTTGTCCCAGAAGAAATGAAGGTTTGTTTCCACACTTACCTTGCTGCTGCAGTTTGTAGTCTGTGGAGTACGCTTTGCCTATGATGTTCCACACGGGCCTCAGGCAGCCAAAAAGTCCCTCCAGAAACCCACCACTCCCACTGCCTGATCTGTTGAACTGCACTTTAACATCATCCGCCCCACTGTTGCTCTCCCCATCCATAGTGCTCCTGTTGCCCTGAGGAATGGCTGTTTCAGATTCATCCTGCTCTCGCAGCTGCAGCACACTGTTCTCAAATTGGTCCCTAGAGTCCTCACTGATGCTGGTCAGCACGGCCGCAGTGACCGGGCTGCTCACGTTGTCCATGAGGTCTGTCTGCAGCAAGCCCTTCTCACGCATATCCTCTATGAGCTCAGGGGACGGGTGGTTTCCAGTAGGTCCACGTTCATCGTGTAGCCTGCCAAAGTCTTTATCTTCACAGAAAGCTTTGCTGATCGAGTTCGGGGAGGAAGACAAGCTCAGGCGATCCTGAGTGCTGGCCATGATGCCGTGAGTGTGCATCAAGGAGATGGGCTGAGCTGGAACTTAGAGAATGGCACGACTCAGACGTGATGCATGGAGCCAGTACCTGCAACGAGAGGAAGAACAGCAACTCTCAAATTTTCATCCAAGTATTTCTGCTACGTGCACTTTTGTCGAGGGGAGCTGATAATTAACAAAATTAACCAGCCACACCAGACAGCTGTTGATACTTAGGAAGCAAGAACTGAGCTGAAAGAAGCAAATAAAGTACGCTCAGTGTCCTGGAGAACACACACCGCTAGTGCTGCACAAACACCTGACAGTCAGAACTGTGCCACGCAATTCACATTCACAGCACAGACTTTATCAGACTGAAGATGATCCCCAGGTGTTCCCCAGCTACAGTGTGAGTGCCATCAATGGCCCCGGGTCTGGCACAGCTCACAAACCCAGGATTCCTCTGTAAACCCCTGAGATGAGGCATGAGAAAAATAAAGACAAAGGAAGAACTTCTTTACTGACAGAGCGACAAAGCACTGGAACAGGTTACCCAGAGAGGTGGTGGTGGAGTTTCTTTCTCTGGAGGTATTCAAGAGCTGCCTGCATGCCTCCCTGTGAGACCTACTGCAGGGCACCTGCTTTAGCAGGGGGTTGGACTGAGAGATCTCCAGAGATCCCTTCCAATCCTTATGATTCTCTGTGATATTTTGACACAGCATTCTCCAAAGGATGGTTGGTACCTGCTCCTCCCCAGCTGCAAGCTGTGATCATCGTAGTCCTTCAGTTCAAACTGCACACACAGTCAGAGTCAGCATCCCTTTTTCAAGGTCCTCCCATCCCTCTCCTCTTGCTACACAATCCACTACAAGCCCTCTTTCCAGAAGCCAGCTCTGTCACCCCTCCTGGGGGACATCCCAGGTCACCCTGTCCTGCACAGGCCACTCACTGCCCAGTGCCTTCCTTGGGCAGAGCCACCTCTGAAACACAAGGCACTGACCCTGCACCACAAAGTCATTAGGCACATGCAGCTTGGAAAAGAACAAAGTCCAATTTTTAATTGCATATAAAATTAACGGGGAAAACCGGCAGTGAGAGAAACTACTTTAAGACGTAAGATCAGTTACACCAGGTTCAAAGTCCTGAGCTCTGCAAACAGGCACTGAAAGGAAGAACGAGGTGGCCAAGTGCACACAGCCAATCAAGAGGGAACAGCTCAGAGCCATAATTTTTCAAGACGAGGTCACTACAGAGATAAAAGATAAGAACTTCAGCTCCGTGTATGAAAAGCTTGTACCCCGTGCTTCAGTCCCACTTCAGCAGGGGAAGCAGTGAATGGGAACAGTCAGGAGACTGTTCTGCATCACCTCCTGTTCCCTGTACTTCCACCTGACCATAAGGGTACACACTGAGGCTTTGTCTGAAGGATGTCATTCCGATTGTAAGCATAATTCTTCAGGAGAATGCGAAATATTAACAGAGGCCAAAATTGCACCACAGTCCATGCCAGGAAAGGAGCTGACCTCAAGAGCTGGTTAGTCAGGACCTATCCTCGAGCAGCATTACAACTGCCTGCCTGGTGTGGTGCCTGCAGCAGCATGCTTACTGCTCACAGACGTTGTATGATCACAGTTTGCTGTTGATGCAAAGAAGGAATGGGGAAAAGTTTCAAATCTGACCACAATTTCAGAATCTACTCTTTGTAACGCAGCATGTTCAGCAGAATGAATGAAACAGTCCATTTCACCCACAAGAAACCCCAGAGTAAAAGCCTAAACAAGAATTGAGGTGATAATGTCCCACAGTAGCTCACACCTAGTTAACACAATACACTAAGGACAGCTAGGATTTTGCTGTTAAGGATTTTGCTGCTAACTCTGTGCCCCGTTTCCTGACTTCAGAATGCTTTACTCTGGAGATTCAGCACAGCAACAACAGCCTTCCCCCCAAAAAACCCAGTCATTTCATCAACAGCCTGAGGTTTCACAATACACAGAGTGTTTGCCATTTGGGAAGGTTATGATTTGTATGTGCTCCCTTAGTTTCTCCACTGAAGAACACAGGCAAGCAGCATTCTCCTTCTACCTTAATGCTGCTTCTGCTGTAGCAGCGTCCAAGCTGAAAGCCATGCACATGGCAGGAGGGTTGTGAGTACACCGAAGATACTCACATTTCACAAAGTGCTTCTGCAACTGCAGACCTCAAGGCAGAACCTCTGACTTAAGCTATTTTCATGAGTTCACGCACTCTGCAGCTAGCAAATGTGTTTCATGCCTACAAAGGAATTTAAGGCTCAGAGTAATTTTGTATAATCCCAACTTCTTGTAAGTGATTCCATTTCCAGGCAGTTTTTCTCCCAGCAAAGCCTCCCCATGCCCAAACACAAGCAGGGCAAAGCACTCCTCTTCTGGGAAGAACGAGGCTGTTCCTGTCCACGCCAGACAGCCTGAACTGCTGCTGACAGCTATTAGAGAAGCAACAGATTAACCAAAGCAGCACCAGTGTGGGTGAATCAGCTATCACAAGACGTGCTTCCACAAGGCCTGTTACGTGTGCTCCCTCTGGTAGGTGTTCTCACACGTGCACAGAGCTACCTGCACCAGCTGAACTCTGTGTCCAGTCAATGGTCAAGGTTGGAAGACGTGGCCGAGGCAAAGACATGCCTTGCACAGCCTAAAAGCAAGTCCTTCCTGTGAAAGGCTGTGCTAAAACTCAAATAGCAAATCATAATTCAAAGTGCAAAACAGCGTACTGTAAGGCTGCCCGAGAACAAAGCAGTCACCCCTCAGTTTCCCAATAGTACACATGCCTGGTAACACTGGATTGGTTTCCTTCAGTTGCTATAATATCACAGAGCCAAGAGCATCCAGCAACTGCATGTCCATTATACTAAGTAAAGGCAATTCTCTGATGCACACTAAAGGACTAAATCAGAGCAGCTAGCTGACACGGGGCAAACCTCAAGGTCAGAGGGGATTCCTGTGTATACCACCACTTATATTCACACACTGGAGCTCCCCTTGTGTTTTCCTGGTACTCAGCATGACTTTCTCCTGGATGCATTAGGCACAGCAAGGTAACTATCCCTTTCCATGCTGATGACAACTGCGTATCATCTAAAGACAAGCACAACACTCCTGGCTTGGGACAATACTTCAAAGCCTTCTGGAATCTAACAAAGCAAACAGTCTGCTTACGAAGCAGCGTTATCTCACCACGCCACACACACCCTGCAGCAGCTCCACTGCCCCCGCTGACCATCTCCTGCAGGGAACTTTCCCCACTCAGCCTTCTGCAGTCTCCTGACTGGGCACATGGGCCACCTCCAGCACGTTAAAGAACTGAGAGCTGCTGAGCTGGTGAGGACTGCAGCCACGGCTCTCATATCCGACCCCTGGGGTTTGCAATCACACGCTCTGTGTTCCATGGGATTCCAGCAAACTCGTTCTCTTCACAGTCTGCTGCTGAGGAAGGTGCTGTGTGGATGAATCAGACGTTCCCCTGGTACTGCACTTCTGTGGTTTTACACCACTTGGAGTACACGTTCCTGTTTGGCATGGCTGTTCAGAGCACGAGCTGTACCTACAGTAACGCAGGATGAGATGCACAGACCAACAGGCAACACCTTGTCAGTTTTGTGGTTGGTTTTGTTTGGGTGTTTTTCTGTTTATTTTGGAGGAGGAAGGAATGAATCTGTGTCTCTTCGTTCAAGGAAGCTCCTCCATCACCACACACACCCCATCCTTCACACCTGTGTGAACTCTCAGCCACAACCCAGCCTTATTTTCAAGTACTGCAATGACAACGTTGCCAAAACATCAATAATTTCTGATAAACGAGCTGAAAGCACTTCATCTGACCCACCTGAGATTTTGCAGCTGTCAGTGCAGCAGCTCTGATCTCAGCACATTTATGCACGCACCCTTGCTTGCTGTACAAGAAAACAGCAGATTTACCTGGGTAAACAGAAATGTTGTCACAGTTTTTTCTGGTCTTCTGTGCCTGTAATTTCTGATAAATATCTCATGACTTCTGTACCTTCTGCAGAACATGAACTGTGGACTTTTAATTCCTTTCTCTGTAAGTATCTGAGTGCCACCTCAACATAAGATGATCGCTGTTGGCAGACATGGTATTTCCTGAGCTTCGTGAGTTGGGGTTTACAACTCAACAATCACACTAAGAAGTCAGCAGAGTATTTAGCATAGCTGTGGGCATTAAGCAGGTGAGACCTGGATGTGTAACTATGCCATAGTTACTGTACCATCATAACACAAACTTGAACTCCTGCACCTTCTAATGAATGTTCACCTTTACTCAATGTACTCAGTCTCCTCCCAAATAGGTACTCAACACTGTGGCAAAATGATTTTGCAGTCGTAATGTACCTCTGTCTGTCACTGCATCAGTGAGAAAGACAACTCTGCCTCGCTTTCTGGTCTGAACTCCTTCTGACAATGACAAAAATAGTACAGCATTCCAGCCAAGAATTATTCAGAATGACTGCATTTGGGTTCTGTGCCTCGAGCCAGCTGGAGGTTTGCACCTTATATATTCCAGCTCAGCCTGTCGAGGTTGAAAGAAGCAGCACCTAGACCATGCCACAGGAAAAAAAAAATAAACAGATCAGAGCAGAATGGCACGGTCATTTATCTCTGTTTCTGCTCCAAGAACCAAGACAGGGACCTGCAGACAGGTAAATGCCCCTAGCACACCCCAGGCAGTCTCCCCACACTGCACAACGACCTCCCAGCTCAGCAGCACGCAGTGCTAGTTTTCCACTCTGCAGCCCACATCACATTTTTCCTGCACGAACGTGTCAAACCATTTTTCAAACAAAAACACTTGGGCATTGGCTACTTGAGGCAGGATGGTTTGTAACTTCACTGCGTGCTGCACAAGGTAACACCACCTATCCTTCCCACCAACCCCCACCTGCTTGTCACTCTCCTCAAACGAGGAGCTCTTCACTGACACCTGAACCCTTTATCTTTTAATGCCAGCTGCCATTTTACAAACCATCTCATCCTCCACTCAACATCTATTTCTAAGCCTGAAAACCCCACTCCACCTACCCATTCGCCCTCTGAAAGTTGCTCTGCATCTCTGATCACCTCTCTACACCTTTCCCACTTCTCTATCATCTGAGAGGCGAGGGAGTAAAGCCCCACTGAGAAATGTACTGAGATGTAACAACTGCTTTTGTTGTTCACCCATTTCCTAACTACTCCTCCAATGCTGTCTTACATCCTGCTGTGCTCCTGGAGGTTCAGCTAAATCCTACAGGTCTCTTGCATCCTTAAGATCTCATTCCTGAGCAGAAAATGCCAGTTTGGAATCTGATTCCTACATACAGGACGTTAAGATTAAATCTGTATGCAGTCAACACCAAATGTGACATTTTATCATCCAAGTTTATGAGGTCCATCTGGTACTCTAGGTCCATCAGGTCTTACTCTGAGAGCCTTACTTCTGAATGATCCCCAGTGACCTGGACACAGGAAGCAAAGGTGTAAGGAGTATGAGTGCAAGCCCCAGGACCCAGAGCTGACAACTGCTGCAAGCGAAAATTCTTCTCCATTACTCTACCCATCCTCACTCTCATTTCATGTCATTTAACCATTTGTCTGTGAAAGGGTGTGCCTGGTATTTTATAGCTGTTCAGCTGAAGAACCTCTAGTGAGCAACCATGTCAAAATCCCAACACGTTGCATCAACCAGACCCCCTTTTCTCATCTCCTCCAAACGAATTTAACAGGGCATCACTACACCTTAAAGATCTCGCTAACTGATCACTGCACACAACGTGCATCGGCACTGGTTCTCTGCATAGGAATGAGTGTTTTAACTCCACAGACACCAGACAAACATTTAAGCTAGGAACTCCTCCACCATAAGGTCGCAGATTTGGGGGTGTGTGGAGAAGAAGGTGCTCAATTTGGAAGAAGAAATCAGGCAGCACTGCTGTCTTTTTGGCATGAGGAACAAACGAAACGAACCATCACTGCCTGAACAAGGCAGGCAGAGCCAACCCCCACCCCTGCCTCATATTCAGGGAGACTTCTCCAGCTGATGTCAGTGAAAGCCAGATTGATTCCTGTTTCACCTGCTAGCGAGCCAGCTTCCCAAAGCACAGTTTATGAAATAAGAAGCTTACATAACTGTGTATTTTCAGCGCTACATACATAAATGCTTCCTCTATCCTGTATAAGGTATTTTTGGCTCTCCTAAAATGCTGCTGTGTTCTTCCAGGGCTTTGCATTCTTCTGCTCAGAAATTGCATAATCTGATGCCATAGGAAATAAGTGATGTTGCATAATGACTCTTACATTCACTGCAGGATTTTGGTACTACATATTTCTATCGCAAAGCAGCCAGCCTTTCTCTGTGGTTCTGAACTGAGGGCAATGGTTTTTTGAGAAACGGATGGTTACCAACCAGCTGCCATCAGGGAACAGGGCTGGGGGCAGAAAAAGGGCTGGTAAAGGAGGGACCACCCTGTAACCGTGCTGTTATAACGAACTGAATGTGATGATGTGAAATTAAGTTTGTATGCCTAGGGACTTAACACGCGATCTTGACAATCAAATGGGAAAGGGATTTCTAACTCCACTCTTCATCAAATCCCCACGTGTCTGCCAGGAACTGGTTGCCAGACCAAAAATTTGGAAGACAGCAGTAGGAAAGGAAGGCAATTACTGACAGCAGCTGTGATTCACCCTGTGTTCACATGCACATCCATGCCCAGTACCCATACATAACCTTAAACAAGAAGCACAGTGCAGTGCCATGTAACCATGTCTGCTGTCCATACAGTCTCCTTACTATAAAAGAGAGGTGGCATCTTTCCTCCCCCTCCCTCTTCCCTTACCAAACAAGCATGGCTTATGAGCATGGTGGTGACGGGTTGATGGCTGGATCTTAGAGGGCTTCTGCAACCTTAATAATTCTATGATTCCCCACTTCTGGTATGGCTGCTTGCATGTCCCAAACTATGGACATCCATCAAAGACCAGTGGTTTCACTGGACCAGCAGCTGGACACTGCTTCAGCATCCAAAAGACCACTGATGCCCTCTGTCACATTCTTCAAGAATGCTGTGCATCATCCAGCTGCTATAAACAGCCTCAATCACTGAGTAGCCTTTTATACCTCTGAACTACTACTGGACTCCACCCTGGATCAAAATTCAGAAGTGATCTTCTGGAAAAGGAAGGAAAATTCAGAGTTCACAGGCCCTTGGACAGCTTCTCATTGGTTGGACTAGATGATCTTATAGGTCCTTTCCAACCTTATGAACTTATGAACTTATGAACTTCTCTGCCATTGCCACATGAAGCCACAAAGATTTCCAAGTACTACCAATGAGCTGTGTCTTGTAACTTCCCCTGCAGAACAGAAACATCGTATTTTCCTCCAAGGAGCAGCTTTAAGATTAATTAACATCTGAGAGATCTTTGAGGATGAAGATCAATATGCAAGTGCTATTTTCAGGAATCCTATGACTGAATCAAACTCTCACTTGAATTCACGCGAGACATCAGCCCGGTCTCAGGTAAATTCACTCACATACTTGTTATTATTTTCATAGTAGCTATGAATTATTCAACATTTGCAAAGCACATTTGACATAAAAACTATACACAAGCTCCTCAGCACTAGCAGTTTACATGACTCATATCCAGCACGAAGGTAACAGCTGCAGGTGAAAACAAAACAAATAGTGGGGCACGTGCAGTGCTTCAGCCTTCCATCACCACCAGGATGGGTGTACACACCTGGAGGAGCAGGCAGCTAATAAGGGAAGCAGCAGCTCAGTGAGCACCACAGCACTTCCACAAGCAAAGAGGATTACTCCTTAACAGAGGAGTGAGCACAATGGCCTGCTCAGGAGCCTCTATTAAGCCCATCTTACTGACACGGCGTATGGGCTGGAGCAGCACCCCAGAGGTGTGATCCTATTCTCTGGCCACAAGAGCCTTCTG
The DNA here is from genome assembly GCF_038088225.1 of Cyrtonyx montezumae. NCBI lineage: Eukaryota > Metazoa > Chordata > Aves > Galliformes > Odontophoridae > Cyrtonyx > Cyrtonyx montezumae. Next base: position 3,237,923 of record NW_027072056.1, on the reverse strand, counting down.
TGATGGTAACACGATCAGGGCAGCACACACAACACACAATGTCATGGGCTGCAGAACCACACAGCACAGTGTACAGGCCCTGTGTGCCAGCTGGCATCCTGCAGGGACCTTCCAAAGTAACGCCAGCCCCTGGCTCACCCTGCTAGATAGCTCCGACAAAGGAAGGGGATCTTCTCAGGCCATGAGGACAGAGGTCAAGCACTCCATGTTCCAGGGGTAAGCTCCCTCTCTTTGCTACTGCTTTCGGTGTCCTCCACAAGACCTGAAGGTTGCAAAGCAATGAGCTGGGGACAGGAAAGGACAAACATCCCAGGAGCACAGGAAACCTCCACCCCAACACCTGCACTCCACAGTCTCACTGCTGGAGATGTATCTATGAATCATCTACGGAGGAAAGCCAGCCTCCCTCCATGCCCCACAGGGGTCTGTCTCCCCTTTCTTGCCTCACAGCACCCCTCACCCTGCACTACAAAGAGCAGCAACAATCACAGGTTTGACAGAGGATTACAGAACCACGTACTTTTCATGGAAAAACCCCTTCTTGACCCCAGCCCACTCCCAATCACTGAAAGTGCCTTTAAGCCCACTCCAACACGCAATGATTTGGTTGAGGCTGTAAACAGGGGAAGAGCACAGAGGTCAAAATGAGCATTCATAGGGGAGGCAGCAAGCACAGTGTTTCTGCTTCCAGCCCACTTTGGGTAGCAAGCTGGCTGCTGTGGCAATCCAAAGCAGTGCACGGTCTCAGTGAAATATTCACCGCCCACCCCCTTTTTTCCCTGCAAGAAGCAAACGTGATTTGCTGAAATGTCACAGCAAGAGCATCCTTCAGGTGCTCCAGCCCCTGCACAGGGCATAAGGAGAGAAAAGAGGTGCCCTAAGCAGGCCAAGGCTTGCTGAAGCATTCAACTCCTGCTTCTTTCTGCAAACGCAGAGGTAACATTTGCCTCAATTTATTCACTTTCATTCAGTGATGACTGTGAAACTCCCCAAAGCTGCAGAAGCAGCCCTCCTCCATCCTCCTCTGCAGCCAGGACTTCAGGTGGGAACTTGGCAGAGCCACTCAGTGCACAGTGAGCTGTGGGTGCTGCCCAGCTCACCCTGTCCTGCACAGCAGAACCTTCCTCAACCTCATATCTGTCCCTACAGCTGACATCACACCTGTTTCTCTCTTTTATTTTATATGCATCGATACATACAAGCTTTTCAGATTCTCCCATTTTGAAAAATGGGATGACTATTCCCACGACCGAGCTGCAGGAAGCCCCAGAGAGGCACCAAGTACAAACAACTCCAGGCTCAGACACCTTGTCATATTTGCTCACGCAGTCATTAAAAAGAAGAACAGTGCAAAAGCTTTATCCTCTCTGCTCAGAACGGTGCCGTGTTTTAACAGCTATCAATTGCGAAACCGCTTACCCACGAAGAGATTCTCAAACAAATCATCACTCAATTCCCCCACCCATCGGAGACAAGGCCCTTAGCAACTCCTCAGCACGGAATACAAAAGAGGAAGCAAAAGAGGAAGGTTAAGGGAAAGCCATCGGAAGAAAACGTGCCCCCATTAACACCGTTCGGCGTTGAGCAGGAGCGGTGAGCATGCTCACCAGATGCGCTGCGCTGGGAGCTGCTGGCTAATTGCAGACGTGGGGGTCACAGTGAATCCCGGCCCTAGATGCAAGCATCAGGCAGCGGGGGACAAAGACAGCTCTGAGTGACAGCACGGCTCACAAAGACCCGGAGAGCCCGACACGCAGGAACAAAACCGGTGTGAGAGCAGGAGCACGCAACCCGCCCCAGCAAAACGCCGTGTGCTGGAGTTTCACAGCAGCACTGTGCTACAGAAGCAGAGCTTCCAAGGGCCGTAGCCCTACAAATAAAAGGGCAGTGGCAGAAACTTGTATGCCACCACCAACTTTAATTGCAGGACAGCCCCCGGTGCCCACGGCCGCACAGCAGGTGCTGGGAGAAGGGCCACACCTGCGGTCAGACCTGCTTGATCTCTCTCGGTTCACTTCTGTTCTTCACAAAAATTTCTATGTAATCAGCGCTCACGAGTTCCTTCCGTTTCTCCCACCGAAACGGGCTGCCTATTGATAAAACCCAGATCTCCACACACCCAGACCTGATGTCATCTTTCCCCAGATCAACCCAAAATAGCCCGTTTTTCATTTACCGAAGGCAGCTACCCAGCTTGGTATGATTAAGATATTGCAGCACAGACACCTCCCCCCAGGCTCCAAAAATAAAATTATAGAACAGCTCTGCTCATTTCATTGGGAGAAAACATGACATCATGCCCCATCCAGGTGAGCAAGAATATGACAAATCTTGCCCCTGTGAACTGATGCTTAACCCAAATGCTGCTCCCAGCTCCTGGTTTACTGGGGAAAGGGCACAACTCCTGTGTTCAGTGACACACAGATGGCACAAGCTGCTGCTTGCTGGAATAAAGGGAGAATTCCTAGCAGGCTGCTAAAGAGAAAAAGACATCTCTCCATCACATCAAAAACAAATTTTAATTATTTACTACTGTGACACAACAGAAGAAGCATTTCACGAGTCCACATGGGAAAGCATCACAATTGCCTAGAAGGGGAGGGGGGGTAAAAAAAAAAAAAAAGGAAACAACAAAAACCACAATTCTGCTTCGTAACCTTATCTCTAGCAATACTCATGACATCCCCTGCATATTCCACACATACCCATTCTCTATTGCTTTTCCCTCCTTCCCCTTTAAAAGGGGGGCACAAGAAGATAACGTGCAGAATTGTAACTGAAAAATGTCTCTCAGACAAGCGAAAGGACAGGGCAGCTCCGGCTCTGCAACACAGGGATGGATGAATTCGTGCTTCCCATTTCCCCATCCCTGCTCTCAGCATCATTTTTCAGCCCTCTCGCACTGCCAATGCAACATCCATCTGTCCTCCCCAGATAAATGGAGGAACGGGAGCGCTGCCCATCAAACACAGACACAAGCACGCACGCTTCAAAATAGACATTTTCTCCAGATACTTACGAGGACGACGGCTGCCTGTGCCACGCTCCATTTTCTTGTTTTAAAAAAGATGGAAGGCAGGAAAAAAAAAAAAAGAAAGAAAAAAGAAAAAAAAAAGGAAAAAAAAATAAAAAGGAAGTGTTGCAAAATAAAAGGAAATTCCACCCACACAATCCTGCAGCCTGCTGCAAAGGAGCACAGAAGCGTGCTGACGTCACGGATTCATGAATGGATGGAAATGGGGCTGTTTGGAGATGGCTGGGGAGCAGGGGGCAGCCAATCGGTGCGGGCACCGCCGGCCACCTCCTGCCAGCCAGATCCAGGCAGCACGAGCACAGCAGCCCCACGCCGGCGAGGCGGGGAGGGGACACGGGGAGCAGGCTGTGCATTGCTGGGGCCAGGGGGAAAATGGCATCAGTGCTGCCATGCCTGGGAAGGAGCGGGCGAGGACATCCTCCGCTGCCTCCGAGCTGAGCTGCTGCCCCTGCGCACGGCTTGGTGACGGCAGCGTATCGAATAGCAGCCATCTGTTCTATGAATCAAGTGCATTTAGTAATCAGAAAAGGAGTTTGTTATCTCTTGGGCTTGCTTTTTTTTTTTTTTGGAGGATTTCAAACCCTGGGTGTTATTATTAAAATAACGAAATATAAGCACGCACTGGAAGGAAGCCGCAGGGAGAACAATAGGAGGCTTGTGTTGGATTAGTGATGCAAAGGCACCAAAACAAAATCAAAATAGGAGCACTGACAGCATCACGCATTCAGCTCTCCCCAAACACTCGCAGCAGCAGGCAGACAAGCGCCCAATGTCAGAAGTGCTCAGAAGCACAACTCCAAGCACACCGAGTTGAACACACGCAGCCGTGCGCGGGGAGCGGAGGGCACAGCGGGGCTCCGTGCACATGGCAGCCCACTGCCATCTTCATGCCATCCCACGGCCCTGCCAATGCATGTCCTCAGGATGCGAGGGCACTCCGTGCCATTTTGGAGGTCTGAGTGAAAGGTTGTGTCCTAGTGGAGGCACCAGTTCACTTAACATCAAGTTATAGAATCTTACGATCACCAAGATTGGAAAAGACCTCCAAACCCATCCAGTGCAACCATCCACCTATCACCATAATCTCCCTCTAAACTCTGTTCCTCAGTACTTGCATTCTCTCTGCCCAGATCCAAGCTCGGCCTTGGTTTTGTGTCTCTGGATTTCATGTTCCTGGGGGGGAACAGAACTCATCAGTGTAATAACTGTTTCTCAACAGCTTCCAGATTATTAAAGCCAGGATTTCCATATTTTCACCACCCTTTCCTAGCCAGCAGGAAGCAACTAAGCCAAAATCAGAAGCCCTGGAGTGCATTTTGAGAGGGTGCCTGAGGCATTCCCATCTTACTCCGTGGAAACTTAGTACCGTCCCAAAATCAACTAGGATAATGGAAGAAGCAACAAAGCAGATCTGCGTTTGGAAAGCAAAAATTGCATTCCTTTACAGCCCTGATACTAACTTCCTTCTGAAGGCTAATAGAGCCAGACGTGCAGAGAGTACTTACATAAAATGCACTTACATGAGGGGATGGATTGTTGTTTCCACATGGTAAGAGAGTAGGGCTATTTGTTGGTTTTTTTGTTTAAGTGTCTTTGACAGGGAGCCAGGGGCTCAGCAGACAGCCAGGATGGCACAGCCAGGAGTGGGAGCCCTCCACACACCCTCACCTCTCAGCAGTACCCAGGGAGCTGGGCACAATCAATTCAACCAAAGGGCTGCTATGATACAAACGTATCAGTGGGCTCTGGATGAACTGGCAGCCACCATCATCTGAGCTTTGATTTGGGACTTCAGTTTTTGAATGGAGCTTTATGAAGCTGACCAGAGAAAATGAAAATTAATGCAAATCTCTCATTACCTACTTTCAAGATCAAAGAAAGCACACATTAACTTCTGCTGAGGAGATCTAATGAATGAAAACCTATTTTTTAAGAGCCAGAATTCACAAAAAATACATTGCAAGGTTTCTACTCAGACAATGCAGCTGCTACAGGTCAAGCAGTAGGACACAAAAGGAGAAGCAGTGCTGCGAAGGCAGTGACACCTCCTCCAAGGGATGGCTGCATGCCATGACTTCTCACCCCAGCAGCACCTGGACACTTGGGTCCTGTTTTCCTTGTCCCCAGGGCACAATGATAAATTCAGGATTGAGAAAGGGAACACAGTGCCACACTCAGTAAGTGGAAGAAAAGGAGGAATTTTGCCACAGAACTAAAAACTCAGTGGCAAAAATAGAACAAAATAATTTTCCAAGGGTTAATTGCAGTGACATTTAAAAAGCACCCAGCAGGGAAAGTAAGTGGGAACAAAACCCCAGGACAGCTCCGATAGAGGAAAAGCACTTGCACACGCAACTTGAGATTTTCCTTTCCGTGGTGCCCTGGGTCAGTGTACCAACACTGAATTGTGTCCCTGTCTCAACAGGAGATTAAAATTTTACAAATGCAAAAGTCCTGAACTGAATCCGAGAGAAGTACCTCCACTCAGTATGAAAAGCAACCACTGGCCCAAAAGTGATGGCTGCTTACAAGATCTTGCTGATAGCCAAACAACAGCGTTAGAAAGCAGCAGGGCAGCAATCAGTTGTGTGCTTCAATAACACACATGCAACAGCAGAGCTAACCAACCACAAGTGGAGCAGTGTTAGAATTTCCCCATGTCTCACTCAGACAAAAGCACTGGCAAAAGCAGGGAACTCGTTATGAAGTATTAGATGCCCACACACAACCCTACATTCACTTTGATATTAAAGCAAAAAGGGAAAAAAAAAAAGTACAGTGTATATAATCTACTATAAGAGCAAAGTTCATGTGGGAGCACACAAGTGCTAGTGACAAATTCACACCTAGAAAGGATATCTGGAAAACTAAATAGACCACTAGGAGATAGCAGGCAAAGCCAGTGGAAATGGAAATGGGTGCAAAAGCAAAGCTAGAAGTATTTAACAAGTATCTGCTCGCTATATTTGAAAGAGATAGGATAATTAAGGACTTCCAAGCCAATTAGTAACTAATAGGAATGCTATACAGCATCTGCTAGGCATGACACTTTAAAGTTGACACATCACATTAATTTGGGCCTGGTCCTAAAATACTCATCTAACAAGCACTCCAATGCAGCGACCTTCAATTTTAATACACCATAAAACTACTGAAATCACAGAAGACTGAAAACAATAACACTAAGCCCACACTCCAACATAGCATAAGCTTGCTGCTTGCAGGCCTTGGTAACTTGACACTGATCTTAGGACAAAAATAACAATACTTAAAAAGATAATAAATCTATCTTCAGGTGTAAGGGATGGCTGTGCTACATCAGAGCAGTGGCTGTTCATCCCACTGTCCCATCGCTGATGGCACACAGGGGAGCAGAAAAACTAAAGCAGAAGTCAAACTCTCACCATGGCAAAAGCAGAAAATCAGAAGAGACTGAACTAACTCAAAGGCTAACTTCCTAACTACACGTATACAAGGTTGCTCATAAATCCACTCTGATGAAAGTCTGAGTATTTGCATAGATAGGATGTCTAAAGGGAGCCTTCATTGTCAAGCTCTGAAATGTACAAAATGCAGTCACCCCCATCTTTAATGCCTAATCAAAAATACAACTAAAGGGAAGGAAATGCATTCATTTTCTGCTTATTTTTCCCCTTGGAGGTCATTTGCAGAAATCCTTAGCAGAGGCCCCAAGAGAAAAACATACCCATTTGTTTGGGGGAACAGCCATAAAATAGTGATTCTCCCAGAGATGGCTCCAAAATGAAGTCTTCCATAACAATAATTAACACTAACACAATTGCCAGCAGTGAGAAATGCTGCACAAGTAATACGAATGTACAATTAGTGGCCATAAGGGATGCTTTTAAAGTTGGCTAAGCTACAGCCACCCTTCCCCTCCCAGGCTGGGAGCTGCAGCACTGCTGTGCTCATGGGATCTGAGAACCAAGTCTAATGTGTGGAAAGGAGAGTCCCATCACCTACATTATTCCTACAAAAAAGCACTGATCTGTCAATGCGTAAAAAGGAAACTACTGAGGAAATAATGAAACAATATGGGATGTTCTGTTCAGAGAATAAAATCCACTTGCACACAGTTACCAACAACTGGCGAGCAGATGTTCTGTAGAGAAGGATCTGGGGATATAGAGAGGGTCACAGACAGTGCAAATTACAAATACCAAGTTGTCACAAGCAAGGTGACTTTATCCAGGAGCACAAATTCAAGAAAATGGAAGTAACCAGCCTGTTCAGTTTTGGTTAAGTCTTGAGTAAAGCCCATTTTGGGGTGAGACTTGCCAAGAAACAGAACCTGCCCCAGAACCACCGGGACAACAGAGCTGACAAAGGGACCTTACAGGGGTGAGTGGGCTGACTGAGGTTGCTCAATCTGAGCAAAGTAAAGAGAGGTGATTAAGTTCCTCAAAGACAGAAATGGTTTCTGCAAAGATAAAAATCCATGCACGCACTCAAAAAAACCCTATCTTCCACCTCTGTGGTGAGGAGTGATGCACACGGTCTGTAAGAAAGAGAAGTTTCCTTAAGTCACTGAAAGAAGCTTTCTAAATGGTGACTGCAGCCCTAGCCCAGGGAATTCTCATTGCCTCCTGTGTTAGAGAGCAAATAAGCGAATGCCTCACAAGAACTGCCCAGCAATGCAGACGATGCATTGAGCCATAGGGTCAGGATGGTCTTCTGGAACATGGCAGGACTCTTCCTATGAAGACAGCGGAATACTGAAAGCTCTGCAGCAAGACCAGAAGCTGAAAAATTAATCTGATCTTTTGCAGCATGAGGTCTTGCTGAATTAAATCTTTCCAGCCTTGCTGCTGTTATACAACCTCTTTGAGGAATATTACTCAGACTTACAGCAAAAAAATACAAAAAAAAAATGTTGAAAGCCCATTAAGACAGCTGAATTCAAGCATTTGTAATTTAGAGCCTCCCAGAATGAGGCATTATTTTTGGTATTAACAGTTCTCTGCAGCTTTGTGATAAAGTTCCTTTGAGAACCGTTGATCAGCACTACATAAATACTCTTAAGACACATAAAACCCACTCACCATCCTCCTCCCAGACAAGCACCAGCCACGGAGCTCTCAGGAGCTTTTTCTTTAGAGCTCACTGCCCTTTCTCCATCTACTCTTTCCTGTGGTTCTCTGTTCTGCTGCTGAACACAGACCCCAGGATTCTCTTGGCTGGTCTGAGGAACCACAACACATGATTACTCATGAAGTCTCAAAAACATGGTAGCTGAAGCATTTACTCAGGGATGCTGCAGGACAGTTCTGTCATAGCAGTATATAAAACCTGTAGTACCTCACAAGCAGAGTAAAAAAAAAAGGGGATTACACACCCCGTTCAAGCTGAGGGATGCAAGCCTGCTCAGACTCCAACATGCCACTCAGTAGCGAGGCAAGGTTTGTAGAAAGTACCTCTATCCTTTTCATAAAGAGTGTAACACACAGTCAGGAAATATATATATACACATATACACACAAACAATAAACTACATGATTAGAGTACGTCTGGCTCACTTGCTCCCCCACTGCACATGATCTACTAGACTCCACATTCCTCCACAAAGAGTCACTTTTTGCCCTTAAAGCACCTCTATTCCACTAGGACACCACTACTGTGCATATAACACACCAACCCAATGCACCTTTTCTATTAACTGAATAAAATAAGATCAATAAAAAGAAGCAGTGCTGATGAAGAAAGTGATGAATTGCTGTCGAAGAAGCGAGGGCAGGGTAGTTTACACAACTAATTGCTCTCCTTGAGATGAAATAACGTTTAAATCAAGGGAGAATGCCTTTCTTTAGTAAAATACTTCACCTGAATTATAATCTATAGCATGATAAAGACTGAATACATGAATACTTCACCTCTGTAGCACCCATTAACTCTCAAAGGACAAGTAAAAACTGAGAGCTTTTATATTAAAAAGCAAATCCCAAAATGTATCTCCACCTTCCCTGTTCCTGCAGTCCTTCACATGGGTGGCTCGGTTACCTCCTACAACTCACACATCTCTAGTTTATTCCTGTATGCATTGTCTATTTAAGAGAAGGATCACACGAGTGTAAATAAGATGTACAGAATAAGACCATTTTCAGAATCCTTGAGATTGAAAAGGTTTCTTGCCTTACGCATATATCCATTCACCAAATGAAGAAAACTACAATGATTTCACAGCTAAAGACAAGAATGATTTCTCAGCTAATATCTGTAAAGAAAACAAGGTTTTTTTGGACAATATTCCTGTAAGCTTAATTCCCAAACGATTATAGTATTCTTTTGCAATCTGCTCTTTCTCACAGTTCTCACATACAGCTCCGCACCCAATTTGAAATGTTAGATACCTTCTTTTAATACAAACAAAACACAGCAGTAAAGGAAGTTCCTGACCACAGCTGGTACTTGGCAAAGGGCAGCATCAGACATAAAACGTGAGACACACAAGCTCTGCACTACCTATGGCAATATACATCAGACACAAAATCAGCAGTGAGAGTTAGCAAATCCGAGTGTCCATGGCACAGCAGTTACT